>NW_006921601.1:8701480-8783520 GCF_000298275.1 Orycteropus afer afer | reverse complement strand
ATATGTGTGTGTGTATATATATATATATATGCACATATATATATATTCTAAATAACTAATGGATCAAAGAAGAAATCAAAATGGAAATTAGGAAATACTTTGAGGTGAATGAAAGTGAAACCACAACATACCAGAACTTATGGGATGCAGCTGAAGTAGTGCTCAAAGGGAAATGTATAGCTACAAATGCTATATTAAGAAGGAAGAAATACATCAAATCAATAACCTTTACTTTGGTAGGCTGAAAAATGTCCCTACCCCAAAGATACCAACATCCAAATTCCTGGAACATGTAAATGTTATTTTATATGGAAAAAGAGTCTGCAAATATGATTAAGAATTTTAAAATGAGAACTATCCTTATTTTTTACCTTGGAAATAAAAGAACTATCTGAGTGGGCCCTACATGCCATCCCAAATGTCCTAATAAGAGAAAAGCAGAAGTAGATTACATACACATGAAGACGGGTGCTGAGAGTAGAGTGATGCAGCTTAAACCAAGGAATGTTGGCAACCACAAGAAGCTAGATAAGGCGAGGAATTAATTTTCCCCTAGAGCCTTTCAAGGTAGTACAGTCCTGCTGATACCTTGATTTTTGACTCAGTGATAGTGATTTTAGATTTTCTGTCCTTCAGGACTGTGAGATAATATATCTCTTGTTTTAAGCCACCTAGTCTGTGGTAATTTGTTACAGCCGTTACAGGGAACTAATACACTAAACTTCCGCCTTAAGAACTGGAAAAAGATGACCTAAAGCAAGCAAAATGAAGGAAAAATAATGATTATCATGGAAATAGAGACTATAAAAACAATAGAAAAATAAAAGAAATCAATAAAAAAAAAATGATCAATAAAATTCAAAAATCTTTAGATAGCCTGACAGAATTAAAGAGAAGACTCAAATTACTAAAATCAGGGATGAAAGAGAGAACATGAGTTTCAATGTTAGAAATAAAAGGATTATAGTGGAAGAGTATGGCAACAAATTTAGATAACTTGGATGAAGTGAATCAATTTCTAGAGTGACAAAAACAACTAAAACTGACTTGAGAAGAAACAGAAAATCTGAATAGGACTATAACAAGTAAAGAGATTAATTAGTAATTTAAAACATCAGGCCCAGATGAATTCTACGGTCATTTAAGGGAGAATTAATACCAGTTTTTCACAAACTCTTCCAAAATTAGAAGAAGGACTATTTCCTAACTCACTCTATGAAGCAAGTATTTCCCTGATACCAAAAACAAAGGCAGCATAATGAAATGTCATACCAACAGACTATAGACACAAAAATTGTGGACAAAATACTAGCAAAGGATCTAGTAATATATAGAAAGTTCATATACTATTATTAAGTGGAATTTCCTCAAGAATTCTGTCTTGGTTTAACAAATGAAGATAAATTAATGTAATATATCACATTAATAAAATACAGGATAATTTCAGTAGAAAAGGCATTTGACAAAAACCCAACACCTTTCCAGGATAAAAACACTGGACAAACTAGGAATAGAAGACAATTTTGACAACCTGATAAAAGGCATCTATGAAAAACCCAAAGCTAATAACATGTTAAATGATGGAAGATGAAATTCTTTTCCTTTAAGATCAGGAAAAAGATAAGGATGGTTGCCCTCACTGCCACTATTTGATATTGTACTAGAAGTTCTAACCACAGCAATTGGGCAAAAAAAACAAAAACAAAACCAAAAACAAAAACAAAAAACAACAACAAAAAACAACTATCCAGATTGAAAAGGAAGAAGTAAAACCATCTCTATTTGCAGATGACCAATACTGGATATAATCCTAAGGGCTCTACCAAAAAACTATTAGAATAAGTGAGTGCAGCAAAGTTGCCAGACACAAAATCAATACACAAAAGTCAAATGCATTTCTAAATACTAACAATGAAAAACTTGAAAATGAAAATTTAAAAACTGATTCCATTTCCAGTGGCATCAAAAAGAATAAAATATGTAGGAATAAATTTACAAAAGAAATGCAGAATGGGTACTCTACAAACTACAAGCCATTTTTGAAAGAAATTAAAGATCTAAATAAATGAAAAGTCATTGTGTGTTCATGGATCAAAAGACAATATTTTTAAGATGGCAATATTCCCCAAATTGATCTACAGCATCAATGTAATTCTTATCAAAATCCCAGCTCATTTCTATGCAGAAATTTACAAGCTTATCTTAAAATTCCTATGGAAATTTAAGGGACCTAGACTATCCAAAAAAATCTTGAAAAAGAAAAACAAAGTTGGAGGGCTTACACTTTTGACTTAAAACCTACTATAAAGCTACAGTAATTGAGACAGTATGGTAGTGCCATAAAGACATATAGATCAATGGAAAATAATTTAGAGTCCAGAAATAAATCCATACATTTATAGGCAATTTGTTTACAAAAAGGATGCCAAGACAATTCAATGAGGGAAAAAATAATTTTTTAAACAAATGGTGCTGAACAACTGGATATCCATCTACTGAAAAATCAGTTTATACTCCTACCTCACACCATAAGGAGCTCTGGTAGCATAGTGCCTAAGGTAATTGACTGCTAACCAGAAGGCTGCGGTTCAAACCCACCAGCCACTCCTCAGAAGGAAGGATGGGCAATCTATTTCCGTAGTGATACTGCCTCAGAAATGCAAGGAGGGGTAGCTGTGAGTTGGGTCCGACTCGATGGCACATAAAGACAACAACAACAACACCTCACACCATACCACATACTAATTCAAATGAGTCATAGACCTAAATGTAAGAGCTAAAATTGTAAAACTCTTAGAAGAAAACATAAGCATAATTATTTGTGACCTTGGACTAGGCAAAGGTCCCTTGGATGTGATACCAAAAGCACAAGTGACAAAGAAAATTAGATAAAACAAAATTCATTAAAATTAAAAACTTTTGTATTACAACTGACACCATTGAGATAGTGAAAAGATAGCCTACAAAATGGGAGAAAATATTTGCAAGTCATGTTGTTGTTGTTGTTGTTATTTGCCATCGAGTCTACCCCGACTCATAGTGACCCCTCCTTGGGTTTCCGAGGCAGTATCACTAAGGAAGTAGGAATGCCCAACCTTCTTTCCGAGGAGTGGCTGGTGGGTTTGAACCAGCCTTCTGGTTAGCAGTCCAGTGCCTTAGGTACTATGCTACCAGAGCTCCTTTGCAAATCATATACCTGTTAAATCATATAGCTAGCATTCAGTGTAAGCTTTTATTTCTGAAAAAGAGTACATATAATAATTCTCTCTCAGCAAAGCAGAGAGGAGCTGAGAAGCAGTAGAAAAACATCCTTCCTTTAAAATTCTACCACTCCCAAAGCACAAACAGGATGACCAATTCTTGGACAAAAGCAGGACAGGGAGTGATGTTCCAATGAGCATGGGACTCATCTTTGAAATCCACAGAACTTGAGAGTGAAGATGAGAAAGACTGGACATTTTTAGATAGTAAAAATCTCTCACAAAAGCCTCTGAAGAGTGTTGAAACAATCAGATATAGGCCACCTCCTTAAGTATCCCACTAGTAGTTTGAGATTTTGTATGTGGACAAAGAGGACAAAATCCCTTGGACACCTTTTTTTTTTTTTTTTTTTTTTGCACATCTTATAACTGCCCCCCCCACACACTTTTTTTTTTCTTTCTAAATATCAGTCTGTTTATAGAGAACAAAAATCAAGCTCCACAACGCCTTTCAGTTTAGAAAAGTAAGGAGGGGATTTGGTATAGACTCTTCATATCATGAGGAGCTCTGGTAGCATGGTGCATAAGGTATTTGACTACTAACCAGAAGGCTGGCGGTTCAAATCCACCAGCCACTCCTCGGAAGGAAGGTTAGGCAATCTACTTCCGTAGTGATACCACCTTGGAAAACCCAAGGAGGGGTTGCTATGAATCAGGTCCCACTTGATGGCACATAACAACAACAACAACTTCATATCATAGATTTTTAGGTTCATGAACTGACAAAGTTGGAAGAGTCTGTTGAGACCTCCTAGTCTAGGGGCCACAAACTCAAATGCAAGGCAACTTAAATGGGTGATGCGGGCTTGTTTAAGGCATCAGGGAGAGGTTGGGACCTTGGAGAACTATAGATCATAGTCCTGCCTAAGGGGACTACAGTGGACAGATATCAGATATAAAATAAGGTTTGGTTGGCCTCTGTTTTGGTCTGACCTCTAAGACTACATATATCTCTATTTATATCCTTGAGAAGGAAATGACTTGTTTAAGTTCACAGGACCAAAAGGTACCTCTAGCCATGCAAAATGAACACTCCTTTCAGTTCCTACCATGGTTCCCAGGAGGACACATGCTCCCTTGCCTTATGTGTATGTATGCATATGAATGTGCATGCACATGCACATGCGGGCGCACACACACACACACACACATACATCTTTCCTTCCCTTTACACTTTGGAGCTACATTAAATGATTTCTGAGGTGGGCCCCAGATACCTTCATAAGTCAGCTTCTGCCTTGCCTGTGGCATTTCAGAGTTGGAACTCCCAAATGTGCTTTGGATCAGACCAAAAACCAAACTCAGTGCCGTTGGGTAGATTCTGACTCATAGTGAACCCCTTTGGGTTTCCAAGGCAGTAAATCTTTACAGAAGCGTATTGCCCAGTCTTCCTTCCACAGAGTAGCTGGTGGGTTTGAACTGCCAACCTTCTGGTTAGCAGTCAAGTGCCTTAGGCGCTACGCCACTAGAGCTCCTGGTGCTTTGGACAGTGGTAGAATTTTTACATGAAGGATGTTTACCTTCTGTTTCTGTCTGTCTCTCTGGTTTCTTAAGAAGAAATTGTGCCGCATACCCTTTTCCTGAATTTAAAGTTGTTTTGCAGTTGTGCCAGACTCAGGATATTTGTGCATGTGTGTGTGTGCACACATAAGGTGGCGGAGCATCTGTCCTCCTGGGAACCACAGTAGGAACTAGAAGGAGTCTTTCTTTTGTTTGGCTAGAGGTAACTTTTAGCCTTGAAAAGTGGAAAACAGTAGCAGGATAAGATGGATGGCTCATACATTATCTAGAAAAGCAGTCCATTTCCTTGTAGGAACAGCATGTCAATATGTTTTTGTCTACTGGACAATGTGTAGAAACATCTTTGATTTTTGTTCCTTAACTGTGTGTATAATTTCTTCATATTTTATTTTCGGGCATTGATTAAAGCTTTTCTGTCTCTTTAGGGTCGTTAAGTAGAAAAACACCTGTTACAGAGAGATTGATGGTGTTTCCAGGGACTCACTTAGAGAAATAGGAGTCTCCTTAACTTGCTGAAAAGTTTGTTTTGAACTATGCCAAAAAAGACATTAGTAGCTACCATGTATTGAGTTTTTATTATGTGCCATGCTAAATTCTATACACAAAGTATCTCATTTTATCTTCACAGCAACAGTATGAGATAGATACTTTTATTATCCCCATTTTTAGACATAAAATTGAGCAAAGAAATATTAAATAATGTATCCAGGGTCACACTTTTCCCATGGGGTGAGACAGGAATTGAGTTCCTGTGGTCTGATAAAGTCTGATCCCTTAACCACTGTGTTGCACCAAAACTAGAATCCTTGAATTCTTGTAGCATCTAATCACAGCTGGGTGTTGGCTTCCAGGGTTATAGGTATGTTCCCAGGGCCCCAAATTTGTAATCTGGTATATTCTGGTCCCTTCAAGGAATATGGATTCTGTCTGTATGGTTAGGTTCATTGTATTTCCATCTGTTATTAAAGAGGATGCACTTGAATTATTCAGAAAGGAGCATTTCCAGAAACTTGCTATAAAATGAAAGCTGTACCTGCTGAGGGATTGGCTTCCTTGTGGGTAGAATGACTGCAGTTGAGGGAGTACGGGGCAAGAAAAAATTCAGGCTGTCAGGGTCTCTACTGCCTGTATAATGAAGAGAGTGTTAAGAATACTTTTTCTTGTGCAAATGAGGAACCTGAGAAACCTGGATGAGAAGGAACTCAGTGAGGTCCATCAGATTTAGATAAGCATGAGCCAAGTACTGTGCCAGTTGCTAGATGTCCATGATCTCAGTCAATCTTCACAACAACCTGTTGAGGAAGCAGTGACATCTTTGTTTTACCAATGAGGAGACAGATTGAGAAGTCAGGAGGTAAGATTTTACGTATATACCTGGTGGCTTGGTACAGCTAACAGCCAGGGTCCTTATTGATTGGTGCTTATTTTTAGCTAAAGTGAGGAAAGTTAACTGGAGTACCAGCTTCCAAATCTCAGTAACTGTAACCCCAAAAAATATGTATTTTTCACTTAGCCAATGGCCAATATATGGAAGTTCCTGCTGAGTGTGCAGTCTTCCTTCCATCCAGGGACACAGGCTGGGGCCTTGAAGTCTTTTGCTGGGTCTTCTTAGTGTTAGCAGCTGGCAGACATAAGAAGAGAGAACATGAAAGATTTCAGAAAAGTTTTCATGGGCATGACTGAAAGTGGAACAGGTAATTTCCAATTAAAGCCATATTTCATTGACAGGAAATCAGCCATGTGACACCCCTAGCTGCAAGGGAAGCTGGGGAATGTAGTCTAGCTGGTTGTCCAGGAGGAAAAGGAAATGGGTTTTGGTGAACACACACCAGTCTTTGCCATGTGACCATGCTATCTATTTGAGTATCACTCCTAGGTTAAGTCATAAATCTTCTGGCACTTCCCAAGTGCCAGCACCAGACGTAGGGCCTAGATCTGTATAACTCAAATCTGTATGTTGCACTGACCCTCTCTCTAATAGCTGGATCAAGGGTTGCAGCTCTAGGTGTAATGGGTGCTCTGAGAGATGATGTGATCTCTGCATTCCGGAGCTACATCATTGTATGGAACATGTTGGTGCTCTCCCTGGGCCCTCCCACAGGCCCTCTAGACTGTAGATTTGGGAGTTGGTTGGCAGGAATATCGGTGAGCAGACAAATCAGGCCCTTACAGCTCCTGGCCCCCTGGTGCTCGAGCCATGGACGATGGACATACTGTGTCACTCTCCTTAGCAGGGTTCAGGCTGTCATTAGCATTCAGCAAGGCTGTGAGCCTTGCTGTACAAATCAGCTGTTTAAGGCTTTTCAAAAAACTGCTGAACGCCTCTCTTAGTTGAAACTCCTATGAGTGCCAACAGTTTCCCACGCTTGTTGAAGAGCAAAGAGGGAGCCATGGTAGAATGTTTTCTTTCTGGAAGAGATTTAGAGTCATTTTTAGCAATGTGACTAACTGTAAAGATGCTCTTGGAATGTGAGTATTAGCCATCTGTGGTAAAGGGCATGGCTTGTTCTTTTGTAGACCTCTATACCTTATTTATTCAGAGGAACAAGAAGGAGCTATTGGTTTCAGAAATGTGCTTCTATCCTCAAGAAACATCTGGTTTTGGCCAAGCCTTCTACTTCCTCACTGGCTTGTGGCAGGAGATTGAAGTTGAAGAGTGACGTGACTGTAGGCCACCATTCCTTCTAAGCTTCTCCTGCTTCACCTCTCTCTGCCCAACTGCAAGAGGATCTTCAGGGGAGGGCACACAGCTCATAGCAAGGTCCACACACTTCATTCTTCAACTGAGGTCTCAGAGTCAGTCCCATTTTCTCTTGTCAATTGGGAAGGCGACTCCATGCCTGGGGAGAAATGGAAGTCATCCCCAAGATAAAGGCTTGGTGTGCCATGCCGATTTGGATGGCGTCACTGTGTTCACTGGGGGAACTGATCCTGCTTGCCCAGGCCTGGGCAGAAACAGGCCTAGTAGGCAGAGTTCTAATGATCACTGCTTGTGCCATGATAATTAAGAGGGTGTTGGGAATTTTTCCAGTTCCAGGTGTTTGGGAAACAAGTAACATATGTTCTCATCAAAAGGAAGAGTGACAAAGTACAAATCACAAGTCACTCTTAATAAATCCTGGAGCTGGAGTTTGAGATCCAGAGTGGAGCCAGCTGACCTGTGTGCATAGGTGTTTGCAGTATTCTTATTCAGATAGAGCAAACAGAGCTAGTTTTCCCCAGTACGGAGCTAACCTAGACTTGGCTCCTCTTGCATCTCCAAGTCTTCATCTATCAGATTTGGGGGAGCGAATGGAGTTGGTCAGGATGCTGAATGGTAATGAAAAACGGGCGTTATGATTCCAGCATCTGCCTAATACAGGGAGATAATTCATAACTGGTGAACAGAGGCAAGAAATGACTCACTTTGGAGGAATCAAGCCTTAACATTAAACCCGTTGCCATGGAGTAGATTCCAACTCATAGGTATCCTTTCCTTCTTCCTATAGCTCTCCAGAGTTGTGCTTTAGAGGTGGTCACTGCTTATACCATCTTCCAGAGGAGTTTCTCTTTCATTTTCCACAGCCATCTCTTGTAGCTGTCACTGATTCTGTGTGTAACTCATTCTTCAGAGTTTGCTCTTCTTTGCTGAAGGTATTGGCCTACATGAAGTAGTGACTTAGGTATCCTGGTGTTTTCAGTCAGTGTTCATTTCTCTGGAATGCTGCCTTCTTCAAGTTTCAAATTGCCTCCAAGTTTTCTCATCCTGAGGGAGCGAGCCAACGAGGACTGATACTCAAAAATATGAACAACTGGCGTGGCATTTGGCACTGGCCTGGCTCTAGCTCTACAGCAGAGTGCTGGGGACACCCTGCTGTGTCAGATTGTAACTGCTTAGTTGCTGGTTCTTGAGAAGGTTGGGGTATTTGAGGAGGGGACAGTATAGTGGATGGTGGTAGGATGTCTTGGAATAGCAGTTATATACCAATCTCTAAGAAATTATGTCAGTATTTTAAGAACTAGTATGATAGAACCAGTACAAAATGGTAATTATCAACCCTGAAACAAACTTTTATAACCTTGCCCTGACTTTACAGCACAAGCAAGTAGATCCCCTGTGGCTTCTCATCAACAGAGCAGATCTCATCTTTGGGGCTTGGAGGAGGCCAAGCCTGGGTCTTATGGCTCCTGGGCCCTAAATAAGTGGAATTTTCTATCTTCCAACAATGGTCTAAACCAGTGATTCTTAAACTTTTTAGTCTCAGGACTACTTTATACTCTTAAAAATTATTGAGGATCCCAATTATTGAGGATCCCAATACATTGTTCATTTGGAAAATGTAGGTCTACTGAGTTAATCCAGATCTTCTAAGTGTTAACGCATGTAGTATAGAGCATCAAAACTAAATTTCATTAACATTACCACTGATATCACCAGAAGTCTTTAAGTATTGGGAAGCTGTCAGGCTCATAGTGGTAGATGCAGGTTTTCCAAAATTCTAATTTTTGCTTAAAAGCTTGAATTATATCATTGGGAACAAATCTCATCAGTTGTTTTCCTTGAAGTGACAAGCTTACTTCTTTCCTTTTTGAGAGAAGTCTGCCAAGTTCCCAAATCTGAGTAATTATAGTCTGTCCATCAATTGTTTTTCAAGTAAAAATAACTGTTCCGTGACAAAGTGCCTAGTCCAGTTTGCAACACAATCAGACAAGTGCTTTTCCTCAAGACAACCATTGTACTCAGCAGAAGTGCTTTATGTGTATATACACTCATCATGATTGCTGAATAATTGGAATAATTTATGCTATAGGTCATTGGTTTTGCTTATTTGCATTCCGTACACTCCAGGAATCTCAAGGAGCAAATAGTTCTCTGTAGGTATTTTATTGAAGCCTTCCTTTCTGTGCTTACAAGAGCAGACCTGCTTCTCTGGGTTCTGCTCACATCATTCATTGTGAAACTGTGGCCAATTGAAATACACCTGGGAACAAGAATTGGTTTCTCTTAAAATGTCTTCCATCAGCTTTTCATCCTTCGGTAATCTTTCTAAGACTGTAAAATATAATCTGCCCCCTTGTTCTTCTTTTTTTTTTCCAGGACATAACTTCCAGGCCTTTCCTGGCATACTTAATGTCTATTCTCCAGCTTCCTGTCCCCAGCTATTGGCAGGACAGTTTGCTCTAATTTTATTGCCTCTGGCTTGCTTGCCCCTGCCTTTCGGAACCAAGTCCCCTGGGATCTCAGGGACCACTTCTCCTATTTCCCCTTTTTGCTTCTCTCTGTGTCCTCTTTTCTCCTCTCTGCCTGCCTGAACTCTTCAAAGCTCAAGAGCTCAGACTGTACTCAGCCAGGCCTTCATGATGCCATCCCTTTCTGATTTCCTGTGGCCTCATGGAAATTTGGTTCATCTGTATTTTATTGAGTATGATTTATTGCTTTCATCTTATAGGTAGTTGTTGACTTGTCTAAGACCACAATTCACTTATCTGGGTCTTACATTGGTATTAAGGTCATATGCTTCTTGTGGGCAGGGCTATGTCTTGGACAATTTTATCTCCCACTCCCAGCCCAGCTAATTAATGCCCTGCACATTGTGAGCACCCAACCACGACTGTCTGATAGTGCTGTAAATCTCTAGTTTGGCTTTGCTTTCCTAGGGAGCTAAAGATTTCAGCATTTTCCCTAGGTATGTATGTGTTTAGGGGTTTGGAGACGTCTTGATGCTCCATCTTCTGAAGATGCCTACACTTGAATGTATAACATCTTAAGGGATCTCTGGTCTTTTGCTGTCCTACCTTTGGGAAATGAGATGTAAATGTGTCCTTTGCTGGTGCCAGGTGGAGAGGAATTTAGTAGCTACACCTTTTTCATTGATTTATTAAACCCAGCTTTCCTGTACTTTTCAGCCAGAAACAGAACTAGAAACCTTTTTACCCTCTGAATTTTATGTTAACCTATGAATTCTGGTAGTATGCATCTATTCATTCATTCAAAATATGCTAATTGAGCACCTACTGTGTACTAGGAAGGAGCCCTGGTGGCACAGTTGTTAAAACATTCAGCCGTTAACTGAAGCCTTTGGTGGTTCGAAACTACCAGCCACTCCATGGGAGAAAGATGTGGCAGTCTGCTTCTATAAAGATTATGGAAAAAAATCCTTGGAAACTTATGTGGCAGTTCTACTCTGTCCTATGGGGTCACTTTGAGTCAGAATCAACTCAACGGCAGTAAGTTTGGGGGTTGGATTATGTACTAGATGTTGTGCACAAGGTCTTCTGGGGGTTAGAATACGAGATATGCACACAGGGAACTAGAGTTCAGAAGGGCCAACCAAGTGCCATGAGAGAGAGGCTGAGAGGTGGTCCTATGAGGAATGGGAGAACAGGGGCGGAATTAGCTTTATCTTCCCTGACCAGTAACTCATAGGAGACTGATTTGCAAGCCTGGTTCTATGCCAGTCTGGAAACGTTCTCTCATTATAGCTGCTGTTTCTTAGTAAAGGACTGGAAAGTACCATATCTTTACTGGCCTTAACAAATTCCTCAGACCACATGGAACATCCTTCCCAAGGCATGTGTGGGCTGAACTCAAATAGATGCCAGTTGCTCTTGGTTTAGGATATAAACTAATAGGATAGCTAACAGATAGCTCAGGTATTCTTCGACCTTTTGACCCTTTCTCCCTACAGACCCATGGTGGCTACATCTTTGCCTGACCTCCTGTGATAATTGACTTGCTGTGAAGCTGGAGTGAGGGGTAGGAGAAAGTGGTGGGGGTGAAGCTGATGTTATAGGGTATCAGTTCTTCACACAGCAGCCACAGTGGTCTCTCAATAAAAAAAAAAAAAAAAAAAAGGAATCCATTCAGGTTACAGTCCTCAAAGCCCTATAATGGATATTCATTGCATATAGAATAAATTTTATTGCCTTTAGCCTTTAACAGGCCTACAAGGCTGTATTAGCTTCTACTAGGCCATGTTATAGTAAACTAAACTGAAACCAAACTCACTGCCATCAAGTCAATCTGACTCACAGCCACCCCTCCTTGGGATTCCAAGGCAGTATCTCTACGGAAGTAGATTGCCCAATCTTCCTTCTGAGGAGCGGCTGGTGGGTTTGAACTGCCAGCCTTCTGGTTAACAGTCAAATGCCTTAGGCACTATGCCAAGTTGTCATCAAGTCGACTCTGACCCATGGTCACCCCGTGTATGTCAGAGTAGATCTCTACTACTTAAGGTTTTTTTTTTTTTTTTAATTTTGGAAGTAGATCAACAGGCGTTTTTTCCAAGGTGCCACTGGGTGGACTTGAACCTCCAGCCCACGTAGGGACTCATGCTATAGTAGCAATCCTAAAATCTTAGACTTTCAACCACAAAGGTTTATTTCTTGTTAAACTGAGCATCAGCTCTGCTTCACATGCCTTTTCATTCCAGGGTCTGGGCTGAAGGAGCAGCCCTTGCTTCAGTCCTGTGGTAGAAGGAAAAAGAACAGTGGCTGGGCATCATAATGACTATTAAAGCTTTGCCTTGAGGTGGCATTCATGACTTCTGCTCACATTCATTGGCCACAGCAAATGGGACAGCTAGCGATGTCAGTGGGGCTGGAAGTACAAGGCCTTACTGCATAGCCTTGCAAGTCACAGCTAGCGGATGGGCATGTATGACTCTTATAAGCAGAGTAGCAAATAACTGGGAACAGTAACACAACCTTCACAAAGGTCCTTGCCCATTTCCCTACCTTCTTTCCCACCACTTTCCAAGGCTCTTATTCTGCTCTAGCCCAATTGGCATCTTGCTGTTCCTCAGACAAACTGGCTTTGTTCCTGCCTCAGGGCCTTCATCCCACCATTTTCTCTATCTGGAATGCCTAGTTCTTTGTGTGGCTCCTCCTTGCTTCATTAAGAGCTTTACCCAGATATCACCTCCTTGGAGAGGATTTCTCTGCTCTGCTTTGTTTTCTTTGTACACATGCAACCACCTGAGTCTACTTGACATGCCTGTTCATTTGTAGACTGTGAGCTTCATGAACCTAGAGACTTTGTCTTCTTGGTCTCAGTATTTCATGTGCCTGGAATGGTGACTAACACGTAGTGGGCTTTCAATAAATATGTGTTGAATGAATGGCTACTCACCTGTAGAACAATAAAGTCAGCCCGGAAGAAGTGAGACTGCCAGCACACGAGTCTAACCAGCCTGCATATTTCTGTCCTGCTGAACTTGAAACAGCCTTGTGTATTACTTTTAGGGCCCTTGTGTGAAGATTTCCCCTTTGTCTGTAAGTCTGTCCAGGAGGGGTAGCTGGTGCCAGGTGTGATCAGGTGTTGAATTAATAAGAAGCTGTGACCACAGGGAGCTCCACTCTGGAAATTCAGTAGGTGACTGAGGCCTAGGGCAGAGGCAGGTATGTTTCTGGTCAGGGGAGCAGGTGATTGGAGAGGTCCACTGGGGTTCTCAGTCCACTCCTACCCTTGCCTGGGCCAGTATTTAATTCCAAAGGAGCATGAGCTCGGCAGCCATTACAGGGCTGAGGAAAGTGAAAAATCCTGTTGGGCATGCCCATAAGGTAAGAGTTACATATGAACAACACCTGACTCCATTTAGGGCCTGTTTATACTGGAACAGAAAGTAAATCTGTCATATCATTCAGGCCAGTGCACCTAAGAGATTCTCTGAATCCAGAACAGCCAGGAATCCAGGCCTGCCTGGGTCCTGACCTCCCCCTCTGCCCTGTGCCCTCCACCGACACCTGTTCTCCCCCTGCCCCATCCTCAGGCCTCAGGGCACTCCTGTCCTGTGTCTTTGATGAACAACTTAGGAAAGATGAGGTTCTCAGGCAGCTGCAGCTGGGGCTTAGCAAGCCTGCTTCTCTTGGGACACCAGCAGATAGACAAAACACATGCGGCACGTAAACCGTCCTTGGCAGCACACACACTGTCTCCCTCACACCAAGGGCTGCAGAGCACTGCAAACCAGGCTTCAGGGTGGCATTGTGGAAGAGGATGCAGTCCTTGGTGTTTTTACACCCAGATGCCCTTATGCCCTTGGTGCTTGAAGATGATAAAGGTCATAAAAGTCACAATGAGGTCTTCAGGTCCAGGATAGGGTGTGAATAACCTGTGATCTTGTGGCTAGAGAGCTGTTCTTAGAGATGCTTTTTAGCAGGTAGAGTTGTTCACCCTCTGCCCTAATCCCTGCTAAGCCCAGATGTGACTTAGGTTCACATTGGTCCAGGGAGAAAGACAAGCCTGGCTATAGGGGTGATGATCCTTGGTTGTGAGCAGGACTGATGATCACTGATACTTACTGGTATGGCCATGTGGATTGTCTTGACCACCATCTATTCTGACTAGTTGAGTGTTCTGCTTGGGTTAGAGCCCATCCCATTCCATTTGCTAAATATTTTAATTATCCCAGTGCCAAGGTCTCATTAATCTGTAACCTCTGTGGCTGAATTGCCTGGCTCTAAAACTGTAGGCATTTTAACTTGAAAGGTGAATAGAAGTTCAGTAGGAGAGAGGCGAAGGGGAAGATTCCAAGTTGAGAGAACAGCCCAAGAAAAAACATAGAGGCATAAGAAGGAGTGGAATATTCAGGGTTAACATCCTTGGGCATGATTTAATGGCAGCCTTTGGTTAGGACCCAGGACAAAGCTTCAGGGTGGAGAAGGAGTAAGAGGCTGCCTTCCTGAGCCTTTGGGATTAGTAACAGATGAGATTTGTCCTGGGCCTGCCTAGGTACTTTCACAAGGGATTTGCATCTGAGGACACAGATGAGAAAACCTGGCCTCAAACATGGAATATGATATGCTGAGGTCACAAGGTAAGTTAGTGGCACAGTCAAAGTTAATTTGATTGTTGACTGTTGTTGTTGTTGTTGTTATGTGCCGTCGAGTCGGCCCCGACTCATAGCGACCCCTCCTTGGGTTTCCGAGGCAGTATCACTACGGAAGTAGGATTGCCCAACCTTCCTTCCGAGGAGTGGCTGGTGGGTTCGAACCACCAGCCTTCTGGTTAGCAGGCAAGTGTTTTAGCCACTAGGCTACCAGAGCTCGATTATTGACTAGAGGCTTCTATTTCATAGTGATCACATGGCTCTTGCTCTCAACTGCTTAATTTCCCTTTTGCTTTCTTGGCCAAAGTTGAATGATGCAGAACTTTCCATCATCCAAACTCCATTCCTTTTCTTTTCTTTCACTGTTGCAGGAAATCCTCCACATTGAGTATTTGGAGAGCATCTTTTGTTGCGTTCTCAGGTTCTATGAAGCCATTCGAAGGAGCTCTAGTGGTGCAGTAGTTAAACACTTGGCTGCTAACAGAAAGGTCAGCAGTTTGAACCCACCAGCCTCTTTCTCTGCAGGAGAAAGATAACAGCCGTCTGTTTGAGTAAAGATTGCAGCCTTGGAAACTATGAGGTGCTCACTTAGGTAGGACATATACTAAAATTGGAATGATACAGAGAAGATTAGTACAGCCCTTGTGCAAAGATGACATACAAATTTATGAAACAGTCCATAGGGGCAAACTTAGGGACCTTAGTTTATGGCATAAACAGACTATCAAACATAACCAAAAATGCATATACAGCAGAAGATAAACTAGATGATTAGGGCCTTCTAAAAATTAAATTCTTATGTGCATCAAAAGACTTCTCCAAAAGGATAAAAAGAGAACCTACAGATTGGGAAAATAATATTTGGCAATGACATATCTGACAAGGGACTTATTGCTATAATTTATGGAAAACTTCAACACTTCAGCATCAAAAAGACAAACAATCAAACTAAAAAAGGGGTAGAAGACATGAACAGACATTTCACCAAAGATGATATTCAGGCAGCCAACAAACACATGAAGAAATGCTTGCAATCATTAACCATTAGAGAAATGCAAATCAAAACAACAACATCTCACCCCAGCAATAATAGCAAAGTGTAACAAGACAGAAAACAACACATGCTGGTGAGGGTATGGAGAGATTGGAACTCTCATACACTACTGATGGGACTGTAAAATGGTACAACCACTGTGGAAAACAATATGGTGCTTCCTTAAAATGTTGAAAATAGAAATACCATTTGATCCAGCAATCTCACTACTAGGTGTATATATCCTAAAGAAGTGAGAGCTGGAACGTGAATAGATATATGCACACTCATGTTCATCTCAGCACTGTTCACCACAGCAAAAAGATGGAAACAACCTATGTGCCCATCAGTGAGAGAATGGGTAGCCAAACTATGATACATACACACAATGGAATACTACATAACATTAAAGAATAATGCAAAATCAGTGAATCAGTGAATCACTTCATAATATGGATGGACTTGGAGGACATTATGCTTATTGACATTATAATAAGTCAATCACAGAAGGACAAATATATGAGTCTACTTTTATAAAAAGGAAAGGAAAGGTTTATACACATAAGGGAATTTTTTTTGTTGGTTACCAGAGTTGGGAGGGGAAGGAAGGGAAAATTGCTAGATAGGTAAGAGACACATATTGATTGAGGTGAAGGAAAAAACAATATACCAAAAGCAGGTTACCAGCACAATATCACTAAGGAAAAGGAAGACATGGAAAGGTACATAAGAGGTACAGACAAAAAAGATAAGTACTATTACATACATAATACTGTGTTATTAGTAATAACAAATAATCTACAGGTGGATACATAAGTAGACAGGCAAGATGATCAGGTATGGGTAGGTGGACAGGAATAAACCCTCACTATATATAGATTTGGCAGATGATATTTCTATATACATATATGTGCTATAAAAATGTCCATATAGTTAATAGAATGAACAGGGGCTAAAGTTATGATAACTTCTTAGCCATAACCAAACACCTTAAGAGGGTGAATCTCTGCACATGTGGGCTTGGGAACATGGTCATGGAGGACATCAAATTCCATTGGCATAACACAGTACACAAAAATATTGTTCTACATCCTACTTTGGTGAGTAGCAACTGGGGTCTTAAAAGCTTGTGAGTAGCCATCTAAGATGTAACTATTGATCTCTCCTCATCCAGAGCAAAGAAGAGTGAAGAAAATCTAAGATACACGGAAACAATTAATCCAAGGGATGAGTGGACCGTGGATACCTCAACCTATATGACCCTGAGACCAGAAGAACTAGATGGTTCTGGCTACCAATGCCAACCACTCAGAAAGGGGATAAAAATTTTAGATGCTGGATAGAATAGGAGAAAAATGTGGAACAAAACTCAAAATCATAAAAATGACTGGGCTTACTCGTCTGATGGAAACTGGGGAAACCCAGAGACTATGGCTCCTAGTCACCCTTTGGGTCTGGTATTGAACTCACTCCAGTGACTTTACCTTCAGCCAAACAATAGGCCTATGAGATGAACAATTATACCAGGGAGGTGTACTCCTTAGACCAACCACCAGGGGAGATCAGAAGGGCAGCATTTGCCCAGGGAAAAAGCTCAGAATGAAGGAATGCATAGAAAGGAAGGATACAGGGAAACGATAACCCCAGGGAGGAAGTGGGAAGAGAGCTGTTATATTATGGGGATTCCAATCAATGCCATAAAACAAAATGTATATGACCTGTTGAATGGAAAATGAATTTGCTAGTTAACTTTCACCCAAATCACAATAAAAAGGGCTTTTTTTAAAAAAACAAAACAAAACAAAACAAAAAAGCCTCTATGAAGGGCACTTCTACTTTGTTCTGTAGGGTTGCTATGAGTCAGTTGACTCGACAGCAACGAGTTTGGTTATGGAGCCATTTTAGGTGGAGCTCAGGTGGAGCTATTGAGTCATGTCTTAGCTGTGGAGCTGGGCACAGACCAAAACCAACCAAATCCACTGCCGTCTGACTCATAGTGACCCTAAAGGACAGAGTAGAACTGTCCCATAGGGTTTCGAAGGATGTAAATCTTTACAGAAGCAGACTGCTTCATCTTTCTCCTGCTGAGTGGCTGGTGAGTTTGAACCGCTGACCTTTTGGTTAGCAGCCAAATGCTTTAACCACTGCACTGCCAGAGCTCCTTCTGGGTGCTAACATAGAGTGCTAAAGCTTTGCCCTCATCCTCACCCTCTGTGCTCCAAGGACTCTCTCCTCACTGAGAGGTTAAAACGTTGGGTTTAGTCCTTAAGCATTCCAGGGCTTAGTACATTGATTTATAAAATCATCTATTGGCATGACTTCAGAACACACAAGAATGGGCTTAACTGTTTATTTAGAAAGGGACAGATTATCAGTGAATCTTAATCATACCTGCTCTTTTACGTCCCCTCCCCACATTGCAGCTATGGATGTCACGTCCAAAGCTTTTGTCTGATCTTCATGGTTTCTAATTATGTCCTATGGAAGCCCATGAGGTGCCTTGGCAGAGCTCCAGATCCTGTGGCCATGATGAGTAGGGGTAGAATAGAGAGCATGACCTTTACCCCACTTTAACCAGAGCAGCTCTGCTTTATCGATATCATATATTGGGGCTCATCTAAGATTTTGTTTGGACACACATCACATGACTAAAAGTAGGTTGGAAACCATTATTTGAAGTGAATGAGCCATATAGCCCAGCCAGGTAGCCTACTGTCTGTCACTCCTAAGCCCTGGTTGAACCTGGGGATGATGGTGGCTGCTGAGCCTTGACTCACACTCACTAGAGCAGCTGTGGGCAGATCCAGGGTGGTGCAGCAGGATCTGAGAGGTAGGTAGCCCCACGCCCTGGCAGCAGGGGGCAGATGCTTGCTCTGCTGACATGAGCACTTGGCCAAACCAATGCCCAGACCCACATTTTCTCCACTGGGATCCTGTCTGCCCACGGCCAGTTCCCAGCATCCTCGTTATGTCTTCTGGTATGCTGCTGGCCAGGAAACCCAAGCTGATCCGATTGGATACAGCTCTGGAAGTAGCCTGTCCCTTTCCCAGCTGTCTGATGGTGCTCCCCGCACTTCCCTCCTTCCCCTAGGGCCAGGACAGAGAAAGGCAACCCATCCCTTTTGGATGTCCAATGAGCCAATTGGTCCAAGCCTCCAGTTCTTTGCTGCTGACATAGCTCTTTCAGTTTCATAGGAGGCACAAAGCATCAGATTGTGTTGTTTAGGAAACAGCTGTTAGGGAAATGTTGGTTGGAGTTGTGCTTCCCTTTCTTCATCCCATCATTGCCTTTGCTCCTGGAGGAAGATGGCTGGCAAGGAGACTGTTCTCCACACGGAGGCCCAGGCCTGCCTGGGACAAGCAACCCTGACTTCCCTCCTCACCTCTCTGCTTGAGGAGGCTGGGGTCTCTTACTGAGATACTTTATTGCTTTTTTCCTTTTCTTTAAAAGCCAGGCAATAAATCCATCCTGGCAAAGGAAAGGATGAAAAGGAAGCCTCTTCTTAATTGGATCAAGGCCATTGCACACATTACCAGGTGCACTCAAGCTGCAATTTACTTTTTAATTAAAGTTCTTTCTACCTACAGGAAAGTTGAACATTGGGCCAATGTTCTCCCCCTGGAAAGGGGTGTTTTGGGGGTGTAGTTACAAGAAAAAGATGAGGAGATCACTTTGCTTTTTGAGTTTTTTTTTTTTTTCTTTCTTTCTTTTTAATCTTCCTGATTCTCCCTCGCTGTCTTTTCATAGGCAGTTATTTGCAGGAGAGTCTGTCCTGGATCCTTGTGCAAACGAGAAGGCTGCTGGGATTCCCTTGGCTCTTGGCTCATCCCCTCCCTGTCCATCCCTGATTCCATAGTCTAGGGACGTTGTCAGACTCCACAGGCTTCCTGCACATTCCGGGCTGTCTGTACTCTCACTGACTCTTCTAAGTCTGGCTGTGGCCTATGCACCTGTTGTCTCTCTTTTGTCTCAAGTCCACTCAGGCAGGACAGTCATTCCCTGGAGCAGTCCCACCATGGGCATTCATAACTCACCCACTTGAGGGAAGGGTCATGTCTTGAGGTTGAGGCCTTGCTTGCTCCTTCTCCATCCAAATTGCCTCTTGACACTTTCCTCCTAAATGTCACTGAATCTCTAGAGTTTTCACTTTTATTTATTTTGTAAATCATGGTTTGGGATGATGTGCAGACACTTTATCATTCTTGAAAGTCTTTTTATAATTTTTTTTCTTGTTGAGGATTCACAGCAGAACACATGTCAATGTAACAGTTTCTACGTGTGCAGTTCTGTGCCACTGATTCCACTCTTCGAGCTGTGTGACTGTTTCATCCTCCTTTTCTGAATTGTTCCTCCCCATGGGCATAAGCTCACTGCCCCCTAAGTTTCCTATCCAATCCCAGGAGTTACTATTGTCACTTGGATCCCATATAGGGAGATCTTAAAAGAGCACAATGCTCAAGGCAGATACTTTCTTTACTAGTTAAGCTAAACCTTTGCTTGGCTTTAAGATGACTTATTTAGAGATTTTTATATGGAGCAATTGCTGTCTTGGAAACCTTGGGGAAAGCTTCCTTCCACCAGCACTGAGACCCTGTATTCTTACTTCTACTGAAGCACTTCCCAGACCAGGAATCTTTCTAATGAAGATGTCCTCACCCTCAGGGGTGCCCACCAAGAACTAGTCTGCCTCCCTTTTACACTGAGATAAAAGGTATCTGTCTTATCTTCTCTGGCCTGTCTCTGAATCCTCCAGCCCCACTGGCCTCTGGATTCCGAGCCCAGAATTCTCTGCTTCTCAAGTACCAGTTCTGGCTTCTATAGCCTTCACTTAAGCCTCTTATTTGGGAAGAAGAGAGTGGGTGCAGCCCCCTTAGTCAGTGAAACTATTGTTGTTGTTTGCTGCTGTCAAGTTGGCTCTTGAATCATGGTGACCCAATGCACAAGGAAACGAAATGTTGTCAGGTCTGATGCCTTTCCCACGATTGGTTGTGAGTCAAACTGTTGTGATTCGTAGTTTTCACTGGCAGATTTCTAGAAGTAGATCACTAGGCCTTTCAGCTTAATCTGTTTTAGCCCGGAAGCTTCACTGACACATGTTCAGCATCAGAGCGACATACAGGCCTCCCCTGAGGCACCTGAGGTGCCTTAGCTGGGAATCATATCCGGGTGTCCAACATGGAAGGCAAGAATCCTGCCACTGAGGCGCCACTGGCCCTCATCAGTGACTCCATCTCAATGAAAAAGAAACTGGAAGAGGCAGAGTCTTGACATTTGTCCGGTGGGTGAATGGCTTCTGGTGCTCGGTGGTGACTCAACTTCTCATCTGCCAGTCGGTATTCAGAGAGTGCGAAGAGAAGGTTCAGAACAGGAGCAGGGCTGGGAAGTCTGCCTGGCCCAGTAGGCTCTGCCAGCCTGTACCTTGGGATGATGTGTAGTTCAGTGCCCACATGTCTTCCTTGTCTCTCACAGTGGTCTTCTCTAGCCGTCTTCTGACACTATGAGGATCATGTGGGTGTGAAGTTGAAAGATGATGATAATAATAATAATGGCTAACTTTTGCTGAGCCCTCAGTATGGGATAGGCATTTTCTGAGCTCAGCACATACATTATTTCATTTAATCCTCACCACAGACCTGTGTGGTAACTATAACCTAACCAAACCCACTGTCATAGAGTTGATTCTGACTCAAAGCAACCCCCTGTTGGGTTTCCATGGCAGTAAATCTTTACAGAAGTAGATTGCCCATCTTCCTTCCACTGAGTGGCTGGTGGGTTTGAACCACCAACCTTCGGACTAGCAGTTAAATGCCTTACCTACCACAGACCTATGTGGTAGAAATAATCATCCTCGCTTTACAGATGAGTAAACTGAGCTCAGAGCACACAGCCAGCCAGTGCTGAAGTTATATTATTTTGCATCAAGGTTCCAATCTGACAGTATGAAAGGAGGCAAAAATAGCCTGACAATTGCTGAAGTCTGTGATTTGGCCTCTATCTACAGAGGATGTCCTCCTAAGACCCTGCTGCAGTGGTCCTGGGCCAGGGGCTTTTCACTGGAGAAGTGGAACACGTCTGCCATGAGCAGTACAGTGCCTCATTCTATCTCTGTGGAACCAGCTGGAGCAAGGGCTGTGGCCACAGGAGAAAGATTTTGCAGTCTGCAAAGCAATAATAACAATAATAATTAATAAAAGTAAATGGTTGCTTTGGTTTCAATTTATAAAGCACATTCTTATTCTCAGATAATGTGGGCCCCACACCTGAAGCACTGGCCTCTTAGATCCTAACCTTAGCTTTAAGATTGAACAGACCTGGGGTTGAAGCGTAGTTCTACCTCCTTCCAGCTGTGTCACCCTAGGCAAAACATTTAACCTCTCTGAGCCTCAATTTCCTGATCTGTACAATGGGATTATAATCTCTTCTCATATGGTCATTGTGAGACTCAAACAAAGGCCGCGCATATAGAGAGCCTGGCATGACATAGAGTATGTGCCTGCAGATAGCAGGTGAACATTTCAACAGATGTTGGTACTGTCTACTTCCCAGTCCTAGTGCCCTTGCTTCTAACTCATCTAGTTTAAGCAAAATCCTGTAACCAGTCCCCTAGGGGAAATGAGTTGGGATTATATGATGCCCTGTCATTGAGATTTTTCTCTTAATAAATCCAGACTCAGGCCATAGAACTAGGATGAGGCTCCACGTGAAACCACAGCCTTGGAAGTAGCGGTGGGGGACATGACCCAAGACCCTGCCCCGGGAGTCAGTGCCCTGGAAGCTAATCAGATGCAGTCATAGAACAAGGATCACACTAATTAGAGAAAGGCAGCCATACTTAGTACTCTGCATGGAGCTTTACTCTGTATAGGGCTGCTTCTGCCTTCTGGAGACAAATGGAAAATAGATAGCTAGGACTATCCTGCAACCCTGGCCCTGTCTCCTTTTGTGTGACTCTGGGTTAATTGCTGCACCTCTCTGAACCATAGTTTCCTCTTCTTCGTAATGGAGGTGAAATCATCCCTTCCCTGGGTTGTGACTGGCACATTGCATGTTCTCAATAAATATGGTCATTTTTCTCAACATGTGAGAAAAATATGACATTCCTCCTCAAAGGAGTGACCATAATGATCATTTTTTCCCCTAGAATGATTCATCAATTCCAAGTGGAGTCCCTTGCTTGGCTGAGTGGCTCATCCATCCTTCCTCCTTTCTCTCCCTCCCTCCCTCCCTGTTACCCTCTTTCTCTCTTCCATCTTTTCAGACCATGTGCTGTTAACATGCCAGACACATGGTGCTGGGTACTGGGGAGGATATGAGAATGGATGAAGCAGTTTACACCCTCTCAGAACTCATGGATTCATATAGAAGATAAGATAGGACACAAATTACAAGGCATGAGAACTAAAGTCAATTTTTAATTCAAGGGATTTAGAGGCTATCTTATCTACATGGGGAAAGTGAGTCTCCAGGAAGAGTTGGCCCAGGGTCTGCCAACTCACACCAAGCTGTTTGCCTATCCCTATATAGATTGGAGAGGAAGGAAAGAGAGTCTTGCCTTGTATAATGAGGAAAAGCTTTAACCGAGTAAGCCCTTGAGCTGGGTCTTGAAGATTGTTTAGAAATGAAGGCAGAGATATCAGGCAGGGAGGGAGGAAAGGACGCATTGAGCAAATGTGTGGCAGCCTAAAAGCAGAGGCTGATCCAGGGATGGTGAGTGGCTCTGGAGTGGGGGACAGGCGCTTTGGAGGGGGCATACAGACTGTGGAGGCTGTGATCATTGGTGGCTCATAGATGCAATGGATTGGCTCCTACCATGCGATACCCTGCCAGGAATTAATTGTATTCATGGTAATGAGCTTGGACTTGGGACACCAGGCTGGCTTAAATAAACCTCTCTTAAATGTTGGATTTATGATGCATTTTGTATAATAGTAGCAGCAACTCGACTGGGCACATGCTAGATAGATGAACCCAAATACTTAAAGGAACCTGGTCCAAGAATGCTGGTGAAAAATACCTCATGATAAATCATGGATATTAATTTGCATGCTTTGGGTCTGCCAGGCTGGAGCAAACAATTCTTTAGCCTGTGGGAGCGGGAGCGTTGAGCAGCAAGTTGTTATGAACACTCTCAGTAATTTATACTAATGCTTCTGCTCTGTCCTTGCTTCCCTAACACCAGCTCCTTTGCTGAGAGAGATGGTGAATTGGCTCCATCTGTCTTGTGTGGCTCTCCTGGTTGTCCTGCAGATGGGATTCCCCTTTGACATCAGCTCCTGCCTGCTCCCAGGTGTCTTTGCCTTCCTTACTGCTATCTTGTTGTTGTTATGTGCTGTGGAGTCGGACCTGGCTCATCACGACCCTCCTTGGGTTTCCGAGGCAGTATCACTACGGAAGTACATTGCCCAACCTTCCTTCCGAGGAGTGGCTGATGGGTTTGAACTGCCAGCCTTCTGGTTAGCAGTCAAGTGCCTTAGGCACTACACTGCCAGAGCTCCCTACTGCTATCTTGGAAAGTGGTAAATGCTGGTGGATGGATTTTCATGACACAAGACATGTTTCCAATCCTAATTCACATTATGTAACATCTTGATGGTCATGAGGACTTGGGTTCCTTTAAATTAAGTAGATGAAAGGCCAAGCAAGTTAGATACCAGGTGAGATAGCCCCTTCTGGAGGATATGTTATCACATGGCACAGTCCAAATTTGGGTGTGGGTTGGAATGGAAGGAAGATCTTGTGTTTTGATGTTTTTAATTTTATATGATTTTATTTTACTCATATTCATGATCATGTAAAACAGATCCAAATCATGTCTTTAATTCAGACCGAAGAGAGAACACTCACCTTGTACCTGACCTCCAGGCTCTCTCTACTCCCCTAGCCCAAGGCATATTTGACCAGCTGTTCAGTCCTAGCTGGCCCAGTGGTTCAATTGCAGCCTTTGGGAAGCCATTTGCCCTCTCTGGTTCCATTTGTAAAATGAGGGTGCATTTTTTTCCTGTCTGCTCTAGCTGGCCATTGTCCTATGGGGAGTGGGAAGATCATTTTCCTGGCCAATGCCACAGGCAGCAGTTGGGAAAGGTGGCCTCTGTGCCACTCATGTACTGGTGGAGCTTGTCTCCCTTTACTCACAGCCAGGAAAGGAGAGTACATCCATGGAATTGACTAGCTTACATTTTCATCTACTTGTTGACTCTGTGTTATCATGCAGAATACTCAGGCTCTGGGTGTTGGGGTGGCGGGACTAGGTCTGAATCCCAACTCCACCAGAGAGTAGCTGGAAGACTGGGAAGTCAACCTAATGCCCCGAGCTCTTTGCTAAAATGAGAATACTAATAGATCTAACCAACCCTTAAAGTTGTTGTGAGCACCGAATGAAATGCTGTGTGCAAAGCACCAGAAGCATGTCTCCAACATGGTGGTGCATGGTGAGTCAGCACAACAACATCCTGGAGTGTTAAGGATTGCTAAGGATTGAGGCTCAGCCTCAGGAAATTGCTGTCAACACTTCTGCATGGGCATCTTCCAAACGGGTTTATGGAGGCAAACATAAGGCTCTAAGACAGAAAATAGGACATGAACTTCAACAAGTGGCTCTTGGGTGCTGGGCCAGCTGTCTGAGAGTGCATAGCCTTGCTCAGAACAGAAATTAGGGTGGAGATTGAGCAATCTACTTCCATAGTGATACTGCCTCGGAAACCCAAGGAGGGGTCGCTATGAGTCGGTTCCAACTCGATAGCAGTGAGTTTTGAGTGAGTGGACTAGCAACCTCCCCTATTCTATCCCTAAATATGCCACAGACTTCTTACATAACCCCATCAGGTATTAACACACAAAGCCCTTGGCTGGAGAAAAAATCTACCTCTCCTCACAATTCCTAGTACTTTCTCCTCAGAGGCTAGGGATTTGTTCACAACCACTGATCATTTTCCAACAGTCTCTTGCTGACCCAGTCAGGCACCTTTTCCTAGGTAGGTATAGGTGGTGAGTTCAGGGTTGAATACAGAGTTCCTGTTTCCCTTTCTGGAGTCCCTGGGTGGTGCAAACAGTTAATGCACTTGGCTTCTAACTGAAAGGCTGGCAGTTCAAGTCCACCCAGAAGCATCATGGAAAATAGGCCTGGAGATCTACTTTTGCAAAGTCTTCTGCTGAAAACCGTATGGACCACAGTTTTACTCTGACACACACAGGGTCCTCGTGAGTTGGAATCAACTCAGTGGCTTTTGGTAGTGGTGGATTTCCCCCTCTCTCTTCTCCTTTGCTGAACTTCAGACTTTGCATCTGTAAAATGGGGATAAGATGACCCAGTCTGGCAGGGTTGTTACAATGATATCTGTGAGCAAGTTCCTGGTGCCAAGGAGGTGCTCAGTTAATAAGACTTTTCATCTTGGCCTGACTGATACTTGAGGTGAGCATACCTTTCTTACCTCATAGGTGCTCTGGTAGCATAATGGCTAAGGCACTTGACTGCTAACCAGAAGGCTGGAGGTTCAAACCCACCAGCCACTCCTCGGAAGGAAGATGGGGCAATCTACTTCTGTAGTGATACTGTCTTGGAAACCCAAGGAGGGGTCGCTATGAGTCGGGTCTGACTCGATGACACATAACAACAACAACAACATACCTTTCTTAGCATAAGACAAGACCCAGACCCATTGAACACAGGGTACTCAGCTTTCCCACAAGCACCAGAATGTCATAGCCCCATCATGGGATGGGACCCTCATTTTCAGTGTTGAAAGCTGTATGTAGAGAATTTCTGTGGTACATCTAGCCAGTATGATCCTCTGCCCGAGAGTGTCAGCCTGTGAAAGTAGCCTACCTTACTGGATGGGAACATGCTCTGTGGGAGGGGTGCTATGGTGCTGGGGGGCGGCAGGGCTTTAGAGCTAGTCAGATCTGAATTCAAATCCAGAAACCACTGCTTGCTGGCCCTGGGACACCTTCATTATTATCTTTGAGAGTCAGGTTTCTCATCTGTAAAATGAGACTAAGCTAATGCCTGACTGTATGGGTCTGCTGTAAGGGGTGAGTGAAATGACAATTTGGAAGGGCTTTGCACAGAGTAGGTGCTCAGTAAATGGGAGTGCCCTTTCCTCTTTGTTAAAAGTACAAACAGCATGGACCGTTCTAAGAATTCTAAATGTTTTTGGCTTCCAGCCTTGGCAATTCAAAATGGCAACCTGTGCCCCAGCTGGAATTGTTATTGTCACTGTGTTTTCCTTCCTTCCTGTCAGCAGAAACTGGTGCATGCTTCCGTACCACTGCTACTGGCAGGAAGGTGAGGTCACATGAGGGCCATCTGTTCCTTTCCTCCTGCAGAGGGGCATGACCTGCTGCTTCTGCCAGCCATATCTAATATTTGAGGGTTCTCCCATCCATCACACCTCTCACATCCTGATGCTGTCAGAGTGATGAATGGGACAGGAATGCTGAATCGAGAACAATTGTCTTACCTGTGCCCAGTGCTTGCCAGGTTTCAAGGGGCTATAAAGGAGCCAGGATCCTGAGCCATCTTGAATTCAAATTCGAAGCTAGGTGACTTTAAACAAATTGCTTACCCTCTCTGTGCCTGTTTACTACTTATCTTTAACACAAAAGTAACAAGAATAACTACCTCATGCAATTCTTTTTAAATTGTGCTTTAGTTGCAAATTTACAGAGCAGAATTTGTATTACATTCAACATTTCCTGTACATTTGGTTTCACTCCCCAATTACCATCCCCAACCCTAATCCACTCTCCTCCTCTCCCTTCCCAGTAACCGCACCCACCCCCCCATGCCCTTCTTAGTTATGCACTCCTGTGTGTCCCGCTTTTCCTTTGTGTGAATGTTGCTCCTCTGGTGCCCCATGGCCGATTGCTCCAAGGGATGTATCTCCGTAGAGTAGGTGGGTGCATCACCCTGGGTTGAGTGGTCTGCATGTGCATCTTATTTACTATTAGGCTGAAAGCCAGTCCTTGGGAGTGAGTTTTACCCCAGGCCTGAATTGTATCCCAGGGCCATAGTCTTCAGGGTCCCACCAGACTCCATCTGACCAGTAATTTTGGTCATTATTGTGGTTTTGGATTTTGTTCCATGTTTTCCTTCCTGTTCTATCCAGGATCTCCAGTTTTGATCCTTTCCCTAGTAGTTGGCATTGGTAGCTGGGCATCATCTAATTCTTCTGGTCTCCAGGGCCATCATGTCCTAGGGCTGATTGTTTCCAAATGCCCTTGTTTTTTTCTTCACTCTTCTTTGCTTTCAACGATAGACCATTAGCTGCATCTTAGATGGTTGCTTGAAAACTTTTAAGACCCCAGTCGCTACTCACCAAAGTAAGTTGTGGAGCAAGATTTTTATGTATTTTGTTGTGCCCATTGAGTCTGGTGTCCCCCAATACTATGGTCCTGAGTTGGTAGATCCATTGGATCTCTCTCCCACAGTGTTTGGCTGTCTGTGAGGGATTGCTCTATGTCTGTCTTCTGTTGCTTCTGTAAGGATTGCGGGTATTTTTTATTACTGGTACCTGTGCAAGATTATCCTCAGCTGAATCTATCTTTGGTCTAGAGTATAATCCTGTTCTCTGACCCCCATCTGATCTCAGTTGTCTACGTGTTTATCTGTAGCTTGGTGTTTGATGTTAATAGTAAAGCAGTATTGTGGATATACTGGTGTTATTAGCCTCTGTTGTCTATATGTTATGTGCCCAATTCAGTGTCCTCCCTTTCCCCAATGTTATCATGCTGGTCACAGACTCTTTCCATATCATCCTTCCCCTTACCCAACTCAGTGTGTGGCCCCAACTAGTCCAAAATTATCCTCTCTCCTTCCCTCCCATCCCCGGTGATCTACAAAGTGAGTTACCTTCCTTAAGCAACGTGTTCTTGTCTTTTTGCAGTAATGGGCTCATACAATATTTGTCCTTTGAGACTGATTTATTTCTTCCAGGTTTATCCACTTTGTGAGGTGACTCACATATCCTTCACTGTTCTTTAATGTAGCATAGTATTCCATTGTGTGAATGTACCATAGTTTGGTTATCCATTCATCTGTTGATGAGCATCTGGGTTGTTTCCATCTCTTTGCTATAGTGAATTGTGCTGTGATGAACATGGGTGTGCATATATCTGTTCGTGCCCTGTCTCTCACCTCTTTAGGATACATTCCTAATAATGGAATTGGTGGTTCAAATGGTACTTCTATTTTCAGTTTTTTAAGGAAACATCATGCCATTTGTCATAATGGTTTTACCATTTTACAGTCCCATCAGCAGTGTATGAGAGTTCCAAACTCTCCACAGCCTCACCAGCATTTGTTATTTTCTGTCCTATTGAATTTTGCTATTATTTCTGAGGTGAGATGATATCTCATTGTTGTTTTGATTTACATCTCTCTAATGACTTTGGGAGATCTGGTGGCATAGTGCCTAAGGCATTTGACTGCTAACCAGAAGGCTGGCAGTTCAAACCCACCAGCTACTTCTCGGAAGGAAGACTGGGCAATCTACTTCTGTAGAGATACTGCCGTGGAAACACAATGAGGGGTTGCTATGAGTCAGATTCAACTTGATGACAGTGAGTAATGGCTAATAGTCATAAGCAATTCCTCATGTGTTTGTTGACTGCAAGCATATTATCTTTAGTGAAGTGTCTGTTCATGTCCCTTGCCCATTTTTGAATTGGATTTTTTGTCTTTTTGGTATTGAGGTGTTGAAGTTTTCTATAGATTTTGAAGATAAGTCCTTTGTCAGATATGTCATAGGCAAATATTTTCTCCCAGTCTGTAGGTTCTCTTTTTACCTTTTTCTGATGCACCTGAGAATTTAGTTTTTAAAAGGTCCTAGTCATCTAGCTTCTCTTCAACCTCCTGTGCATTCTGGGTTATGCCTGATAGTTTATTTATGCTGTAAATTGAGCCTCTAGATTTGTCCCTATTTTATCTTTGATGAATTTTATAGTTTTGGATTTTACATTTAAGTCTTTGATCCAACTTGAGTTTGTTTTTGTGTATGGGGTGAGGTATGGGTCTTGTTTTCATTTTTCTGCAAGTGATATCCAATTTTGCCAGCACCATTTGTTAAACAGGCTATCTCTTCCCCCATTTAATGGGTTTTGGTCCTTTGTCAAAGATCAGCTCTCCATAGATGGGTGGGTCTATTTCTGGGTTTTCAATTCTGTTCCATTGGTCTATCTGTTTATCATTGTACCAATACCATGCAGTTTTGACTACTGTGTCTGTATAGTAGTTTTGAGATCTGGGTGTGTGAAACTTCCCACTTTGTTCTTCTTCTTCAGCAGTGCTCTGCTTATCTGAGGTCTCTTTCTTTTCCATGTGAAGTTAGTAATTGGTTTTTTCATGTCTTTATTTTTATTTTTTGGTATCTGGATTGGAATTGCATTAAATGTGTAGATTGCTTTGGGTGACATTGCCATTTTCACAATATTCAGTCTTCCTATCCATGAACAAGGCAGGTTCTTCCATTTATGTAGATCCCTTGTAGTCTCTTGTAGTAGTGCTTTATAGTTTTCTTTGTATAGGTCTTTTGTGTTTCTGTTAAGATTTATTCCTAGTTATTTTATCTTTTTAGTAGCTATTGTAAATGGTATTGTTTCCCTTATTTCTTTTTCAGAGGTCTCTTTGTTGGTGTAGAGGAATCCAACTGATTTTTGTATGTTGACCTTGTATCTTGCCACTTTGCTGAACTTCTCTATTAGTTCCAGTAGTTTTTTTTTTGCTGAGTCTCTTAGGTTTTCTATGTATAAGATCATATCATCTGCAAATAGGGATAGCTTTACTTCCTCTTTGCTGATTTGGATGTCTTTTATTTCTCCTTCTTACCTTATTGCCCTGGCTAGGACTTTCAATACAATATTAAATAGGAGTGGTGATAGAGGGTATCCTTGTCTGGTTCCCATTCATAAGGGGAATGCTTTGAGTCTTTCTCCATTAATAATAATGTTGGTTGTTGGCTTTGCATGTATGCCCTTTATTATGTTGAGGAATTTCCCTTCTATCCTTATTTTGCTGAGAGTTCTGAACAGGAACGAGTGTTGGATTTTATCAAATGCCATTTCTGCATCAACTGATATGATCATACGGTTCTTTTCTTTCTTTCTTTCTTTCTTTTTTTTGTTTATGTAGTGGATTACATTGATTGTTTTTCTGATGTTGAACCACCCTTGCATATCGGGTATGAATCCCACTTGTTCAGGATGTATTATTTTTTTGTTATGTTGTTGGATTCTGTTGGCAAGGATTTTGTTGAAGATTTTTGCATCTATATTCATGAGGGATATTGGTCTGTAGTTTTCCTTTTTAGTGGTGTCTTTCCCTGGTTTTGGTATCAGTGTTATGCTTGCTTCATAAAATGAGTTTGGGAGTATTCTGTCTTTTTCTATGTTCTGGAATAGCTTCAGTAATACAGGTGTCAGCTCTTCCCTGAATGTCTGGTCAAATTCTCCAGTGAAGCCATCAAGGCAGGGCTTTTTCTTGTGGGAAGTTTTTTCATAACCTATTCAGTTTATTTCTTTGTTATACCTCATGTAATTCTTATGAAGACTGACTTATGCAGGCAAAGTGCTTCATTTGGTACCTGACACATGGTCAATATTCAGTAAATTTAAAAACAAAACAAAAAACAAAACCATTGTCTTTAAGTCGACTCTGACTCATAGAGACCCTATAGGACAGAATAGAACTGCCCCATTGGGTTTCCAAGGCTGTAATCTTTAAGTAACCAGACTGCTTCATCTTTCTCTTACAGAGCAGTTGATGGGTTCAAACCACCACATTTTTGGTTACCAGCTGAGTGCTTAATTACTGTGCTACCAGGGCTCTTTTCAGTAAATGTTAGCTATTTTTATTGTTTTACTCATGTCATCTTCCTTGATCCTAATAAGCAGCCCAAGGGGCAAGTAGACCTATTTGTATATCCCATTCCCAGATGAGGGGTCCCTGGGTGGTGCAAATGATAATGTGCTCAACTGCTAACTGAAAGATTGGAAGTTTGATCCACCCAGGTGCACTTTGGAAGAAAGGCCTGGTGATGTACTAGCAAAAAAAATCAGCCATTGAAACCACTATGTTCTGCTCTGACACATATGGGGTCTCCATGTGGCAGAACTGACTTGATGGCAACTGCTGGTTTTCCAGATTAGAAGACTGAAGCTGAGAGGTTATGTAGTCATGGATCCTGCAGGAGGGGTTAACTGAGCCTAGATCCCTGCAGGATCTCATGATACTGTGTCTACACCACTACTCAATGGAGTCCAAACACTGGTCCCCAGGGGGAGGCCTGGGGAGCTAGGAACATGCATGTTCCTGGGCCCCACCTCAGATCTGCTGAATCTGAATCTCCAGGGATGGATCTCAGAAATCTGTATTTATAAAGTGCCTCCCAAGCACTGACACCTACCTAGTCAGTGTTGGGATCCACAATACTACTGGCTTTGCAGTGTCATCCCCGCTCAGAGAGATAGGGCAAAGACTCTGGAATAAAGAATGTCACAGTCTACAGCCCAGGCAGACACTGCTGTTGGCAGGTTAAATAGGAGCTTGCAGAAACACAGGTGAAGAAAATGGTTGTTTTAAACACACCAACATTTTTCCAGGTCATTGGATTTCTTTGGAGATTAAATAACCTCATTACATATTATGGGCTCTGTGGAGAGAGTCTATTTGAACTGAATTAAAACATTCTTTGTCAAGATATTATGTTTGGCCCACGCATGGCAAACTGACAAGAAGTTGCCAAAGCCAAGGCAACCCGTTGCAAAGCATCCTTGGGAACACAGTTGATCTATAGATTCTTTGGATAGAAGCCCCATGGCTGATAAGCTTCCAGAGACCAGAGTTTCTTCAGATTCAGAGAGAATGTGATAGAGAAGAGAGAGAGAGAGAGGTAGGTAACCCCCTCCCCCCAAAAAAATGCTCCAGTCACGATTCACACAGGGCACATTGGCTACATAATCTGTGATCTAAAATATGACTCTCACTTAGGTAGTCTTTTCTTGATTGGAATGTTGGGGTTGGGGCAGGTGATGGTCTTGTCCCTCAAACTGTAAGCAAGTAGCTAAATACCTTGAGCTTACTTCCCTACTGGCATCTCTGAGCTTTCTTTCTTTTTTTTTTTTTTTTTTCTCTCTTTCTTCTTTAGCCTTCCAAAACTTTGAGGAAATGGAGGCAGTTGCTTTGTAACTCTTGGTTGAATTGTTCTGAATCCACCTAATTATATTCTTACCATCCTCCTGAGTGTCAGTAAGTCCTCAACCATGGAGACAAAGAATCAGGCAGCCACAGAATATACAAGAAATAGGGGAGGTTCACAGAGCATTGGAGCTGGAAAGGCCCTCAGAGATCATCTGACCCAGTGGCTTTAAAAATGTCTAGCGTTAGAACTCTTTTTTTTTTTTTTTTTTGCAAAATTGTATTTTATTTCCATATATTAACAAAAAATCTTCAGAAATTGAAAGAAAATTTTAAAAATACCCCTTATGTAATCCATAAACATGAAGTAATATAGAATAATTTAACAAAATATAGTAAAAGCCTGTGCTGGAAAATTAGAAACTACCATGGATAGATTTTTTTTTTATTATTATTTTTATTGTGATTTGGGTGAAAATTTACAGAGCAAATACACTTTCCATACAGCAGATCACGTACACTTTGTCTCATGACATTGACCACAATTTAGCACGATGCAACATTTCCTCTGCCACTTCCTCCCGATAGGTACTGCTTCCCTGTGACCATCCCTCCATGCACTCCTACCCCCTGAGCTGTCTAGCCTTAGAACTCTTGACCAAACAAAATCTTACCTGGAAACCTAATATGCTCAACAGGTCAAAATATAACTTCTCTGACTGAAGTTGGGGGTGAAGACACATTGGCTCCAGACCTATGAAGTGTCTCCTGACCTCTCTCTGAGGAACTCAAGGTTGAATTTGAAGACTATTGATCAGTCCTGAGAGGTCGAGTGACTTGCCCAAGCTCAAGTCACACAAGCCTTTAGAGAATCCTCATTTAATGGAGTCCTGTGACATAGCCTCAGCTAAAATACAGTATTCCAGACTTGTAGCTAAGTGCTGCCTCCTGTACATCTTTCTCCTTGTCCTAAACAGTGAGTATCCATTGACATTTCAGGTGGACCGTGTCCAGGAGAAGGGGGCTATTTCACCCTGGGGACCTGATTTGAGTCAGGAAAAGTGGTGCTGCTGAAACATTAGGCCAACCCTTTCCTTCCCCTCAACTATAATAGCTGGAGGGAAAGTGTCATGAACTGAGGGCACTTATGACAAAGTTCACTCCTCAAGGAGCTGCAGGTAGAAGTGGCCAGAAAATAAGTCCCATTGAAGATGGACCCAGGCCTGAGCTATGTGAGGTAGGGGATAGGAGCGGGTACAAAGAGCTGACAGACACCCAGTAACCTATTTGCTTCTTCTGTGTTGGAAGGTGTTTAATGAGTTGTTGCTAAGTTTGGTCACATAATTAACAGTCTCCAAATTTCAGTGGCTTACAAAAAAAATGTATATTTCTTTTTATTTTTTTATTTTTGCAGTATTTTGCCCCCCTAGAAACCAACAAAGAAAGTTTCTTCCATATATAAACCTTTCCTTGACTTTTTACAATAACGAACTAATATAATATGTGTCCTTCTGTGATTGACTTATTTCACTCAGCATAGTGTCCTCCAAGTTCATCCATCTTATGTGGTGTTTTGCAGATTCTACGTTATTCTTTAGTGTTGCATAGTATTCCATTGTGTGTATGCACCATAGTTTGCTTATCCATTTTTCTGTTGATGGGCACCTAGGTTGTTTCCATCTTTTTGCTGTTGTAAATAGTGCTGCGATGAACATGGGTGTGCATGTATCTGTTCTTGTCCTGGCTCTCACTTGTTTAGAATACATATGTAGTAATGGGATTGCTGGATTAAATGGTATTTCTAATTCCAACTTTTTAAGGAATTACCATACTGCTTTCCAAAGTGGTTGTATCACTTGACAGTCCCACAAGCTGTGTGTGAGAGTCCCAATCTCTCCACATCCTCAACAGCATTTGCTATTTTCTGTCCTGTTGAATTTTGCTTCTAGTGCTGGGGCAAGATGGTTGTTGTTTTGATTTGCATCTCTTTAATGGCTAATAATCATGAACATTTCTGTGTGTTTGTTGGCTGCCTGAATATCCTCTTTGGTGAAGTGTCTATTCATGTCTTCTGCCCATTTTTCAATTGGATTGTTTGTCTTTTTGTTATTGAGGTGTTGGGATTTTCTATAAATTTTAGAGATAAGTCCTTTGTCAGATATGTTGTTGCCAAATATTTTTTCCCAGTCTGTAGGTTCTGTTTATTCTTTTGAAGTCTTTTGAAGCACATAAAAATTTAATTTTTAGAAGGTCCCATTTGTCTAGTTTCTCTTCTGCTGCTTGTGCTTTTTGGGTTATGCTTGACAGTCTATTTATGCCATAAATTAGGGCCCCTAAATTTGCCCCTAGTTTTTTCTTGAGGAACTTTATGTTGTTGTTGTTGTTATTATGTGCCATTGAGTTGGACCCGATTCATAGCGACCCCTCCTTGGGTTGCCGAGGCAGTATCACTACAGAAGTAGATTGCCCAACCTTCCTTCTGAGGAGTGGCTTTACAGTACAAAACAAATGTATATTTTTTGCTCATGTTCAATGTGGTCTGTGTGTTAGCTGCTCCATATACTTTCTTACTCCGTGACATGCTCGTTTCATTGTGGTCAAGAAGAGCAAGAGTCTGAGCCAAATTGCATAGTTACATTTAATACTTGTGCTCAGACTTGGTATAGTTCATGTTGTGCATGCTCCATTGGCCAAAATAAGTCACATGGCAGAGACTGGCAGTGGGGCAAGGTCTTTGCAAGCCACAAGGCAAAGGGAGGTAGATTCTATAGTCCTCTTAGAGAGAAAGATCCAAAAACCAAACCAAGCTCACTGCCCTCAAGTCAGTCCCAACTCATAGCGACCCCTCCTTGGATTTCTGAGGTGGTATCTCTACAGAAGTAGATTGCCCAACCTTCCTTGCAGGAGTGGCTGGTGGGTTTGAACCGCCAGCCTTCTGGTTAGCAGTCAGGTGCCTTAGGTACTATGCCACCAATAAATCCAAATGAACGCACTCTAACACAAAGGGTATTTTGGGGGTTGATGGAAGATATATAGGGTTATTATCTCCATAGGACACAGTTTCTGTAGACAGAAAGAACCTTTGAGTTCTCTGGATCCTAGCCCTTCAGACTTTTAGATTGTCTATGCCAAATTCCTCAGAGCCCAGGTTCCCAAACAGTATTATATATCCGTGTGGGGACTTCTGATTTCCTTCTTTTTCTTCCAGAAGCATATATAGGCCTGAGCTGGCTTGCAGAGTGATTGATGGGCATCCTCTGGTGGGGCTGGCTAGGTGTGGAGCCCAAAGCCCCTACTGACTGCCACTGCTGTATGGCCACACTTTGCAAGAGAGCCAAGAGGGGTAGTGGTGGGGGATGGAATAGTCATTCCCATTATTCTTCCCTCACCCACTTCCAGGAATTGTAAGTGCTCTGTAGTTTATAGCATTGTTTTGACAGATGAAAAATCAAAACTGAAGCTCTTTGAGGTACTGGGCCTCCAAAGAACTCCCCCTTCCCAATGGAAAACAATGGATGACTACTTTAATGGACATGTTAGTATTTTCATAGTCTTGATTATTAATAAGTCAGGAATTAGGAAATCACTCTGCAGTGGGATCATTGGAGATCTGGATCTAGGTTACTTGGGAAAGTGCTGCTGCCAACCCTTTTAACAGAGTCAGCAGCTCCTGTCTCAGCAGAAAGATGCCCGCAAATAACCTGTGGACTTCCAGGTGGCCTTTGATCAGACAAATATCTCTAAAGACCTCTTCTCTGTGGTTGCTTTGCATCTGTCTTCTGCAGGAATTCCACACCTGGGAGCACTAAAGACTCTGATCCTGCTTGTTCTTCCAAAGCCATGGTGGCTGAGTGACAAAAGGAAATGACTGATAGGTTAGGAGAACAGGAATTCAGACAAAAAGTCTGAAAATATTCTAAGAAGGAGCTAGGAACCTGCACCCTCTTTTGCATTCAAATGACCTTCTCTGGTGTTGCAAAACTACTCAAGAAGAGTGAAACACATTATCCAAAATGTACTCACATCCACACTGCAGACAGATAAATATAGACAAGTGTGTGCGAGGTCAGGTCAGAGGAGTCTGAAGGATGAAGCATATCCAGAGTGTTCTGTTCACGAAGACATTTTGTTCCTGTGAAGTAGCTCCGGTTTCTATTTTTTTTGCTCCAATCCTTTTCTTGCTTTCTATTTATTATTTTATTGAAACCTAAAATTTTGTGGAAATTGTTACCCTGATTCTATAATTGAAGCACATAGAGCCAACTAATTGCTGTAATAGTTATATATAAGATTCTATGGAAAACCCAAAGCATTTTTTTTTTGTCGTTATTGTTTTTAGGTGCTGTTGAGTTAGTTCCAACTCACAGAGACCCTTTATACAACAGAACGAAATACTGCCTGGTCTTGTATCATCCTTACAATTGTTGCTATGCTTGAACTCATTGTTGCAGCCTGTGTATCAATCTGTCTCATGAAGGGTCTTCCTCTTTTTGGCTGACTCTCTACCAATCATGATGTCCTTCTCCAGGGACTGGTCCCTCCTGATAACATGTCAAACTACATGAGATGAAGTCTCACCATCCTTGCGCCTAAGGAACATTCTGGGTGTACTCTTCCAAGACAGACTTGTTCGTTCTTCTGGCAGTCCATGGTGTATTCAATATTCTTCGTCCACAATTCAAAGGCATCAATTCTTCTTTGATCTTCCTAATTCATTATCCAACTTTCACAAGCATTTGAGGCGATTGAACATACCATGACTCGGATCAGGCACACCTTAGTCCTTAAAGTGACATCTTTGCTTCTTAACATTTTAAGGCCTTTTATGAGTAGTTGGACCTGTGGGCTCAGGACAATGGTCACAGAGGACATGAAGCCCAATTGGCATAAAATATTATACCAAAACAATGTTCTACATCCTATTTTGGTGAGTAGTGACTGGGGTCTTAAAAAACTTGCAAGTGGCCATCTAGATGCAACAATGGGTCTCTTCTCTTCCAGAGCAAAGAAGAATAAAGAACACCAAAGATGCATGGAAACAATTAGTCCAAGGGACTAGTGGATCATGTGAACCTCAGCCTATATGACCATGAGATCAAAAGAACTAGATGGTGCCCAGCTACCACTGTCAACCACTTGGAAAGGGATCAGTAGAGGAGATTCTGGATAAAGTGGGAGAACAATGTGGAAAAAAACACAAATCCATAAAAAAGACCAGATTTACTGGTCTAATAGAGCCTGGTGAGACCTCCAAGACTATGGGCCCTAGTTACCCTTCAGGTCTGGAATTGAATTCACTACCATGGCTTCTAGCCAAACAATAAGTAGGCATATAGGTGAACATTTATGTCAGGTAGATACACTCCTTAGAATCATCAGTCATGGGAAAACAAAAGGGCAGTATTTGCATAGGGAGATAGCTCAGGGGGCAAGGATACAGAGGAAAGAAGGACACAGGGAAGAGGTAACTACAGGGAGGAAGTGGGAAGAGAGCTGTTACACTGTGGGGAATTGCAATCAATATCATGAAACAAAACTTGTATGAACTGCTGTATGGAAAATGAATTTTCTCTGTAAACTTTCACCCAAATCACAATGAAATAAAAAAAAAAAAAGGAAGAAATGCCAACCATGTCTTCCTTTTTTGTTTTCTAACTCCAGGTCTTTGCACATTTCATTATAATCCTTTACTTTATCTTCTCGAGCTGCCCTTTGAAATTTTCTGTTCCACTCTCTTGTCATTTTTTCCATTCACTTTAGCTACTCTAAGTTCAAGAGCAAGTTCCAGAGTCTTTTCTGACATCCAGTTTGCTCTTTCTTTCTTGTCTTTTTCATGACCTTTTGCTTTATTTCATGTATAATTTCATTGATGTCATCCAATTTGTGTGGTCTTTGCTCATTAGTGTTCAGTGCATGAAATCTATCTTGAGATGGTTACCAAATTTAAATGGTATATACTCAAGGTTATATTTTGGCTCTCAACTTGAACATGCATATGACAATTGATGGTCTGTTCTGGAGTCAGCCCTTGGCCTTGTTCTGACTGATGATACTGATTTTTTTCCATTATCTCTTTCCACAGATGTAGTGAATTTTATTCCTGTGTATTCCATCTGGCGAGGTCCATGTGTACAGTTGCTTTTTATGTTGTTGAAAAAGATATTCCAATGAATAGGTCATTGGTCTTGCAAAATTCTTTCATGTGATCTCTGGTGTTGCTTCTATTACCAAGGCCTTGTTTTCCAATATTGATCTTTCTTCTTTGTTTCCAAGTTTCACATTTCAATCACCAGTAATTATCAATACATCTTAATTGCATGTTTGATCAATTTCATATTTCAGAAGTTAGTAAAAATCTTTAACTTCTTCATCTTTGGCTTTAGTGGTTGGTACATATATTTGAATAATAGTATTAACTGATCTTCCTCTTAGGTGTATGGATATTATCCTATCACTGAGTATTGTACTTCAGGATAGATCTTGAAATGTTATTTTTTACAGTGAATGTGACGCCATTCCTCTTTAATTTGTCATTCCCAGCATAGTAGACCATGTGATTATTTGATTCAAAATGGCCAATACCAGTCCATTTCAGCTCACTAATGACTAGGATATCTATGTTCAAGGATTCTGTTTCATTTTTGACAACTCTCAATTTTCCTAGAGTCATACTTCATACATTTGGTTGTTGTTGTAGTTAGGTGCCATTGAGTTGTCTCTGACTCATAACGACCCTATGCACAGCAGAATGAAACACTGCCTGCTCCAGTGCCAGCCTTACAATCTTTGCTATACCTGAGCCCATCATTGTAGCCACTGTGTCTGTTCATCTCATTGAGGCCCTTCCCCTTCTTCATTGATCTTCCACTTTACCAAGCATGATATCTTTCTCCAGGGAATGGTTTCTTCTGACAACATGACCAAAGAACATTCTGGCTGCACTTCCTCCAGGACAGATTTTTTAGTCCTTTTAGAAGACCATGGTACTCTTAGCATTCTTCTCCAATACCACAACTCAAAAGCATCGACTCTTCTTTGGTCTTCCTTATTCATTGTCCAGCTCTCACATGCATAAGAGATGATTGCAAATACTGTGACTTGGGTCAGGTGCACCTTAGTCTTCAAGGAGACATCACTTGAAAGAGGTCCTTTGCAGCAGATTTGCCCAATGCAATACATCGTCTGATGTCTTGATTGCTGCTTCCATGGTGTTGATTGTAGAACCAAGTAATATGAAATCCTTGACAACTTCAATCTTTTCTCCATCCACCAAGAAGCTGTTTAATGGACCAGTCGTGAGGATTTTTGTTTTCTTTATATTGAGGTGTAATCCATAGTGCAGACTGTATGTAGTCTTTAATCTTTATCAGTAAGTGGTTCAAGTCATCCTCACTTTCAGCAAGTAAAGTTGTGTCATCTGTGTATCACAGGTTGTTAATGAGTCTTCCTCCAATCCTGATGCCACATTCTTCATCATATAATCCAGCTTCTTAGATTATTTGCTCAGCATACAAGTTGAATAAGTATGGTTCATACATTCTATGTTCTGATTATTAATGGACATTTGCAGCTGTTTCCTCTCATTTTGAGTCATGCCACATCAGCAAAAGTAGTTCTCAAAAGCTTTCCTCCATCCCTGTCCTTAAGGTAGACTCTACTTTGAGGAGGCAGCCCTTCCTTAGTTGTATTTTGACTGCCTTCCAACCTGAGGAATCATCTTCCAGCACTGTATCAGTGTCCTAGTGTTATTCATAACGTTTCCACTGACCAATTTTTTTAGAAGTACATCACCAGGTTCTTCTTCCTAATCTGTCTTTATCTAGAAGCTCCACTGAAATCTGTCCACAGTTGGTGAGTCTGCTGGTATTTGAAATACTGGTGGTATAGCTTCTAGCATCACAGCAATATGCAAGCCGTCACAGTGTGACAAACTGACAGACGCATGGTGGAACTGACAGACAACTAATTAAAGCAGTTTTACATGCTTTAATTCCTAAGCCCAAACTACTCCCCTCACTTCTCTCTTAGTTCGTTTGGTTGAACCTAGACTGAGGCCAAATGCTTCCTGCCCCAGGAAGAGCCACACAGTGGCAAGGAAGCCGTTTCCAAACTTCTTATTTTGGAAAAATTCAGCTTTATTGAGAAGTTGCAAGGTTTGTACAGTGAACTTTACCTTGATTCACCATAGTTAACATTTTGCCACAGTTGCTTTATTTCTTTTTCTGTATATACTTATTTCCTTGAACTAATTGAGAATCAGTCACAGATATTATGCTTCCTAAACACTTTAGCATGTATCTCCTAAGAGTAAGGAAATTGTTCTGCATAACTACAGTATACTTAAAAACACTCAGGAAAATTAATATTAACACAGCACTGTTATCTACAGAAGGAGTCCTGGTGGCACAGTGGTCAAGTGCTTGGGGGCTAATTGAAATACCAGTGATCCAAACCCAGTAGCTGTTCTGTGGGAGAAAAATGTGGCAGTCTGCTTCAGTAAAGATTTACAGCCTTGCAAACCCTATGGGGTAGTTTTTCTCTGTCCTATAGGGGCTCCTAAGGAGCTCTGGTAGCATAGTGCCTAAGGCACTTGACTGCTAACCAGAGGGCTGGCGGTTCAAACCCACCAGCCACTCCTCGGAAGGAAGGTTGGGCAATCTACTTCCATAGTGATACTGCCTCAGAAACCCAGGGAGGGGTCGCTATGAGTCGGGGCCGACTCGATGGCACATAACAACAACAACATAGGGCTCCTAAGGTACTCTGGTGGTGTAGTGGGCAAAGTATTTGGCTGCTAACCATAAGGTCGGCAGTTCAAACCCACCAGGGGCTCCATGGGAGGAAGATGAGGCAGTTACTTCCATAAAGATTTACATCCTTGCAAACCCAATGGGGTTGCCGTGAGTTGGAATCAACTCAATGGCAGTGGGTTTGGTTTTTGGTTATAGGGTTCCTGAAAGGAACTCTGGTGGCATAGTTGATAAGGCATTTGGCTACTAACAGGAAGGTCAGTGGTTCAAACCCACCAGCTGCTCCACAGAAGGAAGATAGGGTCATCTGCTTCCATAAAGATTTACAGCCTCAGAAACCCAATGGGGTTTGCTATGAGTCAGAATTGACTTGGTGACAGTGAGCTTGGTTTGTTTTTTTGTAGTTGTTGTTGTTGTTGTTGTTATGTGCCGTCGAGTCATTAGAACCAGTTTGACTGCAGTGGGTTATACATTTTTTTTTCTTTGTCTACAGATCTTATTAATATTTCCTGTTGGTCCCAAGAATGTTCTTTATAGCAGGAGTTGTCTATGGAAGCCAAATCCTGCCTGCCACCTGTTTTCGTAAATAAAGTTATGTTGGACCACAGCTACACTCATTTGTTTACATATTGTCTGTGGCTGTTTTTATGCTACAACAGCAGAGTTCAGTAGTTGAAAGGGAAAGCAGTTGAGAGTAGTTGAGTAGTTGGGAGAAAGACTTGCAAAGAGAGAATCTTACAAAGCTTAAAATATTTTACTATCTGGTCCTTTAAGAAAAAGTTTGTCAATCACGCATTAGCATTTTTGTAAGCCAGGATTCAGTCACGGATCATACTTTTCAGAAGTTTTTAATTAAAAAAAATGTATAAACAATGCCTTACTTATGAACATTATTTACATGTAAATGACAACAGGCACCAAAAGCCTTCATGGCTGGCTTTCTCCACCCATATCTACCATCACTTCCTTGTAAGCCTCGAGCTCTGTGGAACTGCTTGATATAATGTCGTGAAGTATTCATGCCTCATATCTGTATTTCCCTTTCCCTGGAACACCTCTCTACACTTTGTCTTTCAAGATTTAGTGCAAGCACCATCTTTTGGAAGTCTTCCAAACCTTTCTCGCTTCCTATTTCCAAGACATCTCATTGTCTAAGCTCCTGAGACTCATTGGATTTTCCAATATCATAGCACTTACCACACTAGTGCGTTGGTTTATTTTCTGTTGGTCTCACCCACTAGCTTGTGGAAATTTGGTTGAGGGCAGAGATCGTATCTTATTTATCGTTGTCTCCTTGGTACCTAATATAAGGTTCTAGTATGTTTGGTCATTGTTGAATCAATGAATAGATTCCTTAATGGCTTAAGGGGTTCTCTCTTCCTAGGGCCACACTGTAGGGCTTTTGCTCTTCCATTCTTCCTCCTTCTTCCTTTCCCAGTGCCTGAAATTGCAATGCTTAACCCTATGATTGTTGATTTAGAGGTAGCCCTAGATTAATCTAATGGAGAGATCCAAATGATGAGAGAAGACGTGAGGAGAGCAGCAGACTGAGGCCACAAGACTACCAGCATCCTCCCTCCCCCCACTGCTCTTCTGCAGCCATGAGTTGCGTTTCAGTCCTTCACTATCTCTGCCCCAGACTATGGCAGTCACCAGTGATTGCTTAGAGTTGGATTGTGAGCCATTGTTATGTGACACGTAGTGTTAGCAGCTGATAGAGCGAGCATTTCAGGCATCATCTCACTTGATCTTCATAGATATCTGGTGTTATGGTTTGACTGTTGCCCCTTCAAAATATGTGTTGAACTCCTGGCCTCTGCTCCTGTGGATGTGATCCTGTTTGGAAAGAGAGTTTTTCTTTTATTATGTTACTAAGGCCTACCAGAGTAGGGTGGGTCCTATACCTAATCCTTTTAAGTTATAAAAAGAGCAGAACAGACAGACACACACACAGGGAGCAGAAGAAGACAGACAACAAAGACAGATGCATCCACAGGCTCAGGAATGACAACGGTTACTGACAGCTAGTGCTGTAATAGAAGCTGTAATAGATCTTCTCTCAGAGTCAATAGAAGAGAAAGACTTCCCCTTAGAGTCACGCCCTGAATTTGGACTTCTAGCTGCCTGAATTGTGAGAACAAATACATTTCTGTTCTTTAAAGCCACCCACTTGTGGTATTTCTATTATAGCAACACTTGGTAACTAAGACACCTGGGAAGAGGGCATTATCCCCATGCCCCAGAGAGCAAACTGAGGCACAGTGTTAAATGGGCCTCATTTAATTCAGAGTCTCATAGTTAGGAAGTGTCAGAGCTGGTGTCCAGACCAAAATCCACCACCTCCGCCTTCCACCACGGTCTACTATGACTTCCCTCAGGAGGAGTGGTGTGTTCCTGGGACCCCAAGTTTAACCTCTGAAGGAATTTATTGCCTTATACATGTTGAACTTTGGGGTAGGGTCTAGTTCAGGGTTGTCTAGTAGAACTTTCTGCAATAATGGAAATGGTCTCCACTGATCTGTTCAGTAGGGCATCTAGTCACCACCCATGACTACGAGCACTTGAAACGTGGCTAGTGTGACTGGGCACCACATTTTAAATTTTGTTTAATTTTAATTAACTGGTACTTAAATTTAAATAGCCAAGTGTGGCTTATGGCTACCATATTGGACAGTGTAGAATAGAGTAAATGTTGGCTGAGGACATTCTGGTTAAGTGTGCTGTGTGGGCTGGCCAGCTGCAGGCATCTCCCTGAATTAGCATGGTTTTCATAGAAAAATTGGCATTGAATCCCAGACAACCTGATTACCAACCAATTTGTTTTGGAAATAGGAACTGCCTACGCTGCTACCTCTCTGATGAGCACTGACAGTTTTCAGGTTTGCATTTTGAGTAGTAAATGAATCTCCCAAACCTCCAACAAGGTAGAGGAAATGCTTAGGGCCGTGGGGAAGAAAAGAAGGGAAACGCGGAAGAGAAGGCCCAAGGGATCTCAAGTAGTGGTGCTGTCATTTATTTACTCTGGTTACACTCCTCCAAGTGCTTGTCTGAGATCCTTCTGGGCTGAGATCCTTTGGGAATTCAGGGCTGGATTTGGATTCCCATCTGGAGCTGAAAGCAGAATGTAGACTCCCAGCATATGTCTGGTTCCTCAGGATGCAAACAGGGTCTCATAGACAGTCAGGTATGCTGTCTCTTGAGCAGGCTGTTCAGCTGAAGGCAGCACATCTCAGTAGTTCCCAACCGAGGCTTTGGTGCCATCTTGGATTTAAATCCCAGCCCTGCCATTCACAAGGTCTCAGACCTTGGGCAAGTTATTTTACCTCTCTGTGCTTTGGTTTCTCCATCTGTCAAATGGGGTTAATGCCAGTCCTTACCTCATGGGGCTACTGTAAGGGTTAAACAAAATAATAGATGTTTAGTATGGTGCCTCACTAGTTGTCAGCATCTAGTAGATCTTTGCTGGCTTTTAGGTATTGTTACAGTCATGGTAGCGTAGTGCCTAAGGCACTTGACTGCTAACCAGAAGGCTGGCGGTTCAAACTCACCAGCCACTTATCGGAAGGAAGGTTGGGCAATCTACTTCCATAGTGATACTGCCTCGGAAACCCAAGGAGGAGTCGCTATGAGTCGGGTCTGACTCAAGGGCACATAACAACAACAACAACAACAGCCATAATGCTTCCAGTGTTAGATCAGCATAGTTCTTTATCTTCTATATTCTTTTTCTTCTTTCTTATTTATTTATTTATTTTCACTGACAGTTGCTTGCTTTCAGTACTTGAAATGCTTTTGGGAACATTGCAAGAATTTGTTCCCAAATCCTGGGAAAGATGTGTTTTCTCATCTCATCTCCCTGTCTCTGGATATTTATAGTTCTGGATAGAAAAGAGCTGTTTTGATTTCTCAGAATAGTTTCCACAAAATTTTGGTGTTGGGGGGAGGCAGTACTGGGTGGTGGACAGAGTGTTAGACTTGGCATCAGAAGGCCAGGGTTTCAATCCTATTTACTAGCCGTGTGACCCTCAGCTCCAATACGTTAGGTAAATACTCAGCCTCGGTTTCTTCATTTGTGCAGTGGGGATGGAGTGATAGTCAAATAAGATGATACATACAAGTGTGCCTAGTCTCCTGCCTGTACATAGAGCACACTCTGTAAATGTCAGTTGAATCTGAGTGTTTGAATCCTTTCCATCTAAAATGTTCAAATTCGCAAGTTGGAAATTTCTTGGAGCCCCTTCATGGTGGAACTTGCAGCTGGAAGCTGTCCTGAGGCAGTCTTCTGTGTTCTACAGTTAAAGGCAGCAGACCCTGTCTTCTAGCCCTTGGCTGCTATTCTACACAGGAGCCTTATTTAGACTGCTGGAACAAAGCTTCCGGAAAGGATAGAGTGAAGGCTGTACTGATGCTACTGTGTACGCAAAGTCAGAAAGAGCCAAATCCCCAGGCTCAGGGAGGCACAAGGCACCTGGCCACATACCTGCTTGAGGGGGACTATTTTGGACCTGAGAGGCAGCTGGACAGTTCCCCTGAAAACTTTCCTCCCCAGGGGCACCTCTGCAGGGTGGGTTGGGAACCAGGGAGGCAGCTTCTGGGCTGAGTGAAGTTATCTTTGCAGGGGGGAGGTTGAAATAGGAAACATCAGGCAAAATATGGCAAATTCTAGAAGACAGAGAGAGAACAGCACCCAGAGGAAACTCTGGTGGTTCCTGCATGTCTCCATTTGTGAACCTGAGGACTGCAGAGGATGTAAACTAAGTCTCAGATGGGGCAAAGTAAAGAAAAGCCTGGGCTCCAAGCCAGGCAGGCTGGAGTTGTGGTTTTGTTTTGTGACTTTTCTATGTAACCTAAGTTAAATAGCCTCTCTCAACCTCCAGGTGCTCAAGAGTAAAATGGGGATTAAAGGTGTGGCTCTAGGAGTCAGAATCCACTTGAGGGCACCCAACAACAACAACAAGATTCCGTCACTGGTGGTTTAGTGGTAGAACTCTAGTTTTCCATGCTGCAGACTCTGGTTCAGTTCCTGGCCAGTGCGCCTCATGCACAGCCACCACCTGTTTGTCATGGTGGTTTGTGTGTTGTTATGATGCTGAATGGGTTTCAGAGGAGCTTCCACACTAATATGGATGAGGAAGACAGGTTTGCCAATCTACTCCTGAAAATCATCCAGTGAAAACCTTATGGATTACAATGGACTGGTCTGCAGCCAGTCTCAGGGATGCACAGGAGTGGGCAGTGTTTGGTTCTGTTCTGTTGTGTATGGGACCACCATGAATCAGGGGCTGACTCGATGTCAGCTAACAACAACAACAAATAAGTGATTGCTCCTTCTTCCCCATGGGATTTCATAATTAATAATACATACCTTGCTCATCTATCAAGTTACCTTGCTATTTGCAGAGTCCAACAGAGTGCTATTGATGAAAGATGGAGGCCAGTTTGGCAGTGGTGGTGGTTGTGTTGCCAGGGAAATTCCTGAGACCTCAGTTCTGCCTTCTAGAAGACCTAGCATCTAGAGCAGTGACCTCCTATCTTTATTAAGAGAAGGGGCTAAGCATATGGTCTATGGAGGTACTCAGATGACCTGGGTAGAGTCTTGCCCTGCCATGTGTTCATTGTATGACCCTATGAGCCATAGTTTCCTCATCTGGATATAGAGGTAACAATAATACCCATCCTCTCTGTAGATTTGTGGTGGGGATGACAGGTGATGACAACTGGTGACTGTTGTTATTATCCATTTCCTGACCTGTCTTGATCTCCTCTTTCCAAAGAGCTTGTTCCAAACTGACTCTTTAGCCCAGGATTTCAGGAGACAGCACCTTGTTTCCCTAGAGAAATTGCTCCCATGGCCTTTGGAAGACTTTGGGGGAGATCCTTGGGCAGAGTTCTATGCCAAAGTTTATCATACCCCCAACTCACTCTTCTGCTGCCAAGCTGGACCAAAAAGGCTTCCTTTCACTATGTACATTTGGGATGAATTAATGAAGGTACTAACATTTATTGAACATCTGTTTTTTTTTGCCGGACTCTGCTAGGTATTTTCACATTTGCTTTCTCATTTAATCCTCATCACAATCCTGTGAAGTAGGTATTGTTACACCCATCTTGCAGATGGGGAAACTGAGCATCCGAAAGCTTAAGTAACTTGGTGCAGGTCACTTGGCTTATAATGGCAGTGCAGGGATGTGGAGGCAGAGCTATGTGATTCTCAATCTCTTCCTTTCCCTACAAAGTCCACTGGAGAAAAGTATTGATTTTCAGTCCCAGAATATGGAGATGCCTGGATGGGGCTGTGGTGAAAGGCAGAGAAAGGCTTTCTCAGGGCTGCTATAAAGAGCAGATGGCCATGTACATATGGAGTCCAGGTTGCCCTTCTCTGTTCCTTCTCTTCCCTTCTCACTTCCCCTGAAAGAGGCACCCAGCAGTTTCTGAGGCAGCTGTTTCTTCATGGATTTTTAATAAAGATGATAAATGGGCCAGGAATTGATAAGAGAAGGCAAATGGTATTTGGGTTATGCATTGTTCTAGTGAAATGTATTTTTCACTGCAGGCCTTAAGTGACTTTTTCGTTAAAATGCCAAAACGGAAAGAAAGGTTAAATAAAATGAGTTTTCTGTGGCAGAAGTGTCAAGCAAAGGGCCTCCACAGGACAGGACCCTTGGGCAGCTAAGCTGTAAGCTTTGTCAACTCCCCAGTGGCAGAGCTGTGGCATGTTATGCCGTCAGCACCTTTCTCCCAGCAAGGAGACCCCAGCAAGAGGTTCCTCAGGAAAGGTCTGGCAGGAATTTTAGCCATTCTATCCCCTGGAGACTTGATTGGGTCCGAGAGCCCAAGAAAACAGGCACATTCTGCTCTTCTAGGGTGGGCAAGGCAAGCATAGCTATGGTTTGGGTAGGGTCAGTGTTTAATGTGGGAGCTGGCCTCTGGTTCTTGGACCACCTTGTCTGATATGGAGCCCATGGCAGCCAGTGGAGAGGAATCAAGAGCTGTGTTGTGTGGCAGAGCCATTTCCAAATGAGTCCCCTGGTGGTTCTGGAGGAGGTTTCAACCATAGGTGGAACCCGGAGGGCTTGAACAGGTCTGATGTCCCCAGGGAAACCTGCTTCTTCCACTCAGAGATACCTACTGGGCACCATTGGTGAATTGTCTTCCAGATTGAGACTATGTTTCTCCTGAATCTGCCTTGAGCAAATGTCACTATTGTGATTTAAAAAGATCTTGTACAATGAATTTTGTTCCATTGCATTCCATTCCATTCTGTTGCGTTCCATTTTGCTCCATGCTATAAATATTCATTGGGATGTTCTTGGTTCCAGGTCCTGTTCTAAGTGCTGGAGGCACAGAAATGACCAAGACTCAGTTCCTATCTTTATAAAGTGCCCCCTCTAACAAGGGAAATAACAGGCAATTTAATACCCAAGAAAAAAAAAAAAACCCTCGCTGCCGTCAGTCGGATCTGACCAATAGCGACCCCTCCTTGGGCTTCCGAGGTGGTATCACTACGGAAGTAGATTCCTTCCAAGGAGTGGCTGGTGGGTTTGAACCACTAGACTTCTGGTTAGCAGTCAAATGCCTTAGGTACTACAAACAACAGGTGGATAGATTCATGCACCCTCCACCACCCTACACGTATGGGCTAGGAATAGAGGCAGCCAGAGGGAAGAGTGAGGGTAGGGAGTGGTCAGAGAAGACTTCTTGAAGGTGATCATTAGGTTGGATTTTCAAAGGCTGAATGATAGTTTACCAGGCAAACAGACAAATCTTCAAATTAACACTTGAGTTGGACTTGCTGTGTACTAGGCCAAATTCCTAGCATTTTACATCTATTAACTCATTCAATCCTCATAACAACCCTGTGAGAGAGGTACTTTTATTGTCACCTCTATGTTCCGAAGAAAGCAGAGGCACAAACAGGCTAAATTTTGGGCTGGAGATGACATAGTTAAGTAAGTGGTCAAGTTGGGATTCAAACTCAGGCAAGCTGTAGTTTAATCACCATGCCTAATGGCCTCTCTGGCAAGGTAAGGAGGCCATTCCATTACAGAGGAGAGGAAGGTGCTGTTTTTGACCAGCAGGACAGGTAAGGCGTGGGGGAGTAACCACTCTTTCTGCAGTTCAAGTGGTGATTTCCCTTTGGGTATCAGTCTTGAGGTGAGTTGTCCACCCTCTTTGACAAGGCGGAGCAGGCGGCAGGAACCATTGCCACCTTGCTTTCTCACCTCTAGAAAGAGGTGTTTCATGCTTTCCTGGCAAGTGCAGCTGGATCAATCCAGCAGTTTGTCAGAAGAGGCATAGCCTAGCCTAGCCCTGTGGCTGTTGGGGCTCCAGGCCAGGAAACTCGGGGCTGGACTTTCCATCTCTAATATGTGTGGAGGAGGGTGGCAAATGCTGCATGGCTCCCGACCTGAGGCAGGCCCAGTCCTGCCCCTGCTACCTCAGGCCTGGGGCAAACAGCAGGCACACCAAGACCCCACCCACAGAGAACAAGGGGCCAGGTGCCGAGCCCAGAGCCAGGCTTCATCCTGCCTGACACCCTGGACATCCATGAAGTACAAAAGGTGGTGCATTTGAAAGCATTCAACAGTAGGATTTAGCTCTTCTTTCCTCACTTTTCTTTTTTTAGAGAAAATTGAGGGTCCCAGTATATCTGTTACAAAAAAAGACAAAAAAAAAAACAAAAACAGTTGGCATCAAATCAACTCCACCTCATGGGAACGCCCCCTCCCTGTGTGTCAGATAGAACTATGCTCCCCAGCGTTTTCAGTGGCGAATTTTTTGGATGTACATTGCCAGGCCTTTCTTGTGAGGCTCCTGTGGGAGGACGCAAACTTCCAACCTTTCCGTTAGCAGCCAAGCCCGTAGCTGTTTGCACCGCCCAGGGGCTCCATATCTGTTACAAGGCAGGACTGCCTTTTCTCTGTTTTAACATACCTTCAATTGTATGACTCATCATTGATTTAATAAGTTTTTCAGAAAGAAAAATAAAAAAAAAAAAGAAGAAACACTCCCACATTAAAAGTACACATTGATTGTAAGATTCATCTCCGTTTCAGAAACATTGCCATATAGGAAAGAAATCTAGTATTTGATAAACAATTGGGGCAGCATGAGTGCACCTGTGTGGGAAGTATGTCCAGAAAGGTGGGGACTGGGGGCTGTTGGTGGGCACTAGTCAGGCCAGGGTGGTGAGGTCTGTATCCACCCACCCCTGCCTCTGCAGTCTTCAGTTTCAATCATCCAGTCCCACTTTGGGGCCATTTCAAGGAGCTCAAAAACACTCACAGCTGAGTTCATTCTTCAGTTGAGTTTGACAAATGATCAGCTTCTACTTCAAGTGGGGGAGTGTCAGACTCAGTGGATATGCAAAGACCAGCTGTGATCACCAGGTGCATTGAATCATCTTCTTGGTGGTAGGTGGTAATTGGAGCCAGCTGTGTGACATGAGTGGCCCTTGCTCTGGGAGGTAAGGGACCTGGGCTCTAATCTGGGCAGTCTTGGACGTGTCACTTTGTTGCTCTGGGTCCCAGTCCCCTTCTAAATTGTGACGGTGCAAAACAGTAATAACAGCAGCTCACAGTTCCTGAGTGATTACCATGTGTTGCACTAGGATTGGTTCATTTGATCTTCACAAAAACCACATGAAGTAGGTACTGTTATTAGCCCCTTTTTCAGATGAGGAAATGGACACAGGACAGTTCAGTAATTTTCCCAGTCACACAGCTAGTAAGTGCAGAGACAAGAGTTGAATCTAAGCTTTCTGGCTATTGGGTCCATGCTGTGAACAGTAGTAGACTTTAGTTAATAATAATATGTCAGTGTTGGTTCCATCAGTTGTGAAATGTACTACGGGAATGCAGGATATCCGTAGGAGAGATAATGTGAGGGGGAGAAGGTAAATGGGAACTCTGTACTTCCTGTCCAACTTTTGTGTACACCTAAAACTGCCCCCCCCAAAATAAACTCTATTAAGATTCAAAACGAAAATTAAATGAGACTCATGTAACAAACTGTATACTTTTTAGGAGCATTAGTCTTGAAAAGTTCAAAAGGAGAGAAAAACAAGACAGAAATGACTTTTAAGATTGAAAGAAGCAACCAATGCTAAATGAAATGGTTCAGCTTTCCACACTACAGAAAGCTGGTTGACTGATAAGAACACATTTTGCTTGATGTACTTTTAGATGCAATAAAATTTTCATTTACAAGCAAAACAAGTAAACAAACAAGCAAAACAAAAGCAAAAAGGAAAAATACCCACAAAACTTTGTTCAAGTGAAATCTCACACAGAGCTCCAAAACAAAACATAAAATGGTAATCTTTCTGGTTAGAGGTAGGTGAGGCTCAGAGACTGTCTTATTTGCAGAGATCCGGAGGTGCCTCTGGGTCATCTTGGAGTTCCTTGAAACAACGTGAAAGTAGTTCGACTGGACAATCTCTAAGGGCCCTCCAGTGCCAATGTCCTGGGGCTGTCTGGGAAAGACACAAGGTCTGGCACCAGAGATTTACTGAGATGCATAGGCCTTCTGGGCAGAGCAGTGATGTGGTACCTCTTCTATCTAATACTCTTGAAATATTTGTTCAACGTTTATTTCTTAGGGACAGGGAGAAATGAATTTTCTAGTAATAAAATCTGTATACCTTTTTCTTTATGTTCTTTAGGCTATAACATGCACTGAACATTACATTTGAACTTCTTTGGGAAGTTTACTGCACATTTTTCTGTCACTCATAACTGGATAGTGTGAGCCACTAATACTCGCTAAGAATACTGATAGCTCACATGAACACATCATAAAATATTTATTCCCTACAACTAGTACCATGTTCTGCTTCACTCTTCAGAATTTCAGTTTACTGTCACTGCCAAGTTCTAACTGCTGGCAGCTGGCATCACACAATGTTGGTGGCATGGCCCATGCAACGAATGTTGAGCACATGGGGCACCTTGCCCATGCAAATTGCAAAAATACTCAACAGAGGTAGTAAGCTAGAGCCAGTGAAAAGTCTGATTTTTGTATTTAGATTTTCTATTCAAGGGCATTATCTTGTGCAGAAGTGAGTCTGACTCACCTTTTGCCAATTACCCATATTCCATAGTTGCCCATGGAAAAATGAGTTAACTGACATGTATTGCTGACTTATTCTAGTGATGTTTTTGCAGTCTCTATTATGTAGCAGTTACAGCATTTGGCTGCAAACCACAAGGTTGGTGGTTCGAGCCCACCAGCTTCTCCATGGGAGGAAGATGTGACAGTCTACTTCTGTAAAGATTTACAGACTTGGAAACCCTAAGGGGCAATTCTACTCTGTCCTATGGGCTGCTATGAGATGGAACTGACTCAACGGCAGTGGGGTTTTTTTGTTTTTTGTTTTGGTTTATAGATGGCACTCCAAGCAACTGTCAGGGGTGCGATGTATGGGATCTAGGCTGTGTATTATATAATTCTAGGGGTGAAATGCAGTGGGAATGACATCCTCTAGAATTGTACAATGTTCAAAATGCATGGCCTTACTTGATGGCTGGCTCCTTTACCACACAATGGAGTTTCACCTTTGTTCCTTACACCTAGGCCATTTGCATAATGGCAGGAACCCTGAGTTCATCACTGCTTCCATCTTACTGTATGTCTTTGAGTAACTAATGTCATTCCCTTCTCTGGATCCCCATTTCCACCTTCGAACTTAAAGTGTTTTTAACGAGGTGACCACTTAACCAAACCCACTGCCATCAAGTAGATTCCTACTCATAGCAGCCCTATAGGGCAGAGTAGAATGGTCCCATAGGGTTTCCAAGGCTGTAAATCTTTACAGATGTAGACTGCCATGTCTTTCTCCCATGGAGTGGCAGGTGGAGTTGAGCTACCAATTGTCTGGTTAGCAGTCACGTACTATAACCATTGTGCCACCAGTGCTCCTTGATGACTCTTAAGTACCTTCAAATCCATGTGATTGATTGGCTTCATCCTTGAGTTGACCAGCCTGTTTATTTTTGGTGTTGGTTTATATCTAATCTTGGTTATAGGGCTATAAGGAAAAGAGAGAAAACAAACCAGATTCATGTCTGTATGATCCTGCTCTGCATCCTCCCAGACCTCAATCTCTTTACCTTTACATGCTAGAATTCTTTGGAGAAGAGTCCACTTGGCCAGTAGAGATGCCTTTCCTAACCAGGCTGTTCCCTCATAGCGTGGGGCTTGTCTTTTGATCTGAGTAATCTCTGACTGAGGGAAGCTGGGCCATTGCTTTGCTGTTCTATTTATTGTAAAGGAAATGAGGTGTTTGACAGGATGTGTCTTTGGTGGGCCATGTGGACTCCTGGTGCTCAAACCACCCCTTGTGTCATCCATGTAATATCTCCCATGGGCACCACCACACAGACCTGTAGTCTACAATCTACTTCTTTACTCTTTTTGAGAACTGAAGCTGCAGGAGCTTGGTGCCAGTCTCTCAATTTCTCTGTTGTTCTCCATGACTCGTTCAGAACCACTGGTAAGGTCACTTCCCACCAAGTTCTCACAGTGTCTTGAATTGATCCAAGGCAGGAGATGTGCCTCATTTAGGTAGCCAAGTGCCTTCTTACATCTTCATTGGCCACCTTGGTCCTCTGTCCATTTATTCATCCAACAAATAGCTGCAGAGAGCCTTTTGTATGTTAGCATGTGTAGCACTGGGGACACTTTGTGAATGGGTGTGACAATGGAGCTTTTGTTTCAGTAATGGTGAAAGATTATAAAGAAGTAAACATAGGGATAGTGCAACGCACTGCTGTGGAGTTGGATCCGACTCATAACGACCCTTCCTTGGGTTGCCGAGGCGGTATCACTACGGAAGTAGATTGCCCAACCTTCTTTCTGAGGAGTGGCTGGGGGGTTTGAACTGCCAGCCTTCTGGTTAGCAGTCAAATGCTTTAGGCACTACGCCACCAGAGCTCCTCAAACATAGGTATATATAAGTGATAATATCATGTAGTGATTAGCATAGTGGCTAAGTCACTTGCCTGCTAACCAGAAGGCTGACGGTTCAAACCCACCAGCCACTCCTCGGAAGGAAGGTTGGGCAATCCTACTTCCTTAGTGATACTGCCTCGGAAACCCAAGGAGGGGTCGCTATGAGTTGGGGCCGACTCGACGGCACATAACAACAACAACAACAACAGTGATTTAAAACAACCAAACAAAAAAAACAACCCAAACTCACTGCCGTCAAGTTGGATCCAACTCATAGCAACCCCTCCTTGGGTTTCCAAGGCGGTATCACTATGGGAGTAGATTGCCCAATCTTTCTTCTGAGGAGTGGCTGATGGGTTTGAACCACCAGCCTTCTGGTTAACAGTCAAATGCCTTAGGCATTACAGGATGAGAAGGGAGAAGCTTGTGTTTTAGACAGGGCAGGGAAGAAAGTTCTCGTCTTGCTCGTGATTGTTCAGTGTTTAGCAGTGAGGTTTTACAATACTATGGCTTCCAGCTCCCGGCACAACATAGGGATAGCCAAACTAGTACAAGTACATGGGGAGCCCTGGCCCCCTGACAGCCTGTTAGGACCCCCACCATGCCCCAGATGCCATCGTCACTAGCTAAAGCAGGATCTGTCTGAAACATGAATCTGATAAGGGAAATTATCCCATAAGAGGCTGTCTAGGACTTAAATCTTTAAAAGCCCACCAGAAAAACATCATGGTGAGGAGGAAAGAGGCTGGCTCCAGGTGATGGTTTGGCATGGCTATATGATCATTTATAAGTAATTTAACTTCCCAGAGCTTCTGCTTCCCCTCTAGAAAATGGGGATCATATTGCCCACCTCATATCACTATTATAAATATTAAGTGATGTAACACTGTGAGTTGTAGTTGATGCTCACAAAAATTAGCTCAGTTCCACTCACTAGTAAATAAAAATCCTCACGAGACAGTTACATTGTGTTGACCAGAGAACCTTGTGGGTGCTCAATAAATGTTTGTGGACAGATGGAACAACTGTAGCCAATGGCTGCCTGTCTTTGATACTGCTTAGCAGCTCTCCTGGTCCGATGATTTCAGATGGAGTGTGTGTTTTCTGCTCCTGCACCAAAACTGTTCTCTTTCCATTTCTCTCTCTCTCTCTTCCTGTAAGACTCCATGGCCCCTGGGAGGGTTGGGAAATGTCTGTCTGAATGTGTTCAGAGGTGCAGAAGCTGCTGTGGATATCTTTGCCAGTCATGGGACTAAATCTGTTGGAAATTATAGGGTTCAGGGAATTACTTTGCAGAGCATAATTGGATTTCCCCAAAACAAACAGCAGGTTCAAGTCAGAAACCAGAGCCAAGGCAAGTTTTGCCATGGGAGATAGGCCCTGGGCTGATGTTTTAGCTTCACACATGCTGACACATGCCCAGTCCCAGGAGATGCTATCGTAGTCTGGCTCCTTTAAGCACTGAAGCATGTATTAATCTGGGGTTGGGGAAGATAAGAACCCTGTTCCTGGTATAAATGTTTATACCATGTCAGGAAAATGCTCACAAGTTAGATCTCCTGATATAAGGGGCCCCCTGCAGTTTGCAAAGGAGCTCTGGTGCTGCAGTGGTGAAGGTATTTAGCTGCTAATGGAAAGGTTGGCAGTTCGAACCCACCAGCTGCTCTGCAAGAGAAAGATGAAGCAGTCTGCTTTCACAAAGATTTACAGTCTTGGAAACCCTGTTGGGGCAGTTCTACTCTGTCCTTTAGGGTCACTATGAGTCGGAATTGACTTGATGGCAGTGGGTTTGGTTCTTTGGTTGTGGCACTTTGCTGGCTGCCAGAGAGGGGCTAGGCTCCTGGCATCTTGATAGTGGTGGTAATACTGTGCAGGGGTGGGGAGAGGGGGTGTAATCCGTCACCTCCGCCCATTGTCCTTCCTTGGGCAGCCTCCAGTATCCCCAGCCAGGGGTCCCTTTGGGGATCCTTAGCAAGACTCATGACTCAGAATTCTGGAGTTCAAATCCTGATGGTCCTGAGTTTCTTACCCTCTTTAAGTTTTGGTTTTCTCATCTGTGAAGTGGCAATAATAATATATACTTCGCTGGGTTGTAGGTGGAGTATCTGGGTGGTGTAAACAGTTAATGTGCTCGCTACTCAGCTGGAGGTTCATTTCCACTCAGAGGTGTCTCCGCAGAAGGGCCTGACAGCACACTTCTGAAAAAAATCAGCCTTTTAAACCCTATGGAGCATGGTTGTATTCTGACACACATGGGTTACCATGAGGCAGAACTGACTTGATGACAAAGGAGTTTTTGGTTTGGGTGGTTGGTAGGGATTAATGAGACAAGGATTTTGAAGTGCCCAGAAAGGTGCCTGCAAGAGTAGGTTCAAAGGTGATCCATTTCCTGACGATCCAGGTTCTGCTCAGGACCAGCCCCCAGTTGTTACCCCTCCCTGCTTTCTGCCTCAGCCCAAGGCCACCCCTCTGCTAGGGGATCACTGGCTCAAATATCACTGGAGACAGGGCCCTATGGCTATTCTTGCCTCTCCCTTTAATACCTTCCATATACAGGGTGTTTAGGAGAGAGGCAGATGTGTGTTAACCACACTTCTGACACAGTGGCTGAGTGAGAATAGCAGTTCCCCAAGCATGTTCCACAAAACGCTAGTTTCATGCCTGGCTCCATGAAGTAGAGTTCTGTGGAAGTAGAGATGTGTTTGGGAACCTAAATGCATTAACCACACTAAAGGTTCTAAGACATCTTATAGTAAGAAATTCTAATTAACTGCCAGCATGTCCCAAATTGACCCCTGAAGTTTCTTTCCCTGTTGTTTTTCATATAACATTTGCTCACAGCAGATTGTACAAGATGCAAGGAAAATACTTTGGATACACAGTTTACAAGTATTCCCCTGAGATACTTCGGACCACGGCGGCCCTGAGGCTGCCTGCCTGTGCTTCCTGCTCACCACTAATAACCCACGTTTCTCTGTGGCCCAGGTTCCTAGGCGGCACAAGCAGTTTGTGCTCGACCTCTAACCTAAAGACTGGGAGTTCAAACCCACCCAGCAGTGCAACAGAAGAAAAGCCTGGTGATCTTCTTCCATAGAGATTACAGCCAGGCAAACCCTATAGAGCAGTTTTATCCTGAGTTTATCATGGATTGCCATTGACTCCCTGGCTATGGGCTCCCCCCCTACCCCACCCCAGGCCCACATCTCCTCATGATAATCATGCATTTATTCTGCCAGAATCCAGCTGCTCTTCAATAGGAGACAGGGTTGAGTGGGCACTTAGGATGGTACCATGGGGTTGAGTAGGCCAAAGAGGATGGAACCCACTGGGGAAAGGCATGGGGCAAGAATAAGGGGAAGTGCTGCCCAGACCACACCCCTCAGCTCCAGAGATCTTGCTGTTACAACAGTGTATAGATTTTTACAGTTGAGGTATGACCTGGGCAGGGAGATTAACCTGAGCTCAGATGGGAAGAAGCAGCAGTGTCAGCCAAAGGTGTAGTGTCGGGGAGGAAGCATCGCTCACCAGAAGATGGATTTCACCAGCCTGTAACTGGCAAAGACTTTTGTAGTTATGAAGTGCTGAGCAGAGGCCAACAGTGCAGAGGGAAGATGATAATCAATGTATAATTACAAAAGTATCAGACAGGCAGAGCCGGGAAGTGGCTCCAGTCTTGTGCTGCAAATTCTCCAGGGCTCCCTTAGGGATGTGCTCATGCATTTTCTAGGCGTTAAATGGATTTCTGGGCCACATTTGCGGACTTGCAATCAGGGACATGGCAGGCGACCTTGGCACCCGGCAGCGGGCGATTGCAGCTCAGCAGAAAGTCTAACTTAAAAGGAAGACTTCTTAGAAGAACTCAGGAGGGGGCAGCTGGTTAGCAGAGCCTCCTGTTGGGTATATGGGATGGTGGGGTTGGGGAGGGGAGTTTGGTGTTCATTAGCCTTCTCTCCATTTCTCCTTTTTGCTTTGAATCTTCCCATAGTTCTCTCCTATTTATCTTTCCAGTGAGCTTTCAAAGGCATTTCCCATCCTTCAGCTATCCTTCCCGGCCCCTTTGAGCAGAGGGGGGATTTGGATCTTGGGCTCCTAATGGCCTGTGAGATTCTCTGGAGGTACAGACAAGGAAGGAGTGATGGAGGCTGTGGTTCTGTCCATGCCCTTGGACAAGGCCAGGTCTCAGAGATGGACTTTTGAGGGACCCTCTGCTGGCTGGGTAGTGTCCTAATTCCAGTAATGGTTGGCCTTGGGTGCTCAGTCAGGAGGAGCCTGGCTGGCATAAATGGTTTGCAGTCCGTTGCTAAGCTAACGTGGTGGTTCAAACCCACCCAGCAGTTCCATGGAAGGCAGGCCTACTGATCTGCTTCTGTAAAGAGAACAGCCAAGAAAACCCTATGGACCCATTCTATTCTGTAACTCAAGGGACCACCATGAGTAAAGGACCAATTTGAGGGCAGCTAACAATGGCAACGGGAGCTCTGGTGGCATAGTACCTAAAGCATTTGACTGCTAACCAGAAGGCTGGTGGTTCAAACCCACCAACCACTCCTCGGAAGGAAGGTTGGGCAATCTACTTCTGTAGTGATACTGCCTCAGAAACGCAAGGAGGGGTCGCTATGAGTTGGATCTGACTTGACGGAAATGGGTTTTTTTGGGTAACAACAGCAACAAAGCTCAATCAGGAAGGCAAAGGACACTGTGGTCAGCTTGAAATCTGGGCAACAGGCAAGAGGTCAGTCAGCTCAGTACCACAGTGCCCAGCCCTGGCTGAGGCATAGGAGGAAGACCTTGATCTGGGGACGGGAAGTGGCTTGATGAGCAACCAGGACTTAGGCAAAACTTGAGCATTCATCAGAATCATTTTGAGGGCTTGTTAAAATGCATATTGGTGGGCCCCAACCAGAGAGTTTCTGGTTCAGGAAGTGTGGAGGAGGACCCAGAATATGTATGTTTAACATACATATTCCACAGGTGATGCAGATGTTGGTTCTGGGTCAACAGAGGGAGAAGTGCTGATCTAGACTAAACTAATACAAGTAGGCAAAACACAGAACGCTAGCTGGGGCTTAAACCCTAGAGCCCTGGTGTTGTCCTGGCTAATGATACCCACAGCAGCCTGTCTGTCCTGAAAGCCCCTTGTTGGGAAGCTGTGGCCCCTGGCAAACTCCTGATCTCAGTCTGGAATGACTCAGGAATGTGGGTGGGGCATTAGGGGCCCTGTCTTTGAGGGAGGGAGGATGTGAGGCTGGTACCTGGTTATTTAATAAAGGACACTCTAGGCTTTCCTGAGAAAGACCTGCAGAATCATGTGGAAGTTAGGATGTTGGGTCCAGCCTCTGGCCAAAGGCAAATTCATTAAGTTAGAGTGAAGGATCTCTGGGAATTTTTCATCTCTTTCCAGCTCTGTCCATAATAAGTCCCCTTACTGTGAGTCAGGGTCTAGGATGGGCTTAAAGTACTTTTTGTATTTAATCCCAACTGTGAGCTGGTGGCATATTGAGTAAGACATTTGGCTGCTAACCCAGAAGCTCAGTGGTCCAAACCCATCAGCTGCTCCACAGGAGGAAGATGAGGCAAAGTGCTTCTGTAAAGATTTACAGCCATGGAAACACAGTGGGGGTCACTATGAGTCAAATTCGACCTCATGACAGTGGGTTGGTCTTTTTTTTTTTGGTTTTGGTGAGCTGACGTTAAGGAATTTTCCCAAGGTCTCACCACCAATAGGAGGCTGGGGTGGAGATGGACACTATACCACCGTATTGTTCATTCACTCAATAGCCATTTACTCATGGTACTTTCTGTCATCCCCTGTGCCGGGCATTGAGGATGCTGGGATGAATCAAACCAGGCCCTCAGGAAGTTCCTGGTCTCTTTGAGAAGATGGAAACATAAATATACCTCCCCACCCCCATTTTTTTTTTTTTTTTTCTTTTTCACTATGGTAAAATATAGGAGCTCTGGTAGTGTAGTGCCTAAGGCACTTGACTGCTAACCAGAAGGCTGGCGGTTCAAACCCACCAGCCACTCCTCGGAAGGAAGGTTGGGCAATCTACTTCTGTAGTGATACTGCCTCAGAAACCCAAGGAGGGGTCGCTATAAGTCGGGTCTGACTCAATGGCATGTAACAACAACTACAACAACATGGTAAAACTTATGTAGTATAACATTTGACATTTTAACCATTTTTAAATATACAACTCAGTGGCATTGAGCATGTTCACAATGTGTGCAACCATCACTGTCCCAAACAGAAAATCTGTACCTTTTAAGCAATAACTTCTCCCTTGCCCTGGTTGACTCTCACAGCAACTGTAACCACCAGCTCTTCCAAAGGCTTCCAAAGGCTTTATCCTCGCCAGGGGAGTGAACTGTAGTGGCCACCCCTCAAGGCCACAGACCCTTTAATTCTAAGGAAGCCTAAAGATGTCAAAGTTCTTGGAATTTCTGGGCCATAAGAATCCATTTCTGCTTCATGGCCACAGTGATGGCCACAGCCCAGAAGCTCTCATGATGGAAAGAAAGGTGTGCGGCTTGATGAGAATAGGCTAAGGCAGCGATCCTTAACCAGTTTATCCTTTTCTCCTCAGGATGGGGTGAAGAACACTTTGCTCTCTGACAGACCTCTGTTGCATAAGAAGAAAAATCAGGTTTGCCCCAAATATCAATAGACAGCAACTTTATTTAGTTTATTTTTCCTCAGAGAGAAATATATAGTGTTGTGCTGACCTACTTAAGGTTAAGTTTATTTTTCTTTATATAAATAAAATGAACTCATTATAAAGCTATTGAAAAATGTTTTTTGTGTGTTTCCTTTTGGGCGTTTTTTTTTTTTTTTTTCCCTTCCTCTTTTTTCTGTGCTGAGTTTTGCTTTTATGTAAATATTTAGACCACCAATTAAAATGTGACCTCTTTGGAGAAATGTTCCTTCATCCTCAGGAAACGTTAACTTCCCCCATTATACATCCTTATTGTCCTTCCTGTCCATGGCACTTACTCTAATGAAAATTAAACCTACACCAGGATGACTATTTGCTTAATGTCTGACTCTCCTTCTAAACCTGCACTGTCAAGATGGTAGCCACTAGTCACATGTGGCTATTATTTAAATTAAGTGAAATTAAAAATTCAGTTCATAGGTTGTACTAGCTACATTTCAAGTGCTAATAGCCACACGTGGCTAATGGCTGCCATCAAGAGCGAGTGACAGAAAGCCCAACATAACAGCAATGTAGTGAGATAGTAATGTATTTCTCTCTCCCATTCAAGAAGTCTGGAGTTAAGCAGTCTACGGCTCATCTGGCAACTCCAGCATCATGGGCCTGGGCTGCTTTGAGCTTGCTGCTTTGTCCTCCTTCCACACGAGCCTTTCACTTTGTGGTCCAAGATGGCAGCTCCTGCTGTTATGTGTGTATTCCAGCCAGCAGGAAGAAGGAGGGAAGAGAAGGTTACATTCCTTCCCTTTAAGGACAGTTCTTGGAAAATGCACATTCTATGGTCCAGAGTATTATCACATGGGCACACCTGGCTTTAAGGGAGACTGGGAAGAAGAGACTTTTTTTCTGGATAGCCATTTTCCCAGCCATAATTTGGGAATTCTAAGTAGTAGGCTTTTGCTACAACTAATATGAAGCACATTGGGATGTGTGAGAGTAGGATGAAGCATCCATTTTCCACCAGGACCACATCTGTCTTGATCAGCAAAAGACTTGTATTTGTGTCGAATCTTCTGCTCTCAGCATAGAGATATAGTTATTGAATTCACAGAAACTGCCTTGGAAAACAAATTTTTAGCATGCAAAAGTAGAGTTTCTCAAGCTTGGAAGAGTGAAAATTGGGCAGGGGTTTACTTTTCTGTGCCTAAGCCTTACTGTGATTAAAACTTGTTTACCAATGGAGAGGAATGATGGTTCTCTGCAAATCACCGAGAGGCCTTTAGAGGCCCTTCCTGTGGCAAAAGGGGAGGCCCCTGGCCCAGGGGCCCCAGGAGTCCCAGGTATCAGAGGGAGTGAATAAAGGCTGCAGAGAGGTTTCTGTGAGCAGAGTGGCAGGATGAGGAGACTAGCTTGGACAAGTAGGGCTTTGTCATGGATGCAGTAGTTTTGCCTTAGCTCTGGGTATAGGTGTGGTAGTTTCTTATACCTGGGATGACAACATCTGCCTCTCTATTCTGGGCTCCTGCCTCCTGCAGTCCCATTAGGGTGTGTCACGCAGTGCAAATTACTGAGCGTTAGAAGAAGGCTGACTAGAATGTCAGCCTGTGGTCCCATTTGCAGCCGAGCTGTTCAAACCTTCAGAGGTGTAGATTGCAGCCTACATTGGCTTTTTCAGTAACCGTCAACCAGGGACTCACTGTGACACAGAGCAGTTTATAACGAGGCACAGTCAGAGCATCTGAAAGTGAGAAATGGAAAGGTGTGTCTTGGTATGTCAGCAAGATAGGGCAGGGCTGTTCTGGAATCCCCAAGCCCTTCTACCCAATGGATGTGTAGTCCTCGCTCAGTCACCTCCTTGTGAGTGACTTAGGCATTCCAAGCAGAGGGGAGAACACATGTGAATGCTGCAGACATGAAGGAACTTGGCATATTCCATAAATAGTAGATGAAGCATGTGGGGCAGGATGAGAGCTGAACAGGTTGTAAAGGGCCTTGAATGCCATGCCAAGGAATTTGGACATTCTCAGGAAGGCAATAGGGAAGCACCAGTGAAGGGATTATAGGCGGAGGGGGGGATAGGATCGGTTCTGTATTTATATACTCACCTGGGTTGTAGTGTGGAGGATGGGTTACAGGGGGTGTATGACACCATGGGGCACCATGGGGCAGGGGCCTAATAGCTTGGACCAGTAGGTCTTTGTGTTGTCTGGAGCAGCTTTGTCTCAGCTCTCCAAGGAAAGTGGCTTCATGAAACCCCAAGCTGCAGGAGTTGACTTCCTTTGTTTGTGGAGGGGGTGGATGCCTGGCACCTTTGCAGAAGCCTAAGCTATGGGCACGGATGGAGGCTGGGGAGGAGCCCTGGACCCCTCAGCAAAGCAGCACCTGCTGAGAAGGGCCATCCCAGTACCCTGTCCCTGGGGCTCAATTTCTGTAGATGGATTTGAATGCTCCTTGTAGCACTTACTGTCTGGGGCCTTGTCTGAGCCTGACATTGCCCAAGGTAGGCCAGAAGCTCCTCTGTGGCTGTTCCTTCTTCCTCCCTTTACTCCAGCCTTCATGAAAGCATTGTCTTGCCTAGAGCTGGAGAGGCAAGAGGATCTGGGTCCTGGCCAAAGGGCCTACACATTAGGACCTCATTCTGACAGCAGTAGATATCATTTATTGTACACCTACTAAGTGTCAGACACAGGACTAAATACTTCTATATATTTTCTCATTCCATCCTGACAACAGCTCCAGGTATAGGTGTTATTATTCCCATCTGTCAGTTAAGGAAACATTCAAGCAGTGAGTGACCTGCCCAAGGTCACATATCTTGTGGCCTAACTGGGATTTGAACCAGTTTTCCTAACTCTTGAACTCTTTGTAAATGCTCACTTTCCTTACCCACTCCCACCTTTTAGCTCCAAACCTATAGATTTCTGAGCTGCACATTTGGACTCACCATGTTGGCAGGGCAGATGCACAGCACTTCACAGCTTCCAAAGCTCCTTCCCATCCAGGCTTCATCTGATCCTGACACTGACCTTGAGGCAGGGAGGAAACTAGAGCTCAAAGAGATTCAACAACTTGCTCAGATTCACAGAGCCCTAGGTGTTTTCATGGAGCCCTGATTGCACAGTGGTTAAAGTGTTCAGCCAACCACCCCATAAAGATCGCAGCCTTGGAAACCCTCTGGGGCAGTTCTACTCTATCCTAATGCTGTGCATTAGAATCAACTTGATGGCAACATGTTTGGCTTGGTTTTTGTTAGGTTTTTTCAGAGCTTGAATGCCACTCCTGCCTACCCACCATGACACTGCCTTTTATATTAATCAGTTTAAAAGTTGAAGCAAAACTGCTTTTGTGTTTTGAAAATATGGTCTGGCTATCTGCTTCTAGGGGAACTATGGGCATCAAATGACAATGACAAGTCAAAGAAAAGACTCTTCATTCATCCATCCACCCACTCATCCATTCATTATCCACCCATCCATCCATCCATCCATCCACCCCCCACTGATCCAGCTGTTCATCCATCTATCTACCCAGCCTACAAATTTGCTGAGTGTCTGCTCTGTGCCAGGCTCTCCAGGAATTTGTAAGATGGAGAGATGAAGACTGGGGAACAAATAATTCAGATTATCTGATACAGTAGATACCATGGCCTCTTTGGGCAACAGACTGTATGGCTAGAGGTCAGAGTTTTTGGGAGGTTGGGCAGTCAATAATGCCGGGCAGCTTGGCTGGTCCTAGATTGTGAAAAGCCCTGAAGGTCAAGCCAAGATTTTGGCTTTATCCAGCGGGCAATGGGAACCATCATGTCATTTAAAGCATTGAAGTGGCAAGGTTGGATTTGTGTAGGACAAGTATAGAGATGGAATCATAGGTTCTGAGATTCTCCAATAGTGGGAGAGCCTCACTTAGAGACTAGTGAAGAAGCACCTGAATAATACAGGCAAGAGATGATGCTATGGGGCCTAGATCAGCAGGATGCATGAGTGTGGGTAGGTGTGGTGGGACAGAGGGAAGTAGACTGATGTAGGAGGGAGTAAAGAGGCAGAAGCAGCAGGACCTGGTGCTATAGGAGTGGGAGAAAGGAGGACTGGGTGGTTTTCAGGTCCTGGCTGGGCTGATAGGAGCTTGGAGGAGCTAGTGTTCACAGAGGCAAATGGAGGTGGCTATGCCTCCTCCCTATGCACCTTGTCCCCCAAATATAAGGTGGCCCAGATGTTGCTCAAGTAACTGGCTCATTTGGGGCTTATAAGGCTTCTTGGAGATGCTCAGGGCTCTCAGTGTAAGGAAAAAATGCCTAGAAAGGAGCACACAGTGGCAGCCTGGCCAAAGGCTTGGGGAGAAGGGAGCCTAGTTCTGCTTGTTGGCAAACCTGCTGCTGCTGAAGCTTTCCCCAGGGTGTCCTGACTTGTAGCGATGTTAGCTCTGGGCTTGTCTGGAGTACATGATGGACACTCCCCACACCCACCTTCTTTGCAGGCTATCTGGTGTTCCATGCAGAGGCACTTGTCATGTGAGTGCAAAACGAAACCCCTCTGGGATCTAGGCAGCCTGCCCCTTGGATGCTGCATCTCTAGTGGCAGCTCAGAAAGATGCATAATGCCATCCTCTAGGCAGCCCTTTCCCAGGTCCTGAGGCCTCTGTTCCTTCCACTCGCTTGATTTTCCCGAGTGGGGAACTGACCTTTACACATGTACTCTGGCTGCTAAAACCACTTTTGATTGGAAAACATTTTTCATCCAAGTCTATTTAATCCTGTGGTGACTGCAGGTTGGGGTGGTGGAGGACCTTCTACCAACAAGGTGACTTTACACTGTGTGTGCACATGCATATATGAACATGGCCTGCATACATGTATGGTGACAAGCATAGATCCATCCATATGGCTGCATATGTACACACAGCATGGAATTGCCTAGTCAGTGGGTTGGGCTCCATGAGGCATGGGCTACTCAGGAGCTCTTTGCCCCATCCACACACCCAGAAACCACAGGAAAAAGTGCTCTTGTCCCCTAAACAGAATATTACATTTTTGTCTTTCCATTTTGTTCAAGACTTGTTCCAGGTTTTGCTATTCCATATTATTGATCTCTATAAAATAACTTCCAGAACAAGCAGAGCTGGGTCTTGGAAAGAGCACAAACCTTGTAGGTGGATAGGCCTGACCTTGAATCTTGGCTCTTGGGCCTGCTAGTCATGTGACCTTGACCAAGTTGCTCAAACTCTCTGAGCCCCATTTTTGTCATCTATAAAATGGAATGATAGCAATACTTCCTACCCTACATGTTTAGGTAGTTGTATAGATAATACAGCAATGGAATGATTTGCTACTCTGTAAGAAACAATTATAATTGTTTGACTAAGATTCGAGATAGCAGGGTAGTGTAGTGATTAAGAGCTTTGGCTCTGGAATCAGAGCAGGGCTTTCATCCCTGCTTGGCCCCTTCTGTGCTATGTGTTCTGGTGCATATTACTTAGCCTCTCTGGACCTCACTTTCCTCACCTGTAACATGAGGAAGAGATTAATAACTGTCTCCCATTGCAGGAGACCATTATTTCTCAAAGTGTGAGCTAGAGATGGAATGCTTGAGAACAATGAAGATTCCTATTTCAGGGTGTGGTCCAGAGCTAAGACCTGGTGATTCTCATTGGATGCACACCTTCGTTTGAGAATGGTAACACTAGATTGCTTGCTCCGTGGGGGCAGGAACTATGAGCATTTGACTTCACGTGTATCTCAGTGCCTCACACAATTTTTGACACATGGTAGGTCCGCACTAATTTTTTTGTTGAATAAAAAAATGATCATATGACTTAATGTAGCCAAAGTACTTAGTGTAGTGCCTGGCATAGACCAAAAACCAAAACCAGCCCTGAAATACATTCTGCACCTGGAATAAAACTCACTCCCAAGGGCTGGCTGTCAGCTCAGTAATTAACAAGATGCACATGCAGACCACTCAACCCAGGGTGACACATCCACATATTCTATAAAAATACATCCCTTAGTGCGATAGATCACGGGGCATCAGAGGGGCAACACTCACATGGAGGAAATGCAGGGCAAACAGAAGTGCATAACTATGAGGGGCACAGGGGGAGGGTTACTGGGCAGGGAGGGAGGAGACTGGGTTAGGGTTGGGCATAGTAAATGGGGAATGAAACTAAATGTACAGGTAATGTTGAATGTAAAACAAACACTTAAACCCACTGCCATTGACTTGATTCTGACTCATAGTGACCCTATAGGACAGAGTAGAACTGCCCCACAGAGTCTACAAGGCTGCAAGTCTTTATGGAAGCAGGCTGCCTCGTCTTTCTCCTGCAGAGCAGCTGGTGGATTTGAATCGCCGACCTTTCGGTTAGCAAGCAAATGCTTTAACCACTGTACCACCAGGGCTCTTTACTAGTTTAGAACATGACTTTCATTGTCAATAATAGGGAAGATTGGTAGAACCCAGCACTCCTGGGTCTTACAACATGTTCACCTGAGCCCAGAATGCAATGAAGATTGTTCCTTTGAGGTTTCATTACAACTTGACTGGTTTTTACTGGAGTTGACAATCAAGAGCCAGTCCTAATTGAGATCCCTCTAATCAGAGGGGCCTAGGCCTCCCAGCTCCATGGGGTCCTGGGGTCCTGGTTGGGCCCACTGGTCATTTGGTTCATCTGCCTCTGGAGTGCATACCAAGGCCCAAGGACCTTAGGTCTTCCAGCTGGACCTGTCAGTGCTGGTCAGACTCTACAAATCTAAGATGGAACCTCAGTGCTGACAAGGAAGAATTAAGTTTCCTATTTCCAGGGCCCAAGGAATCAATTTTTATTAAGTTTGAGGAGAATCATGACAGAAGACTGGAATGGCTTTTATTGTCTGAGGTTTCTGGGCTGGGGCCTGGAGAAGGGAAAAGGCATTTTGAAAAGGCTTTTCCCGTCTGAGGAAGAACTGGTGTTACCAGAAGTCAGTGGAGCCCAGACTGAGCACCAGAGGAAGGAGCTGGGAACGATTACTTCTCTTTTGGAGCAGCCTACTGTGGCACCTCTGTGGCCTGAGTCATATCAGGGAGCCACAGGATATGGGAGTATAGGTTCTGATCCGGGCCCTCACTTTACAGATGTAAACCCCTATGTCCTAGGGAAGGACAGGATCTGGGTGGGGTCTTTCAGTGGTTTGGGGAAGACCTGAGGTACACTTTTTTGAACCTTGGTTTATTGAATTCTGAAGCCAGGCTCTTCTTACCATTCCATGCTTACTGTTCCCTTCCCCACACCCCCAGCCCCTGGCCTGCCATACTTCCTTCCCTCAGAGTGGGAAAGGCTTTAGTCACATCTGGTGAGTAACTGCTCTGTGCAGAGGCCAGGCCTTAGGTGAAGAATGAGGAAGGGGGCAGTGTAGCAGAGAAGGGACCACTCTGACCTGAAATATGGGGCATGATCAGCTTCTGAGTGCAGAGATGCCCAGAGTTCCCACCGAGCCCCCTTTGTCCAGCACCATTTCCCTCTGTCATTTCTAAGGTGACTCAATGAGAAAATTCCTGTTATGAGGGAATGAACCATGATGGTAGGCACTATGCCATAGATTACACTTGGCCTCAGGGATCCCTTTCAGAGTGGTCTCCACCTGAGGATCCATATTTGTCACAGATTAACAAGGCTAGAATTAACACCTTCCTGAGATGAAGGTTCTAGAAACATCTAAGAGATGGTACCTATCTGGGCAGAGCTCACTGTTCTCTAATAAAACATTCTCTAAATGGTAAGCTGTGTTGGTTTAGGTTATGTGTCAACTTGGCTGGGCCTGGTTTTGAGTGGCTGGGCAGCTGGATATAGTTATTCCCCAGGATGAGACTGGTAATCAGCTCCATGGTGTAATCTACTGGAGCAGCTGTGTAGCTGCCTCACAGATGTGGTCTGCTTCCAGAATATAAGAAGCATGAGAAAGATCTCTGCAGCTTTTTGGCACACTTGGATCCTGCTTTGGTCTGAGTCATCAGTGAGTGGCCTGCCATGTTTTCTGCCAATCTTGGGACTATCTCTGGACTTGAACTAGTGGCCTGCCATGTTGTTTGATAATCTGGGTCCTGTGCCATTTTGTTTGGTGATCGTGTGTTTGTCAGCCTCAGCAGCCAGCAGCTGCCTGAGTGAAGAGATGCCTCCAGCTCCAGGGGGCCATGAGCAAGAGGCAGAGCTAAAGTCCAAGGTCAAGGGACCTTCAACCAGCCCCCAGACCTTGGCACTTTGAACTGGGACTTTCAGGAACTAAGACTTTACTGTAAGAATAAATGCCTGTTTGTTTCAGCCATTCTTCTGTGGTATTTCTGTTGGAGCACCACTAGAAACCAAAACATAAGCATTATCCTGAAATTGCACAGCAGGCCAAGGGAAGCCTGCAGAAAGACCTGGAAAACTGGTGCCTCCTAATTGCTCCATTTATGGTACACTTAACATTCAATGAACAAATCTGTCCTGGAAGAAGTGCAACTGGAATGCTCCTTGAAAGCAAGAATGGCCAAACTTCATCTCACCTACTTTGTCATGTTGTCAGAAGGGACCAGTCCCTGGAGAAAGATACCATGCTTGGTAAAGTAGAGGGTCAGTGAAAAAGGGGAAGACCCTCAACAAGATGGATTGACACAAAGGCTGCAATGAGGAGTTCAAGCATAGCAAGTATTGTGAGGATGGTGCAGGACCAGGCAGTATTTTGTTCTGTTGTACATGGGGTTGCTGTGAGTTGGAGCTGATTTGATGACACCTAACAATAACAAAATAATGTGCATTAGACCCTTTCCCATGTACTTCAAATACACTTAGGCATTTAATACTCGCAACAACCTTCTGGGAAGGGATATATTATTTACCCGCACCTCCATATTACAGTTGGGAAAACAGATGCTTAGAAAGGGGAAAACAAGTTGACCAGAATCACACAGCTGGAAAGTGTTAAAGACAGGATTTGAACCTAAACAGCTTAACTCCAGAATCAGTGCTCTCAGCCTCTCTACTCTGTGTTGTCTTCTTGACAGCCAGGCTTTTCCGTTTTGACCTTGGTTTGATTGCTTTTCTATAACTAGAATGTGGCAAGAACTCTTCTTTGACATGTGAAAACAAGTTGTTATTGTTGTTAGGTGCTGTGGAGCTGGCTCCAATTTATAGCGACCTCATGTGCAACAGAAAGAAAATAAGTAACATGTGGCAGTTTTTTCATTCATTCATTCACTGAAAAATTATTACACATGTGCCAGGATTGTGCTCTTTGCTGGGATGAGTACCTGCCCACAATGAGCTCATGGTCTGGAGGGAAGACAGATATGTAAAGAAACACGCTAACAATGTGGAATAAATCAAGCTATGAGGAGTAAGGCTAGGTTTCTGTGGAAGCACAGAGGCAGCCATGGCTGGCTCTGTCTGATAGGGTGGATTGAGAAAGAGTGGGGAAAGTGTCTAAGAGAAGAGGAGCTTTGAGCTAGATGAAGAGCTGTTCCCACAGTGGTGGGACGGGGGTAGGGAGATGGCTGCCATCTCAGGAAGGGCCTTATATGTCACACTAATGGGTTAAGACTTGATCTAGCAAGTCCTGAGAAGCCATGGAAGAATTTTAAGTAGGAAGTTAAATGATGAGGTTTGTGGTTTAGAAAGATCCTTTTGCCTGCAGAGGGAGGATGTATTAGAGGGGTAAGACTGAAAGCAGGGAGCCCAGCTAGGAGACTGTTGGAAGAGTGCTGGTGAGAGAGGTAGTCAATGTGAACTAGTGCCATAACAGTGGTGATCGAAGTGGAATTTGAGAAAGACTTGGTGACCAATTAGCTATGGGAGGGTGAGGGAGATGGAGGAGTTGGGGATGACTCTGAATCTGATCCAGGCATGGAAAGACAGGCAGCTATTCAGAGGGTGTCGGATTGTCCCTATTTGGTGATTGAGAGTGAAAGAGCTTGTAAATGCAGAGTGTAACGTGAGAAACATTGACAGCCACAGTGTCATCCCCATTAATCTCAGCCTGTGGGAAACACTGTGGCCTTAGAACTAGATGCTGGGGCAAGTGAGGATGCATGTCATTGGCCCCAGTTTTGTCAGGAATGAGTTAGCATCTCTGCAGGTGATCATTTTTCTGCTCTGTGAGGTGACTACTATCAGGGAAAAGAGAATCATAATATTGCACAAATCTTCTAGCAAGTCTGATACTTTGTGTAGGATTAATATCTGCTGGGAGGCTGTTCTAACCCTTTTTATCCCTCTGACAATTTAGTGCCCGAACAGACATCACCACCATCGTTAGTCCTTCTCCCAGTTACATGTTTCAGTTTGGACTCTCAAAGTCCTGTCTTCTGACACTTGTTTCTGCTGTGTCTGATGTGTTACAAGGATCAGAGAGCATCACAGAGGTGCTGTCTTATTGCTCAGTGCTTGTTGGGGACAGCACTTGGAAGTGTATGTCTCATTAGTTGTGGCAGGAAGTCATAGGGTATCATCCTGAACTCCTAGAGCAGGCCAAGGGAAGCTTTAGGAAGGCAAAATCAGGAATCGATTTTCAGGAACAAGGGGTGATGCAACTGTGGGAGCCCTCAGCCCCAGACCCGTAAATAAGATTGTCCTGATCTCAGGGTTTCTAATGAAACTTGGTAATTAAAGGAGGAGCAGCAGTGACTCATATCAAGCACATCACTCCTTACCCAATACCCATGTGCACATTATTGTCCTAGCACCAAGGATGTAGGAGTGGCAAGTTTCCATAGTAACAAGGAAAAGAAACAATTATCCACACCTTCCAGGCCCTTCACCAAGGTTACAAGAACACAAGCTAAGGCCTCAAGAAGACAACATGCTAAGGAGACATGACTATCTCTGTCTTGAAAATGTTGGCATGGAGGTAAGAAAGAAATTTGAGAACCACAAAATACATTTAGAAGCACAAAATACATTTAGAATAGTTGAATCCAACCTGCTCTATTTTTTAGAGAAGAAAACTGAGACCCAGAGAGGTTAAGACCCTGGTGCAAGGATGCCCACCTGGCCAGTGGCCAGGATACACGTGCCAGCCTGGCTTCCTGATCCGCTGGCCAGGCCCATTTTCCACCCACCCTCCTGGTGGGTGGTACTTAGAATACAGGTGTACTTAGAATACAGGTGTGCTTTATCTCTGCAAGGTGTTGAACAGATGTGTTTATGTTTGTGGAGGGCAAATTCTGGTTTGCCACTGACTTCCTTTATAGTCTAAGAGACACTTTCTTTTTTATTACTCAATTGCTCTTCCTTTGGCAGCACTTTGGTGCTAAAGTTTGCTTTGCTTTGCTTGGTAAGACTCATCTGTAGCTCTTCCTCCAGAATTTGGGTAAAGTCCTTAAAAATCAGTAAATAAACCTAAGTAGTTGAGATAGAGCCATTAGTTCATTGGTGGGGAGCCAGAGGTGCCTGGAATCTTCTGCCACCACCCCTGTGAACAGCTTCCCTCTGCTTGGCCAACAATAGGATATAGTGGCTATTTGGGTCTTTTGTGATTGAAGCTTGGTCCCCCGGGGGCGTCCTGAGGGGTGGATGTGAAGCTTCTCCTGGGGGCTCAAGCTGTGTCTACACCTGCCTTTCTTGTCATTCTCCTCCAGGAGGTGGTGAGCAGTGAGGGTGTGTCAGGACAGCTTTCCAGAGGAGTGGCCAGGCTGAGGGACAGCTGCCTGCTGAATCCTCAGGAGAGGCCCCTGTGCTCGGCTCCTGCCTTAGGCTTGCAAGGTAAATCCCAGAAGGAAGAGGTGGTCTGAGCATTTTGCTCTGGGAGGCTTGCCCCCCAGGACAAAAGTGAAATGAGTAACAGGGAGGAGAGAATTGTGAGGCACAGCTAGAATGGCTCCACTGCTGATTTAGCCACAATTAGGAGCAAGAGAGGTCCCTGGGTGGTGCAAATTGTTTGTGCTTGACTACTAACCTAAAGGGAGCTCTGGTGGTGTAGTGCCTAAGGCATATGACTGCTAACCAGAAGGCTGGTGGTTCTAACCCACCCAGCCACTCCTCGGAAAGAAGACTGGGCAATCTACTTCCATAGCGATACCGCCTCGGAAACCTAAAGAGGGGTCGCTATGAGATTTGACTTAATGGCAGTGAGTTTGGCTTTTTTTTTTTTTTTCCACTAATCTAAAGGTTGGTAGCATAGTGGCTAAGGCACTTGACTGCTAACCAGACGGCTGGCGGTTCAAACCCACTAGCCACTCCTCGGAAGGAAGGTTGGGCAATCCTACTTCCGTAGTGATACTGCCTCGGAAACCCAAGGAGGGGTCGCTATGAGTCAGGTCTGACTCGACGGCACATAACAACAACAACAACAACAAAGGTTGATGGTTCAAACCTACCTAGTGGCACTGCATAAGAAAGGACTGGTGATCTACTTTCATAAAGATTACAACCAAGAAAGCCCTGTGAAGCACAGTTCTACTCTGACACACATGTGGTTGCCATGAGTCTGAATCCACTCCATGGAAACATTTTGTTGTTGTTGTTGCTAAGGACAAAAGGGATGGGGGGGGGGCTTTGATCAGTCTCAAGCCCTGGAGAGGGAGCTTTAGGTGTGGGATCTGAGGATTTGTCCTCAGCACTGGGCCCCACACAGGCTAGGAGCACAGTTCACGTTCTCAAATGACTGAATTAGTTCACTGAGCATGTTCTGGGTGCCACTGCCTGTCAGGTCCTCTTCTAGCCAGGGACATAAACTATGCCACTGAGGTGATTCTCACTCATAGTCACCCTACAGGACAGAGTAGAACTGACTCATAGGGTTTCCAGGCCTATAAATCTTGTAAAAAGCAGTTTGGCTCATCTTTCTGATGAGGAGCTAATGGTGGGTTCCAACCATCGACCTTTTGGTTGGCAGCCCAAGGCTTTAACCATGCTGCCACCAGAGCTCCCTGCTTTCTAGAAGCTATACCATGGCTGAATGAACAGGGAGGCCAAGGCCTCTAGAGCTCTGCTGGGAGGAGGGGTGTGTGCAGTCCCTCCTAGTTTATTGAATGATGAAGACTGGGCTAGGAGATCTGGCAGGGCCATCCTGATGGGGACAACATCGGAGAAATAACAGAAGGCAACAGTAGAGTAAAGAGGGGGAATTGGAGCACTTGCAGTGTACCTACTCCTGCCAGGAACTTTCCTGTGTGATCCTCACCACCACCCAGTGATCAAAAATCCAACCAAACTCCTCCTTATTGTCTGTATTTATAGATTAGGTGACAGATGGGGTGAGTAGCCTGCCTGAGGCACATGGAAGTCAGGATATGCCCTCAGGTCAGCCTGACTCTGGCTGTGCCAGGAAGGGGAATTATAGTGAGGGCCAGAGAGGAACACTGCAGGCTCCTGGGTGGCTGGGTTGTTGGTGACACCCAGAGGTACTTGTGACACTTTGACCGCTCTCAGCTTCCTGGCCCAGGTCTAATGGAGCTGGCATCAGCCCAGCATGCTAGCTGGTGTCAGAATAGCTGAACAGAAGACTCTGGAGGATCTGTTGACGTGGACAATGCAGCAGGAGGAGCAGCTTGATCTGGCTTCCACTAGCTGCCTGAAAAGGATACCCTGCCCACCACACCTCCCTGGCACCCGACCAGGCCCTCCTTGCAGCAGATCACGCCTTCTTCATGCAGTGGCCCTCCCACCCCCAACAACCACAGCCTTGACCAAGGCAGCGGAGGCGGGACTGTTTGTAGCACTGACCTCAGGCTTGTAGCCCAGCCCATCAAAGGACAGATCCTGGTTTGAATTCAGCCTCTGCTGCTTGCTTTTTATGTAGCCCCAGTTACCCCAGCTCCCCAAGCCTTAGTTTAATTATCCACAAAAAGGTTAACATAACTACAACCGAGGGTTGTGATGAGAATTAAAATAAATAAGATTGATAAAGCACTCGGCACAGTATCAGGCATGTAGTAAATGTTCAATAAGTGGTAGGTATCATTATCGCTGTTACTGTATTATATTTGTGTCAGATTAAACTTGGTCATTGAAGCTGGGACTGGGTTGTAACTCATGGTGTGTTTTGGTGGCAGAGTCATATTTCCTGAGTATTCATGGTGAATGGAGACTTAAAGCAAATAGAACTATAAGATTTTATGGCAGAGGAAGCCACACTTCATTGTCTTAAGAACATTTGAGGAGCTTGTTAAAAATTCAGATTTCTGTTACACCCCTCCAACTCTCCATCTTCTCCCCAGAGATTCTAATTCAAGTGGTCTGGGGTGAGTTTTCAATTGTGTTTTAATCTGTTGCAGAAAGTCCAAGGGTTTGGGCTTGGGAAGCACTGTTTTATGAGACCTACCAGCTTGGTGACTTGCTCTCCTCCATGACTGATCTATTTTTTTCTAGTTACTAGTGGTTATCTCAAGTCAGGTTCCTTTTCCCTGGGCAGCCCTGGAGATACATGGACAAATCTTTTCTCCTTGGCTGCTTGTCTAGACACCATGCAGACTTACAAAATCTTTTCTCCTTATAAAAAGTGATTTCCTGCCTCTAGGAGACCACAATTTCTAAATTCTCAGCTAAGAAACATGGTTGGATAAAGGACATTTTTTCTGTTCTCCTGACTTGTGGCTTCATCTTAAAAGTCTTACGAAGGTGCAACAATACATTTGACTTTATTCCTATATTGAACAAACCCCTAGGAAATATAGATTTTGGCACAGAATTTCTTGGATTTGAATCCCAATTCTTCCTGCTATTAGCTGCGTGACCTTGAGTAAGTTACATAACTTCTCTGAGCCTCAGTTTTCTCATTTTTAAAATATAACTGCAGTGTTTACCCCACAGAATTACTATGAGGATTAACTAGTCAATATTGATAAAGCACTTAGAAAAATGCCTGACCCTTACCTAGCAGTATATTTGTATTGTACATAAAACATAAAACATATTCTCCTCACTGAAGAGAATAAAACACAATTGCATGAAATGGCCTGGACACATCCAGGAAGCACAAACACCACACATGCTCAAGGAAATTAAATAAGAAACTCAGACAAAAGCTCTGATACTTCCTGACACAAAGCTCTGCATTGAAGCACTACTCTGTGAAGTTCTTGCCATTGTTTTTTTTCACAGCAGGAGCAAGCCATGCTAATGTTGGAAGAGGCCATGTCTGTGATTATTACCATGTGTGTAAGGGAATGTAATTTTGCTAAACCCAATTAGCAAACATTTTAAGACTTTCTTTGGAGAGTCTTGATAGCTGTGATCTATCTAAGTGGTATGCAGGGATCAGGGGACTTTTCTTTACCTCAGTCTTCATTTCCATGACATGAAGTTCTTGGCTCATTTTCTGGACTAAAGAGCAGTAGAGGAAGAACCTGATGTAATAAAGGGAGGGATTGTCAGATGGCCAGCACAGCAGCTTCCCATCAGATCTCAGGAGTGATGAGAGATGAGGAAGGGAGGCCTGCTCTCCTTCTTACCTCCCCCAGTCAAGCCAGAGTCCTCCTTGCTTTCTTTGTGAAGCTGGGTAGCAAAATGGTTTTTCACTTGGGCCTCAGAGCAGACAGGCCTGGCTGGTCAGCTTGGCCCACACCTCTTAGCTGTGTGATTGTGGGTTCTGTGCAAACCAGTCTAATCATCCTCTGCAAAATAGAGATAATCATGTTACCTATGCTCTGAGTTATTAGATCAGGTTCAATGAGGTAATGTATATAAATTGCCTACAGTCAATAAATGAAAGCTTTTATTATGATGATTGCTGATTGGTCTTTTCTGCATGCCCAATTTAGCCAAGGTCTTGATAATTCACATCTTCCCTGTTCAGTCTCCTTAAAAGTATGGTCAGGAATAACTGGAGAGCAAAGTTAGATCAAAAGACTGGCTTACTTGGACCAACTCATCAATTACTGTGTATATTTGGGTGGGAAATGAGTGGAAGACTTGCAGCTCCTTGGATAAGGACCACGCTGAACATGGTAAAGCGCTTCTTTTGATTTCACATGACTCTTCTTGCCTCATACGCATGTGAGAGCTGGACAGTGTCTAAAGAAGACTGCAAAAGAATTGATGCATTTGAGTTGTGGTGTTGACAAAGAATATTGAATATACCATGAACTTCTAGAAAAATGAATAAATCTGTCTTGGAAGAAGTACAGCCAGAATGCTCCTTAGAAGCCAGAATGGCCAACTTCATGTCTCATGCTTTGGTTATGTTGTCAGAAGGGACCAATCCCCGGAGAAGGATATCATGCTTGGGAAAGTAGAGGGTCAGTGAAAAAGGGGAAGACCCTCTAAAAGATGGATTGACATGGTGGCTGCGACTATGGGCTCAAGCATGGCAACAATTGTGACGATGGCACAGGACCAGGTTGTGTTGCACATAGGGTCATTATGAATCGGAACTGACTCAAGGGCACTTAACAAAAATGTCAAACTCTAGGTGCTCCAGAGTGTTTGTATGAAATGAGGGAGCAGGGAGGAAAAGATGCCTGAGCAAGCAGGCCTCTGTGAGGTTCTTCAGAGGAGGACAAAGCATAGCATGGTACATGGTCCCCAGGGCAGGCATGGAGGGAAGACATGGAGTTTGTCAGGAAATGCATTCATTGTGCAGCCTGGGACTGGAAGGTGGGCCTGGGTCACTGAGATGGCAGAGAAGGTCTGGAACACATCTGCCAATAGGCAGGATTGATACTTCTAGGGAAGAAGTCAGAGGATGCCAGTCGGGCAGGCAGACCCAGTAGGGGCTGCTGTGGGAGCTCAAGTTGGCCAAAGAGCTTCATCAGAAGGCCTGGCCAAGGGCAGCTGGGCCCTGCCATTGGGCTGGGGACAGGACAGAGCTCTACTCTTTGAGAAGGAGTTGACATGAGCTCAGAGGCCCAGTCTTGGAAACTGGAGCCATGGAAGCAAGGAGTCAACTCTTGGACATTAGAACTTGGCTCTGATGGGCACAAAGGGTAACAAAAGAAAAATAATGGGAGATTTCATTGAAAGCTTTTATGATGTAACCCAATCACATATATGTGCCATTCCAAAGAAAGGTGATCCAACAGAATGTGGAAATTATTGAGCTGTATCATTAATATTACATATAAGTAAAATTTTGCTGAAAATAATTCAGAAATGGTTGTAGCAGTACATTGACAGGGAACTGTGAGAAATTCAAGCCATATTCAGAAGGTCATATGGAATGAGAAATATCATTGCTGATGTCAGATGGATCTTGTCTGAAAGCAGAGAATACCAGAAAGATGGTTTCCTGTGTTTCATTGATTATGCAAAGGCATTTGACTGTGTGGATCATAACAAATTATGGATAACACTGTGAAGAATGGTAATTCCAGAACACTTAATTGTGCTCACGAGGAATCTGTATATAGACCAAGAGGGAGTCATTCAAAAAAAACAAGGGGATACTGTGTGGTTTAAAGTCAGGAAAGATGTGGATCTGGGCTGTATCCTTTCACCATACTTATTCAGTCTATAGGCTGAACAAATAATCCAAGAAGCTGGAGTATATGAAGAAGAATGTGGCATCAGGATTGCAGGAAAACTCATTAACAACCTGCAATATGCAGATGACACAACCTTGCCTCCTGAAGGCAAAGAGGACTTGAAGCAATTAGTGACAAAGATCAAAGACTACAGCCTTCAGTATGGATTCTACCTTATTATAAAGTAAACAAAAATCCTCACAACTGGACCTATAAGCAATATCATGATAAAAAGAGAAAAGATTGAAGTTGTCAAGGATTTCATTTTCCTTGGATCTGACAACACCCATGGAAGCAGCAGACAAGAAATCAAACAATGTATATAGCATTGGGCAAATCTGCTGCAAAAGACCTCTTTAAAGTATTAAAGAGCAAAGATACCACTTTGAAGACTAGGGTGCACCTGACCCAAGTCATGGCATTTTCAATAGCCTCATATGCATATGAGAGCTGGACAATGAATAGGGAAGACCACAGGAGAATTTATTCATTTCAATTGTGGTGTTGGCAAAGAATATTGAATGTACCATGGATTGCCAGAAGAACAAACAAATTAATCTTGGAGGAAATACAGCCAGAATGTTCTTTAGAGGTGAGAATGGCCAGGCTGCATCTCTCATACTTTGATTGTATTGTCAGAAGGGACCAGTCCCTGGAGAAGAATATCATTCAGGTAAAGTAGAGCATCAGTAAAAAAGAGGAAGACCCTCAACAAGATGGATTGACACAGTGGTTGCAACAATGGGCTCAAGCATAGTAACAGTTGTGAGAATGGCAGAGGACTGGGCAGTGTTTTGTTTTGTTGTACATAGGGTCACTATGAGTTGGAACCAACTGAACAGCACCTAGTAACAATGATCACATAATTTCACAAAATTGTTACACCAACCCAATGAAGAAAGTATTATTATCACTGTGTGATGATGAATCAATGGATGGTGGGTAAACTGAAGTTCATTTTAGTGTTCCAGAGCTGCTCATCTGCAGAGCCAGGATTCACTCAGGCCTGCTTGTTCAGCATCCCATGCTCTCAACCAAGGTATCACAGTGCCCAGGTCTCCAGTTGGCCGAGACAGGCTCTGCCTCAACAGAAGTAGGTCAAGCTCACTCTTTCACATTATATAAAAAGCACAGCCATGTGGGCTGAGAGCTATGCAGATGCTCCCCAGGACTTTGGAAGGTACCAGAAGGACCTTCTTATCCAATCTCCTCAATTGAAAGATAAGAAAATGTAAGGTTAGAGAGGTTAACACCCTTTGCTGACAAACTCAGTGAGACAGTAGCAGAACCAGGACCAGAACCATATGTCCTGGTTCATGTTGTCTCCACTGAGTTGAACTATTTTCCTTCCATACGTGAGAGACTATATGGGCAAGACACAAGCAGACTCATTATGAGCCATTGTTACATAAGGAACACCAATAGACTCAAACATTTAAAGGACACTGGCATATCTCACAGAACAAGTGGCTGGAATAATTTTTGTCCACAGTTGCATTTGTAAACATAGCATTAGGGATACATCAAGAAACCAGCAAGGATTGCATGAGTTCTGTTTGTCTGCTAATTAAAACGGAGGGAAATGCTAGTGGAACATAAAGTGAATTAGGAATAAGGTAGAAATTTTCAAGTTATATAGAATGGCAGTAGGGGCAGTAATCCCATGTCTTGGGTGTGGAGAGCCCTGCAATTCAGTGGGTATTCATGGCTTTGGCTCAGGCATCACTTCCTCATCTGTCTTCCTTTCTGGCTTAATGTCATATTTTCCTTTGCATTGGCAGCCCCCAGCTCAGGGTCTGACATGGGGCAGGTATTCAGCAAATATTTCTTGAATGGCTAATTGAATGAATGATGGAAAACAATGACTCAGGGTAAGGATGAGACCAAGTAGTAGAGATGCCTGGTCAATAGCCTTTTCCTCCCTTCATCATATACCCAACAAGGGATAAATTGCCCTCCAAGTCTTTAGAAGGCCTTGGGAAATCCCATAGTGAAAATGGCTAATGTGCTCAGCTGATAACAGAAAGGTTGGAGGTGCAAGTCCATCCAAAAGTGACTCAAAAAAAGTCCTGGTGACCTACTTCCAAAAAGTCATCCATTGAAAATACTTCTACTCTGACACACGTGTGATCACCATGAGTCAGATCAACTTGAGGGCAGCTAGTAAACTAGTGGGAGATCCCCTGGTCATGGCCTGCCTCCTTGACATCAACCTGCCCTGGGAGCTGTCAGCCTGGTAACAGGGAGTTTGTTAGTGGCGACTGGCCATGGTCAAGGACCTGGAGCCAGGGTCAGGTTGCCCCAGATTAAGTCTTAGCTTCCTCACTTTCTAGCTGTATAAACTTGGGCAAGCTGACTGACTTCTCTATGCCCCAGTTTCCTTATCTGTAAAATAAGGGTAGCAACATGGAGTATGGTGAGGATGAAATGAGACAATGTACAGGGCTGGCCCCTAGTAAGGACTCAATCCAGGTTAGGTCTTTGTACTATATTTCCTTAAGGGGCCTGGGAGGGAGGCTGGTCCCTTCCTGCTTTGTCTGCCAGGTGGGCGGACAGTAAGCAAGTGTTGGCTGTGGCTCACAATGCCTTTGTTTAGGAGCACAAAGGAGAGTGGGAGATAATGCAGCAGAGAGGAGATATGCCTATTAGAAATGGCACCAGGAGAAAATATCAGATACACAGATGTGCGCCAAGGCAAGCCTATGATTGGATAACATTTCCATTCTATTTCTTTCATCCACAACTTAGTTATTTAAAGTGTAGGAAAAAAGCCAGAATATGCTATTCCATTTGCACAAATAAGGTTTATAAATAGCTATTGTGAAGAGGAGGTAACGTAGGAGGCAGTGTGGAGAGAGCAGGGGCCGACGGTGAGCCCTGACTCAGTGGTGAGGGGGCCCCGGCTCATGCTGATCTGGAGATGTTACGTATGTCTGTTCCTGAGTGACCGTCGCCTCACTTCTGGCTGCTCCCCAGGGCTGGTCTAGAAACATGCCTGAACTTTGAGCATAAAAAGCACTGTGGCTTTTGAATAGGCTTGGAGGACATTAGCATCATTGGGTTTAGAAAAGATGGCAGGATTTGAAACAAGGCAGATCTGGGTTTGAATCTTGGCTCCCTTACTTACCAGCTGTGTGGATGTTGGCAAGTTGGCCAGGATTTAATTTCTCTTTTGTACACTGCAGATAATTTATCACTAATAGGGGTTGTTGTGAGGATGATACAAGGTAAAGTAACTACCTGCCTCCTGGTGGCAGCTAAACAGCAGTTCCTTGGCAGCTTTGCCAAGATAGGTGTTTTGAGGCCAGACTTCTGCCATGTTTTCAGGGATCTGGAGATCACCTAAAGAATAGGGAGTACCAAACACTGTTAGATAGGTAGAGATAAGTATTGATTTGGGTGAAGAGAAGGGCAATGTACCAAATGTGAGTGATCAACATGGTGGCATTGAGGAAGAGGAAGACATAGAGAGGTACTTGGGAGGTACAGACAACAAAGATGAACCCTTTTGCACATACAGTACTGC
>NW_006921601.1:8640999-8700430 GCF_000298275.1 Orycteropus afer afer | reverse complement strand
AAAAGAACAGGGAATAACAAGGGGAGAGGGGCCAACGCAATGCACTGGCCATCATGATGAGACAGGTATGCCTAGACCCAACTTTGGCCTCTGAACAGGCCCCAAACTCTGAGCCATCTAACTTTCCAAAAGAAAAGTCTAGCTGTTATTACTGTTATTGCCATTCTTAGACACCCACATTGCCATCCCATTAGTTTCCTGGAATTTCAGGTTTTATCAGCAACGTTGACTACCTGAGTATTATCTGCTATTGAGCTTCTGCCATGTGCTTGCTGAGAGGGTAGGCTGAGTGATGTTAGCAATTCAGTCTTCCTGATGCTCCAGTTCTCAGCCTTGCATTGGACCATCAGAAAGCTCTTGTCCTAAAACTTAACAACACCCGTGCCTTTGACCTAGTGCCAGCCGTGAAAGAGCCCTGGGAGGTGGCCTCACGTTTGCTATAGTACTATCCATCCTGGTGTTCAAGATGCCCCGGCCCAAGCCCTGGCTTTGGCTCTCTTCATGATTGGTGAGCTTTCTCTTTAGATTTAAGAGTGCCGTTGGATTTCTTTCTCGGCTTTAGTTCAGTTTCCCAAGCATTGCTTGAGCACTAGTTACTCTATGGCCTTGTGGTAGGGATGGGGGAGACTAAGAAACAGTATGGTGGAGGGAAAAAGGCAAGGATCCCAACTCATCTATGTGAACACCTCTCCACCCTATTCTCTGTATAGTTGTGGAATAACTATCCAAATTCTCTAGACTCTAGTTTCCCTCTTGTGAAGTGGGATGAATGGTTATCTATATCATTTTTGGAGTCTCTGGATGGTATAAACAGTTAGCATACTGACTGCTAACCAAAAGGTTGGCAGTTTAAGTCTACTCAGAGGCACCTTGGAAGAAAACCCTTGGAAATCGGCTTCTGAAAAATCAACCATTGAATACCTATGGAGCATAGTATACACTGACACACATGTGGTCTCCATGAATCACAGTCTACTCAACAGAAAAAAAAAAAAAAATATATATATATATACAGACACACATATATATGTATGTATATGTTGTTGTTGTTGTTGTTGTTTCTATTTCTTTGTTCATGAAATGTCCATTCATATCTTTTCTTCATATATGTAAGCACACACACAGACACACATATATATGTATGTGTATATATGTATATGTGTATATATACATGTGTGTGTTTGTATGTACATACATACATATATATATACACAACACACATATATATATGTGTGTGTGTGTGTGTATATATATGTGTATATATATGTATATATACATACATACATAATTTTTAGAATAGAGAAAAGATTATAAAGTAGCTCTGGTGGCATAGTGCCTAAGGCATTTGATTGCTAACCAGAAGGTTGGTGGTTCAAACCCACCAGCCGCTCTGCAGAAGGAAGACTGGGCAATCTACTTCCGTAAAGATCCACCTCCTCGGAAACCCAAAGAGGTCGCTATGAGTCAGGAGCGACTCGATGGCAGTGAGTTTTGTTTTGTTTTTTTACTCTATTACAGGTACTCAATAAACCATCTTTTTCTTTTGCTTATTTCATCTCCTTCTCTTCCCTCTTTCTATTTCTCCCACTCTTCCCGTCTTTCTTTGCCTTAAAGGAATGTATCACTGGGTTGTGGAGCCAGGCAAAGACCAAGACAAATTGTTTTAAAATGGTGTAATGGTGGGAGCAATTATAGCTACTCTGGGACACAGGAAAGTGCTTCCCAAAGTAGCTTTCTTCCTATCAGCCTGGGAGTTCATGGAAAAGGTTTGTCACATGCACAAGTTCACAATGAACATTCATCCAAAGCTGCACATACATATAGCCTACATGTACCAAACTCACACACACACACGTGCATCCATACATGTAAACATGCAGACATTTATGCATATCAGGAAGGACCTGGAAAGAAGCAGAATTTACACCAATTGTTCACATGAAGAAACCTTAATGAAGAAGTGAGGGCAATTAAGGGTTCAAGGGAGAGATGGTGAGGTGCTCTAACCCTAACACAACCTGGGGCTGACAGGCAAAGGGAGAAATAATGTTACTGGGGTAGAGTAAGAAGTAGAGCCTTGGAAGGAAACTGCCGGCAGAGAGTTATTCTATAGGGCATTACAGTGACTGGCAGAGCTGTGGCACTGAAGTACTACAGGAAGAAAGAACTTGGCCACTCTCCTACCCTCTGATCTTCTGCTGATGGGTTATTCAGTAGGTTATTCTTCAGTAGAATTATTGGCTGAACCCTATCAAATGCAACTGGGTGATGCCATGCGCAAGCCCACCTTCCTGGGCACAGAACACAGAAGAGAAGGGTGGAGAATGGAATCTTGGGGGATGTGCAAATGGAGAGTAACCAGTACATACAGGTATGTATTTATGTATACACATGTATAGCCATACACAGTTTGGCTTGAGCAACAGCACAGGTTCTCTAGGGCATTCTTAGGGAGGAGTGTGGAGGGAACTTGGTGGTGGTAATACAACTGGCATGACTTCCAAGCCTCTTTCACATGTCAGTAATGCTGGGCAGGACTCTCAGAGCTCTCTGGACAGGGCTTCCTGGAAGGATTTCTTAAAGCTCATATACTTTGATGTCCCAAATTACTTACGAGAAACGATAGTTGGCTTCCAGGCTCTGTGGCCTTTGCTGAGAGCAACTGTGCTTTTCTACCTATTAGAAATAAATCCATGTACAGATGGTCCCCAACTTACAACAGGATTCCATTCCTGACTCCATCATAAGTTAGTTCTGACATAAGTCGAATAACTTTTTTTTTAAGTTTTCTTTGTTATTGCCTTTATTTTCAATGTTTATCAACCCGATTTTTGAACACCTATGAGTGAACATCTGAGAATGATAATATTAACAAATTACATGCTGTAACATTATATGTAGTACACATTAGTAACACGTTGTTGTTATGTGCCGTCGAGTCGGACTGGACTCATAGCGACCCCTCCTTGGGTTTCCGAGGCAGTATCACTATGGGAGTAGATTGCCCCATCTTCTAAGATGTAAAAAAAAAAAAAAAAAAAAAAAGGTGTTAAGTGTGGTTTATTGTCACTTGAATACGTCATAAATTGGGGAGTACCTGCCTAGTGTCTTTCTCGTTCTACCCTAGTTCAAGAGGGATGAGAGCTACATACACACGTGTATACACATAGATATATGTATTTAATACTGAGCTAAGTTTAATGTTTCATGTGCCATTGCCATGGCCTGACACCTGTAACTTGATGACCCTTTCAGGCAGAGGAAGTGTTTTGCAGCATCTTTTTGCAGTTGCATTGAGTGAAATTCACATGGACATTTACTTAGGAAAAATCTGTAATCACAGGCCACATAGAAATAATAATTATTGTCACTGTTTTGGTGCTAGAATGAGTCAGCTGTATCAAACTACAAACCGGAGAGACAAACAAATTATCTGCAGAGGTAAAAACAGACCCCTGTAACCCATCGCCAGACCAGTTGACGTTCAATCTATAAATGTCTCAGATAGTAAAATACAGGTGCTGTGCTGGTTTTTCTTTTCCTTTTATGCTGATAAAAGCTACAGTGGAAGCAGATGTTCCATGCCTCCATCTTTAATCGAATTTGGGCGGAGGGGGTGTGAGACTCTGAGATAATTGATACTTGTAGAGAGATCACAGTGCCAGGAGGACAGTCCTAGATACAAAATGTTCTTGGCTGGGAATACTAAGGTCATTGGCAGACTTGTGTCAAAGCCTGAAGAGATGCATTTGTAAAAGGGAAAATATTTCACCTCATCTGGAAATGTCTACATTAAATGAGAATTGCCATAACCCAAACCAAACCAAACTCACGCTGTCAAGTCAGATCTGACTCATAGCAACCTCTCTTTGGGTTTCTGAGGCTGTATCACTACAGAAGTTGATTGCCCAGTCTTCCTTCCGAGGAGTGGCTGGTGGGTTTGAACCACCAACCTCTGGTTAGCAGTCAGATGCCTTAGGCGCTACGCCACCAGAGCTCCTGAGAATTGCCATACTGTTGATTAAACACTAAGGATCTCTGACAGTGTAGTGCCTAAGGCATTTGACTGCCAACCAGAAGGTTGGCAGTTCAAACCTGCCAGCCACTCCATGGAAGGAAGACTGGGCAATCTACTTCCGTAAAGATTTACTGCCTCAGAAACCCAAAGGGGGGTCACCATGAGTTGGATTTGACTAGATGGCAGTGAGTTTCGTTTCTTTGGTTAGGTCAAATGCTATCACAAATGTTGAAGCAGAAGCCATCTTAGTATGCATAAGTAATAGACAGCATTGCTGTTTACTAGGGTCTGATATCTTCTTGTGGGAGGATTATACTTCCTTACTGCCCCCTGGAAGTCAGGTTCAGCCAAGTGACTTATTTTGTCCAAAGAAATGTGAGCTGAAGTTACCGGTGTCACTTTCAGATGGAAGTGTTAAGAGCCAATGTGTACTTCACCTTCTTGTCTTTTATTTCTGCCATGGACATTGTCAATAGTCCAGGTGCTCTATCAGCCCAAATCCTAGTGTGGGAATGACAGTGATGGCATGGGAGCAGGACTCCTGGTTGGCCCTCAGTGGATCTGTAGTGTGAGGAAGACACCTTTGTTGTGCATGCCACTATTTGGGGTGTTTTGTTACTGAAGCATAACCTAGCCTATCCTGACACGTACATGAAACTTTAAAAGAAGAATGATATACTATTTATTACTTCTGTGAATAATAGAAATTTTCTAAGTTTTATAGCAGAAGGACAATGAAAGAAGAAGGATTCATAAATGCTAGAAATGGACCAATGGCTGAACTGAGGTGATGTACTTAGTGAAATAACCAAGAGTCTGGTTCTCTAGTTCTCTTGTCAATTCTGTAAGCCACCCATGTCCTTTTATTAATTTCCTTTCAGGCTGTATCAGCCAGTGCTGGAGCTGTTGCTTGCAACCATGCATCTTGAATCATACACCTCCTTCCCCAAGGAGGCAATGTATAAGGTAGTTAAAGTGTCAGTTTTGAAACCAGACTTCTTGGGTTTGAAGACCTTCAGCTCCCTGTTATCTCTGCACTTGAAACAAATTAATTACCTTCTAAAACCTCTGTTTCCTTGTCTGTAAAATGGGAGTGATAAGAACTGCCTCATAGCATTGTTCAATTAAAGGAGATAATACATGTGGAGGGGGTCCAGGACTACTTATGTTTATCGGTAAGAAGGCTGACCGACTTTCTCAAGTTTGTAAAGTATGTTTGTAGCAGAACTGAATCCAGAAAGCAGGCCTCCTGGCTCCAAAAAGAGTGCTTGTGGACCTTCACTCAAATGGAATTTACCTTGCGGACATGATGAAAGGGCTTGTGATAAGAAAGCACATCAATTGCTACTCTCTATGTAAGTGATTTATAAAGGAGAACTTGTACTTGAATCACTGGCAGATTGCACTGAGCTTCATTTCTTACTCTACTCTCGTCTGCCTAATCTGAGGATGAGGAAAGGAGTTTAAGGTTTGACAACTCCATTGGAATTGCAGTATGAGTGTGGGGATGTGGTAAAATCCAGCTTTGAACAGAATGTTGGTTTAACCCAAGCTGTCTGTGTAGCAAACGTGTGCTCCAGGAATCTCAAACAAGCAGTGCAGATTGTGAGCAGCTGGTGAAGTGGCCAAGTCTCTGGGTTGGAAGAGGAGGACTTGTGGCTCTGGGACTGTTAAGAGACATTAGGTGGATACAGCAGACTGTCTGTTTTGTTGGTTTGTCTCAATATCCACAGAATTATAGTTGTGGTGGTTTTTCAGGATTCTAGCAGGCTCTGTGCTTATCTCTGGTGGTCCGGAGGGGCTTAGCATGCAGCATGGACCAATTTGGAGGCCTTCGCTTGCTTCTAGGAGCTGAGCAGTGATGGTTCCACTGGAGCAGGGCTGCATGCTTCCTTCTGTGGACATGCCTCTTTGCCTTTTGTCTATGTGATGTGCCAGAGTCTGGGGTCAAAACAACCACAAAAAAATCAAGAAAAAAAAAAAAAAAAAAGAAACAAACAAAAAAATCAAGGAAGACTTTCACACTCTACTTCTTTTTGATGGGAGGGCCCTCAAGCCTGGCTTAACCCTTTATCAACCACTAGAAGTTAACACTGAAGGAGTCACAGGGAGGTAGATCAGCTGTTAGGGGTATCAAGGGAGGCCAGCCCCTCTTGGGGGTGGAGCAGTAAGCGTAGAGCTTGTAGGGACATATGCGTGCCCAATCTGGTTATTCTGTGTACAGGGGAGATGCCAAGCTGAGGTGGGGAAGGGAAAAGAGCATCCCAGAGGGATGACTCCTGGGGGACAAGAGGCCTGGGGCCTCTCAGGGGCTCCCTTCCCTTGTCAGGGGTGAGCAGTCATCTTTCCCTAGGGATGGCTGGTGGTGTTCTGGGGTCTTCCCCATTTGTGAGCAACTTTGTGTCTCTCTGCTTTGGTTCTTGCCTTTTCTTGGGCCTCGGGCAAGTATGATGGTCGTCTTTGTGGGGTGAACTGGGCCCTGTGCCTCTTGTAGCAGGGGTTATAGTGAGGAAGTCACTGCGGGAGGCAGCTATTGCAGTGCCTGGTTAGCTCTGGCTGCTCTGGGACTCCATGGAGAAGTGTCTGTGGGTTTTCCTCTCTGAGAAGTTCTGTCTCTCTTAGATTCTCTGAGCAGGCTTGCCTGAATTACCTGTTTTCTACATATAGACTGCAATCAGGAGCCATTGTAATTTTAGTGTAAATTACATTTGGAAAGAAGGTTGCTTTGAATAATTGTTTGCATTCTCTCCACTGGAATCTATTCTGGCATTTTCTGATTGTGAATGAGAGGCCTGGACAGTTCAGGGGTAAAGAGTTCACAGAAGTGGCTGCCCTGTTTGGCATTTCTTCACCAATGCAATCAGAACTCCTTGTGGCCTCTGGGAACATCTCTTTTGCCTTTCTGGTGAGATAGTCAGAGTTCCAAGAATGGAGAGAATTTCAGTGTAAAGGGAAAGAGAGCTGCAGACTTGAATTAAAGAGCAAGGGGAGGAGGAGTGAGCCCAGCCAATGGCCAGAGGGTGGACTGGGAAGGCTCCCCATGCAGAGCTGTGCCTTCAAGTCACCAGAACTCAGGACAGACTTTCCTTACAAGCTGCTATATTTGTTTTAATTTGTTTAAACATTTGCCAGTTTGTTAGCCCTTGTCAGTTTCCAGGTAGCTATAATCTTTAAAGATTCTTACAGAACTTCTAGCTGGGAGTGGGAGTGTGGGCCCATGGAAAACCTATTACAGGACACAAAAGAGAGTGAGGAGGTGGTGGGGCTTGCATTTACAGGAAAGAATATGAGACTCCCTGAAGCCTCAGCTCTTGAGGAATTCCTAGCCCATGGCTGGCTGCCATTCCTGATGATAGGGGGAGGCGGATCCTGGACAATATAGCACGGTCAAGGGCATCATTGATGGATGTGAAGGTGTGACAAGAGTCTTTGAATTGTTCCCTGTGGTGGATGCTGTGATGTGCTTCCCAGATGCCCCGTCAGGAATGAAATACTTTTTTTCCCAGATGGTGGGAATGCTGCCTATGGGTCATGCCTCTACTATAGGCTAGTCTGCATGTAGTGATTGACATTATGGGGACCTGCCAAAGGGGCAGGGAGGCTGCATCTTCTGACCTCCTCTGACCTCACAAGAGGAAGACAGAATCACCATCAGTAGCCCAAGGCTGTTCCTGCACGGCCAGATGTGCTGCCTCCCTCTAGCCCTTTCACCAACACTGACACCAACCATTCCTCCTGCAGCACCCACCACCTCTCTGCTGGGTTCAATAATTCACTGTTGTGGCCACACATAACTCACAGATTATGGGGTTTATTAGGGAAGCAACAGGCTACAGTTCAAGTTCAGGAACACACTTAGTCTCTTGCAGCTGGCCATTTAACTCAGCAGCTGGCAGTCTCAGTAGCACATCACTCTCTCAGTAGTGCGTGTCTCTCGGTGTCTCTCTTCCAGCAGCGCATGTCTCTCACATCTCTCTCTCAGCAATGCATGTCTCCTGCATCTCTTTCTCAGCAATGTGTGTCTCTCACATCTCCCAGCTGGCAGTGAGAGATTCTTTCTGCCTCTGTGAGGGCTCCTTTTGAGCCTGGCAGAGTGGCCAAACTAACCAATCATAATATCAGAATTCTAAGCACCTGAGAGAGCGCAGGAACTTCCCAGAACATTGCTTTGTGTTGCGCCCAACAGAAATACCCCAGGTGGATAACTTTTACAATCAGGAGCTCCTCAGTTGCTCACAGCAAATTCTACCACAGAGTTTACAAAGACTTATGGCTAGAAAAGCCATACCAGGTAATTTACTACACCACAGGCCCCTTTACTCCAGCTCAAGGAGCTCTGGTGGTATAGTGGTTAAACCATTCAGCTGCTAACCTAAAAGTTGGTGGTTCAAACCCACCAGCTGCTTCATAGAAGAAAGATGGGCCAGTCTGCTTCCATAAAGATTTATAGCCTTGGAAATCCAAGGGGGCCACTATGAGTTGGAATTGACTTGATGGCAGTGAATTATTTTTGTTTGTTTGTTTTACTCCAACTCAGGACAGCTCTGAGGAATCATTCTATCTTTAAAACTCCCCTCAGAGTTGGCTGAGGCTTTCATTGAGACTGCATTGCAGCTCAGCTTCTTCCTCTGTGCAGTCCTGCTTCCTCTCCCACCCTTCCAGAGGTGTAGATCCCAAGACCCATTGCCATCGAGTAGATTCCAGCTCACAGGGACCCTACAGGACAGAGTAGAACTGTCCTATAGAGTTTCCAAGGTAGCAGCTGGTGGATTTGAACCACTGTAGATGAGCAGTTAACCAATGCACCACTAGGGCTCCTTGTCACAGATGGGTGTTTAACCAATGCACCACCAAAGCTCTTCATAGATTCCCAAGAGCATTCCCTAACACACCTCCTGCATACTAATCTTCATCTCAGAGGTCCCCTCTAGAAACTCGACTCAGGACATTCCCTTTAAAGCCAGGGAGCCCTAGGGTCATAGCTGGGACTGTTCAGATTTGCCTAGTGAGTAACAAACAATGTCATATCAGAGATGCTTTAAATCTCCAGTCAATGGGAAGTGGAAAGCAGGCCATTTATCTGGGTGGCTATTAGTTTATGCTGTCAGGAGTGGAAGTGGGTGTGCTCACAACAGAGGCATAAGTCTGCTCCTGGACAATTGATCTACTGGTTCTAACTATTTCTTGATTGGAATTCTTTCCTAATGAAAAGCCACAGACCACAATGCCTCCATATCAGTCTTCTGTGCCTTCTCTGTGTCTTCCATTTTGTAGGAAGACCAAGAGCTACAATTAGTGTTTCAATTTAGATGCCTGGATCTGGTTTGCCTTAGGGTTTAGCCCTAGGATTTTTGGTTGAGAAATCAATCCTTGTAATAAAGTTTCCTGAAGATTTATCATCTCCACTAGGAAGGATTCAGAGAAACAGAAAAGTCCTGGAAATCCCAGATCCAATTAATTATTCCATAAGGCATTTCATTAGAATGCACAAGTGCTTAGCTAAACAAAACCATAATCGAAGCTGTCAGAAGTGATCCACAGTTGTGTTAGAATTTTCTCATTCACACATCATTTCCTCTACAATTTAGTTAGATAACAAACACTACTTATCCCGTCACTGGCTTTTTCAGCTGTGAAATGCAGTTTGGTATCTGTACGGCAAAGAAAGGGCTGTTGGCTTGTTGGTGAGAAGGGTCCCAGCTCTGTGCCCTCAGAGTCTCTGTAGTGCTATTTCTGCAGTCTGGAATGTTCTTCCTCCAGACAGCCATGTGGATTCCTCTCTTCCTTTTTTCTGGTCTTTACTCAGATGTCTCCTTCTCTGAGAGGCCTTCCCATTATCTTCCTGAGAGGAGATAATGACCTCCATTATCAAGTAACTCATTGGCCCTTTGAGTCTCCATCACCTCTTCATTTGTCTCAGTTGTATTTATCATCTCTTGACACAAATATATACTTGTTTGTCCTAATCGTCTTTCTCTTGCTTACAAGAATCTAAGTGCCATGAGGACAGGGGTTGTGTTGGTTTTATTCACTGAGTCTGAAAGGTAGGTTCCATATAGAAAAAGCAGGGGACTTGTGGGCAGAAACTGAGGTTCTAAACCTGACTGTGCTGCTTATAGGCTGTGTGACCTTAGGTATATCCTAATCTTCCTGAATCCCAGTTTACTTTTCTGGAAAAATAGAAGGCTAATTCCTACTTGTTGTGAGGATTCATAATAATAGCTAACATTTACCGAATACTTATCACATTCCATACACTGTACCAACACTTTGCAAGGATAATCTCATTTCATCATCATAATACCTTAGGTAGGATACTGTTACTTTTCTCAGTTTACAGGTGGAATACCTGAGCCACTGAAAGGTTAAGTGACTTGTGCAATGTCTCATGATTAGTAAATGAAAGATCCAGAACTTGAAGTAGGATCTGGATCTAGATAGATTCTACACTTATCATCTATAACCCCAAATCAAAACCACCAAGTTGACTCGGACTCATAGCAACCCTATAGAACAGAGTAGAGTTACTTCACAGGGTTTCCAAGACTGTAATCTATACAGATACAGATTGTCACATTTTTCTCCCATGGAACAGCTGGCGGGTTTGAACCACTGACCTTTCTGTTAGCAGCTGTGTGTTTAACCACTGTGCCACCAGACCTCCTTATCATCTTCTACTGCCTTTTATTTAGAAGTAGATTGCCCAATCTTCCTTCCACTTATTTACACAACAAGTGCTTAATGCATAGTAGGTCCTCAGTAAATGGTAATTGTCTCAAGTCTCACAGTAACAATAACAATAACAATCTCCTTAATGTGATCTGCCTTTTGCCATGGCTCACTTTACTTCTGAGTTCCTTTTGGGTTCCTGTCCTTTATCCTTCCAGTGACCTGCCAAACCTCTTTGTGTCTCCTGGTCCAGACTTTTGGCTTACTCCCACCCCTTGGTCCTCTTGGGCTTTGGGCCCCAGCCTGTCCTAGTCTGGTGGTTCCTCTGCCATTACCACTCAATCCTGGCTGTCATGTGCTGTCAGTATCTTCCGTGGCCTCCAGCTACATCCCAGGCAGCCAGAATAGGAGCAGCTTGGAGAAGAGGTTAGAGCTCAGAGCTAGGGTGGAAATCAATTAGGATTACTGACTGTTGTTTGTCATTTACAGAGCAAGATGAGGAAGGGGACATAGGACCAGTGGCTTGTGGCCATGGCCAGATTAGTGACAAGCAACGGGAAATGTTAAATTTCACATTTAGAAAATTGATTCTTCTGTGTGATTGTTCTTCTTGTCCACACACAGAAATGCCAGAATTGTTGACACTTGGGCAGCAAGGGAGGCCTGCCACCCATTGTCACTGCAAAATCAGTGCTTAGAGAGAAACCCTTTCATGGGAGATGGTTCCAGGAATGCCTTTGCATGCCTCATGCTGCTGCCAATCCCCATGGAAAGCCTCAGTCTGCAAGTAGAGGCCATTTCCCTGAAGGGTCAGCCTGGGTTAGGCAACCAAAGCCGTGGCCTATGGATTCCAGTAATCTGTTGTTAGCCACTATTGAATTGACCCCTGATTCATGGTGATCTCATGCACAAAGAAACAAAATGCTGCCCAGTTCTGCTTCATCCCATGATGGATTGAGGATCAGATTGTTGTAATCCCTAGAGTTTTCATGATGTTCAGAAGTAGATCACCAGGCCTTTCTTCCTAGTCTGTCATGGTCTAATAGTTCTACTGAAAACTGTTCAGACCATAGCAGCACACAAGCCTCCACTGACAAATGGGTGGTGGCTGTGTATGACATCAGTTAGCTCGGCCTTGAACCTGGATCTGCATGGGAGGTGAGAGTTCTACCACTGAACCATCATGCATTCAGGCCAGAAATCTAGACTCCTTTAAAACTCAGGCTCTAACACTTACTCCCTGCATGAGTTTAGATATCTACTTCACTTCTCCGAGCCTCAGTTTCCTTATCTGTAAATGAGAATCATTGGGTAGGTTTTGTTCCAAGGTCCTCTTTAAGTGAAGGTATTTCAGGCAGCTCCTTTTCCTGTTCCAACCTTTGTCCCAGAAAGAGAGAGTCTCCTTCACTCTCAGTGGCTCCTCTTATCCCATGATAGGTCCAGCATTCAGGATCTGAGCCTCCCACAGGCTGTTTGCCTCACTTTTCATCTGTGACCCATTCAAGCCTGGTGCTTTCTCTGTAGAAGTTCCATCCGGATCGGTCAAACGGGACCTTGTAACTGTCCAGAAACACATTTTCAGTTCCACTTGCAACAGAGGAACAACAACCTTTAAAGCTTTGCAAAAAATAAATTACATTGCCTGTGAGCAGTCCTGGAAGAAATGTCATTGGAGACATAAACTGTGTTTTACTGTGACCTATGTAAACGTCCCAGGAAATGAACTGACTTCCCATTCTGTAAAATCCTCTTGTTCCTTGTCTTGAACAAAACAGATTAGATTACTTGAAAAGCAGGAGCTTGAAACTTGGCAGAGAAGATGAAGTTCACTCATAATGCAGAGTTGTAGGGCAAGGCTTTGCATGATGGGGAATGCAAGGTTATTAGCTTCGTTGCCCAAGTCCTCTTTGAGATGCGGGAATACCTGGCCTCTCATTGGATGTGGTAAGACAACCCTTATCTTAGAAAGAGGTAGACCCTGTGGCCAATGGAGTGTTTAAAATGCTAGAGTTGGGTTTTTTACTCACACTATTCATCAGGAGTTGCTTGAAATGGAGCAAGAGACAGAGAAAGGAACAGATTTATTGAATATCTGCAGTGTGCCAAACACTGTGCCACTTCCTGTTTTCATTCCTCTCATTTATTGTTCCCAGCCTTTTGAGGCAAGTTTGAGCCCCTATGACAGAAGAGGAAATAGGCTCAGAGACATGAAGTGGCTTCCCTAAGGTCACACAAGGAATAAGTGCTGGATCTGGACCTGATACCAGGTTCAAATTTCTGCAAATCCAAAGTGCTCTTCTACTCCATCAAGTTACTTTTTGTGTTTATCATATCCAAATACATTTCTGTGGTCCAGAGGTAGAGGAATACCTGTTGTTGTGATGTTTGTCTGTGGAAAACTGTACATGAAATCCCATCTGTGTTCATATCCACTGCCTTTTCTGTCTTGCTATGCACATGCATACACATAGCATGCAAAACACACACACACATAGGCTACCTAACTGAGGAGAAAAGTTAACTTCATTATGGGGCTCTGTGGAGAAGCATCCTTTTTCTAGCAGCACCACTGTGTCCTGGTGGCTGTAATCGATAGGTTAAGAGTAGCCAGAGCATGGATAATTCCATGAGGTTAAGGCATATAATGAGCCCAAACCTCAGATGCCACCAAACCTTCCACAGCATCTTCTAGACACACACTCCCTGCACAAACTGCCAATTTGGATGAAGAATCTGTCCATTAAATTATGTTGGACAAGATCTGAGCTAGAGCTGAGCTATGCCAAGGATATGACTAATTTACAGTCACTGCACTGAGCTCAGAAACACACTGTGAGTACCTGGTGTCCACACACATGCCCTCCGGAATGTGGGAATGAACATCAGATTCCCACTTCACATCTCTCTTCCCCACTTCCTTGTCCCATAGAATGAGGGATTTCCACAGCACTGGGACAGTTCTCTCCATCTCTAAGTGAAATCCAGAGAGAATTTCTACGAATGACAAAGCACTGTGAAGTATTCCCACGAAGACAAACAGGTTGTCCTCTTGGCAGATCTGGGTCAGGAGGAGTTTGACAGCTGTGAGATGGTGTCAGGAGTGCCTGGCTAGCTGTGAGACAGACTTCTCCAGCCCACACATGTAAGATCATGTCAGGGTGGACCCAGTACACTTGGACCTGAGGCTGGATGAAACCCTTTGTCCTGCAGGAAAAGGGGTTCAGCCCCAATTCCAGAGGGGCAGGAGATTTCAGATGGAAAAATTGATTTCTTTGGTGACTTTAATGTGGGTGGTTGCTGAGAACTCAGGCTTGCTGGGTTCCTGAAGATTTAAAAACAAAGGTTCCTAATCTGCAGACTTGAAAAAATGTAGGAATGCATATGTATATGTATATATGTATGTATGTGTATATATATATATATATATATATATGTATATATATATTCACCTACTCCTCATATATCAACATGGTTAAGTTCCAAAGACGACCACATCAGATCACAAAGCAGAGGATGAATACATCATTGCATAACTACCAGACCACTGAGAATCATGGCCCAACCAAGCTGACACAACCTTAACTATCACAGTTGTGTTACTCTTGCCTCACACCTCGACATTCATTACTGCCAGACATACAGTGTTAATGTGTAAAATAGTTGGATAGCAGATTTTTTTTGCTATCATCATAAATGTTCAATGTCAAATAATAAGATAGTCAATAGGTATATGTGTCAATAGGTATGTATATATACATATACATGTATATATATGTATGTGTGTGTGTGTATACATATACATACACACATTTTCTGGGGAGATGATACAAACCCTTTCTCAGATTTGCAAAGAATTGTATAACCCAGAAAAACTGAAGAACCACTGCATTAGCATAACAGGCTGAGCAAAGTCTCCCCAGAATTGGGCATGGGTCTGCTCTGGGGGTCATGGGTGTCAGGTTCTTCTCTGCTCAGCTGTGCTCTAGCTGTGGCTGTGGAGGACACAGCAACCTGAGAATGGAGTTCTCTTCTGACCAGATGGTAGTTTGCCATCAGAGCTAGTTTGCTTCAAGGAGCTCTTCCTGCATGAAGCTGGACATCTGGTCCCTCCAGTCTTTGGCAGATCCCTTGGCTAGGTTTCTGGGATTCAGTCCCCTGAATGCTGTCCTTGGATGGTTCGGTGCCATTATTCCCAGCAGGAAGCCTCATTCATCTCAAGAGGGTGGGGTGTTTATGTTCATACTTCCCAGGAGAGAAGACCCTTGGCTGCAGCCTGCCCCTCCTCTGCCTTGCCTGGCAGGTCTGTGTCTTGGGCAGGACCAAGTGGCAGGCAGTGCCAGCTGCATACCCACCTGGAGGCAAAGGTGTGTCTGTGTCTATAGGAACTGCACTGAGTTGGACTGCTGGGCCCCATCCATAGAGCTAGGGGGACCATATGTAGAGGCTAAAGTCAGCTGGGGCAAGGAGGTCTCTGACCCAAAGGATGAACTCTTTACCTTGAGTGTGGAGGTCAGCAGGTGCATGTGCAGGGCAGGCTCTGGGGCTGCCCGCCTTCACAAGGGCCTGTCTTTGAAATGAGGTTGCAATGTATCCAGCCCTGATATTTGCCCCAAGGTCACAGAGATGTCCCTTCTCTGAAAAAGATCATAGCCTAGAAGAGATAAATGAGCAAACAAGTAATCACTAGGTGGTGAGAAAACAGTACAGTAACCTGAGAACTCAGATATTTCTTGCACTAAGCCCAGGGTCAGACCCAGAAAATATGTCACTAAATGGATAAATCCTTTGCACACTGTTAATGCTTGAAGAGACTTCTGCATCTCAGTGCCTGGTATAAGGCCTGAGAGTTCTTTGTACTCATGAACGTGTGCAGAAGTGACCTGGATAGGGGTCAGAACATAGTGAGACTTCACTGAAGAGCAGACACAAGGTGGGGAGCTTTTATGACCCTGTTTTATATTTAATGCTTCTGTCCTGCTCATCTCATCAGGCCTTTGGGAGAGAGTACTAAGACAATAGATATTAAATACTTTCTGCACTTCAGTGCTGGGAAAACAGCTGGCTGGAGTTCAAGGTGATTTTTCCAGTCTGGGAATTTCCCAAGCACTTTATCCCACATCGCCTTGTTTTATTCTTTGGTGCTTCAACTACATCATTATTGCCTCTGTGACTTGGCTGTCATGTTCCTTTGGGTCAGGACCTAGGTGTTCAACTTTCCATGCCCTGGTCTGGCGTTGGCTAGACATTAGATTGATTCTGTGAGACCATAATGAGGTGTCTGGAGTATATTCTGATACTGTAATCAAGGACTGTAGGGGTATGCTGGTAGCCTTTGCCCCCAGAAGGCTTCCCAGAGGACAAGATCACCTGTGCTGTGTCTTTTATGGCTATATCTTCTGAGTGGTGCTGGGGTGGCACCAAGCATAGCCAAAGAAGTGAGGTTGCCCCCTTTGTCATTAAGAGCAAGACATTCCATTTTTCACAGAGGAGGAAAAAGCCCATGAGTTGACCACAGAGAAGTGAATTTCTTGAATTCAAATATGGAAGTATGTGGCCTTGGCAGTCTTTGCTCTTTGGCAAACTATGTGGCCTGCGGAGGGCCCAGGCCTCTAACTTCTGATGAGATCTGCTGCGGGTTATGTGGGGAGTAGAAAGGTGGAAGTCATTCCATCTTCAGAGGAGCAAAACTAATTGATGTAACTTCAAGTTTTCCCTCAGTCATTCATTAACTACTTATTGAGCAGTTAACATGCGTAAGACACTGTGTTAGGCCTGGAGATAGGGAAGAAATAGCATGGACTCTGTTCTTAGCTGTTTTCAGCCAGGGCTGCATTAAGATATATGGGGCCCTAACCTATCACCTGTCAGTTTGTTGTACTGTGGTACCTTGTGTGTTGCTGTGATGCTGCAAGCTATGCCAGTGGTATTGCAAATCCTAACAGATTCACCTATGGTGACTGGACAGAAAGGCCTGGTAATTTATTTCTGAAATTTAAAAATGAGGTGCTGTTAGCCAGTGAACACCTTATGGATCCCAATAGAACATTATCTGCCTCACTTGCCTTGGACATGTCATCAGGAGTGATCATCATGTTTGGTGAAGTTGAGAGCCATTGAGGTGCAAGAGACCCTTGGTGAGATGGATTATTGACACTATAGCCACAATGATGGACTCAAATATATTGGTGATTGTGAGGATGATGCAGGACCAGGCAACGCTTTTGTTCAGTTGCCATAAATCAGGGTTGACAACAACAGCAAGAATTACAGTGTTCTGTTCCCCTCTTCCTTATATATAAATGAAAATAAATTATACTAAATCAGATTAGTAAGGAAGATCACTTCATTCTGATATTGCTCACTTAAATATTGTTGTGATATTGACAACGTAAATCTTTGAAAAAAAGCCTTTTTTGGTATCAAATTCTTTAAAAAATATTTTGATACTTGGACTTGGCTGATGTTCTGAACACTTACTAAATGGGCCATTTTAATACTCAGTCCTAATTTCAGCCTGATGGGGAGATAAGAAGTACATGGAATAATTACTTGTACCAAGTGCCCTCTTATCATAGGCTTAGAAAACTCAGGGGAGAGGTTACTTTTTTTAATAGTTAAAAGTTTATGAAAAAGCCAATCATTAGCCATTAGAGAGATGCAAATCAAAACAATAGTGAGATACCATCTTGTCCCAGCACTGGTAGCAAAGTTCAACAAGACAGAAAATAACAAATGCTGGCAAGGATCCAGAGAGATTGGGACTCTCATACACAGCTGGTGGGACTGTAAAATGGTACAATCACTGTGGAAAGCAGTATGGTGGTTCCTTAAAAAGTTGGAATTAGAAATACCATTTGCCCCAGCCATTCCATTACTAGGTATATATCCTAAAGAAGTGAGAGCCAGGACAAGAGCAGACATATGCACACCCATGTTCATCACAGCACTATTTACAATAGCCAAAAGATGGAAACAACCTAGGTGCCCATCAGCTGAGGAATGGATAACCAAACTATGGTACATATGCACAATGTAACCTTAAAGAGTAACATGGAATCTGCAAAACACTGCATAACATGGATGAACTTGGAGGACATTATGCTGAGTGAAATAAGTCAATCACAGAAGGACAAATATTGTATTAGTCCATTGTTATAAAAAGGAAAGGTTTATATATGGAAGGAAATTTTCTTTGTTGGTTACCAGGGGTGGGGGGAAGTGGAGGAAACACTGTTAGATAGATAGAGACAAGTATTGATCTGGGTGAAGAGAAGGGCAATGTACCAAATGTGAGTGATCAACATGGTGGCATTGAGGAAGAGGAAGACATAGAGAGGTACATGGGAGGTACAGACAACAAAGAAGAACCCTTTTGCACATACAGTACTGCATTGTCAGTGAAGGCAAACATAGATATACAGGTGGATAGATGAGTGGACAGGCTGAACTATTAGACATAGTGCCTAAGGCCACTCCTTAGAAGGAAGGTTGCGCAATCTGCTTTTATAGTGATACTGCCTTGGAAACCCAAGGAGGCATCGCTATGAGTCGGGTCTGACTCTACGGCACATAACAGCAACAACATGTAGGGGGAGTGTGCCAAAGATGATGTATAGGGTTGACAGACAATATTTTTACAAGTGTTTTGCTATATTCTGTAAGAATTCCCAGATGTATAGTAGAGCTGACAAGGGACAAGGTTGTAGTCACTTCTAGGGCATAGCCAGCCACCCAGAGGTACAGAGTAGTTGAACCTGTGGGCTCAGGACCACAGTTGCAGAGGACATCAAGCTCAATTGGCATAACATACTACACAAAACATTGTTCCACATCCTACTTTGGTGAGTAGCTACTGGGATCTTAAAAGCTTGCAAGCAGCTATCTAGATGCAACGATGGGTCTCTCCTTGTCCAGAGCAAAGAAGAATGAAGAAAACTAAAGATTCATGGAAAAAATTAGTCCAAGAGACTGGTACACCATGCAATCCTCAGCCTATACAGCTATAAGACCAGAGGAACTAGATAGTGCCTGGCTACCACTGTCAACCACTTGGAGGGGGATCTATGTAGGAGATCCTAGATAGAGTGGAAAAACAATGTGGAATGAAACTCAAAATCATTTGAAAAAAAAAGAGGGACCCGGTTTGCTGGTCTGATAGAACCTTATGGAACCACTGAGACTATGGCCCCTAGAGGCCCTTCAGGTCTGGAATTGAACCCACACCTGTGGCTTCCAGCCAAACAAAAGACAGGCATATGAGCTGAACATTTATACTAGATAGATACACTCCTTGGAGAGAACAATCATGGGAGAATAGAAGGGCAGTGTATGCACAGGGAGATAGTTAAGGGGGCAGGAGTGCATGGAGGGAAGGACACAAGAAAGAGGTAACTATCAGGAGGAAGTGGGAGGGAAGCTGTTGAATGGTGGTAAATTATAGTCAATGTCACGAGACAAAGTGTATGTGAACTACTGGATGGACAGTGAATTTGCTCTGTAAATTTTCACCCAAATCACAATTAAAAAAAAAAAAATTGTGAAAGAACAAAAATTTGCCATTGGTCTTCAAGACTAAGTAAGGCTTATAAGTTCTAAGATGAGGATCAGGGTATTCAAGAGAAAGGAATCAGAATGAGCCAATGAAAGCCATAGAGTAAAAGAAGCTCGATTTGTTTGGAGGGGTGGGGCCTGAAGGGAGTCATGGAGAGAAGATGAAAGATGGGGCCAGGTCCTGTGGGATCTTGAGTGCCAGGATAAGGAGTTGGGGTTGTGTCTTGTAGTTCTTGGAGCCACTGAAGTTTCTGTTGTTGTAGATCAATTTTCACCTTCAGAATATTCGAAACCACCCTTGCATTGCATTTAAGAGTATCTACAGTGATGAAGTGATGCTAGAGTAATTGAGTATTGGTAATTGCTTTCACGTAATGCATTTTTTAAATGGAGTTCTATTCTGTAAGTGCTTCTATAGGGAAAAAATGCCAAAGGCTTCATTACCATTAACCAGTGCCAAATGGAATTTACAGAGATAGTGAAGTGAATGAAGACCATGCTTCTGTCCTCTCATTACTGCTCAATTCTGTTGCAGAAGGATCACAGTAATTGCAGTGATTAAAAAACAACACCAATTTGGGGAAGCAGATATTCACACAGCCTCCAACTTAACACTCTACACATTACTTATTAATTACAGAGGAGCAAACTAACTTTCAATGGAGAAATATGGCAAACATCATCTTAATCAAATGATCACACTTAGCATTACCAGTGATGTCAAATGGTCACACTTAGCATTACCAATGATGGGACAAACTGACATCCTGTGACTCTTGATGGGATGCAATGGGAAGGATTTAACAGCACTAATGTAGTGATCTTGGCAAATATTTTTGACCTGAATCTTAGAAAGAGAAAATAATGAGGCACATTGGCATTACAGAATGTCCTACAAATAACCATAACATAGACTCTTTGAAAATATCAATGTTTTGAAAGACAACAACAAAGAAAGAGGTGTAGAAGGACTCTTAAAGATTAAAGAAGATCAAGAAGACAAGTAAATGCAATGCTTAATATATGATTGGATCATGGATTGGAAAAAGAAACAAATAGCTACAAAGGACATTGTTGGGATAATTGGATACACTTGAATATAAAATATATATTAGGTAATAGTTCTCTCAATGTTAAACATATTGGGTATGATTGTGACATTATAGTTGTTGCTGTTAGATGTTGTTGAGTTGAGTTTTGACTCTTCGTGGACCCATGTGACAGATAGAACTGCCCCATAGGGTTTTCTTGGCTGTAATCTTTATAGAAGCAGATCACATGATCTTTCTCCCACAGAGCCACTGAGTGGGTTTGAGCTACCACCCCCCACCCCCACCCCTTCATTTAGTAGCTTAGTGCTTCACTGTTTTGCTACCAGGGCTCCTGGTTATTATTGTAATATACAAGAAGGGCTAATATGGTAGCTGGAAGTATTCAACGGACTAGCAACCTGGCCTGCCTCAGGTCTCCTGAGTGGTTTTTGCTCATTGACTAGGTGTTTGTACACTTTGTATCTGGAAGCAGCAGAGTTCTGAGAGTTTCCTGACATATTTTTCAATGGCTGAAAACAAAACAATTATTCTTCCTTATCCAGTTTTAATTAATCTAAGACAAATGCTCCATTTTCTACCAGAAATTAGCCGTGTCAGGAATCAATAGCGTTGGTTGATGCATAGCCAGCCCTCTTCCATAAAGCCTGAGCCTGGGACAGGTATTCTCTTTAGTGTAAGCACTCAGGGAAGTCACCTCCTACTCCAAATACCTGAACTGTTAGTTGACTGACACTAGTTATCACTTTTCTTGGATCTTCTTATAGCTATTTGTGGAAATAGTCATCTGGTCAGAGTTTGGATGGAGGGTGTGACATCCACGCTTGACTGTCGTGGGTCTGAAGTCATCCCACAGCAGGAAAAAAAGCCACATGCATGGTTTTTCTTTTGCAAAATGTGTGCTTCCAATGAATAGCTTAGACACAGGGGTCCATGGCAAATCTTGTGGGGGTGTGTGCACGCACATGTGTGTGTATGTGTGTTTCTTTACATTTTTTTTTTAATTCACTTGCTGTAAGTGCTGTGTGCTGGAGGTCTAAGGGCATAGTTTGTTTGAAATTAGTAGATAAACCCTAAACATTATTTCAGCTAGTAGCTTCCACCCTCTTTCTCAGCTAAGTATTTTATCATAGAGGCTCCCAAGGACTAAATTAGCCAGATGGCTGGGCATTGCAAGCTGCTTCAGGGTGACTGGAGGAGGCATCAAAATTTTTTCCCTGAAAGTTGAGCTGGGCTTTAAATGCTGCTAGTCGGCACTAATAAGGAAGGCAACATGGGGAACATGACTCCCCTTACAGGAAATATGAGGATGGACAGCTAACTTCTCCAACTTGGAGACTGGATCATGAAGGCCCAGCCTAGGGCTCTTATCATGAAGGATAAGATCTGAACCAGTGGGAAGGAAGAGTAGATAGAACTTGAAGACATGTGGATGAAGGAGAGGGAGTAGGTTTGCTGGATTTATGGAGAAGGAAGCAAGAATCTCCAGGAAGGAATGAATATGAATGGGGGCTTTTGAATCTAGTGAGGAGAAAGGCAATGGAATTTTAGAGAGAATAGTGGAGTGTTGGCGACTGAAGCCAGACTATATGACGCTTATGAGGGAGTAGGTGGTAAGGAAATGGAAGTCAAATGTGCAATCCAAGATGATGCCAACTCTGATCACTTTGTAGTAATTACCAAGAGTTCTTTGTTGAGCAGGATCATGAGGCTGTTACTGGATAAATCTGGAAAGGGTGCTGTGATAGATTACTTATGTCTGCTGGCATATAGGAGTGGGCAGTGTTGGCTTGCAGGATACTAACACGCCATCCTTAGTAGGAGTTATGTGCTCAAGGAGCTGATAGCCCACTATCATTCCCTCAACGTGACCCCTCCCTTCCTATCTTCATTAAAAAAAAAACAAAACAAAAAACCTCAGATATTCTTGATATTTTATAAGTACAGCTTGGGTTCTAAACCAGTCAGAGTAGATACCATGACTAATCACAGCAGACACTGGCTATAAACAAGCAGTTTGCTATATTGGTGCATGTTACTAAGTATCAGCCTTGCTGTTATTCATGCTGTTTCTCTACCATTATTATTCTTTCCTTGTATTGATCTGGTGAAGTCCATTCATCCTTCAAGCCTGCTTCAAATGTCACCTCTTCAATGTAGCAGTCCATAAATTTTTATTCCTTTTTCTACATTCTCATAGCACTTTGTGTGTAATTGGATTGTAACATTTACAGTATTTTAATATTGCAGTTGTTTGTTTATGTACCTATATCTTCTTTTAGCCTGGAAGGTACTTGAGGGCAGCAAGGTCCCTGCTTCATCTCTGAGTCATCAAAGATGAACAGAATGCCTGGTACAAAACTGGCATTCAGTGAATTGTTCTTATAGCCTAGTACCACAGTGTAGGTTCTTACTAAATGTCCGATGATCTCATTTATTTGTGGTCAGGCTTTCTTTTTTTTAATGAAAAAAAAAAAAGAATCTGTTTGAAGGCAGAACAAAAATGCTGCCTATGATTCAGAAGAACTTTGTTGAATCAGGATTGGGCCCAGGGATGTCCAGACCAGATGGGTAGAATGATCTAGAAGAGAGTTCTCTGCTTCTTCCAAGACTTCATGTCCCATACTCCTTGTCATTTACCTGTTGGCTGACCTTTTCCCTCAGGTGTGTTGATGTTCAGGGATCTGATGCTGTCATTTGTTTACTCAATCCATGCTTACTGAGCACCTACTAAGTGTAGGCACTGGGAACATCCACCCAATTATCACGAGTTAACATTCCAGTGAAACTCATCAGAAAAGAAAACCGTGCAAAGCGTGGCATACTGATATAAAAGGAATACTGTTTTTATTGTATTTTAGCCCATTCCATGCTAAAACAGTTTAGAAGGGGGTGGAACTCTCTATAAATAAAATTCATTTAGAAGATAATGTTAGTATGTATCAAAAATAATTGAAATCAGGGACTTAAACAAATACATTATACACAAATGTTCATAGCAGTACTATTTTTAATAGTCAAAAGGTGGAAACAACCCAAATGTCTATCAACAGATGAAATGATAAATAAAATGTGGTATATCTATGTAATGGAATATTATTTAGCCAGAAAAAGAAATGGAATGAAGAACTGATACATGCTCTATTCGGGATAAACCTTGAAAACCTAATTTTATGTGAAAGAAGCCAAACAAAAATCATACATATTGTATGATTCCATTCACATGAAATATCCAGAATAGGTAAATGCATAGAGAAAGAAAGCAGATTGGTTGTGGTCAAGGGCTGTGGGGAGAGAAGAATGGGGAGTGACTGCTAATGGGTACAGGCTTTCATTTTTGGGTGATGTATATGTTTTGGAACTAGATAGAGGTGGTGGTTTCACAACAATGTGAATGTATGAAATGCCACTGAATTGTATACTTTAAAATAGTTAGTCTTATGTGTGGTTCAGTGAATTGCTTAATATGGCCCTTCTAGCCATGCATGGTGTTATGACTCCTACAAAGTGATTGGGTGGAACTATGCAAGTAGTACCTAAGGCACTTGACTTCTAACCAGAAAGCTGGTGGTTCAAACCCACCAGCCACTCCTCAGAAGGAAGCTTGGGCAATCTGCTTCTGTAATGATACTGCCTTGTAGATCCAAGGAGAGGTTGCTATGAGTTGGGTCTGACTCAATGGCACATAATGACAATAACAATGACCCACCAAGGGGATTGGATAGCATTTCTAAGGATGCAAATAAGATGCATGGTACTCTTTTGGGGGTGGTACCATGCAAATAAGGTATATGGAACCCTAATGAGGAGATTGGTCAGTTTTGCCATTCTGCTAGGCTTAAAATGAGCCATACGTGAGATGGAGAGAGGAGACCCCACTACCATCAAGAAAGAAGAGCTAGGAGTGGAGTGCATCCTTTGGACCCATGGTTTCTGCGCTGAGAACCTCCTACACCCAGGAAAAAGAGAGCTGTAACACGGAAGACAATGAGAAATGGTAGCATAGCAGTAGCAAGAGTGACAATGGTGCAAGATGGCAGGAATCAGGAGACCAGTGCAAGATGACTGTGGTGGGGCTTACTGACCCTTGGAGCTAAAAACTGTAACACTTGCTCAATAAGGCCCCAAGCAGGGCCCAGTAGCAGAGGGTGAGAAGCTGTCCTGATCAAGAATGATATCCTGAGTTGTCTCTGTTAGTTCTGAGTTGTTCTTGATCCAGAGTCGTACCCTGTTACTTTTCTAAAAACCATTTAACAGTAAGTATGATTGTAGGTTCTGTGAGACATTACAGTGAATTAATGCACTGCCGTTGAGTTGGACTTGACTCATAGTGACCCCTCCTTGGGTTTCCAAGGCAGTATCTCTATGGAAGTAGATTGCCCAACCTTCCTTCTGAGGAGTGGCTGGTTGATTTGAACTGCTAGCCTTCTAGTTAGCAGTCAAATGCCTTAGGCACTATGTGATCAGAGCTCCCTTACAGTGAATTACCAAACCCAAAATCCGGAGAGAGAGTACTGGGTGGGGGACACGTAGCTGATGTTAGTGGAGAGCAATACAGCAGTTTGGAAAAGTTGGATATTTGGGACATGTTTAACTTCTGCCTCATAGGAACCAGCTTTGTACTGATCCTTTAAAAAGGAGCTATTCATTTATATTTTATGTGAATTAAATAATAATAAAAAGACAATGTTAAAATAGTAAAATAGGCAAAATGACTCTGTGCTATGAGAATTTAACATAGTGGTTATCCCGGGGTTGAGTAGTGGTGGAAAGAAGGACAAGGGGTTATGTTCTCGATCTGGGTGATGATTTATGGGGGTGCTCAGTTTTTGAAAATTCCTTAAGCTGTACACTTGTTATGTGTATTTTTTTTGTATAAATTACCCATTAACAAAAAGAGGGAAAAAAGATGATGCCTGAATGCAGAGTTGGAAGCCTCACAGAAGGTGGTGAAGCTCTCACGTAGTCCTCCTACCCACAGGGAATACTGTTGTATGCGTAATAGTTTGAGCTAAAATTAGGAAGTACTTTCCAACTGTTGAAATTACCCAAGGATGAGCTGAGCTTCTTTGGGGGCAGGGGCTTTATTTATTTATTTATTTTTGGTTGCTGCACCCCCTGTGCCCAGCCAGAGCCTGGCACCAGCAGGCCTCATCAAATCTTTGTGAAATTATGAGATAAATGGATGTCTGCAGGCCATCATGTCACCGGAAGGATACAAATAGTGATTTGGGCAGAAATTGCAGTGGAGGGAGGTACCTGATTGGACTGTCTTTAATAATGGTAATAATGATGATAGCAAGAACTCTTCTTTATTGGTGATTAAGACATTTGAATTATGGTGTTTGTGGATATTGAATACACCATGGACTACCAGAAGAACAGACAAATCTGTCTTGGAGGAAGCACAGCAAGAATGTTCCTTTGAAGTGAGGATGGTGAGACATCATTTCACTTACTTTGGACATGTTATCAGGAGGACCAGTCCCTGGAGAAAGGCATCATGCTTGGTAAAGTAGAGGATAAGCGAAACAGAGGAAGCCCGGCAATGAGATGGATTGACATAGTGGTTGCAATAATGTGTTCAAATGTAGCAACAGTTGTAAAGGTGGCCAGGACCAGGCAGTGTTTTGTTCTGTTGTACTATGCCTCGGTCACTGGAGCCGACTCAGCAGCACTAACAAAAACACCAGTGGGCTAGTTCCTTAACTTGTTTCATCTCTAGACGTCACAACAGCCCAATATAACCTTAAGGAAATTAAGGCTCAAGGTGAAATAAGGTATCCAAGGCCACTCAGCTAACATATAGGCAAAACTGGTATTTGAAGTTAGATTTCTCTGACTCCAACACCTCACTGTTGCTTCTATGATCCCTTCCTTCTCCTCCCACATGATGTTTGCCTGGAAGATGAATTGGAAACGTTTTATGGGAATGGGAGTATAAGCCAGTGGAGTGTGACTGGGGTAGACCAATGTCTCAAGAAAGAAGTGACTATGTTTCCATCCCACATGTTTTGCTACTTGAAAAGGAAAGTTTTCTTCCTTCAGTGAGAATTATTAAGGACTGAAGCAGGTGGGAAATTCTGCGTGATTTTCTCTGAGGATCACTGTGTGTCTCATGACTGGCAACTTATTACAAATGTCACAACTCATCTGCAGCTGGAAAGATAATTTAGCAAACTCTGCGTCTGCCAAATGAGGATGTTTGCATTTCATACCAAGCATCCTGTTCATGTGCTAACAGAATTGATCAGAGAAGGGGGCCTTGATCAAACAAATGATTAACCTTAAAAACAGATACATAAACAGAACCACAATGGATGAATTATGCAGCACATAGGACATCATGCCGCTGCTGACACCGGCCCACATCTGCTTTCTCTGCCCAGGCTGTTCCTGTAAATGACTTTCCATCCTTGTTCCCTTCCTGGCCTTCTCTACCTGTTTCCTTTACACAAAAGCTAGCCAAGTGTGACAGAGCCCTTCCATCTGTGCTCAGGAGCAGTCCTTCCTCAGAGAAGCTCAGGGACCAAGGTCTCCCAAAGGCCATGCCTGTTCCTACCTGCCTGCCTGGTGGAGTGGCACAGATACACTCCAGGCAAACACAAGAGCCCTTTTACCCCAGCTTATAAGGAGAGAGGCTGCTCTGGGAGCCAAGTCAGACAGTACACAGAAGGGAAGGAAAGTCAGTACTGTTGGTTTAAGTTTGTTTGCAAGGGGCCCCAGGAGCACATAAATCCTGCCAGTCTCGCCTTGCCTTAGAGATACATCTTATTTATGTAGTCAGTGCCTCATTTTATGAGGTGCTGAGCTGAGCTCAGGGGTGGGTACGTCAGCCTCAGACAGTCTCTAAAGTCAGAACTGTGGGTGTGTTCTTGCAGACTTCCTGCTTTGGGCCGGACAGGCCTTTAGCAACATCCAAGACTCCCTCTTGGCTCCTTCCAGCTGAGAACCTCCTGGTTAAAGGCCCCTACAGATCCCTCTGCCAGGCAGTGAGCAAGGGAGCAAGACCTCTTGAGCAAGACCTCAGGCCTTCTTCAGGCAGAACTTGCTTCAAGAGAGAAGTATCAGCTAACAGCACAGAACCTCTCCAGACCAGAAAGTCATTAAGTAGAAACAAAGACAGACAGACATCTTAGCAATTTGGTGTCCAGTACCCAGCAACACAGAGTGAAGCCTCATTTGTTCTGCCCACAGGAATTGGGGAATTACGATGGTTAATAATAAAAACCAGAAACTAGCTGCCATCAAGTCAATTCCAACTGATGGTTACCCATGTGCGTCAGAGTAGAACTGTGATCCATCGGCTTTTCAAGGGCTGAATTTTGGGAAATGGATCACCAGCCTTTCTTCCAAGATGCCTCTGCATGTACTTGATCTGCTAATCTTTCAGTTAGCAACTGACATTAACCCTTTGATAACAGAAGCCAACATTAATTTAAGACCTTCTGGTTTTTAAGACGCTTTTCCATGTATTCTTTCACATACCTGGACTAGGTATAAATAGATCTTATTGAATTTAGGAATGAGAAATAAGTAACTTCACTTGGGCCTTCCTTGTGGAAGATGTATTCTTATAGGATATAGGCAGCTTGTGTCTTGGAATAGTTCGTTCATGAAAGAGTAACATTTTAAAAGCTACTGTGCTTTAGAAACTCAGTGAATCATCTTGGATGCCTTAATAAAGAATGAGTGAATAACAGAACAACATTCGCTTTTACTACTTTATCAAGTGGGTATTTGCACCATTTAAAATGAGGCTGAACAGAGCCAAGATTCTGGGAGGTATAAACTTCGCCTTCCCTCTGTTACCTGTTCATTCCCATTGATGTCTTGGTTACGTAGTTATAGGCTTAAAACAGACCATTAGAGTACTGTGCACACTGGAGCATGAAACCAAAGTATGCTGAATAATTGAGGGATGTAATGAATCCTGACTTCCACCTTCTGAATAAGGGATTGTTTTCAGCTCTGGGAGAAATGGCATACTTGGTGCCCGATTGGATGATGATGATTATTTTTTAATCCTTGAGAGTAGGGTTGTGAGAGGGGTCCCTGTCCAAGATGCTGCCCAGACTCAGCCTTCTTCTCCGAAACCAGCCTCCTTGGAGCTGCTCTTCTGCCCAGATTCCAGACGAAGTGTTATAGAGGTCTCAAGGAGCCAGCTAGGAAATCTGTCTTCTGTGAGTCTTTGATGTGTGTGTGTGTGTGTGTGTGTGTGTGTGTGTGTGTGTGTGGCTGCCTGCTAGGCAAGTTCTATTGAAAGGAACCCCCAGGTATAGTTGGTGCCATTTGTATGGGAAGAGGAGACCCCTGCTTGCTTCCCTAATATAACACACTGCCCAGCAAAGGAAGGGAGAAAAGGTTGGTGAGGAATTATTGCTTGCTGAGCCCTACTCTGTGTAATTACTGGAAGTTTTTCAACCTAGGCACTATTGATATTTGGGGCTGGATAGTTCTTTATTATGGGGGCTGTCCTATGCCTTGTAGGGTGTTTAGTAACATTCCTGGTCTCTACCCATTATATGCCAAGAGTACACCCCCTACATACTCATTGTGACAACCAAAAATGTCTCCAGACATTGGTGGTATAGTGGTTAAGGCATTCAGCTACCAACCAAAAGGTCAGCAGTTTGAATCCACCAACTGCTCTGTGAGAGAAAGATGAGGCAGTCTGCTTGTCTTCAGATTTATAGCCTTTGGAAACCCTTTAGGGCAGATCTACTCTGTTCTAAAAAGGGTTGCTGTTAGCTGAAGTCAAGGCTATGGCAGTGAGTAGGGGAGAGACACCCCACCCACCCTGAGTTGAGAACCACTGGTCTTGGTATTTTGCCTACATTCACTCATTTCACCTTCAACAACCCTGTGAAACAGATGTTACTGCTACCACTTTCTATGTGAGTAGATAAAACCATGGGGAGGTAAAGACTTGTGCCTAGAGCCAAATGGGTGGGGAGTAATGAAGCTGAGTTTGAAGCCCATGTCTGCCTGCCAAGTCAGGGACTCTTGGGAGATGATCCTATTATTATTCCCCTGCAATGAATGCCCTCTGTCTAGATTTCCACTTTTTTTAGACCCTCGTACTGTGACCTTTCTTTCTATGAACATTCAGTTTCCTTATCACTTGCTTTGGGATCCTATTTACAGTTGCTAATTAGATCTTTTTGTAGAAAAGAATGGGATTATAACAAATGTGGTGAAGATGCCACATTCAAAAAGGCTTGACTCTTACTTTTTATCTCTTTTTTCTGATCCCTTTTTTTGTCTCCATCTCTCTTTTTCTCTGTTACTTTGAGCCATTAAGTTCTTTGGGTTTGGAGGCTGTTAGGAGCTAACTACTAAGATCTCTGGGAGGGCTGTATCTGTCTGAAGCATCCCCCAGGATTTCCTCAGGACCTGGTTTTGGAACAGTCACTTCCCACACATGTTGATCATTACCTGTGAACTCTTCAGTCTTAATAATGTCACTGGTTATGGCAGCACTGCAGCTGGGCAGCAAAGGGCTGGATCCTTCTGAGAGTTACACCTGGGACTCTGGCTTAGGCCACAGCTGGGTCCCCAGGATAAGGTATGGTGGTGGGAGCCTTGCAGAGCACAGGAGGACAGAGGACAGGCTATGTAGAGGACTGTGCTTCGTGGAGGGTGAGACAGAAGCCTGGAGCTCCTGGAAGTCAGAGCTGAAATGGTGCAGAAACCCAGGTGGGCAGAGAGAGGGCAGAGGGCCATGTGGATAGTAGAGAGCAGAGCAAGAAGGAAGGTATCAATCCAGGAACACAGCCACCATAAGGGAGGCAAGACAGAGAAGCACTAAGCAGAGCCAGAGGATGCCCAAGAAGCTGCACCTATCTCAGGTAATGGGTGACCTGCAACCACAGGTGAGGGAGGCAGATAAGAGTCTTCAGCCAGCAGTGACAGGGCAATGGTGGAGGCAGGACTGATAAGGAAAAGGCTTTATTTCTTCTTTTTTAAACAATTATTTTTGCAAGTATAAACAGCAAAACATACACCGATTCAACAATATCTACATGAACAATTCAGTGACATTCATTACATTCTTCAAGTTGTGTAACCATTCTCACTTCCCTTTTCCAAATTGTTCATTTCACCTTGTTATAAGATCACTGCCCCCTAAGCTTCTTATCTGAACTTTCATGTTGCTGCTGTCAATTTGATCCCAAATAGATAGTTCTTGAAAAGAGCACAGAGTTCAAGGCAAACATTCTTTACTAAAAAGCTAACTTACTGTTTGGTTTAAAGAAGATAGTTTTGGTTTAAGGTTTAAAGATTATCTCAGGGCAACAGTTTTGGGGGTTCTTCCATCCTCCGTGGCTCCAGAAAGTTTAGATTGTATGAGAATTTTGAATTCTGTTCTGTATTTTTCTCCCTTTTTATTAGGATTCTTCTATAGAATCTCTGATTCAAATGTTCAGTAATGGTAGGAAAGGTTTTGTTTCTAATTAACTTGCAAAACAGAGGGTGGGGTAGTGCTGATGGCTCCTTGACCTGGTGCTCTGCAGCTACCTCATTGGGACGTGACCACATTTGGTAGCTTTGTGGACGAGAGGAAGGAATGTGATATTGGGAAAGGGACCTGGGCTTAAATTTTGTTTCTCAATGAGTGAACACAATTGTAAAACTGGGATTTTTTTCATACTACCTGCATTATAGTTTGATCATGAGGATTAGAAGTAACATGGAAATTGCTGGCATAAAATGGGAACCCTAGAAATGTTAACTATCCGCAGTATCTTTCGACTCAGCCAAGAGCACAATTTACTCCCTGTTTTTATGAAACATTATTTATGGTGCTGTCAAAAATTTGAAAGATATAGGAAATTGTTAAGAAGATTATAACAATCCACTAGAGAAAATATGCTGGCATATTTCCATTTAATTTTCTTTGACTACTGTTGCTGTTATTGCTGTTACCCAGTGCTATTACTAGTGATAGAATCTCCCTTAACGATCTCCACTTAGCCAACTCATGGGTTCACTGATGTTCTCCATTCTCTTCCTTCTGTGGAATCCACTGACCAAGAGCCATGACTCCTGAGCACTCACATCTTGCAGCAGATACACTAGTGTTCCTGGGATGAATGGGGTGAATGCCCACCAAATATGAGAGAGCTGTGTGTGCTCCCAGTCCTCTTCCTGCTGTTGATCTTATTATTATAATAATGTAATTAAATTAAATATTAGGTGACTCAGTGAAATATGGGTGCAAAGAGAATTATTTCTCAGGAATATAAAAATGCATGCATTGAATGACTTGATAAAAGTCAACTGCTGAAAATGATGGCTGTCAAATTGGTTGTGGACAGGGCAACTGATAAAGGTTAGAAGAAATTTGTACATGATCCTAGAAGAATTTTGCACTGACATTATTTCGTAGGTAAGTTTAAGTCCTTTCTTCATTTTAAAGCAAACCTGGAAATCATGTTATTGTTGTTATGTGCTGTCGAGTTGGCCCCAACTCATAGCAACCCCTCCTTGGGTTTCTGAGGCAGTATCACTACAGAAGTAGGATTGCCCAACCTTCCTTCCGAGGAGTGGCTGGTGGGTTTGAACCGCCAGCCTTCTGGTTAGCAGTCAAGTGCTTTAGCCACTATGCTACCAGAGCTCCCCTGGAAAGCATAGATGATATATAAAGACATGAGTTATAAAAAATATAGGATAAAGGAAAGTGAGAGAGAGGAAAAATGTAGAATTCTGATCTATGTATCAAGATCAGAAAGAAATCTTAGCTCTACACCAAAAGATTAGCAAGAAATGTTTTAAATTGAAGTAGTATTTAAGGTTTGTGTTATGTATGTATAATTTTAGTGTATAAATTTTTAATTTTCCTGCTTTATACAACTTTTTAAACTAACCAATTAACTGGTCCTGATCATGGCAGATAAGAGAATTGCTACTTTTGCTTTGTTTTCAGTGCTTACTGTGTGCCAAGTCCTTTGTAAAATTCTTTACGTAAAATTATCTCATTTAGTCCATACAAGAAGCCTTTGAGTATTCTGTCTTCCATCCTAACTTCATTAATCACTTACTCTGTGCTGAACACTGTTCCAAGTGCTTGAGTGTGCAGTCAATAGGGCAGACCAGGCCCTTGCTCTCATGAACCTTACATTCTAGTGTGTGTATGTGTTGGGGGATAGGAGAGCATAAATAATAAATAAGATAACTTTAAATGATAGTAAGTGCTACAAAGAAAACAGAGCACAAAGCTATGAGAGCGAGTGAGGAGAAGTTGAGGGTACTGACATTGGATGTTTGAGGAAGGCCTCTGTGACAGGCAGCGATGGAACCAAGATTTCAATGACAAGAAGGGTCTGTTCCTGGGGTCACAGCATCCCTTGAAAATAGCTAGTGCAAAGATCCTGAGGTGGCAGTAAGCCTGGCAGAGGGAAGGCCAGTGTGGCTGGAGCATATTGAGTGAGACCAAGAGTGGTAATAGGAAAATGATGCCCCTGAAAACCAGGGTGAAGAATTTGGGTGTTGTTAAGTGAGAAGGGAAGCTAACAGTGAGTTTTAAGTGGAAGAGTGACTTTGTCTGATTTATGGTTGAAAAAGTTCACTCTGGTTCATGGATTGCAGGAGGCAAAGAAGCTGATACAGAAGTAGTTAGATTAGTTAGGAGACCATTGCAAGGGCCACATCCAGAAATGGTGAGGACTTAGACCACTGTAGTGGCAGCAGCAGAGACTGAGAAGTAGAAGGATTCAGGAAAGTATGGGATCTTCATAAGCAAACTGTTTTTCTCTGGGCCTGCCTTTCCTTCCTGATCCAGTCTGTCCTTCTCCCCATCCCTTTATAGTAATTCTTCATCTACTCCTTGGCAGTGTCTAGCAGCACCCACTAACTAGTAACAAGCTGCCTATTCTTTAGAAAAATGCAATTGATGAAGAGGAACCCTCTTCCTGCATACGACTATCTGTCTCCTGTTTTAGTTTGCCATTATTGAAGTTGATAGCAATCTACTGCTGGGTAAATTTGAGTTTGGGCTTGTGCCAGACCCACAGGCTGCCATTTGGGCTCATCTAAATCAGGCAACAGCTGACACTCCCCAGAATTGGACCTAGTTTGCCAGTGTGGCAGCGTCTAAGTGTTGCGGATGGATGGGGAGATCCCAAGCTCTTGGTGAATCTCACTGCAGGACCCGTCATTTTCCAAGCAGAGGATGACTTTCTGCTAATCAAACAGTGTCAGTAGGTCATCAAAACTATTACTATATTCAAAATTAACCCCTTAAATCATATGCAAAAGTGTTTGCAAAGGACCTCTCTCCATATTTGTTCATTCAGTCATGTATTCATTCATTCAGGAAACATACAGGGAGCTTCTAGCTCATACTTTTTATGGTGTGTCCTTAGATAAGTTCTTGATCTCCCTGAATCTCAGCTGCCTCAGCTGTGAAACAGAGATCCTGATAGTATGTACTTCTTAGACTTATGCAGGTGTAATGAAAGAATAGATGTGGTTCACTTTACAGTGTATCTGGAGCGGAGTCAAGTTTGAGGTCTTAAAGAAAATGAGGGGGACTGGTTTGACAGGAGCCTACACTAGTTTCTTGGCTATGGCCTTTTACAGTGCCATCCTTTTTGTCCAGCATGTTCCAACAGAAATGCTCATTAATGGACCTCTGGGAGCTTCTACTAGGTCTTATATAACCAGGATTGCCCTAATTCAGGTTTTCACAAGACCTTTATGTCTCATTCCTGATAGATTTTGACATTTTCCTATTTAGTCTTTGTCTTGGAGCTTGTGGACACTAATCTTCTGTATCTAGGTGCCACTACTTATTCTCTGGAATTTTCTATGTGTGTCCACTTTGATGGGGGCTGTTGTGCCTGACTTTCTGTTGTGACTACACTTCAAATTCTGCTCATTTATGTTTGCACCTAATGAACAAACTAACTTGGCTACTTAAGAGTGGAGATTGAACCCCTGGAAGGCTGACAACCTTGCTTTTGCATGCTCTTTTTATTTCTTTGACTTCATTGTTTTCAATGTGTGGACTGAGCAACCCTAGTCCTACAAGACTTCCCTCTCTAAATGTTTAAATCACCTGGAGAGGCTTGCACACCCATTTCTCTGTTGGAGATTCACATTCATCATCATTAGCATAGTCCAGGCTCTGAGATTATTACCCACCTGTCAGTTTGTTGTACTGTGGTGGTTTACATATTGTTATGATGCTGGAAGCTATGCCACCAGTATTTCAGATACAAGCAGGGTCAATTTATGGGCAGGTTTCAGAGGGACTTCCAGACTAGGAAAGATTAGGAAGAAAGCCCTGGTGGTTTACTTCTGAAATTCAATTAATGAAAACATTATGGTTCACAACAGAATACTATCCAATATAGTGCTGGAAGATGAGCCCCCTAGGTTGAAAGGCACTACACAATAGCCACAACTGTGGACTCCAACATACTGATGATCATGACGATGGTGCAGGGCCAGGCAGTGTTTTGTTCTATTGTACGTTAGGTCACCATGAGTCAGAGCTGACTCGATGGCAACTGAGAACAACAACAGCAAGCCTCTGAGACGCACTTCAGTAAAGAAACATGCTTGATTTTGTTTAACCTGACATTCTTCTATACACTTTGGCAAATGCCGTTCTTTATCCTATTTCGTTGGGTGAACATTAGCAATCCAAGTTGGAAATCTAAAGCTTCAAACCCCATGTCCAGTCCTTCAGCTCATCACTTCAAATTGCTAACAATATTGCTGATTTCTAATACCTTTATATTCATACCTGTTGGGCTGGATCACATTTTACCTTTAAGATGTAATTTCAGAGGCAATTGAGGTGCTCTCGAAGAGTCACATTGGGGCTTCACCACACATATGCTCAAACCACAGAGTACATGACTTGCATACAACTCCATGTTATCATATTTTCCTTTGGTGGCATTTGGCTTCTGATTTGTGACACTTGTGGATGATCATGGTTATGATTATAAGATTAAAATGCTTCCCTTCCAGTGAGAACATTATTCTTATACTGACTTTGAGTAATGGCACTGTGGGCTGGATTCATCTCTCTGACGTGACCACAGTGGAAATTCCCTGAGATGAGGTGTGTGTATACTGACAGAACAGAAGGAGAACTGCTAACAAATCCACACTGATCCTCTGCGGAGTGAAAAACAAAGGAGGCAGTGACTCTGTAGAAATGTGTATGTTGTAGATGCCAGAGGGAAGAAGGGAAAGTGTGACAAATTGTGAAGCACTCTGCATTCAGCTCAGCCTGCACCTACCATGCAGCTGAGTTGGAACTTGGTAGTGGTTGGTGCTGTATAGCAAGATGGTGAGTTTGAGCAGAGCTTTGCAGAGAACAAAGATGGCTCCAATTACATTGGATATGCCTGCCCTGAGTATAGACCCTTGCAGTCAATCATCTTTCTTAGATGAGGTGGCCAGGGACAAGTATAGACTGAGGAAACAGGCTCTCAGGGCCACATGGGATCCTTGATAGGAGGTGCTGAAGAAGGGACCCAGTTACCAGGTTTAGGTGTTTAGCTTGTTTATGCTACTCATTTACAGGGTAAGTCTTCTGCTGGGCATTTGAATATCATCATCCTGTTTTCAGATCCCACTCCCAGGAATTTCTTCCTTTTCTCATCCTTTTATTCCTGGTAATGATGATAAAAAAATAAACCAAACGCACTACCACTGAGTGGATTCTGACTCATAGCAACCCACCTTGGGTTTCCAAGGCTGTAAATCTTTACGGGAGTAGATTGCCTCATCTTCTTCCCATAGAGCAGTTGGTGGATTTGAACTGTTGACCTTTGGATTAGCAGTGAAACACCTTATCCACTGTGCCACCAGAACTCCTTAAATGATGATATTATCTAACATTTATTAAGCATTTACTATGTGGTGGGAACTCAGTTCTTTATATGCATTGCCTCAGTAAATCCTCTCAGCACCTCTCTTAAATATATTTATTAACCTTGTTTTATATGAGGGTTAATATAAAATGGAGATATAAAACAGAGGCAAGGATGTTAAGTAACTTGCCTTTGAGTTCTGAACCTAGGCAGTCTGACTCCAGAGCCAAGCTCTGAACCGTTATGCTGTGGCCTCTCTGACAGCTCACTGTGGTCTCTGGTCTGGGGCTATATACTTGAATTCCTACTTACCTTGTGCTTTCCAACTAAGAGGCCCACTGGTGGGTGTTCTTCATGTGGTTCCTTCACAAAAATCTCAAAATGTTGATATCACTGTTTCCATTTTGTAACCAACAACCATTTACTAAGCACTTGTGTGTGCTTAAGACTATACTACAACCTTCCAACATTATGACTAATTCTCTTAACAATCTTTCAAGGTGGCTTTTGTCCCCTTTTAAGGCGCTCTGGGGCATAATGGGTAAGGCATTTGGCTGCTAATCAGAAGGTTGGTGGTTCAAACCCACGAGCTGCTCCGTGGGAGGAAGATGAGGCAATCTACTTCAGTAAAGATTTACTGCCTTGGAAACCCAATGGGGATAGCTATGAGTCAAAATCAACTCAATGGCAGTGGGTTTGTTTTTTCTTTTTGGTTTACTGTCCCCTTTTACATAAGAGAAAGCTGAGGCTTTCAGAGGTTAAGCTACTTGCCAGGCCTGTACAGCTAGGTTAAGCTGCTTACAAAACCTTGTGTATTTGTTTGTAATGCTCTTTTGTACCAGGTTTTAATGAATGAGGGATAGTTGTTTCTTAAATAGTCTTTGGCATTAGGCTGTGCAAAGAAGCCAAATAAAAAGATCCACCCTATTGAGAGCCCAAGAGGCTGGCAAGTCATGGGCATGGGCTTCCTTGCTGAGGTTTCAGGGCACAGATTCATTTCTAGCTATTTACTTTTGTCTATTTCTGACTTAGGGAGCTCTGGTGGCATAGTGCCTAAGGCATTTGACTGTTAACCAGAAGGCTGGCAGTTCAAACCCACCAGCTAAGCAGCCCTGGTGGTGCAGTGCTTAAGTGCTTGGCTGCTAACCAAAAGGTTGGTGGTTTGAACCCACCAGCTGCTCCACAGGAGAAGGATGTGGCAGTCTGCTTTCTGCTTCTGTAAAGATTACAGCCTTGAACACTCTACGGGACATTTCTACTCTGGCCTATAGGGTTGCTATGAGTCAGAATTGACATGAAAGCAATGAGTTTTGGGCTTTAGCCATTCCTGTCCATTAGCAGCATTCTTGGCTTCTGTGGTGCTGTTATTATTGGTTTTTAGACCTATAGCTGCCATGTACCAAAGATGCCCTAATGAGACCACAGTGAACAAGAAAGTGACCAGAAGGCAGCAGCTAGTGTCTACTCACGGCTGTGTACCTGCCTAGTACTAAGACAAAGGTGCAGATAACCTCTGGACAAAGTGCTTAGTCACTGCCCAACAAGAAGATATGATTTGGAGTGATTTTCTTCCAACCTGAGGCCTTTTTTTTTTTTCGTTAACTCACTAATTCTGGTTGGGCCAATAAAGCAGCATCGCACATTACTTATTTTAGAATTTAAAAATCAAATTTTGAATCATTGCTAAATGGATCATAGATACTCTTTCTTCTGTGAGAGATGAGCTTTTCGTTACTGATTCCATCAATCTGAATCTCCTGGTATGGGCAGGCTTTGTTCCTCTGGCTCGGTCTGGCTGCAGATGCTGAGCGAGATTGTCTTACTTATAGAGGGCAGTGAATCCCTAATAAGACCCCCTCCACACTTAAGTGGCTGTGGTGGCCATTGCACCAGCTGGGATGGGCTCCATCCATCCGTACTGCTGCCCCAGCACTTTGTTGCCAGCCTTCCCAGGGCACAGATTCTGGGGTGAAAGGCTGTAGTGAAATTGTGTTGGTGATTAAATGAATATGCATCAGAAAATGCCTGGCCAGTGCTTTGAAGCATGGAGATTATCAGTGGACTCTATGCACAGCCATATGAAAACCAAATCCATTGGGAGGTTTTAGATCTGCTTTGGGAAATGCAGAGAAATGGCTCAGCAGGGAGAGCCCCTGCAGCCTGGAGTTTGTTCCTTTGAGTGAATCTATCGACTTTTTAAAACCCAGGCTTTAATTGGTTATGCCCTGGAATACAGTTTGTGATACATCTCCCATCTGGCAGGACTAATTATTCTTTGCATTCAATGACTGGATTGGCGCTCTGAGCCTGGGAAGGAGGCTTGGAAGGTGATCATGCCTATAAATGTCACTGCTCATGGCTCTTTGATGATAGTAGGTTTTTTCTGCCACCTGACTCATGCAAGTCAGTCATAGGATATGTCATATCTAAGCAGCTACCATAGAGCACCCAGGATGACAGAAAGATGAGATGTCCTTGCATGGCCAGGAAATGTGGTGGAGAGCCACTAGCCATCATGGACCTGGCTTCTGATCTTTCTAGTAATAATGGCCCCATGTAGGCCAAGGAGACAAATAAGATGGGTCAGAGATGACCACATCTCTTAGGACACTCGCTGGGCTCCCAGCACTGGTCTTTGTGGGCTGCCCTTTCTGTCTCAGTGGACATCCGCCTCTGACACTTTGGCATTCCATGACTTTAGTGTCTTCCCGAGCCCACCTGTAGGGACTGGGCTTCCAGGTCTGATGGGTGTAGCTGTGCTGAAGCAGTAATGCTACTAGGCTGACTTACATATTTCTGGATACATCAAACCTTCCAACAGTCCATACTGAGCTGCCTCCATTTCCATAGAGAGAACCAGGCCCAGCACAACATGATTTGGAGAGACCAACTAAAAACATAGGCTTATTGGCTGTGTCTGCCAGGAAAGGTCTTCTGGGCAGGGCTGTCCCTGATGCAGGGGTCAGAGACCATTCCCCACAAAGGGTTTGCATGACCTTGAAATGCTGATCAACACCATCAACCCCTCTTGGAAACAACAATCCATATCCTTTTGGGTCCCTGGCCTATGCTGAGGTGCTCTATTACAGAGTCTCCATTTAATTACCCAGGCATATATTTGATATTTATTACATCAGGTGCTTATTATATACTTTCATTAAATACCAAGCATAATGCATAAACACTACATAGATCTTTTATTGAATTCCTAGGAGTCCTATGAGGTTAGCCATGTTGTGAGGCAGTATAAAGTAGAAGTTAGGAACCCTGATACTGGAGCCAGACTATGTGTGTTCAAATCCCAACTTTACCAACCATTGGCTCTGTGACCTTGGGCAGGTTGTTTAATATAAACTCTCTGTGCCTATCTTTAAAGTGGGATAGCAATAGTATCTACCTTGTTAAGTTGTTATAAGAGGTGAGAGTTACAGGACCATAGTCACAGGGGACATCAAGCTCAATTTGTGTAACATCCTACACAAAACATTGTTCCACCTCCCTACTTTGGCAAGTAGCGACTGGGATCTTAAAAGCTTGTAAGCAGCCATCTAGATGCAACAATGGCTCTCTCCTCATCCAGGCAAAGAAGAATTAAGAAAACCAAAGATTCATGAAAACAGTTAGTCCAAGGGACTGGTACACCATGTGATCCTCAACCTATATGACTATGAGACCAGAAGAACCAGATGGTGCCTGGCTACCACTGTCAACCACTTGGAGGGGGATCTATGTAGGAGATCCTGGACAGAGTGGGAGAACAATGTGGAACAAAACACAAAATCACTGGAGGGCGGGGAAAGAGGGACTAGGTTTGCTGGTCTGATAGAGCCTGGTGGAACCCCTGAGACTACGCCCCCTGGCTGCCCTTCAGGTCTGGTATTGAACCCACACCTGTCACTTCCAGCCAAACAAAAGACAGGCATATGAGGTGAACATTTACACTAGATAGATACATTCCTTGAAGAGAACAATCATGGGAGAAAGAAGGGTTGTTTATGCACAGGGGGACAGCTCATGGGGCAGAGAAATTAAGAGCATTTCCTGAGGTCATCAATGTTTATGTGGCAGAGCTGGCATTAAACAGCTCACGTCCTTCTAAGCCCCACCGTGCTAAATTGGATGAAATCAATCTCATCTTCTCTCCTTGGGAGAGATAGTCTCTTTGGGGGATAGGCACAGGGGCTGGCACAGGCAGTGGTGGAGACTTATGGACATTTTTCTCCTTGTGAAAGACCCTTGTCCCTCATCTCTTGCCCCACATCTCTCACTGTTATCTCAGTGAGGTTCACCTGAGATGAATAGCTTTCAGCGTTTACATTTTAATCCCATTCCAGCATTGCATTGAGCACAGTTCTACTCTGATGCACATATAGGGCCACCATGAGTTGGAATTGATTCGGCAACTGGTTTTGGATGTAAATACCAGGCCCTGTTTGATGAACATTGTGTGTGTTAATTCTCATCTCTTATAACAACTTAATGAGGTAGATACTATTGTTATCCTACTTTAAATATAGGCACAGAGAGTTTATATTAAACAACCTGCCCAAGGTCACAGAGCCAGTGGTTGGTCAAGTTGGGATTTAAACACACATAGTCTGGCTCCAGTATCAGGGTTCCTAACTTCTTCTTTATACTATACGGGCAAGTGTATAGAAGCTGGAAAATGCAAGGAGATGGATTCTCCCCGAGAGCCTCCAGAAAGGAAATAAACTCTGCCAACATTTTGATTTTAGCTCAGGAGACCCATTTCAGATTTTGGCCTCTGGAATTGTACAGTAATAAGTTTGTGCTATTTTAAGCCACTCAATTTGTGGTAGATTGTTATAGCATTCACAGAAACTAATACCAAAACCAAACCAAACCCACTGCCGTTGACTTGGATCTGACTCATAGTGACCCCTCCTTGGGTTTCTGAGGCAGTATCATTACAGAAATAGATTGCCCAGCCTTCCTTCCAAAGAGTGGCTGGTGGGTTTGAACTGCCAGCCTTCTGGTTAGCAGTCAAATGCCTTAGGCACTATGCCACCAGAGATCCCACAGAAATTAATACACTCTATAAAATAGCTGTGCATGGGGTTGCTATGAGCGGGAAACAATTCGACGGCACTTAACAACAACAACAACATAAAATAGCTATCATTATTATCTCTATTTTACAGATGAGGGTCCTGAAGTTTAGAGAGAATAAGTGACTTGAGCAGTGTCACAGATAGTGAAACCTGGAGCTAGGTGTATACCCAGCAGTTTGATTGCAGAATCAGGCCCGTAATCACAACAGTATCTTGATCCCCCACCTCTGCCCTCACCTAGACCATGACCCTTTTCAATGTCATATTCTCGTGCACTTTTCCTTCAGGAATTTGCACTGGGGGTAGACAGGACTCAAGGAATTTGGGATTTGGCTCTTTGCTACTCAGTGTCTTTGCATCTGAAACATGTATCCAGTATACAGTAGTATGTTGTTGTTGTTATTTGCCGTCGAGTCGGCCCCGACTCATAGCGACCCCTCCTTGGGTTTCTGAGGCAGTATCACTACGGAAGTAGGATTGCCCAACCTTCCTTCCGAGGAGTGGCTGGTGGGTTTGAACCTCCAGCCTTCTGGTTAGCAGTCAAGTGCCTTAGGCACTATGCTACAGTAGTAAGGAAGACAGAAATCCGTCTTGCAAAAAGTACTGAGTAGATTGGTTGGCTCTGGTTACACCCAGAACATTTGTAATGCCCTTTGTTGGCTGTGTGTGATAGAACTTCTGGGAAACCCTCTTGGTTCATGGAGCAGTTAGCGTATGGAGACTTTTAGCTCAGCCACGTGTGGGGGCTCAACTGAGGGAAGAGAAAAATACTTTTGATCTGTAGCCAAAACATTTGAAAGGATGAGTATTTTCAAGAGAGCTAAAACCTTCAATACTAATTGAGTATAATTTACTTTTATTAGCATTTTCTGAAGCTCTGGTGGTGAAGTGGATTAGGCATTTGGCTGCTAACCAGCAGGTCAGCAGTTCAAACCCACCAGCTACTCCATGGAAGAAAGATGGGGCGGTCTACTTCCATAAAGATTTCAGCCTCAGAAATCCAGTGGGGGTTGCTATGAGTCAGGATTCGACTTGATGGCAGTGAGTTTGGGTTTTTAGTTTTTTAAATAGTATTAAACACAATATAAAACTGTGTTTTTACAATAATATTATGAAGAAAGCTTCTTTTTTTTTTTTTTTTTAACTTGTCCCACAAGAGGAAGAATGTGGAATGATCCAAAAAAAAAGGTGGGAAAAAACATTAAGATCATTTATTGAGTGATGGAGTTGCTGGATACTGTGAACAGTTAACATGCTCCACTGCTAACCAAAAGGTTGGAGATTGGAATACATCCAGAAGTACCTTGGAAGAAAGACATGGTAATCTACTTCTGAAAGACCAACCATTAAAAACCTTTTGGAGCACGTCTTACTCCGGCATACATGAGGTGGTCATGAGTTGAAGAAGTGACTCAAAAAAAAAAAAAAAAAAAAAAAAAAAAAAAAAAAAAAAAAAAAAAAAAAAAAAAAAAAAAAAAAAAAAAAAAAAAAAAAAAGAAAAACAACCCGCCTGGAGTAACTCAGAGAAGCGAAAGAAAAAAAAAAGTTGAATTTGAAAGAATGTTGATATGTGAGCTGAGATGAACAAACAGTGCAATGAAGTATGGAAGATCTGCTTGCAAAAGCTTTCTAAAGCCAAATGTCCAATACAGTAGACACTAACTACATGTGGCTATTAAGGCCTTGAAACGTGGCTCATCCAAATGAAATGTGCTCTCTGCATGATATATACACTCAATTTCTACCAGTGTGAAGGAAAAAAAAATAATGTAAAATATCTCACTAGTAATTTTCATATTGACTACATGTTGAAATGGTAATATTTTAGATCTCACTCACTGCCATCGAGTTGATTCCGACTCATAATGATCCCTCCTTGGGTTTCCAAGGTGATATCTCTATGGAAGTAGATTGCCCAGTCTTCCTTCCAAGGGGTGCTTGGTGGGTTTGATCCACCAACCTTCTGGTTAGCAGTTAAATGCCTTAGGCACTATGCTGCCAGAGATTGATAAAGTAGTTTAAATAAGATATGATTAAAATTAATTTCACCTTTTTCTTTCTACTTTTCTTCAATATGGCTACTCCAAATACCAAACTCAATGCCATCGAGTCCATTTGACTCATAGCGACCCCTCCTTGGGTTTCTGAGGCAGTGTCTCTATGGAAGTAGATTGCCCAATCTTCCTTCCAAGGAGTGGCTGGTGGGTTTGAACCACCAGCCTTCTGGTTGGCAGTCAAATAAATTACCTTTATGTTTTGCATTATTTTTCTGTTGGATGGTGTTTTTCTAGAGACTGTCTGTGGTACCCAAAGGGCAGAGATGGGACTAATGGCTCTCTATAAGAGGAGGCTGTTTGGCTGTGTTATAGGGAACGATCTTCTAACAATTGGCCATTTCCAAAGAATAGAAGCAGTGAGTTCCCTGTCACTAAAGGTGGGTAGGCAGAAATAAAAGACTTTATGAAGATTGCTGCTTTGAGAGCGGGATTGGACCAGATTACTTCTTCGGGCCCTTCTAGAGTTTAAAAGACTGCATACATGAATAGATTTTTGTATATTAATTATATCTTTTTATTTTTAAAAGTTTTATCACTGTGCATTTTCCTGGTTCTGCTGAACCAATCATCAGCCTCCTAGCAGCAAGAAGAAATTGGAAACCCTGTAGCGAAGAAATGTTTTTAAGCTATGGAGCAGAACTCATCGGCATGATGCTCTAATTACAAATTGGAGACTAACACTGTATTCTCCACATTCATCTGATTGCACACCCTTGGAAGTGGTATTCTTGCATTTCTCTGCAAACAGGCAACTGAGCTGGCTTTCTGTTGATCCAAACTGGCTTCGTCCAGGGTGTTGCTATATCCCAGGCCAACCACATACCACCTGGGCGAGGCTGAATGGGGCCTGCCTACAACCCATAGACCTGAGCCAGGCCAAACAGAGCCTCTTCTGTCCTCGCAGGGCAGGAAATCATGTATAATCCCAGGTAGCAGGGGCTGGGCAAGTGCTTACATGCACTACCTCATGTAATCCCCATAGCCACTTGTTAGATGCTGTCGAGTTGATTTAGACTCCTGATGACTCCATGTGACACAATAAAACTACCCCTCAGGGTTTTCTAGACTGTAATCTTTACAAAAGCAGATAGCCAAGTGTTTCTCCTATGGAGCTGTTGGGTGGGTTCAAATTGCTAAACTTTCGGGTAGCAGCTGAGTGCTTAACCGTTCTGCAATTAGGGCTCCTCACAGCCACCTAGTGGGGTATACATTATTACCCACATTTTACAGATAAGGAAGTTTAGGCTCAAAGTGGTCAGTGATTTATTTGAAGCCATATTATCAATAAGCTACAGGGCAGGATCGTAAAGATAAGTTTGTCTGACTTCAGAGCCCAAACTTTTAACCACCATGATCTACTGTACCCGAGACTAGCAAAGCCAAAGAGGTTAGAGTCTGCGGAATTGACAGCTAGAGACAGTAAGGAGAGAGTGGGAAGAAGGGGAAGAGGGTGAGGAAGAAAGTGACGAGGTCATTCATTCATTCATTCACTTATTCATTTATTTATTCATTACAGATGGTTTGCTTCCAGACCTTCTTAAGAGGTCAGATACTGAAATGACTAAGAATAGTCCTTGCACTGACCTGCATGCAGTCTACATGCCATCTGCAGGGGTACAGAATAGAGCCCTCTGGGGTTCTTCTGTGGTGGTGGGAGGTAGGCTGGGGTATACACAGAGGCAGGCTCAGGCAGGCTCAGGTTAGCCTAGAGAGTAAAAAAAAACAACCAAACTCACTGCTGTTGAGTCAGATCCGACTCATAGCGACCCTTCCTTGGGTTTCTGAGGCAGTGTCACTGCAGAATAGATTGCCCCACCTTCTGTTTGAAGAGTGGCTGTTGTTGTTCTTATTATTTGCCGTCAAGTTGGACCCAACTCATAGCGACCCCTCCTCGGGTTTCCGAGGCAGTATCCCTCTGGAAGTAGATTGCCCAACCTTTGTTCCGAGGAGTGGCTAGTGGGTTTGAACCACCAGCCTTCTGGTTAGCAGTCAAATGCCTTACTTGAAGGGAGACTTGGGCGTTTGGGCAGAGGGAACCATATAGACAAATACCTAGAGGTTAGAGACTGGTCATTCCATGAGGAAGAGAGTGCTGGCAAGGGAGGCTAGACTGTGCAGGTCCTCAGATGCATCAGCCTGCACAGAGACATCCAGGGCCTGGGCTTTCCCACTCAGATTTGCCTTTGACTTGAGGGATCTGGGAGCAGAGCACTAGTCATGCAGGAATGCAAAGAAAAGCAGAGACTCCTGTTGGCTGTCAGGACTATCTCCATGGTGGGAGTGGAGATTTATTGAGTGTTAAATGTCAGTATCAATGTAATAAAGATGGTACACTGTAAGTAATAAGCACTTTCCAGGTGAGGAACCATTTTCAGTAAGTTGTCAACCTGTCTTATACTATGAATTATTAAAAAAAAAAAAAAGAAAAGAAAAGCTACTTGGAGTTATTTAACTCTCAGATCCACTCCTCAGCTCTGTCCCTTCTTGGCAGGAACACACATGTCCTGTGGTGGCCAAAGGAACTTGGAGTCTGCATACCCTTCATCTCACTGAAAAATAAATAAATAAATAAAAAATAAAAGCCTAGTATTCCCTTAGTTTTCCATGATGAAGGATAGATTTCTGAACTTCACAGCACTTTGTGACAGGCAGAAAAATTTCAGGAAATGAATACAGGAGAAAAAGAAAGTGTGGTGGTTATATTTGAGTGTCAGCTTGGCTGGGCCTGGTTGAGTGGCTGGCCAGCTGGTGGTAGTTATTCCCCATGATGAGACTGGCAATCAACTCCATGGTGGGATCTACCACAAGCAGCTGAGTAGCTGCCTTTGGGATGTGGTCTGCTTCCTGTATATAAGGAGAAGCCTTGGGAATGGTCTCTAGCCTATGGCACGCTTGAACCCTACATGTAGCCATGTTGTTGCTCAGCAGCCTGCTATACTTTGCCAACCTTGGACTTATGATGGACTTAAGTTAATAGCCTGCCGTGTGGTTTAGTAACATTGGCATTGTGCCTTTTTATTTGTCAACCCTGGGGCTTCTCAGCCTCAGCAGCCAGCAGCTGTCTGAGTGAAGAAATGCCTCTAGCTCCAGTGGGCCGGGAGCAGGAGGCAGAGCTGGGCCCCAATGTTGAGGGGCTTTCACCCAGCCCCTAGAGCCTGGCATTTTGAACTTGGACTTAAAGCCTCCAAATGGTAAGAATAAACTCCTGTTTGTTAAAGCCATCCCATTTGTGGTGTATTTCTTGACAGAGCAGCACTAGGTAACGAGAACAGAAAGCAAGAAGAAGGGAGGTGTTGCCTGGCTGGTGCATGTCAGACTGATGTGATCCAGGTTTCAGCTGGGGCCTGCTTGCTCCTCAATGATCGGCGGACACCCAAAACCAAACTCACTGCAAATGAGTCAATCCTGACTCATAGCAACCTTATAAGACAGAGTAGAACTGCCCCTCGTACGGTTTCCACGGCTGTAAATCTTTACTTCCTGGTAATTCTTCTGGGAGCACAAAACCTTCTTTGCAAATTCCTGCTCTTTCCCAGGGACTGAAGGCCACCTCTGCTTTCTGGCTTCCTGTCTTCACATGGATCACATCCATGATGTGCTTACTGTGCTGGTCTGCAAATTCCACAAAGAGAACTCCCCCACACACACCACAGTGTTCAGGTGCACAGTAGCCTTCCTGAACATTTAGTAGGGCCACAACTTTCATTGGTTCAGGAATCCTCAAAGTTCTTAAAATATCTGTTGACCACTTTACCTCATGGAGGTACCCCCCAAAAAACAAACCAAACCAATTTCCATGGAATCAGTGTCAACTCACAGTGACCCTGTAGGGCAGAATAGAACTGCCCCATAGGATTTCCAAAGCTGTAATCTTTTTATTAGCAGACTGCCACATCTTTCTCCCAAAGAGCAATTGGTGGATTTGAACCACCCACTTTTTGGTTATCATGCAAGTGATTAACCACTGTGCCACCAGGACTCCTTCACAGAGTTATGCCACCTTACAGTCATCCCAGACTCATATCATCTTTTTGGCCTAACTGTCCCTGTCCACTCTTCTCTCTCCCCTTCTTTTTCATGAGCAGACCCCTAGTTCTTTACCCTGGCCTGTGAGGGCCAATTTCTTCCCTCCTCCAAAGCCCTGGCTACAGCTGGTGCCTTGGTCCCTGAGGGCAGGGTGTGTGCATGCTCACTTTCTTCCTAGAACTCATCAAAGCAGTTTTCCAAAGAGTTGTGTCACTAGGAAGAATTTCACTGCTGTTGAACACTAACATAACAAAGATTCCTCTATCATGGAACTGGCACAGGACCAGGCAGTGTTTCGTTCCGCTGTACATAGGGTCGCTATGAGTCAACAGCACCTAGCAACAACATATATTATTTTATTTGTTTATTCCTCCTGCAATATCCTCACAATTGTTGATATGTTTGAGCTCATTGTTGCAGCCATCGTGTCAATACATCTTGTTGAGCGTCTTCCTTCTTTCACTGACCTCTACTTTTCCAAGCATGATGTCCTTCTCCAGACACTGGTCCCTTCTGTTTACATGTCCAAAGTATGTGTGATGAATTCTTGTCATCCTTGCTTCTAAGGAACATTCTGGTGGTATTCCTTCCACGGAGGATTTGTTCATTCTTCTGGCAGTCCATGATACATATTCAATATTCTTCATCAAATGTATAATTCAAAGGCATCAATTCTTTGATGTTCTTTATTAATTGTCCAGCTTTCACATGCATAGGAGGCGATTGAAAATACCATGGCTTGGGTCAGGTGCATCTTAGTCCTCAAAGTGACATCTTTGCTTTTTGACATTTTAAAGAGGTCTTTTGGAGCAGATTTGCCCAGTGCAATACAACATGTCATTTGATTTCTTGCCTGCTGCTTCCCTGGCATTGATTGTGAATCCAAGTAAAATGGAATCCTTGACAACTTCACTCTTTTCTCCATTTATCATGATGTTGCTTACTGGTCCAGTTAATGAGGACTTTTGTTTTCTTTATGTTGAGATGTAATCCATACTGAAGTCTGTAGTCTTTGATCTTCATCAGTAACTGTTCCAAGTCTTCCTCACTTTCAGCAAATAAGGTTCTGTCATCTGCATATTACGAGTTGTTAATGAGTTTTCTTCCAATCCTGATGCACATTTTTCTTCATATAGTCCAGTTTCTTGCATTATTTTCTCAGCATACAGATTGAAAAAGTTAAAGGATACAACCTGATGCACACTTTTTCTGATTTTAAACCACGACCACTCCTTGGAAGGAAGTTTAGGCAACCTACTTTCGTAGAGATACTGCCTTGGAAACCCAAGGTATAGTCCCATTCGCCTTCCCATCCCTGTTCAACCTGAGTGTCTATCTTTGTACCCACTTGTTAATTATTGTTATTACTGTTATTGCAGACTTGTGTATGTAATACTATTCACCTTTGTTGACATTTACGCTTGTGCTCCTCCCTGTGTCTTCCACTGCCTTGATCATTTTGTGCTGACTGTCCCCTCATCGTACATTGCCTTTCCGTTCACCCAAGTTAAGCCTTGCTTACCATCTAGATGGTGATTTACCTTCCCTTCCCCTCCAGCCCTTGATAACCTTCAAAGAATTATTCTTTTTTTTTTTTTTAAATTGTGATTTGGGTGAAAATTTACAGAGAACATTCACTTTCCATACAGCAGCTCACATACGCTTTGTCTCATGACGTTGAATACAATTTACCACAATGCAACAGCTCCCCTTCCTCTTCCTCCCCATAGTTACCTCTTCCCTGTGTCCATGCACTCCTGCCCCCTGAGCTGTCTCCCTGTGTATAAACAGCCCTTATTTCTCCCGTGATTTTTCTCTCCAAGGAGTGTATCTACCTCAGGTAAATATTCAACTCGTATGCCTGTCTTTTGTTTGACTGGAAGCCACAGGTGGGGTTTAATTCCAGACCTGAAGGGTAGCTAGGGGCCATAGTTTCAGTGGTTCCACCGGGCTCTTTCAGACCAATAAACCTGGTCCCCCTTTTCTTTTTTTCCAAATGATTTTAAGTTTTGTTCCACATTGTTCTTCCTCTCTATCCAGGATCTCCTACATAGATCCCCCTCCGAGTGGTTGACAGTGGTAGCTAGGCACCATCTAGCTTCTGGTCTCATAGTTCTATAGGCTGTGGATTGCATGGTGTACCAGTTGCTAGGACTAATTGTTTCCATCATTGTTTCATTCTTCTTTGCTCTGGACGAGGAGCGACCAATCATTGCATCTAGATGGCTGCTTGCAAGCTTTTAAGATCCCAGTCGCTACTCGCCAAAGTAGGAGGTGGAACAATGTTTTGTGTATTATGTTATGCCAATTGAGCTTGATGTCCCCTGTGACTATGGTCCTGAGCCCACAGGTTCAACTACTTGGTCCCTCTAGGTAGCTGGCTGTGACCAAGCAGTGACTACAAACTTGTCCCTTGTCAGCCAAACTTTTTGTGTAAACTTTTTCATAACTTTTTATAGTAGTGGTCTCATGTAATGTTTGTCCTTTTGTGATTGACTGATTTCACTCAGCATAATGTCCTCTAAGTTCATCCATGCTGTGAGGTGTTTTGCAAATTCATCATTATTCCCTTGGACTCTTGTTCTTATAAACCATGTGACTGTATGTTCCCTCTTGTGCTTGTTCATCACTTGAAGGCAGCAGAGACATCCTTGGGTGCTTTATTCACATTTCACCTAGCTGTTTTGATTTGAAGCAAATTGCCTAGAATTAACCTTGTTTTCCAATGGTCAGCAGAAGGCCTTGTGCATTTTGTAGGAGCTCTGCTTTAGATGGGCTTAGGAGGACTTCCTCACTCTAGCACTTAGTTTCTCTATGACTTTGGACAATCTTTTATTTTTAATCTGAGCTTCTGGTCTCCTATTTGTAAAATGCAGGTAATAATAATCTCACTGAACTCTTGGGAGATTGCATAAGAAAATATGTTGAGATTTTCTGGCACAGAGTAGGGGCTCTGTATTGCACACAACCTGCTCTCAATGTCTGTGTCACTTGGGGCTTTCATTTCCACCTGCATGTGCCATGTTCATTTCATGGCTTTTCTTTCAGAACCACATTAATCATCTCTACCAAAACACATGGGAAGGAAACTAGATATCAACTCACCCATGGATAGTAAGCTTACTATGTTTTTGAAGAAACAGTGGTACATCTTGAAGGCATAGCTCCCATCCACCTGCCCTCCTGCAGCTCATTCGCATCACCTAAGGATGACTCTAGCGCCTTCTGCTGTCAGAGTGTTGCCTCCATCAAGGCAGGAAAAGCATAAGTGTTTCATAATGGATCCTCAGTAGCCCTGGCAAAGTGGAGGACAACCCCTTTTGGGTTGGTGCTGACCATCCCTAAGTCCTCTGTAGGCCTTCCCTCCCATAGACTGCCAGGAAGGGACTGGGCCTAGGGCTGGGAGCACATTCTTAGTCCTCTGGATGGAATGGGCTGTTTTACCCTCAGAAAAATAGCCAATAGATATTCTATTCTCTTTAAGAAAGATTTTTAAAGTATCTGTGCTAAGTGAGGAAGTCCCTGGGTGGCACCAATAATTAAGTACTTAACCACTAACTGAAAAGTTGGGAGTTCAAAGCCTTCCAGAGGTTCTCAGAAAAAAAGCTATGGTCATCTGCTTCTAAAGGGTCATAGCTTTAACCCTATGGGGCACAATTCTACTCTGCACACATGGGGTCTCCATGAGTCAGAATCAATTCAATGGCAACTGTTGGTGTGTATGTGCACTAGGAGGTTGATACATAAAGATGACCACAGAGCTCTCAGTGTGCTAGGCAGATGGAAACATCGACACAGCTTCATGGTCTTCTGGAGACGATGCTAGGACTGAGGGAGCATGCTATGGGAGCCCAGAGGAGAGTCTCTCAGAGGTTTAGGGGAAGCTCCCTGGAAATAAGGCACTTTGGGTAAAGAGACCAGCAAGAACAAAGGCCTGGAGATGTGACATTCTGTCTTGTAGACACAATGATGGCCATCAGATTGGACTGATGGAAAGATAGTCAGGATTTCAGGCTGGCAAACCAATCACTTTTTCAAGGTTTAAAGAAGAGAACCCTGAACAAATGGAGTGAATCTGAGCAAGAGGCTCTCAGATGCTCATGTGCACATGAATCACCTGGGGCTCCTGTCAAAATGCAGATTATGATTCAGTAGGTCTGCACTCGGGTCCAAGATTATTTGCATTTCTGACAAGCTCTAAGGTAATGCCCATGGTGCTGGTCCATGGGTCACTTTGAGTAGCAAGGGGCTAGAACTCTAACAAGTCCACAAGTGCTACATCCCTGAAGGGATTAATTCCTCATTTACTACAACTTTACATGGATGTTGTGGTGTTGTTGTGTGCTGTCGAGTCAAACCCGACTCATAGCAACCCCTCCTTGGGTTTCCGAGGCAGTATCACTAGGAAGTAGGATTGCCCAACCTTACATGGATGGTGACTGGAAATTTGGCTTTTGCTCATTGCAGAAGGTAGCCAGCTGAGGCCCATTGCTTTAACATACCTGGGTACTAGTTTGTTTTTATCCTTTTCTTAGTGGCATTTGCCTTCAGCAGTCATGTTTCTAAATTCCCATTGTGACAGGCCAAGGACCCCTGAGAAGAAGACAGACTGTCCTATTTATGGAAATCTGAGAAGAAGCTGTGACTGTTCCCATGGCTTCTGTGTGATCATGAAGGCTGAGGTCTCACCCCACAGAGGGGATGGTCCCCCTCTCTTTCAGTGCATCTCAGGGATACCATCTGCCATTCTCCAGTTTCTGGGCAGTCCCTTTACATCCCCTCTCATCATCTTGCTTGGGAGTTGTGGCCCATGATGGAGAGCTTTAATAAGGCAGTCCTGTGAGCTTGGTGGCACCATGGTTAAAGTGCTCTACTCCTAACCAAAAGGTTGGTGGTTTGAAGCACCAGCCACTCCACAATAGAAAGATATGGCAATTGACTTCTATAGATATTTGCAGCATTGGAAACCTTATAGGGTAGTTCTACTCTGTTCTATCAGGTCAATAGGAGTTGAAATTGACTCAACAGCAGAGGGTTTTGGGTTCGTAACTAGTGCAAAGAGCCTATCTCCAGGGTGGAGCTAAGTGCCTAAAACAGGTATGCTGATTACATGGTGGCCTAGTATGGTGTGAAATGTAACAAAATGATCCGATGAATTCTATGATACATTCAGACTGCAGGAATCTGAAGCCCAAGCTAGGGAAGGTGGAAAAGTGCAGTGTTTCCCCACTAGGTCTGTACACTCAAGAGCAGGATTTTGTTACCTCCCATCTCTCTTCTTTAACTTACTGGTGATGGCTTTGCTTCTGTCTCTTTTCATTCTCTTCTGCCTCACTCCTGGGTTGAGCAGGGTGGTAAAGCATCTAGGTAACTTACCCATGCACAGTGCAAGTTGACTTGAAACACACTGATATGGAACAAGCTGTCTTAAATGAATTCATGTATCTGGCCTGGGTGAATTACTGTAGACTCCACTATATGAGGCTTCCCAGAACGTGGATTTGCAGAAGAAAACATTGGCCCACTAGCCACAAGCTTCAAGAAGTGGTGGAGAATGGGGCTGGGGCCAAAGACCATAGACAAATACATGTTATGATTATTTTTCATATGGGGATAGAGGCCAGTTTTGCAAACTGCAGGTTAGTGAATTTAATGTAGTCCCTTAGCAGTGAGTCCTTACAATGAATTATTATTTTACATTTTTTATATTTTTATCAAAGTAACACTTTACACAGTTAAGAAACTCAAAAAGCACCAAAATCCTATAATAAAATAAAATATTTCTCTTCCTTGCCACCATTCTTTTCTTAGTATTGCTTCCCAAAGGGCCCTGTTTAACCCTTTTAGCTATTTCTTCTCATATTTACCTCCATATTTCTAAATAATATGTTCATACCACTGTACCTGGAGTCACCAATACTAGGTATTATATGTTGATTTTCTGTTATCCATAATAGATGAAAATTTGGCTCTCCTATAATCTCCATCCTCAAAAGAACACATACCTTCTCTCCTCCAACTCCCAGCCTTTGGGTTAAAATAATAGACAATGTTTACACTGTACCTGTGAAAATATTCACAGATAAGTTCACTACCATGATGTAAACTTTTCTTTATCCTGGGTGAATCAATCAGGGTCCATTTAGGAAAATAGAAATCACTAAGCATTTCAAGGAGAATGGAATGAATTCAGAGATTTGGGTACATAGGTAATGGAAGAGCTGGAAAGCAAAACAGATTAGCAACTTCAGGAAATTGCCTCCTTGCCTAGGGCTGGAGAGCCAGGGGTGTGGGTAGTTTTTCCAGAGTCCAGGACACAGGGCCACCTGACAGAAGAGACATCCAGGGTAGACTTCTCCAAAATGAGCAAATCCCTGGAGGACGTGTGATCTCTGTGAGAGATGCCACCTGAGGCAGAAAGCTAGAGAGAAATACCCTGGCTTCTCCCTTCCTTTTTCCCTTCAGTCTCCCTTTGTTGTTGTTGTTGTTGTTATGTGCCCTCGAGTCGGCCCCGACTCATAGCGACCCCTTCTTGGGTTTCCGAGGCAGTATCACTACGGAAGTAGGATTGCCCAACCTTCCTTCCGAGGAGTGGCTGGTGGGTTTGAACCGCCAGCCGTCTGGTTAGCAGGCAAGTGTCTTAGCCACTATGCTACCAGAGCTCCCCAGTCTCCCTTTAGTGCCTCCCAATGGCCAAATTCAGATAGAAACGAGTTGGGAAATTCAGCTTGTAGGAATTACCCCCATTACTGCTTCCCTCCGCCATGATACAGATCAGATCCAAGAGCTAGAAATGGATCTGAGGGCAAAAAGGTAAATATCAAACACACTAATGTTAATATTTACCATATATATATATATGTGTGTATATATATATATATATATATGAAAATTATATAAACATTTAGCACTGATTCTTTTTCTAGATGGACTATCAAATCTGCTTTACACCTCCATATTACTTTCTAAATGTCTGAATATGTCACATAATTCATCCATTTCATTTTGTTTCCTAGAATGCTTCAGCTCCAGGTCTGCTTCAATGCCACCATCTGAGGCCTCAGGGTGCCTTCAATTCAGGGTGGCCCTCATCCTCACCCCTGGGCTGAATTCCCGGCATTAATCCCATGTCTTCCTCTCCCTTGGTTTACCCCCTTTTTGTAGGAGCATAACTTCCTAAGAAAGGATCCATGGGAGATAAGTATTTTTCCTTTTCGCATCTCAAAATGTCTTTATTTTACATACATTTGATTGACAGATTAACTGGTTTTAGAGCTGTAGGCTGAAAACAAATTTTCCTTAGAACTTTGAAGGTACTGATTCATTCATTGTCTTCTAGCTTCCAGGGTTGCTTTTGAGATCTGATGCCACCCATTATTTTTATTTTTGTTATTGTTGTTCCTTTATATATGACCTGTTTTTTCACTTTTAGGATCTTCTTTATATACCTAAATCATCTTTGAAAATCTAGACAGACACCCTCAAATATAGATTTATTTTGTTGAGAGCATAAAGTCACCCCTCCATGGTCAGCAAAAATCAAGACCAGCAGCATTGAAGCTTCTGATCTTAGGTAGAATCCCATGTCCTAAAGGGGTCAGTACTAAATCTCAAGACTTTCTGGCAAAATCAACCATGGCTCATCAAATAAAGACTCTCTTTACTGCTCCGACTTAGTGTTATCTGGTACTTTGAATAAGCAGGACTCCTGGGGTATAAGCACAGAAGCATTTTTATTTTTGATACTGCTGTTCTTTTAAATGTACTCATTGGGATTAAGCCTTCCCTAGTATGGGGTGAAAATTCAGACAGCACCATGTCTTTTTTTTTTTTTTTTTTTTAATTAATGTGTTGTTCATTTAAACAACAAATGCCTCCTCAGTTAAGTCATTAAAAGGGCCTGGTGTTATATAATCAGCAAAACTTCAAGCTTCATTTGAAGTTAATCCTTCTCCATAGACTCTGCATTCCAAGTGTGGTCTTGCTGCTCCCTTGCTCTCTGTTCTCCCCTGTTTGCTGACTGTGGTCTCTCATCATTATAGAAAGGGGGAAGGATGATAGGTGCAGAGGGCAGGATGGTTCTCACTTGACTGATGTGGTCCTAAAATGGCTTTGCACACTTTTGGCCTGGCAGATGGTTAAGGTGACTCTTCAATTACAATTTTCAGGAGTTTTCTGGAGACCCCTTTACTGACTCAGCTGACTGCAACTTCTTTGGCAGAGACAGTGCCTCCACTTTAACTGGCTGCTACTCCTAATCCTCCACACCTGCTTATTGAGGGGTCCTTGGCCTAATGGGCAGGACCTGTAAGATGACTGCAGGCTGGTATTCCTACCGTGGGTTTCATGTTTGTGTACCCGTGTTGTTCCTCTGGAGCCTTTAGTGGCTGCTTGGGCTTTCTCAGGTATGATTCAGGCACAGATTCCTTTGTCTCTCAACTTCAGGGAATACAAATAAATTCTGTAGGAAATTCCATTGAAACTTCTCTAAGCATTCCTTGGAGGGAACCTCAACTCAGAAATCCTCCTTACAGATCCTCTTCTTAATCTTCAATAGCTTAGTCCTGTACCCTCTAATATGAGTGAATTGCTAATCAGTTTTCAATCACCTACTCTCTTAGTTGGAACCCCTGAATGGTGAAATGGTTAACAAGCTCAGCTGCTGAGAAGGGTTGGAGGTTCATGTCCACCAAGACGTGCCTCAGAAGACAGACTTGGAGATATACTTCTGAGAAATCAGTCTTTGAAATTCTAGGGAGGACAGTTCCACTCTGACACACCTGGAGTCTACAGGAGTTGAAGTCAATTCCACAGCAACTGATTTCTCACTGCCTTAGTTGCCAAAAGCTGCTGTAACAAAACAAAACAAAAACACCACAAGTGGGTGGCTTTAAAGAAAAGAAATCTATTTTCTGCCATTTTGGAAGCTGAAAGTCCAAATCAAGGTCTCAGCCAAGTCGATTCCTTCTGTGAGTCTCTCTCCTAGTTTTTGATGGCTGCTACCCTCCTTGGCATTCTTTTGCTGCTTACAGATGCATCTGTGTCACATGACCTCTGACCCCTGTGTGTATGTCTCTGTGTCTGTCCTGCTGTTTTTAATAAGATACCACTAAGAAGTGATCAGGTTTAAGATCCACCTCATTTTGATATGATCTCATTAATATAACAAAAGAAAACACCTATTTCCAAATAGAGTCATATTTATAGGTACTGGGGATAGGATTTCTACATTTCGTTTTTGGGGACACAATCCGTAACACCTCCTTTGAAATTTCACACTCTGCTGTGTCTACAAATTCACCTGGGAATCTGGTATCCATTGCATTTTAGTGTCTTAGAGAAAATTCCTGCTTTAGCATTCTTGTTACCTGAGCATTGTCAAGAGTCTGCCTCCCTCTTAAGCCCTTGTCACACCTTGCCAAAGTCACTATGAAATCTCCATCTCAAACACCTAAATGCCTCTGGGTGGTGGCTCCTGAAAAGAGACAGTTGGCATGGACATTTGATTCCTTTAGAAAAAGACATTTTCCTGAGGAAAGGACATTCCAATTAGTGAGCTGATAGCTCAGCCTTGTCACTGGAGCTGTCGATAGCAGAGCAAGAGTGCGGGGCGGTACTTTATGAGCCAATAAAGGAGGATGCCACAGCGTCTCCAGAGTCATAGGAAATGTGTTTTATTTGCTTATTTATTGCCTTTAATTTTATAGGCTATGAGAGAAATTTCTCCCTTCTGAATGTGTCCAGTTAGCTCTGTTCACCCAAGAGAAATCAGATTCCCTGGCTCTGAGCATTCCTGAATAATCACAGAAGAAAGCACAGAAAGGGAACAGAACTACCCGCCCCCCTGGGTCTAGATCCCGGATCTGAACAGTTCTAGACTCTGTAAGTCCTCTATTGCAAGGGTAAATGCCTGGAATTCCAGGAAGGCATGACTGGGAGGGGTCACTTCTCTGTGCTGTTATTGTCTTTATTACTATTATTGATGTCCAGATGACCCCCAATGGAACTGGGGGGCAACGACCCCCATTGCCACCTAGGAGAACCTTGGCATCAAGCTAGGGTTATCAGCTGGTTTGGGAGGAGGATTGTACTAATTGATTTCTCATTTCCATGGACCCGGCAGGAAGACAAAAGGGAAAAATACGATTCTTGAACTGAAGTTGAGAGATTAGAGCCTCCAGGGTACTAGAAGAGAAGGCTGCACAGAGACACTCCTGGCTTTGCCATGTCCCTATTTCTACCATTATGAGTCATCTTATCATAGAGGAAGGGAAGTCTTGAGCAAAGAGAACCTGATGGGTCATGAAAACCATGGTTCTCCAACTCTGTTCCTGGATTTGGTGCATGCTGTTGCCTCCTGAGTAGACAGTAGCGTCAGAGTCTGCATAGTTCGGAATCTCTGGTAGCATAGTGCCTAAAGCACTTGACTGCTAACCAGAAGGCTGGCAGTTCAAACCCACCCGCCACCCCTCAGAAGGAAGGATGGGCAATGTACTTCCATAGTGATACTGCCTCGGAAACCCAAGGAGGGGTTGCTATGGGTCGGTTCCAACTTGATGGCATGTAACAACAACAATGGAGTCAAGATGCCCATTGGGAGATTGGGAGATGAATGTGGACTAAGATTGTTACAACCTTGAATGCCACTGGGGACTTGCTTCACTGTAGGTTCTCTGTAGAAGGACTGTTGGGGCTGGAAGGTGTGGGCTGGTACATTTTCAGTTTTCCAGTGCAAACTGCCCAAGGCTTGGCATCTTCTAGAAATACAACAAATAAATGTCAGGTAGATACCACAACTGTCAGTATGGCTCCTCTTGGGGCTGACTAGCAGTATTGTTAAGTGCCGTGCTAAGCATAAGTAACAGGATCTGGCAGCCCCTGGTCAAGTTCTGAAGACTTTGTTTTAAAGCATGCTTTTGGATTTTAACATTCATTATGACTAAAAGGAACAAAACCATTTTGGGCTCTTGGGTGCCACACTCTAAACTCTTAGGATGTCAGGAGCCATGCTTTCAGCTTCTCACCCTGCTGTTTTAATGAGACTAATGATTGTTTTTCCACGGAGCACCTACCTACATACCTGTGATCTTCATAAAAAAAAAAAAAAAAAGAGAAAGAAAAACGAGAAAAGAAATAATGACTCACATAGAGATTTAGAGGGATATCACTGTGGAAAGTGGAAGTTAACAGGCTCTAGAAATATAATTATCAGCTATTTGAGATGCAGCAACTGTAATATGATAACAAGATGCATTATGCAGGTAGAAAGCACCAAACAAAATGACATAAAGTAGAATTATAAGGCAAAGAAAGGAGAGATCTTGTTTTGTTTTTCTCTTTGTTGTGATGAAATTGAAATGGGAGAAAGTTGAAGTCTAAGTGTTGAAATGTTCATGGTGCTCAGTATCCTCTCTTTATTTGTTTGCTGCATAAGCAAGAGAGCTTTCTGCTGGAGGGTGTGGCACTGTGTGGTGCAGGGGACCAGTCATCAGGCACATTTTGCTCATGTTCCGCATTGCCATCTAGTTGATTCTTACTCATAGAAACCCCTACTGGTTCCCAATGGCTCTAAATCTTTACAGAAATAGATAGCCTCATCTTCCTCCCATGGAGGAAACTGGTGGGTTTGAACCTCCACCCTTCTGGTTAGCAGCCAAATGCCTTACCCACTATGTCACCAGAGCTCCTTTTGCTCATGTTAGGTACCCCTTTTTATTTTAGATCCCAACTCTAGGGAAAGGCAGGTCAGGGCATTTCAAGACAGCTTTGACATAAACACATTATCTCAGGTCCTCTAATCCATTCTCTAGGTTATCTATACCTTATCTATGGTGAATTTGAGCCTCCAGAGCCCTGCTTCTACTCTAGCAGCTCTTTCTGTGGTTGGGAGCCTCTGAAGTTCTAAAATATTGTTGATATGATCCTGAATATATATTTGAACTGCACATTTCTTCATCTTCTATGCCTGTTGAATAAATGAATGAATGAATCCACCTTTACTTAACTTTGGAGCTCTGGTGGCATAGTGCCTAAGGCATTTGACTTCTAACCAGAAGGCTGGAGGTTCAAACCCATCAGCCACTCCTCCTCCTCGGAAGGAAGATTGGGCAATCTACTTTCATAGAGATACCACCTCGGAAACCCAAGGAGGGGT
>NW_006921601.1:8611026-8635509 GCF_000298275.1 Orycteropus afer afer | reverse complement strand
TGTTATTTGCTATTTTTGGTTCTCTGATCAAAGGATTCCCTTTAGTATGACTTGTAAGGTTGGTCTGGTTTGAGTTTTTAGAGTTTTATTTAACTTTAAAGCCAAGTGTTTCCAGCCATCTCTTTCCATCTCCAATACTTCCAGCTTCTTCTAAGCCTCTTCTTGCCTAGACTTCTCAGAAGCTCCTAATTGGTCTCCTTCTCATCCATTCTCTGACTAGAATGAACTTTTTAATATATTAATCAGATTGAGTTGCCCCTTTGCTTAAAACCCTTCATTCACAGTTTTCTCGTTGTTAAAACAAGATCCAGGCTCCTTACTATGGATACAGGGTCCTGTGTGATCTTTTCCAGCCTGTCTAACCCCATCCTTACCACTCTCTCCCTCTTTTTCTCTCTCTAAACCAGCCACATAGGTCTCATATTAGTTCTGAGCCCAAGTTCTTTCTGGCCAGAAGGCTCTTATATTTGCTGTATCCTCTGCCCCATGGCTGGCTTATTCTCATCTTTCAGATACCACCTCTGCTGACCACTCATCTAAGGTAATGCTTCCCCTTCTAGTTTCTCTTTACTATGTTGCTAGGTTTATTTCCTTTATGACAGTTTTCACAATCTGTAATGACTTGGTTTCTGAGTTTATTTTACTTAATATCTGTCTGCAGACCTCAAACATCAGTAGACTGTAGACTCCATGAAGCAGACTTAATCTGAAGTGTTCATTGCTAACCTTAGCACCTAACAAGGTGAATAACTGTTGATAGGTGCTCAGTTAGCATTTGTTGAATGAACAAACTCAGTGGTTTAGGAGTGAACTTGCTCTTCTTGCCTCTAATACACACACACACACACACACACACACATGTTTGGGCTTTAAAAAAGGATAGCCCAGTAGTGCTGTCCCTCCAGACCTCTTCCAGAGATGGTACTCAGGATGCTGAAAGTGAAGCTCACATATTTCACTCTGTACTGGCTGCACACATGGCTGCCTTCAGGCCTTAAAGTAGCCTTCTGGAATCCTCAAGCTTTCTAAATGCTAAAGATACAGCATTAATGGGATCTTGCATCTCTGGTGAATAACTGAGGCACCTTTGTGTTCAAATGCAGATTCTCCATTGAAAGGCAAATCTGTTCATTTCCAATTTAAATAAAACTGGATATGTATTTATAAAATAAGTTATATACAAGAGCATATTCTTGGCCCAGAGCACTTTTGTTTGATTGCTCAATAAATACATTTTCACTCATCCAAAGCTCTTGCCTCAGAGTATTTTGCACTGAGATAGTTAAATAAGGGACAGTAGCTCTATTGAGTTCTATTTAATTTTATTCAATAACATTCTGTACAGTTTCAGAGATTTTCTAGGCGTGCATGTACCAGAGATGGCTGAGAGTACCTTGTTGCGGGGGGAGGTGGGTTTTGGGGCAATGATGCAGAACAGAGGAAGGTAAGGAGGATGACAGGCTGCTATCCCTGCCCCCAGTTAATCTGTCTGAGACATTTCTCAGAGTGTTGGTTTTCCTATCTATAAGATAGGGATAGTGATACATACCCTATGTGGTTATTCTGAAGATGAAATAACATACATGTGTCTGGCATATACCAAAAAACCAAACTCACTGCCATCAAGTTGATTCCAACTCATAGCAACCCTCATTGGGTTTCCAAAGGCTGTGACTCTTTACAAAAACAGACTGCCTCATCTTTCTTCCATGGAGCAGCTGGAACCACTGACCTTTTGGTTAGCAGACAAATTTCTTAACCACTACATTGCCAGAGCTCCTTGTCTGGCATATAGTTGGTGTTTAATAAACATAACATAACTGATTTACTTAAACATTTGAATCATTAGTTTTATCATTCCAACTAGTGTGAGCATTTGAGTCTATATATTTACCCCACTCTGTGCATTCAGTGGGAGCTCAGATGGCATAGTGCCTAAGGCATTTGACTGCTAACCAGAAGGCTGGTTGTTCAAACCCACCAGCCACTCCTTGGAAGGAAGGTTGGGCAATCTATTTCCATAGTGATACAGCCTCGGAAACCCAAGGAGGGGTCACTATGAGTTGAATCTGACAGTGTGTTTGGTTTGGTTTGATGCATTAAGTAGGGGCTTAAGAAGCACTGAAAATGGGATGCACTATTGCTTTCTCAATATAAAATTAATAATCATCATCATTGGCACAATCCAGAAATAACTGCTAACTAACATTTAGTGTGTTCTCTGTCTCTCCTCTCTTTCAGAATATACCCATCTTGAATTGACTTCAATTTGATTTATTAGGGGCAGAGAAGGCAGTGCCAAGAAATACATTAGGCCAGAAAGAATGAGGGAATGACCAGTTGCTGCTGCACCCCACTCCTCATGCTCTTTGAGCCCTGGACCTGCCCTGAGCCTGAGAGTCTGGTAGCTGGACATTGGCACTGGGCCCTGCAAAGCTCTCTCCCCACCCTACCAGGCAGTGCAGAACAGTAGCAAACATGGCCCATATCCAGATTGTAGAGTCCCAGTCCTCCCATCGAATTGGTTGCTATCAGCTGTTTCTCGTGTGAGATAGATCACCCATTCTTTCCTGGCTGCACACTCCAAAAACCTACTTATCTTGCAATCTGCCCCTAAATAAAGCACAAATTGCTTCCTGCAAGCGGCTTTTCTGCTGAGACTGCTGTTGTTCTCCTTATTGCCCAGCCGTGTCCCCTTTACTCTCAGGCCAGAAGAAGCTCTCTGGAAGAAAGAAGGGGACTGGAAATTTGCCAAGCATCCAGGTAGTGGGTTTTTCAGGGCCTCTTTGAGATAAACCTTGTCTCTGCCAATATTTCTACTAGTTGAGTAGTAGACATGAAACATATGATGTTCAAAATATCAGAAATTTGCCAGTGAATAGTTATCCTATCACTGTCCCCAAGCTTATACCCTAGGAAAAAAATTGGGTCCCCAGAGTGGACACTAGTCTTGTCAACTGCATGGAGGATGGTGGCCTTACTCCATTCTGAGACCTATGAACTGAAAGAGACCTTTAGAAAGCTCATGACGAGGGTAGATGACCAGCCTATCCCAATTTGGTGTAGTGACTAAGGTTTTTGACGGCTAATCAGAAGGCTGGGGGTTCAATCCCACCAGCCACTCCTCAGAAGGAAGATTAGGCAATCTACTTTTGTAGAGATACTGCCTTGGAAACCCAAGGAGGGGTCGCTATGAGTTGGAACTGTCTCAGCAGGCAGTGAGTTTGGTTTGGTTTAGGGTCATGATAGAATTACTGATGTCCATAAAAGTGCTCTCCTCTGACAAAGCTCAGTGGGAAAGAAGCTGAGGAAGTCCCTCAGGTTATCCTTATTGCCACCTGTGTTAGGCTGGGTTCTCTAGAGAAGAAAAAACAGTGAAGCTTATATATACATATTGAAAAAGAGAATTTTATCTTAGGAAAATGGCTCACACACTTATAGAAGCTGGCAAGCCCCAAGTTCTTGGATCAAACGTCAAGCTGGAGGCTTTTCCTGACTCACGCAGTTGCAGGGGCTGACGAGCTCAAGGTTGGCAGGCAGTATCCTGGCTGTTGACTCCAAGGAATGACGAATCCAAGATCACCAGGCTGAATGGTGGATTGTTCGCTCACAGACAGTTGTAGGCAGCACCACAGGATCACAATCCACAGAAGAGTGTCTCTTTTCCCAGAATGTCCATAAGTATATTGGAAGCAGGCCACACCCCTAGGGAAACTCCCATTCAATGGATTCGCTGCTCAAAACACAACATCCTATCCTATCATGGGAATAACTCACATCACAACTGCTTAAACCATACAGAATTATAAATGGACAGCCAAGCTGACATACAGCTCCAGCTGTCACACCACCTAAATCCCCAGGTCCCTTTGGAAAGGGCTTCAAGAAGAAACTGGACACACTTTAGGAATTCTACTCATTCCCAACCAAACAACCCACAGCGTTATCCATTTGCAAATCTGATCAACACTGTCTATGTGGCCAGTCTCAGACTACATGATATGGTGGATTCAAAATTGGCCAAGGCACAGTCTTTGCAGCCGAGTGCACTATCAGGTCTCCTAAGGACACCTTTTTGTTGTTGTTGTTGTTATGTGCCGTCGAGTCGGCCCCGACTCATAGCGACCCCTCCTTGGGTTTCCGAGGCAGTATCACTACGGAAGTAGGATTGCCCAACCTTCCTTCCAAGGAGTGGCTGGTGGGTTTGAACCACCAGCCTTCTGGTTAGCAGTCAAGTGCTTTAGCCACTATGCTACCAGAGCTCCTAGGATGTATTTAAGTGTCTTGAAACAGGAAACAGAAGTAGGGACCCAAAGCCATGAGTCATTCAGGAGGACAGAAGGAAGGTGAACATAGCAAGCAGGCCAAGAAATTCAAAGCCTGTGATTCTTCTGCTGTTGGGGTAACCTCGAGGGACTATGTCCCAAGGTCCTCAGGGACAAGAGAAGCAACATGTTACAGAGCTGCACCCAGGGTTGGATTACTCGGTAAGCAAGGTAAGCAGGATTTACTTGCACTTATTTACTAATCTATAGTGAGTAATTTCACATTTTTTCACCATATCAAAGATTTTGCTTCTAGGTATGGCTGGCATCTGTCTCTGTTCCAACCCCACATCACCTTCCTACAGAAATAAAGCCTCTGTTCAAATTTACAATCCCTGACAGGGATGGAGTACTCAGTAAGCAAGGTAAACAAAAAACAAACAAAAACCTATTCTGTAGTGAATAGCTTTGATCTTTGATGTGGTGAAACCTATGTGAAACTGTTCACTATAAATTAGAAAGTAAGCACAAGTAAGCCCCTGCTTACTTTGCTTATTGGGTAAACTGCCTCTGTGGATCATTCATTTGGAATGGGGCATTCTAAAAATCTAAATCAGTGAACCAACTGAATCACATACTATTTAAAAGAAATCTAGCTTTATTGCTTTCAAATACCCAAATGGGTTATTACCAAGTAAAATGAGATCAGTTAATGAAAAAATTATGATTTATAATTATGCCTGTGCTACATGATAATACATTATAAACATATTAAAGTCCGGGGTTATACCATATACTCCAAACTTTTTAGTCAGGAAGACATGAAAGGCAACAAACTTGAAACCAGTGGGCCCTGAGTGAACACTTAGGACACTATAGGGGAAAAGAAGTTATATTTATTGAATTTTTGCCAAGAGTCAAACACTGTGCTAGGTGATTTCTTTATCTAAGGTTATTCCTTTCCATCCTCACCTGGTGTAGACACCCCGAGGGTATGACTTTGTTCACTGCTATAATCTCAGCATCTAGAGCAGGGTGCAGCTCATACAAAGGGCTTAGTACATTACTATTTTTTATTTTATTGTGTCTTCAGTGAAGGTTTACATAGCAATTTAGGTTTCCATTCAACAATGTCTACACATATTGTTCAGGGACATTGGTTATATTCTCCACAATGTGTGTACATTCTCACTTTTTTCTGTTCTGGTTGTGCCATTTCCATTAATCTAGTTTTCCTGTCCCCTTATGTTCTCACCTTTGTTTTAAAGTAATTGTTGACCGTTTGGTCTCACATAGGTGATTTTTTTTTTTTTTTTTTTTTAAGGAACACAGTACTTACAGGTGATATTCATTATTTGTGAGCCAACCTGTTATATAGCTACAAAGGGTTAGTTTCAATTCAAGGTTTGAAGAATATCTCAGGGCAGTACTCTCTTGGAGTCCTCTAGTCTCAACCAGTCCATAAGACTGGGCTTTATTTTATTATTATTATTTTTCTAATAGGAATTTGAGGTCTGTACCACATTTTTCTCCCATTTTATCAGGGTCTGTATATTGTGGCCCTGATTACAATGATCAGTACTGGTGGTAGGGTACTATCTAGTTCTTTGGGTCTCAGGGTAGATGAGACCATGGTTCACATAGACTATTTGTCCCATAGACTAGTTTCTTTGTTAGGTCTTCGGTTTTTGCTATGGATGAGTAAAGACCAATAATTGTATCTTAGATGGCCGCTTGCAAGCTTTTAAGACCTCTGACACTACTCACCAAACTGGGATGTAGAACATAGCTTTATGAACGATATTATGCCAATTGACTGAGATGTTTCACCAGACTCTGGTCATAATCCTTCAAACCCAGAAAACCAATCCCACAAGGTATTTGTTATGTCTAAGAAAGTACATAACTGTGCCCTTAGGTACTTTATCATATATATGAATGTATGTGTGTACAGTCACATAGATGCATATATATGTATGTTATGTGTGTATATACACATACACATACACTTGTATATACACACATATACATCATATATACATACTTATACACATATATACCTACATATATGCATATATACCAGCACATATATTTTTTTATTGTTTTTGCTGCTTCAAAATTATATATGTCATAGCAATTACCAACAGGTCCTTTTTTTGAATGTATATTTTAGTAACATCATTTAACCTCATTTGATGTTACGTTTCCCATCACTAAAAATAACAAGTGTCCACTATCTTGTGATCCCCCCCTCACCCCTCATCCCTAGTAGTCACTAATGAACATTAGTTTCTGTATATTTGCCTCTTCATTTCATCTCATAAGAGTGAGAAGATATGATATTTGCTTTTTTGTGGTTGACTTATTTTGCACAACATAAAGATTTACTACCTTGGAAACCCAATGAGGGTCACTATGAGTTGGAACCGACTTGATGGCAGTGAGTTTGGTAATGTCCTCCAAGTTCATCCATGTTCCAAGATGTTTCAGGAACTAATTTTTCTTTGTCACTGAGCAGTATTCTAGTGTATGTATACCACATTTTCTTACCCGTTCATCCATTGATGGGCACTTAGGTTGTTTCCACCCTTTTTTTTTTTTTTTTTGCTATTGTGAATTGTGTTTCAGTGAACATTAGTGTGCATATATCTGTTGGTTTCACTTCTGTTTGATCCCTAGTACATTCTTTTAAAATAAATTAGTTAATAAATTAACCATATTGTTGTTGTTACCTGCCATCAAGTTGGCCCCAAAATCTTGCTTGTTGTTCATCTCCACTGAATGGAATGTGAGCTCCATCAAGTCATAGATTTGTTTTGTACTCCCAGTGCTGAGAACAGAGCCTAGCACAGAGTAGGTATTCAATCAAAACTGGCAGAATGAGTGAATAGGGCAGTAGCAGCAAGTCATAGTGAGAAGCAGTAAACCACTACAGCCCCCTTGAAATGCCCCAGATCCTTCAGAGGGAGTTGAAAGGGGACCAGAGCCTTGTATAGGAGATAGAAGAATGAAACTAGTGATGGCAGGGCCAAAGCAAATTCTAATTGCATGTAGTTGACCTTCCATGCTAATTCATGGAGACAGGGAAACTGGAGCAGGAACGCAGCTTGTGAAGCTTGGAGCAATGGATGCAACAATAGCTGCAGTTCCAAGCAAGGTGCACAGGCTAATCTGACAGGCTTAGGGACACATCTGGAGACCCTGTCAAGTCTTCTAAGGCTCCTGAGGCCACCAATGCTGAAAGCAGGAAGAATACTTGCGTGAGGGACTGTTGCTTCAGTGAACAGAGCAAACAGAGAGCCAGCCCCACTGGCTTTTGCTCTAGAGTCTTGGCTATGCCAAGATTGCACTATGGAGCAGAAAGAAAATGGGCTTTGGAATGAAACAGACATTTCAATGCTGTCTGGTCCTGTCCAGTTCTGACAGCTCACTCACTCCAGGACCAGGTCCCTGGAGATCCCATCTTTTGAAGCTGAGCCGTCTTACCAGCTCTTGCCATGAGCTTTTGCTGCAAGTGGAAACTCTGAGATGCCTGTGGCTTTTGGGGAAGTTACTGGAGAGGCTATAGCCCAGACCTCTCCCTAAGCAAAAAACCAGCACCCATCTCTGCTTCTTAGATTTTAGTATGAGACAATATGGAGGTCACATTGTATTGCTACTGATAGAGATCAATATGGTTCGTGCTCCACCTTGGGGTTGGAGCAGCAGAACTGGCCAAGCCTCAGGGCCAAAAGAGCCACTGCAGACAGGGCTCACATCGCTGAGGACCCTCAGTTCATTGCCTCAGCTGTGTGCTCACGGGGAGTGGCAGCTCTGCCTCTAGTTTCTGGATGTGGGCCCCTTTAGGGAAGTTTTCCCAGGAAATAGGTGGAGCCTTCTGATTTCTTGGAGTCTGTTTGCTGTTTGTCTCTCTCTCAGACAGAAGAGACAGGAAGAAGGCTTTGAGGGATGGGTAGGGAAAAGGGCCCAGCTTTTACCCTGAGGCCAGTGTTATAGCCACTGCTATTTTCTGTTTCTTCTCTCAGGCCATGTGCAGAGAGAAGCTTTGGCTATCTGGTTACAAATCCAGAACCAGATGAAAAGGAGGTAGGGAGAAACTGGGGCAGGCAGGCCTGTGTCCCGGGTAACTGGCTGCTGCGGGTCCTGTTGCCTATGACCAAAGTTCATCCTGGGGACAGATACAGATAGTCCTGGCTGCTGGTCCTCCTCTTGGAGTGTTTGGGTAGAGGGGCCATTCCCCCTCCACTCCTGAATCTGGGCAAGAGCCAGAGCCCCTCTGAGCCTCTATTGTCCTCACTTGTGAAATAGGAATTGATCGTCAGGCTGCCGTAGAGAGTCACTGTGAAGCTGCCTTTTGGAAAGATGAAGGCTAAGCATTAAATAATCAACTGAGTTTTGCTGAATATCCCAGAAAAGAATTCTTAAAGGATATTTTCCTTTCTTCCAACTTTTTTTTTAAAGAGCTTTATTGGGAGGGGGTATGTGTAATTTACATACCATAAAATTCACCCATTTTCAGTGTATACTTCAATGATGTTTAGAAAAGTTTTCTCCCACTCTCAAGATGCCTTGTTGCATGCTTTATTTTGCGTTAAAAAGAAAAAGGCTATTTGAATGTCTAGAAATGTACTTTTTCAGCTTTCAGTAAACTGCCCACCAGCCTCCCGCTGGTGAGAATTCACCATTATCCCCTAAAGAGCTTGATGCTCGGGCCTCACCTGAGAAGCCCAGCCTGAGTTTGCAGAACATCAAAGCCCAGTTCATCCCAGCACTGCTGATGAGGGCTGGACTCACATCACCATTCAGGGAATGGTTACATGCTTGAACATTCTGCAACGTCAGCGTCCAGAGTGTGTGCCTTTGGCTTGCTGTCTACTGTGCCTCCTCCACAGCCTGAGAGGTGTGTCTTCCCTTCCTTCTCTTCCAGATGCCCAGTTCTGAGGTCCAAATTCCAGCCTTTGTGCAAAACAGCAGGCTCCTGTGGGAATGAGGTTGGTCTGAGACTCAGGGTAGGTCTCACACCTCAACACTGGGCAAATCTAACTCTCTGGGCTTCTGTGTCTCTTCCATAAGTTGGGGTCAATGTTTGGCTTTTGAGGGTATGGTAGGAGTGTGGGAGATTTTATTACATGTAGTGGTGCTTTTCTGTACCCAGCAAACCAAGGCATTATGTCTCTGCTTATGGTTGTGTTCCCAAGGACAATTTTTCAGATTGTTTTAATACCTTTTGATGTCCTGAGTGGGTTCAGTTCTTCTGAATGTGCTGAGAACTCTAATAATGACAAGTAGGTAAATCATTCTGTTAAGTAAAGGCACTCTCCTCTTCTCTGGTTGCAGATAGTTAGAACATGAGCTGAAGAAGGTCTTTTGCCAATAGCACCACAGTTAGGCTTTCTCTTCCAGGAATCCTCAGAACTACTAAGAGAAAGAAATGGGATCTGACAGGAAAGGGCTTGGAGCTAATCGGAAGAAAGGAGCCTTGACAATCTTAGGTCTGACACCATTAAAATCCTCATTTCAACGTCTTTATTCATTGTGGCAAAATCCAGAATAGCTTTCTCCGGTACCTGCAGTGGGTTGTGGGCAGGAAGGGAGGCTGATTCAGAGTCCCCCACAGACTCCTCCTAGGGGAAAAGTCTACCAGCCCCAGGAGCTCTGGACACAGCTTGACCTGTGTCCAAGCTCCTGAATCTCTCCGAGCCTTAGCTTGGTCATCTGTTAAATGGGGCTGGTAGTATCTACCTTTAAGCTTACTGTGAAGATAAAGTGAGGTGATGGACATCAGCAAAGTTCTTAGTCCCTCAGATAAATGGTTAGTGTATTAGTTTCCTATTGCTGCTGAGTCAAATGATCACACACTTACGTATTATTATCTTATAGTTCTAGAAGTGAGAAGGCAGGTCTCATTGAGCTAAAGCAAACCCTAGCTGCCCTACCTAATAGAAGGATGAGTCTTAATTGCTTTGTGCCTCAGTTTCCTCACTTGTAAAATGGTGATAGCAGTATCTACCTCATAAGGTTGTAAGGAAGATTAAAAGAATGAGTATGTGCAAAGCCTTCAGGACAGTGCCTGGCACACAGTGAGCCCATGTATTAGGTATGATTTACCTATGGGTGAGGAGCCTTGCCTGAAGGACACAGGCTTGTGTATACCTCTCTGACTCACTCCATTGAGGACTGACTCTGATTTGCTTGGTATCAGCCCTGTAGGACATAATCTCTGCCCACCTAGCTGGGAAGAAATGAGGCCTAATTTAGCCCCACTCAAAAAATCAGTAACAGTGATGATTCTAACAAGGTTGTGGATAGAGGAATCAGCCCCTGTGCCCTGGGAGGGGCTGGCAAGGGTTAGAAAAGACAGCCCCAGCTAGGTGGGCCAGGATTCAGAAAGTGTGGCATGTCCTAGCAAGGAGCTAGAGAATAAGCCAAGGGACTTGGGGGAAAGTGCAGTCATTTTAGTCTTAGGCTGAAACAGGTGCAAAGAGTTTGCATTCAGCTACTAACCTGAAGCTTGGAGGTTCAAACTCACTCAGCTGCACCACAAAAGACAGTCCCAGTGATCTTCTGTAAAGCTGACAGATAAGAAAACTCTGGAGGAGTTCTACCCTGTTACACATGAGGTTGCCATGAGTCTAAGTCAACTAGGCAGCAATGGGTTTGCTTTTTGTTTTTTCACAAGGCAAGCAAGAAGCAGGAAAACATTCAGACCCAGTGAACTCACTGCAAATATTGTTTGATGGCCTCTTACAGTCAAATTCCATACTCACTTCAGCTCGCTGACATGGCCTTCCACAGAGTGAGTTTAGGACCTGGGGGTGGCTGAGCCCGCGGCTGAGGTAGCTGGGGCATGTAGAGGCAGCCAGACCTCAGTGTGTACACACACACACACACACACACACACAGGCACAGAAAGGGACTAGATTAGAAATGATGCAGAATGAACGCTGCTATTAAAGACTCCAAGTTTTAATGCTCCCAGCCAACCACATAAAGAACATGTGAAAAAATCATTTTAAGGAGTGACAAATGTACGTATCTTAGAAACCAGGATTTATAGGTGCCATTACTTGCTACTTTGAAACAACCCTTTAAACCTAGAATTCTGCCTAGGAGATATAATGAACTCTGAAGCACATACCATCATTTTTTTTTTTTTTTTTCCTTTCCTTCCCCGAGAGCTGACAGCCTGGAGCTGCGCACCCGTACTTCTAAATATACACCTCACTGTTCACACATAAAACACAGTGTTTCTACACATCAATTTCTTAGAATGAACTGGCTGGACCAACTCTTGATGTTAAAGCAGCATCTTCTCTTGACACAGATACATAGGTGGGAACATCTGAGCTCAACAGGAAGCAAGAAAGGGGGTCTTTGCAGTGGGTCAGCCAGTGCCCTGACTAGCTTCACACTCCTGCAGGAGCTGTGGTCCGCCCAAGGCATTGGGATGTGCTACAAGAGTGCTTACTCTAAGAAACCTGCAGGCTGAATTGAGCTGGGAAGAGCCCGTGGTGACTGAGAGGAATGGGGATGTGCTTTTCTCCTGTAATGTCACTTTACCTTTTGCTCTCCTGTCTCAAGCAGCCAATCTGGGGAAGCACATTGGTGTCCAGGGCTTTTTTTCTGTCTTAAAAGAGAACCAGGTGCTGTAGAGCAGCGGTTCCCAAACATTAGCAAGCACTTTGCCTGTCCAGTCGATTCCATCCTGTGGTGGGTGACCCATGTGTTACAGAGTAGAGCTGAGCTCCACAGGGTTTTCTTGGCTGTAATCTTTATGGAAGGAGGTCACCAGGCCTTTCCTCTGTGGTGCTGCTGGGTGGGTTCAAACCTGCAGCCTTTCGGTTCAAGCACAAACTATTTGTATCACCCAGGGACCTGACTTACCCAGAGAGCTTGTGAAATCACATATCAGAACCCTGGGCCCCATCTCTAGAGTCTGATGCAACAGCTTCTGCGGTAGGCCTGAGAATTTGCATTTTTAACAAATTACCATGGGGTGCTGAGGCTGCTGCTCCAGGGACCCCACTCTAAGCCCAAGTGAGTGAGACTAGATGATCTCTAAGATCCTTTCTTGTCCCACTTTGCCATGATTCTGTGGTGGCTCAGGTCACTGCTTCTGGCTCACATGCAGACTGGTGGCTTCCAGGTGGAACCAGAATGTTGAATTTGCAACTCTTAGACCTCTAGTTCAACCCTTTAATTTTATAAATGAAAATTTACGATTCAGAGAGGTTAAATGACCTCTCAGGTCGCACAGCGAACTAGCAGTCCATGGATTTTCTCATTTCATGCTCCCTCCACCACCATGAGGTTTTCTGTAAAATGGCCTGGGAAGACACAAACTGTTCTGTGTACAGTCTTTCCAGCCCCTGTGCAGCAGCCAAACCCCAGAGACTGAGCCTGGGGAAACCAGCAAATTCCTACCTCAGAGACCCCTTGCCTGGGTCTCAGTCTACAGAAAGCACCTGCAACCTATCTGTCAGGCTGGCAGGAAGGTAAGAAGTGCTCTGCAGATGTGGGGCAGGGAGGCTATTAAACACAAAATCCTGGGTCTGTTAGCCCAGGCTTCCTTCCAGAGCAGAGCAGAGCTCCCATTTATCTCAGTTATCACGGGCTATATTCTCACACATGGACACACACACTCAGCTAGGCACATACTCCCGACTAGACACGTGCACTCAGCTACACACATACACTCAGCTACACACACATACTCAGCTATACACACTCAGCTTCATATATACACTTGGCTATACAAACACATTCAGCTACACACACGGTTAGCTATAAACATACATTCAGCTACATACACACCCAGTTACACACACACACACTCAGTTACACACATGGCTACACACACTCAGCTATACACACAGAGCCACACATACTTTGGGCTATACACACACTCAGCTATAGATATTTAGCTACACACATACACTCAGCTACTCACATGCTCAGCTATACACACAGTCAGTTACAGAAGCCCGCAGCAGCCCACAAACGCTGGTCCTGAAAACAGATTCTTCTAGTCCCAAGGGGCAGCTCGTCGCCATGTAGCAAGACCATTAAAAATGTGTCGTTTTAGAGATGAGAAAAGAACACTTGTAAAAACAAACTTGCAAGAAGAAATATTACAACGCTTTACTCTTGTTAAATAGCCCACATCTGAATCTTTAAGTGCAATTTACAGCAGAGAAGGATAAATGTGAGGCACGGCCTGTGAGCCTCAGGTCTGCCCGTGAGCCCCTGGCTGGCCAGCTGTGGCCGCGCCGGGGTGGGTGCCCATCAATCCAGCAGTTGGGGGCTCGCTGGACATCTTTTCATTACTGTCCCCAGTTGTAAATCTCCTAGCCCAGGCATCTGCAGCAGTATTGTGGCAGGGAGAAGTGGATTTGTCCTTCAAAAAAAGTTAACAAACAGGCCCTCCCAACCCCAGGCTCTTGCAGGACCAGGGAAAGGCTTTGAATTCCTGTCAAAGAAGCCGTTAAAGGAAATAGGCCATTTTCAAACAAAATCTATATCTCAAGCATGACGGTAAAAATATTTATCATATGAAAGATGTGAAAACCTTTATGATGTCTCAACACTCTGTATTAGGAATGCAATGTGTGTCCCATGGAGGACGTGAAAAAATACCGTCACGCCCATGATTTTGAAAGGGGAAAAAAATTAGTCCTTTCCATCTGGCAAATTCTTAATTTACCAACCCAGTCATTCTGCATGGACACCTAAGGCAGAGGAAGGAGGTGGGCTCAGCCTTCAGCCAGATAAAATAAGCAAAGGCTTTGGACAAAGAAACTGGAAATGTCTGGGACACAGTAAATAGAGGTTCCATGCTTATCTCCCTCTGTCAGCCATGGGCTTTGAACAGAACCTATACCAACACCTTGTACATAGGTCAGACAAAGGCTCTTCAGGGACCTAATGGTGTGTTTTTTTCTCTGGAATTAGATTTCCAAAGTGCACATGGAAGCCTGTTAGGACCCCATACCACCTCATACACCTCCATCACATACCTTATATGAGACATGAACTTAATGAATTGTGGACTTGAAGAGGGTTCACTCCAATTTATTCTCTTTCCCTCCTTCTAGGCCCCAGAAAGAGTATCCTTCAGTTTAGGAGAAATGGAATTGTTGAACTGTCAGAAGGGGCACTTGGGGAGGGCCTCACACTATTGTGTAGCCCTGCTTTTTTGCCAAGCTCCTGCCTCATTGTGTTCCTTATCAGTGCATTTCTCAGCACCATGGGTAAGAAGATTTCCCAAGTGCGGATGTGAGACCAAGTCAGAACCCAGTGGAATCACAGGAATCATCCATCAAGAGCAGTGCTTCTTAGCCTTATATTTTACATGTCTAGTACATATTAAGGAGCTCTGGTAGAGTAGTGCCTAAGGCACTTGACTGCTAACCAGAAGGTTGGTAGTTCAAACCCACCAGCCACTCCTTGGAAGGAAGGTTGGGCAATCTACTTCTGTAGTGATACTGCTTTGGAAACCCAAGGAGGGGTTACTATGAGTTGAGTCTGACTCAATGGCATGTAACAACAGCAACAACAACAGTACATATTAGGGAGCTGTGGTGGCATAGTGCCTAAGGCTTTTGACTGTTAACCAGAAGGCTGGGGGTTCAAACCCACCAGCCACTTCTCAGAAGGAAAACTGGGCAGTCTAGTTCCATAGAGATACTACCTCAGAAACTCAAGGAGGGGTCGCTATGAGTCAGATTTGACTTGACGGCAATGAGTTTGGTTTTTGTTTTGGTTTAGTACATATTAAGGAGCTCTGGTGACATAGTAAATAAAGCATTTGGCTGCTAACCAGAAGGTCAGTAGTTCAAACCCACCAGCTACTTCACAGAAGGAAGATGAGATGGTCTCTATAAAGGTTTACAGCCTCAGAAACCCAGTGGGGGTCACTATGAGTCAGAATCGATTCGATGACAGTGAGGTTTTTTTTTTTTTTTTTTGGTACATATACATGAAACAGCAATTTACAAATCAATGTTTAGCCTTACTATATCTGACTTACTTTCGTGTATTCTATTTTATTCTGCCATATATTCTGTTTAAAAAGAATGCTGGTCATGACCTAGTAAATTGATTGTATGACCTACTAGTGGGTTGTGACACACATTTTGAAAAACACTGCTCTAGATCAATGGATTGCAATCTTTTTAAACCAATGCATTCTGATATGGACCCCTAAGGAAGGAGAGATGACCCCCTAATCAGAAATAACTTGTCTAGGCCAGTGGCTTTCAAAAGATGTTGTGGAACCCCTTGGGATAGTGGACCCTGAGTGAGGAGAGGGAGGTGTCTGAAGTCCCTTTATCCCCCTTTACCAGAGTGCCTCTAATTTAATCTGTTTATACATTGGGATTCCACATAAGGAACACTTCAAGGAAAGATTTCTGTGGGTAAAGAAAATGGTTTGTACCCCACAAGCTAGTGAGTTATGTGTCTCATTCCCAGGGAACAAAATGAGGTCAAGTAATTTGCTGTACCAGAAAGACGAAGTGACTTGCTGAAGATGACACAAAGAGGCAAAGTTAGGGCAGAGTGAGAAGGAGAGAAGACAGGAGATGATAACTGTGGCAGGGTGTTTGTGGGGGGGTCTTCTGACTTATGTTCACATTCAAAAAATCTAGTGGTAAGAACACACACAGATCAATGGAAGGATCTAGTTCCTTGGCTTCAGGTTAGATTACTGGTAGATTCAGGGTGGAGAAACTTCTTACCTACTGGGAGTCAGAAAGCCCTGCTTATCATCTACATGTGTCTTTGATTAATAAAAGACAGGAAATAAATTGATTATCTCTGAATACAGGCAGTGTTCAGAGGAGAGCACTTTTCTTAACCTGGGGTCCAGGAGGTGGGAGGCTTTGATAGAGAGCAGACAGGTACCACTGTGTGTGCCCATCAGCCACATCTGCCACATGTGCACACTGGGGAGGGAAGGCAAAGAGGGGAAGAGAGTCTACTTGCTCCTCCACACTCACAAGAAGCAGCTGATCCTGAATGTTGAGACTCACAGCTCTGTAGTAACCACCACATCAGGTGCTGCTGCCCCAGTGTAGGTCACGCGTTGCCTGCAGTCTTCAGAACTCTTCCCAAGCCCATCTGGTTCCTGCCTGCAGTCCCTGCTTTCTGCTCCCAAGAACCTTTCCTTCCTAGAACCAGATGCAGGAGAGGCAACGTGCGTGAGTCCTTTCTCCAGCTCCCTGAAAGATCCTCTGAACACAGTAGAGGCTATCAGGCCAATCTGTTGGCTGACCAGAGGCATTCTGAAGGAAACAATACTGTTTCCTGGGGTGAATGCAGGGTCTCAGCAATACGTGGCCCTGAGGCTTGATGCTGTCCAGGAGACACCTGTATATACTTGCACAGATCTACACTAGGAACTATCCCTGAGGTCACTTCTGAACTCAAGTTCTCAAACCTGGCTGCTGCACATTCAGGTTGACTAGATGACAAAACAATAACAACAATACAAACTACAGATGCCCGGGCCCTACCCCAGACCAACAGAATCAAAATCTCTAGTGGTAGCATCCAGGCATCTTTTGTTTCATTTTTATCTCCACAGGTGATTCCAGTGTGCAACCAAGGACCAATGGGTTGGAACAGTGGTTTCCAAACTTCAGGGCGCACACAAGAAACACCTGGCAAGTTTGTTAAAAATTCACCCCAGGGTATTTCATTCTCAAAAATGCTGGAGCAGAAGGTCTGGGGCAGGGTAATCATTAACAAATCATAAGGAATTTGCCCCTCCCTGAACAACAGAACCTCATGTCAGTTCTAAACATTTCAGATCTCAAATAACATATCCACCTGCTGCCATAGAGTCAGTTCCAACTCGTAGCAACCCTATAGAACAAAGTACGACTGTCCCCATAGGGTTTCCTAGGCTGTAAATCTTTATAGAACAGACTGCCTCATCTTTCCCCCACAGAGTGCCTGGTGGGTTCAAACCACTGATCTTTTAGTTAGTAGCTGAATGCTTTAACCACTATGATACCAGAGCTCCTTCAAATAACAAAGGGATTCTTAATGTTTTATTTCCTGAACAAATTCCGTAATCCTTTAAGATATCATAATTTTTTTTTAGTGGACAAATACTGTGACTTCTTCAGATGTAATAATGCGTTATCATTACCTTCTTTCAAACAACCTTTGAAAGTTTAATAACTCATGACTGAAAAGTCTGTTTTTCTCACCCCTGTTGAGCATCATGATGTCTTGTATTCCCTACCTGAGCATCAAAAGGCCCCTCATTCTCAAGGCAAATCTTGGAGGAGTCTTGGATATACTCAGGTATGGAGAAGACCTCTCAGAGTCCCACACGGGCTGAAGAGTACTCTCCTTCTTCCTTCCCGCCCTGCAGCTCTGATAAATGACCAAGTCTTGTTTTAAGATTCCAAGTCCTTTGTCTATACTACAGGTTTCTTAGGTGGTTCTGATGCAGTGGTCTCCAGCTTTGAGATCTCTCTCTCTAAAGCTTACTATCGTCAAATCGAATCTGACTCATAGCGAACCCTCCCTGGGTTTCCGAGGCAGTATCTGTGTGGAAGTAGATTGCCCAGATATAGATTAATAAAAGTTTCCTGCCGCGGGAAGGTTGCCTACAGATGGGGAGCTCACAGGCTCTTCACTGAGCCCCTACTTCCCTGAGTCATCTATAGGACTGGGGCTTTTTTCAAACCATACAGGATCTTTGGGAATCCCTGTGTGGCCCTATAACTTTAAGGACACTAGCTTAGTGAGCAACCATTACTGGTAGGGGTATAGCAGATACAACATATATAGGTGATGGGTCAAAGGTTGAGAACAATTACAGGAAGGACAGAGATGAGTCCACACACTCCCTACCTTACACTATAGTATAAAAGGACAGTTAAATAGGTCCATTGCTAGCATATCCTCATACCACACTGGGAGGGCTGGCTGCTGGGTAGACAGGTGCTCATATAGACAGATGACCACACAGCTGTCCCCAGGGATTGGTAAGGAGAGAATGCTGGACGTAGCTACTGCCTCATAAGGCAAGGCCAGCAGAGCACAGTGCTCTGCAGCCATATCACTGTGAATAAGTCACCTCAGAGGGTATTATTTTCTGGGTCTTGGAACCAGGAAACGCAGTCTGGGTTGATATAAACAAAAAGGAGCCAGTCTGCTTTCTTGCCTTTGTTACCATCTCAGACAGTGCAGAACTAATGAAGGCCTCAAACCATGGCCCAGACTGTTCCCAGGGACATCACAGAGGGATCGGATAAAAGGCTTCAGGACATCTCTGAAAACCTGCCCCTCATTATAAGCAGTCCCAGTGCTTCATGGCAACAGGCAGGCCTCACTGTGAGCCACACATCTTTTTAGAGATAACAAGGACCTTCAAGATCACACAAGCCCATGCTTCCTTCCACATACGCCCATTGAAGGAGAAGAGTGGGCAAGGCTCCTCCATATTCTGGGATACAACTTTGAGCAGGCCACCACAATCCTGAAATCTCTTGCCTTGTCTTAGAAGTACATGCATAGTTTGCATTTTACTCTGCAATATATATTCCTATCTGCTCAATATATATCTGAGTTTCTTTCCTTATCTTTAAGAAAAATTGTTAACCAAAACAATATGCCATGTTTTTCTTGGGAAGCAACGTGTATCCCGGCCCATTGTCATATAGAGGCAGTATAGTGGTTAGAGCCACTGCCTTGAGAGACAGACTTCCTGAGATTGAGTATCAACCTACTTCATTTCCTTCTGTGGGAATCTGGGCAAGTTTCGTATCCTCTCAGTGCCTCACTTTCCTTACCTAACAAATGGTGATGATGCTAGTTCCTGCCTCATAGGGTGAGATTAGTTGATATGTGAAAATGCTTAAAACAGAGTCTGACTCAAGCCCTCAGTAAGTATTACCTATTAAAGTTATCCCAGGAGTTATATGTATCTCCAACTTGGGGAACGTCCCAAGGACATGGCCCAGAGAGCCAGATGCCTTATGCATGTTCACCAGTGAGTTTGACCAGCATGTGGGGAGCTCCACTTCCAATCACACACATTTTTGCATCTCTCTCTAAGATTTTTGTCATCAGTGTGCTCTTTCTGTGTTCAAAATCATGGGCTTGTTCATTTATATGGAGCTATGATGGTCCCTGTCTACCCTTTGGTCACTTCCAATGATGGGGGCTTACTACCGCTCACTGGAGTAGCTCTTCCACATTCCTAGGGTTTGAGTGTTGGAAGATTTCTGCTTTGGGTCTCAGGCTTCCTCCTATCTGCCAATGATTCCTCAAGAGGAGTTAGTAGTGAGAACTGAGGTCTGTAGCTCTGAGCTGCTCAACTTCGAAGACATCAGCACACTAGCCCATCTCTAACCTGTGCCTCTAAGCTAGCTGGGCACAGGTGTGCCGTGCCCCTATTGGCTCTGAACAGGCAGCTGAGAGGACTTTAGCAGGTGTCCCAAACCTACCTCTTTTGTTCCTAACGTGCTTCTGCTTCCTTCTGGTCTCAGTCTCTTTCCAGGCTCCTGGCTTCATCTCTTATTTATATCACATGGAGGGTGCTGTCCAGTGGGCTTGGCATCTCTATCTGATTTCTTGGATTTCTGCCTTTGAATGGTTAACTTGCATACTCATCCCTTGGAACCAACTCCAAAGTCCTGGCTCATCAGCCTATGTCTTGGCAAGATCTATCCGTTACCCCTAAAAAAAGGAATTTAAATGACCTACCAGGCTTCCCTTGGGATAACAGCCCTAATTGTCATGTGTTGTGTACTTTTCTGAGGCATGTGCTTTTCTAAGTGCTTTGTGTACATTATCTTATATTTGTTGTTGTTGTCAGCCCCGACTCACAGTGACCCCTCCTTGGGTTTCCAAGGCAGTATCACTACGGAAGTAGGATTGCCCAACCTTCCTTCCGAGGAGTGGCTGGTGGGTTTGATCCGCCAGCCTTCTGGTGAGCCATCAAGTGCCTTAGGCACTATGCTACCAGAGCTCCTATTATCTTATATAATCCTTCCAAAATGTCAGAAATGGGTACATTAGTACCCCCACATTACAGGTGGGGAAATTGAGGTGCAGAGAGGATGAGTGTTTGCTTATGGTCACATAGCCAGTGAATGGTGGAGCAGCGATTTGAATCTGTGTCTGTGTGAATCCCAAATCCTTGCTGTTTAGATCATAATGCCTCCTCCATTTTCTAGTAAAACAAACAAACAAACAAAAAACCCAGGGCAAACATTTGTTCTCCTTGAGCTGGGAAAGACCTGCCCTCAAAAAGTCTACCAAGGGTCCAAAAATCAGTGTTCAGAGTATGTTCCAGGCTGGGATGCTGTGACTGTCACCTGTATCCCTGATTCCCATTCTGGTAGGCAGAGCCTGAAAGCTGCAGGAGGCAGTCTGGGAACTGAGGGTGCTCATAGCCGGGTGAATGTCACTGCATGGTGCCAGCAACTCATAGCAGGACCACACAGTGGAGGGGGAGATGGGCTGGCAAGAGCTGGGCAGAGGAGTAGATCCCCAGCCAGGGAGGCTTGAATGGTGAGCAGGCTTAGGCCTAGTGAGGAATGAGGGTACAAGCTGGAGAGAGAGAAGCAGATGTCCAGTTAGAGAGCAGGGGACATAGTGGCAGGCTGGGAATGGAGGGAGTTCTGACTTGAACCCACAGGACACTCAGGATCATATCTGTCAGCTTCTTAGCAGGCTCTGTCAGGTGCATTTTTATATCCCATGTGCCTATTGGTTGTTGGATGGATGGATGGATGGATGGATGGACTGATCAATCACTGGAAAGCATGAAAATTCCAGCTCCTACCAGCAGATATGGGGCTAAGACTTTTGCTGAAGGCAGGTTGTGAGGAAGGGTTCTCATGGCTTATGCAGGGATGCACTCTGACCCTCTGTCTCCTTCTCCCTTTTTTCCCCAGAGGCTCCTGCTAAGCCTGAGGAGGTAGAGACTGAGCCCTTCACAGATTCCTCTTTATTTGCACACTGGGGTCAAGAGCTCAGCCCTGAAGGCCGCCGCGTGGCTCTGAAGCAGTTCCAGTACTACGGCTACAACGCCTACCTCAGTGACCGCCTGCCCCTCGACCGTCCTCTGCCTGACCTAAGACCCAGTGGGTGAGCAGAGTCAGTGAATGGGACCTTTGCTGAGCTACCTTTGGGGTGATGGGGTCACCACAGTGCTGGGAACAGGGTCAGGGTTGGGTGTCTGGACTTCTGGGTTCCTTTCCTGCTAGGGTCGTTTTCTGCAGCGTGCCTGGGACAAGTCACTCTTCTCCCTTAGCCTCAGTTTCTCCATCTGCTGAGTCAGGAGAAAGCTGTTTCCTTCTCCATTTGCTTCCACTAGAGATTTTGAGGATTATTAAGCTAATTTACTCCTTAAGTACCATGGACTCATCGGCATTCCTGTTAATATGTCATCTTAACCCAATTAGGTGCATTTTTATGAACAATTATATATTTTTTTGTTATAAATTAGTTTTTTACAGTACATCTGTCTTCCAGGATGAACAAGTCATTACCCCTGGCAGAGAAGTCTGTCTTGACTTTTCTCTTTGTTGCAGAAGGATGTTCTTTTAAGGTTCAGTTAGAATTTGTATTAATTATTAAAAGTATGAACACGTACCATAGCTGAGAAAATCTCATTAACTTTTGTGAGCTCCCCCCTTACACTTTCTTTTCCCCTCTTTCTCCTTATTTTAAAAATTTTCTTAAAGCTACAAACCACAATGTAAGCTTGTGTCTGCATTTTTAGGAAACATTTGGCTGCTGGGTTTGAAAAGCTATGTATGTTCCTTCCAGGAGGAGAGTTCAGTTCAGTTCCAAAGACACTTATTGAGTAACTGCAATACGCTATATAACTGGGTATGGTTGTTCTTGTCCCACAGAGAGCCTGGCTGGTCCCTAGGAATGAAAGAGCTGTTGAGGATCTACAAGGGGATGTTGTTGTTGTTGTTGTTGTATGCCGTCGAGTCGGACTCGACTCATAGCGACCCCTCCTTGGGTTTCCGAGGCAATATCACTACGGAAATAGATTGCCTCATCTTCCTTCCGAGGAGTGGCTGGTGGGTTTGAACCGCCAGCCTTCAGGTTAGCAGTCAAGTGCCTTTAGCCACTATGCTACAAGGGGATAGAAGAATATATATTCGTTTACCAAAAACTCACTGCTGTTGAGTTGGATCCGACTCATAGTGACCCCTCCTTAGGTTTCTGAGGCAGTATCACTACGGAAGTAGATTTCCCAATCTTCCTTCTGAGGAGTGGCTAGTGGGTTTGAACCACCAGCCTTCTGGTTAGCAGTCAAGTGCTTTAGGCTCTACAGCACCAGAGCTCCTATATATTCATTTAATGGGTATTTATTGAGCTAGCATTGTGTAGACATGGAGACAGACCAGTGAACAAAACAGAGAAAAATCCCTGCCCTCAGGGAGCCTGCATTCCAGTTGGGGGAGATGGATAATATAAATAAAGAAGATAATATGTGGTATGTTAGGAGCTCTGGTAGCATAGTGCCTAAAGCACTTGACTGCTAACCAGAAGGCTGGTGCTTCAAATCCACCAGCCACTCCTTGGAAGGAAGGTTGGGCAAACTACTTCTGTAGTGATACTGCCTCGGAAACCCAAGAAGGGGTCGCTAGGAGTCAGGTACGACTCGACAGCACATAACAACAACAACAACAACAACATGTAGTATATTAGATGGTGGTAAGTACTATAGAGAAATATAAAGTGGGAGATAGAGGCCACCTGGGATGGGGGATTGCAAATATTAATTGGGTGGTCAGACAAGCCCTCACTAAGTAGGTGATATTTGAGCAAAGCCTGGAGAGGATGAGGAAGTAAACCATATGGACATCTTGGAAGAACTTTCTAGGCAGAGGGATCAGCAAGTGCGAAGGCACTGAGGTGGAAGCTCACTTGGCATGTTTGGAGTGGAGAATAGGAAGGAGGCTTGTGTGGCTGGGGCAAAGTGAAAAAGGACACAATAGTCAGAGATGAGATCAGAGGGGCAATAAGAAGCTGATTAAGTAGGGCATTGGCTTTCAACCTTGACTGCACATTTGGCTCATCTGAGACCTTTTAAAACTCCTGATGTTGGGCCACACCCCAGACCAATTACATCAGAGATTTATAGGAGGGACACTCAGGATCAGTATTGCTCTACAAAAATGCAAAACGCAACCACTGCCATGGAGTCGGATCTGACTCATAGTGACCTCTCCTTGGGTTTCCGAGGCTGTATCACTACGGAAGTAGGAAGTAGATTGCCCAACTTCCTTCCGGGGAGTGGCTGGTGGGTTTGAACCGCCAGCCTTCTGGTTAGCAGTCAAATGCCTTAGGCACTTATTCCAAAGTGCAGCCAAGTTTGAGAATGCAGGAGTGTGTGACTTTGACTCTGAGATGGAACCATAGGAAGGGCTTGAGCAGAGCGGTAGCATTGCTGTGATTGCCCTTTTCAGAGGCTGCTCCCAGTGCTGTGCTGCAAATAGACTGAAAGGGGCAAGAAGGAAGCAGGGAGATCAGATATGAGGCTTCTGCAAATCTGGGTGAGAGATGATGGTGGCCTGGACCAGGATGGCAAGGGGGCAGGTATTGAGATAGAGTTGGATTCTGGAAATTATCCTAAAGGTGACTTTAACTAAGCACCACAGGGACTCAATCCACTGGGAGTGCCACAAAGACCCATATGGGACTAAGGGAAGAGCAGATGTGATGTGGGCAAGACCAAGAGGCTCTAGAGAAAAGGTCTGCAGGAGGAGTGGGGGCTCTAGGGCATGGACCTTGACCTTGACCCTTGGCTATCACAGGAGCCCTAGCCTGCAGCTACACAGGTCCATGTTTGTTCAAAATTAAAGGCAAAATAATTAGGAAGCCAAGGAAAGGATAGATCTTACAGATTGCAACATGGTTATAACAATAACTGATATTTATACAGGATTTAACTTAATAATACCCTTCTCATTTGGGCAGGCTCCCACTCCTGGTTAACCAACAAAGAAAGCTTACTTCTGCATAGAAAGCTCTCCTTGACTACTTTTTCTAATCATGACTGGATACGGTATTTGTTCTTCCGTGATCCACTCATTTCACTCGCTCGGCATCACGTCCTCTGAGCTCAACCACGTTATGCGGTGTTTTGTGGATGCTACGTTATTCTTTTTGGTCAGCCCCAGGGTTACAAGTGAGGAGAGACAACTCAGGGACGCCCAAAGTAGCAGGT
>NW_006921601.1:8583181-8607402 GCF_000298275.1 Orycteropus afer afer | reverse complement strand
CTATGAGTCGGAAGCGACTCGACAACACAACAACATTTGGGCATGGCAATGATGTAGAAAAGGAAATAGCTTCTTCTGAAAAATGGCTCATTAACTGAGGCTCAGAAAGAGTACATGTTAGATCTGAGGTCTCTGAGGTTACACAGTTGGATAAGTAGCTGAGCTGAGTCCTGACCCTTTATCTCAAGTAGCAAAGTGCTGACCTTTGCCATTGACCCACAGCTATGTTTGTTCTGCCTGTGTGTAATGCTGGCAGAGAGCTGAGGCTGGAAGCCCCTTCACCCTTCCTCCAGAAAGATTCCCTTTGAGTTTGATTCCAGCGTGAGAAAGACAGATAGGAAGTTGGAGGGTGGAGGCTCAGACAGGCAGGGTTCCTTGGAATGCACACTCCTAAGGAAGTGTATTTTAGGAGGAAAGCCCAACGTGAACTTCCCAAGTTTACTCAAGAAAAGGGTCCCTGGAGGATTCTAAAAAACTCATTTGTCCTCAAATCAGTCTCTACTTATGGCGACCCCATGTATGTCAGAGTAGAACTGTCCTCTAGAGGGTTTTCAAGGACCGATTTTTCAGAAGTAGGCTGCCAGCCTTTTCTTCCCAGGCACCTCTGTGTGGACTCAAACGTCCAACATTGTATTTAGAAGCCAAGTGTGTTAACCATTTACACCACCCAGGGGCTCCGGGAGGGCTCCACATAGACAGAAATCTGCAGTTTCACACGAGCTGCTGGAGAGGAGGAAAAATTATAATAGAAAGACCCACCATCTGCAAGGAGCTTTGCAGTTTATGGAGCTTCTACATCTCCCTGGGGGCAAAGCAACTTCTCTCAACCCCTGTTATAGACAGAAAAACTGAGGTGCAAAGGATTAACGTCACTGGTAAAAGGCAGAGCTGGGCCTTCTGGGTCCTGGATTAGCAAGTAGCTTTGATGAAGAGCAGTTTCTCTTTGTTTAATTTGTGCATATGTATTTGGAAAGCTCTGTCTAGCTTTGTTCCTGCTCAAGTTCCAGACACACACACCCAAGACTGCAGAGCTATTGATGGTGTCTTAGTTATCTAGTACTGCTATAACAGAAGTAACCCAAGTGGATGGCTTTAACAAACATTCGTTCATTTTCTCACTGTTTAGGAGGCTAGACCTCCAAAGTAGTGAGGTTCCTCTCCCCTCTGCTCCTTTGATCTCTTGTAAGATAAGAGGTGTGGCTCAAGCAAGGATGTGTCTTGAGAAAGGATGCAACTTAAGTAAGGGTGGGACTTGGGGAAGGGTGTGACTTAGTAAGAGTGTCATTTATAAAGTGGTGCCTCAAGATACATCCTACAATAATCCTGCTTCATTAACATATCCCACTGCCATCGAGTTGATGCCAAGTCATAGTGACTCCCATTGGGTTTCCAAGGTGGTAAATCTTTACTGAAGTAGATCACCCCATCTTCCTTCCACAGAGTGGCTAGTGGATTTGAACCTCCAACCTTCTGGTTTATAGTCGAATGCTTTAAGCACTGTGCCACCAGAGCTTCTCCTTTAACATATAGAGGATAGGGTTTACAACGCACCACAAAATAGGTGATAATTACATCAGATTACAAAATGGAGGACAACCAAAGTAATACTTGAAATCCTGGCCTAACCAAATTGACACATAATTTTGGGAACACAATTCAATCCAAGTCAGTGGGCCATTCACAACAAGTGCATGCTTAGGTAAAACAATGCCTCTCTTTGTTTTTAATTTTATTAAAAAGCATTCCTGCCTTGTAACAAGTTTGTTTTTTGGTTCATCCTAATTAACTCATTTTGGAAACATCTTTGCAATATCTTTCCTAGCATCCTTATTTCAAATTACACTGTCAAACATTTATCTAGCATGAGCTTCTTTTAGGCGTGTGCTTGGTATTTTTCTTTATATTAACTCTTTGACACCTCATACCTCTGAAGTAGGTCTCCATGTTACAGAAGAGGAAACTAAGGCACAGAGAGATTATATAACCTGTTCAGGGTCAAGTTGCAGAGCTGAGATTTGAACCCAAGTGGTGTGGCAATTGAATTTGTGCTTGTAACCATTATAATATACTGCCTTGAGGTGTCATCATGTGTCACTCTCGTGGGGGAAGGAGGGAGAGTCTGTCTTAACAATGTATTTGTTATCAGTTGCTGTCAAGTTGGCTGTGATTTGTGAACAAAATGTTGCCTGGTCCTGTGCCATCTTCATGATCAAAGGTTTATCAGTAGTGTATACTGAGCCCTTTGTTGTGGCTATTCACAACATATAGCACTGGACATTTGCTGACCAGTGTGGGAGGGAGGAAAATCTCTCTGTCAGTGTTGGAAAGATTTTTTTTTTTTAATCGTTATTTGGGTGAAAATTTAGAGAGCAAATTCACTTTCCATACAGCAGTTCACATACACTTTGTCTCATGACATTGACTACAATTTACCACAATGCAACAGCTCTCCTCCCACTTCCTCCCAATAGTTACCTCTTCCCTGTGTCCATCCCTCCATGCACTCCTGCCCCCTGAACTGTCTCCCTGTGCATAAATAGCCTTTCTTTCTCCCATGATTGTTCTCTTCAAGAGGAGTGTATCTATCTCAGGTAAGTGTTCAACTCCTATGCCTGTCTTTTGTTTGGCTGGAAGCCACAGGTGTGGGTTCAATTCCAGACCTGAAGGGCAGCTAGGGGCCATAGTCTCAGTGGTTCCACCAGGCTCTATAGGACCAGCAAAATTGTCCCCTCCCCTTTTTTTTTGCAAATGATTTTGAGTTTTCTTCCACATTGTTCTCCCTCTCTACCCAGAATCTCCTACATAGATCCCCTTCCGAGTGGTTGACAGTGGTAGCCAGGCACCATCTAGATCTTCTGGTCTCATAGTTGTATAGGCTGCAGATCGCGTGGTGTACCAGTCACTAGGACTAATTGTTTCCATGAATCTTTGGTTTTCTTCATTCTTCTTTGCTCTGGATGAGGAGAGATGCATCATTGTACCTAGATGGCAAGATTGTTTTTATTAGTAAACATCAAACACACTATCAAGACTCACAGTGATGCTTCAGCTATGGCTAATACTGGAATTGGATCAAGGTGTGTGTGTGGGGGGGTTGCATCTTGTTGAGCCCCATGCTCACAAGAGTCTCCAGAAGAGTCATGCCCATGGATCTTGCTCAAGCCTGAGCCCTTTGCCTTTTCCTCTTGTTAATTCCTATTTGCTCTTGGAGACTTTTGCCCTCAAGGAGGGTGGTTCCTTGGATTTTCCACTATACTTTTTGTATTCTTTGTTCTTCTAAGTTCTCACCTCAATGTTAAGCTTGGCTTCATTCCTGGGCCAGAGGTGGGTGTTCAGAATCTTGCCCCATCTTCCCTTCCATCACCTTCTTATCTCCTTCCTTCTTGAAGCTGAAAGATTTAATCTGAGCCACCTTGACATCAAGCTGAGACACGACAATAAATAACCAAAAGAAAAACAGCTTGTCCTACTGCTTGCTGTTGTTAGCTGCTCTCAAGTCAGCCCTCCAATCATGACATCCTCCTGCACAACAAGAGGAAACACTGCCCAGTCCTGCACCACCGCCATAAACAGTTATGGATCGGACCATTGTGATCCATAGAGTTTGCATTGGCTGATTTTTCAAAGTAGATGACCAGGGCTTTCTTCCTAATTAGTTGCAAGGGCTCATCTGTTTAGTTCATCCCGCAAAGATCAGTGAGCACCTATTGTGTGTCAGGCACCAAGACAGCATCAGAGAGAAAACCTTATGGAATTTACACTGTAGTATGGCTCCAGAATGGAAAGGGGTAGGAGAGCAAGGCAGGTGACAGGAGTTGTGCTGATGATCTCTTGGCCCCTGTTTGAGAGAATCCTCCATGAAGGCTTCCAGTAAGGCAGGGGCAGACCTGATGGCCCTGGGAAGCCCTGGCCCTCTGTGGCCTCTGTGGCAGAGAGGCAGGACTGGGAAGGTGGCATTTGTAAGGAGCTTCCTTTTACTGATTTTGATAGTCCTCCCCTGGGAAGGAAAGGACAGGAGAACAGGAAGTACAGAAGTTTATTCATCCTCGTCTGGGCTGTTTGTTCAGAGCAGAAAGACTTCAGAGCACCGGCATTCTTAGCCTTTGGAGAAAGAAAGAAACAAACAAACACAATCTGTTGCCATGGGGTTAGTCCTGTCTCATGGCGATCCCATGTGTGTCAGAGTAGAAATGTGTTCCTTGGGGTTTGCAATGGCTGTGACATTTGGAAGTAGATCACCAGACCTTTCCTTCAGGTGACTTTGGGAGAATTTGAACTTCTGACATTTTAGGTAATAGCCAAGTGCTTAACCATTTATGTCACCCAGGGACTCCTTGAAGAAATCAAGATGTCATCAATCCTCCTTAAGTCGGTGTAATAGGAGCAAAGCAGGCCCCTCAGTGATCCCGGGAGCAAGACCCAGGGGAGACAGGACATTGTGGCCTCCTTTGGTGATTCCCACAGACCTCACCCCACGAGAGGCCTTTGCTGGATCTGGGGCAGGGTTCCTTGCTTGCTTCCTGTGTTGGGACAACACTGGCTTCCAGTTGAATGGAAGAAAAGCTGCAACTCCGCCTGGCTGGACTTTGCTCCATCCTTCGCTCCCTAGCTACAGGCTGTAAAAGTGCCAGTGATTTTTCTCTGTTCTCCTCCTTCTGCCTCCCAGGGTCCAAGTCTTCCTCTAAAACACCCTCCAAAGGGCAAAAAGAAGAAAAGAAGTCTTGATTTGGGGATGGACTACATGGATGTATACGTTTGTCACAGTGTATATACCCTGTACAGTTAAGATCTGTGTATTTCATTGCATGTCAATGAAACATTGATTTAAAAAAAAAAAAAAATGAAGGTGCAAGAATGAAATCAGGGAAGTCTTGTGCCTGAGAGAGACGAGGGAGGGTGGAAGAGACAACTTTAGGTCACTGAGAAGATGGGTCGTGAGTTGGTAGGGAAGGAGGATGCTGAGTGGGTAAGACAAGCTCTCCAGATTGAAGCAGAAAAGGCAGGGTTGGAAGGTAAAGGAGGACTTCCATCCCAGTGGGTATGGGTGATCACTAGTTCCACAGCAATGGGTTCATGTGACATTCTTTCCTGCAAATTGCAGTAGTTATTTCCAAACAGGAGGCCTGGGAAGGTCTAAGGGGTGAGTACCCTAGAGGGCATTGTGGATCTGAATAGAAGAAGGGGGGCACCCAGCCTCAGGCTTCAGGGCTTTCATGTTGCCATGGCAACTCTATGGCCTACCTCCAAGGCAGCAAAGGGCAGAGCCTGCGGCAGGTGCTGCTCTATGCCTTTTGCTAGCAGATCTTCGGAGGCTCCTGAGCTTTGTTAGTAATGACTTTACCTTTTTCTGCAATGTCTCCTGAGGTCCATGACCCTCCCTTCTAGGGAATAGGGTGGGCTGGCTCTCAGGCTGGCCAGTGGCCTGGGACTGAGGCATGAGGGGCTGATAAAGGACTATTTTCTGCAGCCTCAGATGGACTCCAAGCTGGAGAGATCCTGTATGAACATCAAAGTGGAAAGGAGCAGGACACAGTTACAATGGAGAAAAAATGCAGCCAGGAGCCAGGGACACTGGTTATCACCAAGATTAGGTTAGGGTTTATCCAAGATGGCCATGAACACTTGCTGCCAACTCTGTGTGGCCAGAGTTTTGTGCAGCAGGATTGGAAGGGCCTGGGGTCTAGGTGATCAAGATTGTTTTAGTGGTACAGACACTAGACAGACTCTGAGATCTCTGAACTTTGGGAGCCAAAGGGGTTGGTTTCATGGGTATGTATGGCAGGCAGAATAAAGGCCACTCACAAAATGTCTATGTCCTAATTCCTGGAACCTGTGATTATGTTATGTTACATGGCAAGGGGAAATTGAGGTTGCTGAACAGCCGACTTTCAGACAAGGAAATTATCCTTGGACCCAATGTAATCACAATGGACTTTTAAATGTGGAAGAAGAAGACAAAAGAGTCAAAACTAGGGAGATGGCATTGTGAGAAAAACTTGGTCAGCTATTGCTGGCTTTGACAATGATAGGAGACCATGAGCCAAAGAATGTGTATTGCCTCTAAAAGCTAGAAAAAGCAAGAAAATGGATTCTCCCTTAGAACCTCTAGAAAGGAATGCATCCATGCTGATACCTTGATTTTAGACCCAAACCCCCAAAAAACCAAGTTCACTGCCATCAAGTTGATTCGGACTCAGTGACCCTCTTCGGGTTTCCAAGGTGGTCAATCTTTACGGAAGTAGATTGCCCAGTACTCCTTGTGCAGAGTGGCCACCTTCATGGTTAGCAGTCAAATGCCTTAGGCACTACACCACTACAGCTTCTTGATTCTAGCCCCAGTGAGACCTATTTTGGACCTCCGATGTCCAGAACTGGAAGATAATATGTTTGCATTGTTTTCATTATTAAGTGTGTAGTAATTTGTTACAGCAGCAAAAGGAAACTAATACAGTGTGCAACTATATAGAAGCTCAGGGCCCCATGCTTAGTTTAATGGTCCACTGTTGCCATCTTGAAATACTTAATGTTTAAATAACTGTCCTATCTTTTACTTTTTGCACTGGGTCCCACAGATTAATAGCTGGTCCTGGGGGCAGATCTAGGATTGTGGGGGAGAAGGAAGATGGCTCTAGGTGGAGCAGTTAGACCATCATGGGCTGATAATTTACTAGAGCCACCCTAGCTTGCTTACTGTGTGCCAGGCACCATGCAAACTGCTTTATATGCATTTTCTCATTTAGCCTTATCCTCTAGTGTCTCTGAGGTAGTTTTAATTATTTCCATTTTGTATAAGAGAATACTGAATATTCATGAGATTAATAAATTTGTCCAAATTCCCACAGGTGGTACTTTTTGCACAGGTGAGCTTTTATAATTTGGAATTCTGGCTCTGCAGAGAAGACCTACCTAAAAAGTATTTACTAGTCTGGTCTGTGGAATATGTATCTCCCATGAGGACAACCTCAGGACAAAGTGGTGAAATAAATATCCCTAGTAACTATTCTGCTATTGCCCTGAAAATGCTAGCTATACAAAGACAGTTAGGGAAAATATGTCCTAACTAAAACATTTTGAGAAAATACTTCTGGTTCTTAGATAGTGGTAACTTCATTATAGGCCAACAGTTTAATGTGTTGCTCTTAAAACTAATGGAATCATAGGTTGTATTAATAGAGATATAATGTATCAAAAGAGGGAGGTGATAGTTTTGTTCTTCTCTGCTATTCAGATCACAGATGCAGAACTGCATCCTAAGGGATATGGAGAAAATGGAGTATAAACATACTAGAGAACAATCCAGGAGATAAACAGGGTAATATGAAAAGCAGATGGAGTTTCTGCTTAGGTTATAGAGCAGCAGTTAAACCCACTTCCCTCAGTTCCAAGGTCAGGTCTCTTACTGGTAAGCTGGATTACTTCCAGTTACTTATCCTCTCTATGCTTTGATTTTCTATCTGTCAATCAGAGACTGTAATGTGAGGATTGAATATGTAATATAGAGAGAGCTCTTAGAACATTACCAGGAAGCTCTGGTGGTGCAATGGTTAAAGTGCTTAGCTGCTAACCAAAAGTTTGGTGGTTGAAACCCATCAACTTCTCTATGGCAGAAAGATGTGGTGGTCTGTTTCCATAAAGATTTACAGCCTTGGAAACTGTATGGGCAATTCTACTCTGTCCTATGGGGTTGTTATGAGTCTGAATCAACTATCAGCAATGGTAGAACATTACCTAAAAAAGAAAGAAAAAAAAAAAAACAACTCATTGCCATCGAGTCGGATCCAACTCATAGCAACCCCTCCTTGGGTTTCTGAGGCGGTATCGCTACGGAAGTAGATTGCCCAACCTTCCTTCAGAGGAGTGGCTGGTGGATTTGAACTGCCAGACTTTCTGGTTAGCAGTTATAACCTTAGGCACTACTCCACCAAAACTCATAGCACATGGTTAATGGATATTTAACTTTTAGTGACTTTGTTATCTGGATTTCTGACTTGTAAAAAAAAAAAAAAATGACTTGTGGGGGACGCAATCATGACTTTAAGTATCTGAGGATGCATCATGCAGGAGAGAAGCTAGAGGTACGTGGACTGGGCATTGAACCTGGCATCTGTCCCAGTAGTAGGTGAGGGCAGGGCCCAGCAGGCACTGCAGGATAGAGCAGAGGATCCATGGTCAGGGAGATCAGCAGAGACTCGAGGTCCCAGGAGAGCAATTTCTCACCATCCTGGAGGTGTGGGCCTCTGTGACTGAGTCCTCAGCCAGAGAGCAGAGATGCTTGTCTTCCTTTTTCCAATCTATGAGACCTACTTTTCCCTGCCCCAGCTTATCTCTTCTGCCCCACATTCCTCAACTCTAGTTGCCATGAACCTGAACTACCCACCAGCAAGCCTCCCATGTGGAGACACCCAGTCCCTGTGTGGCTTTCTCACCAGGGCACCACCTGACTCTTGGTTCCTGAGCAGTGTCCCTTTAGCCCCAGGGATCCTGTTTTCCCCAGATTTCTAATAAGATGCTTTAGAAACAAATGGTCCTCCTGCTTCCTGTCAATTGGTTACATTTTAAATGATGCTTTTCCCTTTAGTCCTACTTACAATCTGAATTTTATATAGCAATTCCTTTCTGTAAATTGGTAGAGTCACCAAAAAGGTGTTTGTTGCACTTCTGCCTCTGGATAAAAACTGAACATTTTGATAATCATATCTGCTTAGTAGCTTACTCATCAGTGATTCCTGTACCAAATTCTGTTCAGGTTTGGCCCATTTCTCATGCCTTGCACACTCTTAAAATTCATAGTTCCCAGATATTCACTGTCCCCTTCACATCTGCACCATTGTAGTAACATGCCAGGCTGGAGCTGCTGGCTTCAGTGTTCCCCTCCTCCACCCTCTGGCTTATTGGATAATCCGGCTTTATTGTTCTGGTCGGGCATGGAGTAAATGTACAACCTAATGATTTCAATTTTAAGAGTTCCTGGTGGAATTCCCACTCAGAGCATTCAGTGAACCTGAATGCGTTCTACTGTTGATTTGCTCAAATACTTTTGCACTTGTTCATTAATTCCATCATCAAATGCTTTCTGAGTGTCTACTCTATGCTGGACATGGTGCTAGACACTAGGGATACCTTAGTGAGCAAAACAAACATTGTCCTAACCTCATGCAGCTTGCAGTCTAGTGTGGACACTGACATTTATTAAACAACCACATAAAAACTATGCTAAAGTACCATATAAATGGCATGAAAGCAAAGTGGAGGAGACCATGAGGATCTCACAGGGAATCTGATTCCTGCCTAGGAGGTGAGATGAGACCTTCTATGCTGTGTTGTGTATGTGCTCTCAGTGAGTAAGGAACTGAACTACTCAGATGACTGCAGGTGGCTGGAGTTCATTGTAGCTGATGCAGGAATGTGGGGAAGCACAGGAAAAAAAGTCCACACAGCCAGGCTTGAGAAGAGGGCAGCGTGGTGCAGGGTGTCCTGGAAGGGGTCTGGTCTACCAGCCTCTTTGCTCAATATCTGCTATGTCTCTGAAGGTGACTCTCAATGTCTGTAGTTCACTCACTAACAATGTTCTGCTTCTTAGTCCATCATTTCTACTTTGCAACCTTCTGTTTACCTCCTTCTTAGAGCATCTCACATTCAAATTCTCCAAAAGAAAGGCCTTGATAAGTTGATGATCAATATTACAAGCTCCAACTGAGCAGAGCTCTTTTGGGTCAGGAATCAGTCTCTTGTCCTATCTTGGACCAAATTGTGAGACCACATGGCAGAAAACATAGCAACCTTTATACAAGGAACCACATGGATTGTTTATCTCAAAGACGATAATGTAACTGGGAGACAAGTTTAGGCTTTGTGTTCTCCATTGTGTTTTGTCTTATTGGTCCATGTTATTCTAATATACAGACTGCATCATCTCCATTCTTCATACAGAACTGGCAGTCCGGAAACAACTCTTCCATTTTGGCCTTCTCACCAAGTCTCTTAGATCTCAGGAACACAACACCACTGTCTTCTCAGATGGATCTCTGGGTGGGGATGGAAGGAAGTGTAGAGACCGCCATTTAGCAGGGGGATATGACCAAAGCTTTGGAGTCAAATTAGCCCAGATTTAAGCCCTGGCTGATAAAGTATCACCTTAGCCCTATTTTCCTCATCTGGAAACTGGGGATAATAAAGTTTATCACACAGGATTGTAGGAAGAAGTAAAATGGGAAAATAAGGAGTGAAAATGTCTCTACATTTATTAGCATGATTTATGGCACATCATAAGCACTCAATAAAAGGTAATTATTATTATTATTATTTGTCTAAGTATTCTGCATGGATTCTAAGTATCCTGGGCAGTGCGGGTAGTGAGCCAGAGGTTTGGGGACAGAGACACCAGCCACGGGAGTGAAAATCTTGACTGTCCTCATGTCTTGTGGGAATCCCAGCAGTGCTCTCATCCGCTAGTTTCATTAAGTCTAGCAGATGGGACGCTGGCAGGACTGAGTGTCCACCTAAGCTGGAAAGCTCTGAAGAAGCCAGCTGTCCACCTAAGTGAAACCAGAAGAGGATCAAATGAGTCCTGTGGGTGCAGGTGGAGGGTGGAAGCTGGAGTAAGGAAATTGGTGGCTGGGAGAGGGACAAGAGGATAGTGCTGATCCTAGGGCCAGGTTGTCTCCCAGGGTTTGTGCTGCAGATAGCTAATGGTGCACCTGAACTATGGCTGCAGGGGAAGGCTTCTCTGGAAGAAGTCTGGGGAGAAAGAGTGGCCTGAATGACTCTTCCTGTAAGGGAAGTGGTTACCTGAGAGTATCACCTTCTCACTTGCTCTGTCCAGATGGGTCCCTCCTCTCTACCCTAGAGCCCTGCAGTAGTTGGACCCTGTTTCCAATGTGTTCTGGCAAACACATTCCAGTTCACTTTCCACTTTGATTGTCACTCTGGAAGAGGTCTTAATGCCCTTCCCTACCTTCAGTGAAGCATCTGTTCTCATGGACTAGGACCTTCTGCATCTGCTGAGGTTAATGGGAGGGAAGAATCCACCAGCCCAATGTGGAGGTGTCCAGTGCAGCAGATGACATTGGCTGCTGTGGTGGGTATTATCTGGTGGCCAGGAGCCTCTGTTGGAAGCACTTACTCCTCCCATTTCCCTACCTCTCACAGGTAATGGCATTGAAGCTCTTGATATAAATTTGCCTCATAAACAAAACAGTCTTGGGGGAACTCTGTTGAGAGGCTCCCTACGTGACTTCTCATCCTCGCATTTCCTTGCATGTGCTGAAATCGATAAAGTTGAGTTTATCAGGACCATCAATTCCGGCTTATTACTCAGCCGTATTACTCCTCGCTCAGAAATGCCTTGTTTTTATCTCTAGTGGAAAATGGCTTAACTTTGAACAAGAATAAAAGTAAAAAGGGAACTTTTATGGCTGAATTTTACAGAAGAATGTGCTTCTTTTCAAAATGAGTAAGGAGCCAGCTTTGTACAGTTAGGTGTTCTCAAGGAGCTTACACGCTCGAAGGCTATACACTTATGGGAGCATTTGGTGGTTCCATGATAGGATTCTCACCCTCCTTGTGGAAGACTCAGGTTCCATTCCCAGCCAATGCCCCTCATGTGCAGCTACCACCCACCTGTCAGTAGAGGCTTACATGTTGCTATCATGCTGAACAGGTGTCAGCAGAGCTTCCAGAGTAAGACAGACAGGGGAGAAAGTCATGGTGATCTATTTCTGAAAATCAGCCAGTGAAAACCCTATGGATAACAACAGTCCAGTCTGCAACCAATCATGCAGATGGCACAGGACCAGGCAGTGTTTCCTCCCATTGTGCATGGGGTCGCCATGAGTTGGGCCAACTTGAAGGCAGCTAACAAGTTACACTTGTGTTGTTCCTCAGGCTTTCGTGTCTCCTGCCCTTCTCTGGAGAAGTGAGAGGAGGGGTGGGAGTCAGAGGCAGACCTCCATGGCAAGTGAGAAGGGCAAGTTCAGAGAGAGCATGGTCAGGGTGGAGCATAGTGTGTGGTTGGCCAGATCCTGCAGGATCAGGTGCCGGGTGAGAACATCTCTGCAGTGCACGGAGGTTAGTGCTGGGTTGAGAGACAAAGCAGGTGGCTGGGCACTGGAGCTGAAGTGGTAGGCTGGAGTTCAGGGAAATTGTCTTCTGTGTTTGCTCCTGGATTTGGCCTTTTTGAAGGCCTCAGTCTTCTGTATCTGACTGGATCTGATAGTATCTGATAGCAGGTATGTAAACAAAGCACCTTGCCTGACATGCTCTCTTTGCCCTTTCTTTGTAACTCCTCCCCAATACGCACACATACCACATAAACACACATAATCATGGGTCATTTCTCCATCTGTGTGTATGGGAATTTAAAAGGCATGTATCCATTTCTTCAACAAATACTGATTGATTTCTTGCTAATTACAAGGTGCTGTGTAGAGCAGTCTCAGAAGGAAGCCTGGGCAATCTACTTCTGTAATGACACCACCTCAGAAACCCAAGGACGGTTGCTGTGAGTCAGATCTGACTTGACGGCAGGGCATTTGTGGTTTTCTTTTGTGCAGAGCAGTGGGAGCTCTGGTGGTGTACTGCCTAAGGCATGTGACTGCTAACCAGAAGGCTGGCATTTCAAACCCACCAGCCTCTCCTCGGAAGGAAGATCAGGCAATCTACTTCCGTAGAGATACCACCTCAGAAACCCAAGGAGGGGTTGCTATGAGTCGCAATAGACTCACTAGCAGTGAGTCTGTTTTTTTTGTTGTTTGTTTGTTACTTGGTGCAGAGCAGTGGGTACATAGTAGTGAGTAAGACCTGCCCTTAAGAAGTGTGGTCTAGTTGTAGGGTGACTGTCCCAGTTTGCTTGGAACTGAAGAGGTTCCTCGGCCATGGGTCTTTCAGTGCTAAAACTAGGAAATTTCTGGGTAAACCAGGCCAAGTTGCCCATCCTGTCTATTTGGGATGGTGGTAAGAGGCATTTGTTGGTGCTCCTTAGGAGGGAGGGAAAGTTTGCAAATTCTTTAGTAAGATGTCTTCTATTCACCATGTGTAAGATAAAAGATACAGAAATTTTTAGAAAGACAAAATCTACATGATCGGTTCTTCTAATTTTTTTATTCTATGGCCAAGGCAATAAAGGAGGTGAAGTGACATGCCCATGGTCAAACAACAAGAGAAGCAGAGCTGGGAGTAGCAGCTTGTCTGCCCTCCCATGCTCTTTCCCTAGAAACTGTCCTGCCTGGTGTCTCTTGTTCTGCCCATCCATCATCTCTCCTGCTCACCCAGATCCACTTTAGGAAAACTGAAAGGTGAAGGAGGTGCCCTGTGATGTAGAGAAAGAGGACTTCAGCAATGTGGCTGTAGCTGGGAGGGACCTGTGGGCTCCTAGGAGAGAAGAGGAAGGAAAGAAGAATTTAAGTGGCCTGGAGGGATCATTTAATTACTGGTATAAGGAGATAAGGAGCTTCTGGAAACAGAATAGGAGAAATTGGGCCATAATTTCAGGGGCAGAAGAAGGACAGAAGAGGAAGAAACTTCTAGAAGGACTCTCCTTCAGAGAGAGGAAGATTTTAAGAGAAAGGAACATTCTAATTCAGTGACCTGCATGTAAAATTTAGATCTTGGATAAAATTAACAAACCCGTAACCTTGTTTAATTTTAAAAATATTTATTCAGTGCCTACTGTGTGCCAGGCTCTGTTCTAAGGTTAGGGGGTAGCACAATAGCAAAACAAAGCTCCTGCTCTCAGGAGCTTACATGATAACAGAAGTAGACAGACATAAACAAATACAAATCTGATACAAATAATAGGTGTTCTGTCATGCGCAAAAGAATTTTCATATTAAAAAACCTTGCACTTTAAAGTGTATTGTATATGAAAATAGTGATTAAACCAAACCAAACTCACTGCCGTTGAGTCGTGACTCATAGCTACCCCTTCCGAGGTGGTATCTTTATGGAAGTAAATTGACCCATCTTCCCCCCGAGGAGTGGCTGGTGGATTTGAACTGCCAGCCTTCTGGTTAGCAGTCAAATGCCTTAGGCACTATGCCACCACAGCAGTTTAATATGTAAAATGAACCTAACATTTCAATTCTGATTGGTGAAAGGCTCGGAGGCAGTGTGGCAGTTGAAACTATCAAACTGGCATGGCCATTAAGGGGAGAGATTAAAATTGGTCACGTAGGGAAGGGGAAAGGAGTCCTGGTGGTGCACCGCTTAAGCGCCTAGCTGCTAACTGAAAGGTTGGCAGTTTGAATCCCCCCAGCAGCTCCATGGAAGAAATACTTGGTAATCTGCTCCCATGCAGGTTACAGCCTAGAAAACACTATGGGACCGTTCTACTCTGTCACATGGGGTCACTATGAGCTGAAATCAACTCAATGGCTCCCACCACCACCAATTATATTCAGAATGAAAAAGGGAAGAGAGTAGGAGAAAGCAGTTAACCCCCAACACTCCTAGGAACAACCTGGATATCTGGACTGTGAGGCTCTGAGAACTCCAAGAACACCCCTAAGAATGCGTGAAAATGAGCAAGAGACAGTCTCCATTGCTGATGAAGCTTAGTGGGGAGGACAGAAGACATGCACCGATATACTGACCTCATTTGAAGCTGCTCATTATACATTTATAAAAGGGAAGTAAATATGACATGCTGTTAGTTTGATCATGTAGGGTATTATTTTAAAATATGATGAGCAAGGAGGTTGGGTGTTCACTACTTACATTGGTCATTTCTCTATGTCCAGGGAGTCCTGGTAACACAAACCATTAAGTGCTTGGCTGCTAATGGAAAGGTTGGCAGTTCAAACCCATTCAGCAGCTCCATGGGAGAAAGGCCTGGTGACCTGTTTCTTTAAAGATTACAACCTAGGAAACCTTGTGGGGCAGTTCTACTCTGTAACATGGGGTCACTAGACTTGAAACTAATTCAGTGGCACCTAACAATAAGGAAAGCCCAGCTGGTGGTCATGATAGCTAAATAAATACCAGCCAGAAGGAATTATTTGACTGTCAACCACACATATTATAATTGCTGTTATAAAAATCACATTTATAACAGCAACAACAATGAAAAAACTTAAAGATGACATCCCAACCTTTCTCCTTCTATAAATTCCTTCCCCTTCACCTGTCCCCTTCCTCCTTGTACTGCAGTTAAATAAGCCGTGTCCCTCCATTCCCCTTTTCCAGCCATAGGTGCTATTCTCTTGGCCCCACAGGACCTTTGCACAGTTAACTTTTGTGTGTCAGTTAGATTTCTGATAAAAACACTTCCTCAAAAAGGCCTCCCCTGACCACACCTTCTAGACCAGCTATCCCACATCACAGTGCCCTCTTACCCACTGGTACATTTCATCTTAGCACTTACATTATGTTGTACCATTTGTCCATGTTTATCTATTTCCCCTGCCAAAGCAGAAGCCCCCTGAAGACAGGGACTAGGTCCACTTTTGCTGAACCCTCAATGCCTCACACAGCACCTGCCTCGTAGAGTAAGCCGATAAAATATTTTTTCCATTAATAAATACAAGAATGAATGAATTCTACACCAATCTGTTAACTTGCCAGGTTTATTAAAAATTTAAAATATGAAGCAGATCTGGGAAAAGACTGAACTCTTTCTCTTCCCCATCCCCCTTTGGTGAGAGAGAAGGAGCATTGGAAATAGAATGGGAGAAGTTTCTGTAAATTTCTGGTAACCATAGAGACAGTGATTTTAGTTTATTAATCTCATGCTCTTAAGCAGGCTGGGGCCCCACAGTGATTTCTCCAAATTGCTCAGTGCTGGTTATCCTGCAGCCTTCCTCATTAAGGAAAAGCAGGCCCATTCCTTTCCTGCACACACTTTAATTACTGATGAGCAGAAGCCCTGTGCTATTATGCTCATTGTTATATCCTCTAACTGGACTGCACCTCTCACTTTGGGGCAGTGGAACATGGTCCCCAGGCCTGAAACCTTGGGGTCTTCAGTGACAGGTAGTGGGAGTGGGCAGGCTCCTGTCTAAGCCTGAGACAGATGCCTGGGAAGGGGCTGACTTGACCATATAATTGTTGTTCTGTCCTCTTATTCAACTATATTGAACGTGGGAGCCGGTGCCTTCTGGAATATCATTTAGTTTCAGACAAGGAAGGATACCAGAAATGGTTTTCTGCTCACGGTGACTATGCTTGCAGCGGAAGGTAGTAGACAAGCCCTCAGGAGCCATGGACTTCTTACGTCTGGCTTCTTTACAAAGTCTGATTTCAGGGTTTGTGTTCCTCTTCACATGGGGATTTGATGCATTCTTCTACAATTTTGCCTCTTGTCCTTTAAATAAGAGACCTCCAAATTGCATCAGGCTTTCAGTGGAGCTAGAGGAAAATGGCATTTCCCACGGCATTTCTTCTTCAGGGAAGAACACTGGTGTAGATCTCAGAAGACCAGAGTTTGGATTCTAGCTTGGCAGCTGACCTGTAGTGCAGCTGTAGGTGGGGATGCAATCTCCCTGAGCCTTAGTGTTCTCATCTTAGTGTTTTTAGTGTTCTGACCAAATGAGACTGGACTTAGTAGCTGCCAACTCCTTCCATCCTATAATTATGCTAAGACTCTGGCTCTAGTTTCCACCTGGTTCTGGAGGCTAGATGCTCATGATACCTGAAGGAGGGGGTAGGGAAAGGCCACAGGCAGTGTGCCTTCCACAGTGAAGAAGGTGGAATCTATAGTAGGAGTTTTAGGGAGGAGACATTTCTCTCCTCTGGCTGGTCATCTAAATATTGCGCTCACCTAGGTATTAGCTGCCATGTTGGAAATACTAAGACTTCCCTTTGGTTGCGTTTTCTATCCGAACTGGTTTGGAAGAGTTGATCATTCTTTCAGGAAGTACTCAGTGAGTACCCACTAGGTCCCAGGCACCATACTAAGCCCTTATGGTACAACTGTCCAGCTGGGATTGTTGGTGTTTTCATTGATATCCAATGAGCTCTGACTCATGGCAACCTATGTGTAACAGAGCGTAACATCACCCTGTGCCATGTTTATGATCATTGGTATGTTTGAGTCCATTGGGGCTATTGTGCCAATCGATTTCATTCAGGATTTCTCTCATTTTTGCTGATCTTCAACCAAAAATTAGATCCTTTTCTAGCAATTGATCTTTCTTGATGTCCAAAGTAAGCAAGACTCAGCCTACCACCTGTTCGGTTTGAGTTAGGGTTAGAGGTAGAGTTTGCTGGGATAGTCAGGAACAGATTCAGACTCTGTGGTAGGGCAGGCTGGTTTCGTGGTGTTGGGCCTATTTTCCACATACATAAGGTTTGTCTTAATTGTGTCAGAAAAGAGGCCCTGAGAAGAATGTGGACTCAGCCCTCCAGCAAAACTAGAACCAGGACTTAGGTAGACCAGCACCTGGCCGAGTCACTGTCAGATCTGAGTCTGGCTGTTCTTAATTCCAGGTGCCGCAACCTCTCATTCCCTGACAGTCTGCCAGAGGTGAGCATTGTGTTCATCTTTGTCAATGAAGCTCTCTCCGTGTTGCTGCGCTCCATCCACTCTGCCATTGAACGCACGCCTTCACACCTACTCAAGGAGATCATCCTGGTGGATGATAACAGCAGTAACGGTGAGTGCCCAAGCTCCCTGGCCTAGCCCTATGCTCCATGGCTGACATCTGAGCAGAAGGTTCAGCTTCTGTTCAGCATTATTTTCTCAAGGCTCTTTGTGGCCACTCTTTCTCTGGGATGTCTCCTCAGAGACAAGATATTCATGGTGAGTGCTGCTCTGGAAGGTTCATTACTGTAATTGCACCCTCTCTGCAACCCAGAGGGGCCTGCTCCACAAGCTTTTCTTTACTGGGCAGCCACTTTCTTCAACATTCTGCTGCAGTGCAATAAGATAAAAAAATAAAACAGAACTCTGACCTCCACCTCCACCATGTACACAGGGAATATTTCTAATGACTTTCTGAGAAGCATTGTTTCATTTTAGCATAAATGATGACCCTTGCCCTCTGCCCTGGAAGGTTGTTGATTGATGTCATTCTAATGGTGGTGATGATGGTAAAGAGTTGATGGTGCAAGTGGTGGTAGTAGTTGGAGTGGTGTAAACAGTGGGGATGGTAGTAGGTGTGTAATTCGATAACAGCAATGGAGCTGTTGAATATCTAGTCTCTATACTGGAGTACCTGCTCTCTGTTCTGTCTCAACCAGGCCTCTGGGTGACCTACAAACTCCTTATTGAAGACTTCACATCATTATCTCCCCTTTTTCAGCCACTACCAGCTAATTCCATCAATACCAGAAATTCCCTGTACATATACTACCCCTATTACATCTTCCACACTTAGAAAACGTGTATTGAAACAATTTAAAAACCAGTATTCTTGGCAGTATCTTTTATATGTATATGATTCTGATAATGCATGATTTTTTTTTAAATAGTCTGCTGGGCTATTGGCTCATGGGATCACTGGTTTCTTGTTATCTTTAAAACTCTCTGTGTCTGGGAGAAAATTCCCCAGTGAATCAGCTGCTGTAATCAGAAGTTCAAATGGGCAATTTGTGTTTTGTTATCAATTAAAGTCAAAACAAATCAGATAATTGAAATACATTTAATCTCAATAAACATGGTTTCTTTTTTATTTTATCATCATGTAGTTAGAAGTATAGGAACAGTGCTATGATGGAGAGTTTAGAGTTTTCTGGAGGGCAGTGCTTAAGATTAATTTGACTGTTACAGTTCCACAATGTGCAGGAAAGAAAAGCATCAAGTGTGGCAGCAATTATGCATGAATGGTTTTAAAGGTGGTTGTGTATTGTGAAGGCAATGAGAAGGGACTCAACTCCCATGTCTCTCACCACTACCTACTATTACCTTGTTTGGTTCCCAAGTGACGAATGTATATAGAAAAACAAACAAATAAACAAACAAACAAAAAAACAACTCATTTCCCCAGGGCTAACACAAGGACAGCATGATTAGCCTGCCCTGTGCACTCTACCCATGGTTCCCACCCAGGCCAGCTAGGGTCCCTTTCACCTGTTAAATTGTAACTGGCAAGGATGAAGAACCATCCTTCCAAAGAAGACACCCTCTGAGAAAGAGGCATCCCTAGGCCCCATTCTGCTACATTTCCTCACATAAAGAAAGAGCAAAGAAAATGAAGCACTAGAGGAAGATGTCTTGGAGCCCTTCACTTCTTCCCCATAGTGAGAACTTGATCATGTCCTTAAAGCTGTAATTTTGTCTTTAATCCATATAGAAAAAGGGAGAAGTCTGATATTTGTGCACGTCAAGTTTTCCATACATAGTGTAAAAGGGAAAAACTCTGGACTGAAGTCATGGGTTCTAGGACCTTCTCTCCCATTACTGGATAAGTGACCAGAGAAATGTCCCTCAACCACTCAGAGTCTCAGCTTCTTGCTCTGTAAAGTGTGGATGAGAAGCCCTCCCTTGCTTGCCTCACCCGCCTATAGTGATACAACGTATGACTTGAATTGAACGCTGTTGGTATTACCCGCCCCTCTTAGCCACACCTTATTTCCATTGTTGTGGCCCACAGCAAGCTAGCTACAGGATGGGGCCTCAAGAGAGCAAACTGGGGGGAAGGTGGATTTGGCATCTTGTGCATGGAACGATTTGAAGCATTGACTAGGAGGTGAGGGTATGAAAAGAAAAACAGAACAGAAAACAGTTGCTTGAGAGAATGCTGAGTGTAAGACATTTAGGAATCAAAGGAAGAGAAGCGGCTGGTGAGGGCTAGAGAGGAGCAGCCTGGAGAACAACACAGACTCCACGGACAGAGAATCTCCTCACTAAGAGATGCATGTATCTGTCCAAACCCACTGGTAGGTGGAATGGCTAGGGCCCTGGGAAGAGGATGTAGTAACTTCTGCAAGCAGCTTTGATGGGATGCTCAGGGTTAGGCTGCAGGAGTCAGATGAAGATGAGAAGCAGGCCATGAGGGCAGATGATTTTTTGAGAGATTTTTGACTGTAGAGGAGAATTATGAGCTAAAGCAGAAGCTGGAGAACTGTTTTTATATAATTTTTTTTTACATAATCCACAGCAACAAACACATTTTTATTATGATCTTGGATGATACACCTACTTATAACCTGTACACGCACATGATTGAAACACGACTTTAGAAGTGAGGCTCAGCTTTACAATGTGTAACACACTCTGATATTTTCTATTATATTCTGTTCTATGTTATTCAATTCCATTGTATTTTGCTTTGTTCTGTTTCTCTCTTTTTCAAAAAACAGGCTATTCTCAAGCACTAACTGCACATTAGAATGGCTGGGGGAGGTTTTAAGAAATTTGAGGACCCAGGCCTCACTTCTAGTGATCTAGTTGGTAACAGTGGTGATGAGGGAAGTGGACACTGGAGGCCAGTGTTTGGAGCAGGGCCACTGAAGAGAGGAGAGATTCTGAGAATAGAAACGAGTTGCCTCTGGAAAGAAGGACCTGTCTTTCTACCATTCAGACAGAATAACTGATGGGGGACTGGAGAAACTGTTGACAATGAGGAGGGCTTGGTGATGGGTGCTGAGAGGCAAAAGGAGCATTAGGGTTGAGTCCCAGCACCCAGGGAAGGCAGGGCTGGTGGGGGTTACATGATGGGAAGGGGCCTGGAGCTCAATGAGTACCCCTGTGCAGAAGGGAACAGGGAGATGGCATTTTAACTCAAGGCACCCAGCCGGAGCCAAGCTCTCGAGAATAAGCCACAGACACTTGAGGCTGTGGTTCTTAGAGAAAATAAACCATCTTTGGCCTTAAAACACAGCTGAAGGACACTTCAGACTGGCTCAGCCTGACAGAGGGAGGCAGGCTCTTTCTTGAGGGCTCCTTGTCTTAGGTATCATCTCACTGAGCACAGGACTTTCACTTGTTGCAAGTCAGGCCAATTCAGTTCAACAAACATTCATCCATTCATCAAGGACCCAGCCTGGCTCAGGGTATAAAGAGAACAATGGATCAGATTTCGTCCCCACCTTGACGTGTTCTGCAGATAAATATAAAATAAGGGAGAAACATAATAGAGTAGGGCTTGGCTTCCAGTCTCAGTTCTGCCACTTTCTGGCTGGGGCTTTGGGCTTTGATTTTTTTACCTGCTCTGTGGGAACATTAGGTCCTACCACAGCCTCCCTGCCTAACAGAATCTTTAAGGAGAACATGAGATAGTGGATAAGAAAGTTTCATGTAAGCTGCAAGGTGCTAAGGGTGCATTGAGTTAAAAAGTCTGTAATGAAAATGACAACAATAACAATGATGATGATGGTAGCTCATGTGTGTCGTTGTTGTGTGCCGTTGAGTCGGACCCGACTCATAGTGACCCCTCCGTGGGTTTCTGAGGCAGTATCACTACAGAAGTAGATTGCCCAACCTTCCTTCCGAGGAGTGGCTGGTGGGTTTGAAGCACCAGCCTTCTGGTTAGCAGTCAAGTGCATTAGGCACTATGCTACCAGAGCTCCTTCAGCTCACATGTAGCCACTGTTTAAAGGCATGACTTTGGTTTTCTCTCCTTCCTGAAATAGTGTACTTTGGTGGAAAGAGCCCAGGGTTTGGCATTAGGCTAGCTTTTCAGTTCTAGCTCTTCCTTGCTTCCTCCTAGCTGTGTGTGCTTAACCTCTGTGAACCTTATTTTTCTTGTCTATAAAATTGGGATGTTTAATTCCTACCTCAACTGTAGCTTGGAGGCTTAAGTGAGATAATGCATGATGGGAGGGATTTTGGTATTGAAATTCTAAATTAAGCAGGAGGAGGGAGGTATTAGAGTACCTGGGTGATGCACCCTAGGCTGCTGACTAGAATGATGGAGGTTTGGTCCACCCAGAGGTGCTGGAAGACAGGCCTGGTGATCTACTTCTGAAAAATCCTATAAACCACAGTTCTACACTGACACACACGGGGGTGTTGTTGTTGTTGTTGTTGTTGTTGTTTGGTGCCATTGAGTCATTTCTGACTAAGCAACCCTGTGTACAACAGAACGAAACACTGCCTGATCCTGCACCATCCTCACAATTCTTGCTATGTTTAAGCCCCACGTGGCAGCCACTGTGTCAGTCCATCTCATTGAGGGTCTTCCCTTTTTTCTCTGACTCTCCACTTTACCAAGCATGATATCCTTCTCCAGAGAACGGTCCCTTCTGGCATGTAGGTGAAACAAAGTCTGGCCATTCTTGCTTCTAAGGAGCATTCTGGCTGCACTTCTTCCAGGATAAATTTGCTCATTCTTTCAGCAGTCCATGGTATTTTCAGTATTCTTCACCAGCACCACAATGCAAAGGCATCTGTTCTTCAGTTTTCCTTATTCATTGTCCATCTTTCACATGCATATAAGGAGATTGAAAATATCATGGTTTGGATTAGGCACACCTTAGTCTTCAAAGTGACATCTTTGTTCTTCAGCACTTTAATCAGGTCTTTTGCAGCACATTTGCCTAGTGCAATATGGTGTCTGATTTCTTGACTGCTGCTTTCATGAGTGTTGATTGTGGACCCAAGTAAAATGAAATCTTTGACAACTTCAATCTTTTCTCCATTTATCATGATGTTGCTTACTTGTCCAGTTGTGAGGATTTTTGTTTTCTTTATGTTGAGGTTTAATCCATACTGAAGACTGTAGTCTTTAATCTTCATCAGTAAGTACTTCATGCCCTTTTTGCTTTCAGCAAGCAAGATTGTGTCATCTGCATGCTGCAGAAATGAGTCTTCCCTCAATTCTGATGCCATGTTCTTCTTCATAAAGTCCAGCATCTCCAATTATTTGCTCAGTAAACAGATTGAATAAGTATGGTAAAAAGATACAAACATGATACACTCTTCCTGATTTTAAACCACTCAGTATCCCTTTGTTCTGTTCAAAGGACAGCCTCTTGTACTATGTACAGGTTCCTCATGAGCACAATCAAGTGTTCTGGAATTCCTGTTCTTCTCAATGTTACCCATGATTTGTAATGATCCACACAGTTGAATGCCTTTGCATCATCAATAAAACACAGGTAGACATCTTTCTGGTATTCTTTGCTTTCAGCTAGGATCCATCTGACATCAGCAATGATATCCCTCATTCCACATCCTCTTCTGAATCCAGCTTGCTTTTCTGGAAGTTCCCTGTCAATTTACTGCCACAACTGCTTTTGAATTATCTTCAGCAAAATTTTATTTGCGTGTGATATTAATACCATTCAATAATTTTCTCTTTGTGTTGTATCACTTTTCTTGGGAATGGGCACAAATATGGATCTCTTCCAGTCAATTGCCCAGGTAGCTGTCTTCCAAATTTCCTGGCATAGATGAGTAAGCACCTTCAGAGCTGCACTCATTTGTTGAAACATCTCAATGGTTATTCCTTCAATTCCTGGAGCCTCGTTTTTCACGAATTCCTTCAGTGCAGCTTGGATTTCTTCCTTCAGTACCATTGGTTCTTGATCACATGCTATCTCCAGAAATGATTGAACATCAACTAATTATTTTTGATACAGTGACTATGTGTATTCCTTCCATCTTCTTGTGATGCTTCCTGCATTGTTCAATATTTTGCCCACAGAATATTGCAATTTGAAGATTGAATTTTTTTCTTCACTTCTTTCAGCTTGAGAAATACTGAGAGTGTTCTTCTCTTTTGGTTTTGTAACTCTAGGTCTTTGCACATTTCATTATAATACTTTACTTTGTCTTCTCCAGCCACTCTTTGAAGTCTTCTGTTCAGCTCCCTTATTTCAACATTTCTTCCTTTTGCTTTAACTTCTCTGTTCAAGAGCAAGTTTCAGAATCTCTTCCGACATCCATTTTGGTCTTTTCTTCCTTTCCTGTCTTTTTAATGCCCTTTTGCTTTCTTCATGTATGATATTCTTTATATCATCCTGCAACTCGTCTGGTCTTCAATCACTGATGTTCATTGTGTCAAATCTATTCTGTTCTTCACATGGTCTCTAAATTCAGGTGGGATATACTCAAGGTCATATTTTGGCTCAATGGAGTTGATTCGATGGTAGTTAGTTTTTAGAGAGCTGTCAGGGTTTCTCCCTTACTAAACCTCCTTCCTAGGAGTTTATTACAAGGATCTGTGTGTACTAGTGCCTTGTCTTCCCCAAACCCTCCTATGCCACCACCTTTGCTTTGAGATCAGGTCTCTGTTTCCAAAGACACAGGAAAGGAGTAGTTGATCATTGGCTTTCTTCAGCCAAGGCTCTCTAGACATCCTGGAAGCCAAAGTCCTTGTTGTTGTTGTTATGTGCCGTCAAGT
>NW_006921601.1:8581155-8583081 GCF_000298275.1 Orycteropus afer afer | reverse complement strand
CAACCTTCCTTCCGAGGAGTGGCTGGTGGGTTTGAACCGCCAGCCTTCTGGTTAGCAGTCAAGTGCTTTAGCCACTATGCTACCAGAGCTCCTGCCAAAGTCCTTAGGGTCCACAAATAGTCCTTAGGGTCCACAAATAGTCCTTGGGTAGGAGTCCAAGGACTCCTGTTTGCTGCCTCCTTAGCAATTTCCTAAACAAGCTCCACTTTTTCAGAGGCTGGCTCCTATGTCTGATCTTTTTACTCTGATGCAGTAATCTGGAACTTTAATGTCTGAGCTTGATTAAAAATGTAGAGATTCATAACAAGTACATTTTTGCCTCGGGACATCTGCTCTTGCTGTTCTCTACACCCAGAATGTCCTTCCCCCTGATATCTGCACAACTTGCTCCTTTGCCTCTATTGGCCTTTGCTCAAATCCCACCTTCTTACCAGGGCTGTCACTGGCCACCCCATTTAAAATGTTAAAATGTCACTCCTTACCTCTGCCACTCCCTACCATTTCTCCTTTTCTTCTGTAGCACCTGTCACCATCTGACCTAGTGCACTTACTTGTTTTCTTTCCCTTACTTATTTGTACACTCCCTCTCCAGTGGTATGTAAGTTTCATGAGGACAAGGGCCTTTGTTTGTTTACTGCCATATCTCCAGCACATAGAATAGTCCTGGTACTTCTAAGTACTCAGTAAGTATTGATTCACTGAAAGAATAAATGATTCTATAGGTCTGGAGCAAGGCCTGGAATCTACATTTTAATAAGCTTTCCAGGACATTTTATGCAGTAGGACTCTCTCTCTGAATCCCTGTTCTAAACGTTGTCCCCACCTGTGTTGCAGCTGAGGAGCCTGGGACAGCAGCCTTTTTCTGAGTCCCCACCCCAAGGTAGCCTCAAGCAGCAGTCACTGCTGGGTAAAGTGTTTCTTCCTGGGTGGGGCACTGAGTTCTCCCTGCTGCATCCCAAGAAGGTGGCATGTATGGCAGGTTGCAAACAGGGCAGAATGGCAAGCTTCTTTGTCTGCTACCCCATCCTGGCCTGAGCTCACTTCCCACCCGGAGTGTCAGATGGCCAACCCTGAGCTTCCCTGCTTCTGTGTAACCCAACTTCTGCAAGCATCCCTGACAGGAGCAGCCATGCCCCAGCTGCTTTGTAGCTCAGAGGAAGTGTTTCCCCTACCCTGGATCCTGCTCCTTGTTGTCTCAAGAAAATGATGGGAACACAGCACTGAGCCTCCTGGCTTTAATTATTGTACTTTTTAAAAGCAAGTCCAAATGGGCCGATGTCATTGGCTAGGATTAAGCAATTCAACTTTTATAGCTCTCCAGAGGGAAGCACCAGGATTTCAGCTGAGAGTCATCTCTCCCTTTGATTCTTAGCATTCATGCTTGCTCATTCACTTCATTCAATCATTTAACACCTTTTTGATGACCACCTAAATTTGTGCCAAGCATATATATGGCTAAGCACTGGGGCTGCAAATAAAAAGAAAACCTGGTCTTTAAAGGAAGTAACTAAATACAATATTGCAATCATACAATGTTCTGGTTACCTAGTGCCGCTCTGACAGGAACACACCACAAATGGGATGGCCTTAACAAACAGGAGTTTATTCTCTTACAGTTTGAAGGCTTTAAGTCCAAGTTCAAAATGCCAGGCTCTAGGGGCTGGGTGAAAGCCCCTCAACCTTCAGCTTCAGCTCTGCCTCCAGCTCCCAGCCCACTGAAGCTAAAGGTGTTTCTTCACTCAGACAGCTGTTGGCTGCTGAGGCTGATAAGCCTGAGATTGACAAATAAAATGGCACAGTCCTGATATCAAACCACATGGCAGACCATCAGCTTAAGTCCATTGTAAGTCCCAAGGTTGGCAGAACATAGCAGGCTGCTGAGCAATGACACAGCAACATGCAGGGTCCAAGCGTGCCACAGGCTAG
>NW_006921601.1:8577482-8580840 GCF_000298275.1 Orycteropus afer afer | reverse complement strand
TTTTTTTTTAATGTGTGCAACATCCCCTCTTTCTGTTGTGAGGATTACAAGAGTTCTTTAAGGAAATGCAGGTACTCCAGTTCTGGGCACATAGCAGGTCTCAATGGATGTGAACCTCTTTCAGACTTCCCAACAAGCTTCCAGCATCCACCCATCCCACAGTTCAGCCACTCTTACTTTTGAAAAAAATCATTTCCCTTGCTATATTCAGATTCTCAGTTTTCTTTTTTCTACTAGTGTCCCCTTTTGATAAACATCATATTTCACATCCTTCTTTGTTACCACTTGAAATTTTAAAATTAATTTTAATTTTGTGACAAAAACACATCAAAGCACTGATAATATCAAAGATTATTTAAAGAATCCTGTTCCCTGGAGATTTCAATGTACTGTTGCTTGGCCATGATATTCAGCTGATACAACTTGTTCTCTTCTGGTAATTTCAATGAAAACAATAACCTGTTTCCAGCACTTCACATACTTGAGGGCTTAAAAAACCCAAACTCATTGCTATCTAGTCAGTTCCAACTCATAGCAACCCCCAGTGGGTTTCCAAGATGGTAAACCTTTATGGCAGTAGATTGCCCCATCTTCCCTCCATGGAGGTGCTGGTGGGTTTGAACCATCAATCATCTGGTTAGCAGGCAAATGCCTAAGGCACTGCACCACCAGAGCCCCTTACTTGAGGGCTATGACTTGAATTATCTTCTTTCTATCTCTCTCTCCCTCCCTGGGCTAAATAAAATAGCCTTTGTTCATGGACCCAGTCTTTGTGTTAGCCATGTTTGCAGGATGTCTTCCACATCCATTGACAGGAGGAGGCAAGGAACTAGACCCAGGTCTCAAGAGACAGGCAGAATAAAGTTATCTCTTCCAACCCACAGTGTCAGAGGGGCACATAGATGGCCCAACACTAGCAGAACCCTCCAAAGTTGCTTAGCTAGTCAAACATCCACCTGGCTCTCAGGAGGAGACTGAGGACTTATGAGGGGTAGAAACTTCCCAGGGTCCAACATTATGTGAGCAGCAGAGCTGAGACAGGACTAGTCCCAGCCAGGCCTCCTTCCTCCACTGTCTGTTGTCTTCCTACTTGGTCCGGTCTTGAGTTCTTCCTGCCTGTTTGCACTTTATGTGGATATGGGGGGCCCACAGCCAGGCAAACCAGGTTTTGATTACAGTGGCTCTGGGGCATTTGCCATGTTTATCTTTCTTCTAAGAGTGAATGTCCTCCCCCACTGTTGCCTAGCTCTAAAGTTCAAGCTTCAGTTCAGGTGCCACAGCTTCCAGAAAGTCCTTCCATCCCTCTGCTCTTCCTTCCTCACCAGGTTGGGCCAGGGAATCCACCTCATTGTGCTCACAGCTCCTTGGCTCCCTCTCTATCACAGTATCTATGTCAAAATTGATATTGATACAGACTTTGTTGTCATTAGTTGATGCTGATTTGATTCCTACTCATGGCCCCCATGTGTTACAGAGTAGAACAACTCCATAGTATTTTCTTAATCCTGTCGTTCTGTAGTCTTAACTGAGGCAGATCACCAGGCCTTTTCTTCCACGGAGTGGCTGGTTGAGTTCAAAGTGCCCACCTTTTGGTTAGTCATCGTCATTGTTGTTGTTAGGTGACATAGAGATGATTCTGACTCATAGTGACCCCATGTGACAGAGTAGAACTACCCCACAGGACTTCCTAAGCTGTGATGTTTATAGAAGCCGGTCTCCAGCTCTTTCTCCTGTGGAAATACTGGGCGGGTTCAAACTGCCAACCTTTCAGTTAGCAGCCAAGTGCTTAACCGTTGCACCACTAGACGAGTGCACACACTTTGCATCACCTAGGAACAGAACCTTTTGATATGGAGATACTTATTTTAGCGAGCATTTTTAAAATACTCTATTAGAACAGTTTAAATTTACATAAAAATTGTGCAGAACATAGTTTCCACATCCCACTTCCCACCCCCCACACAGTTTCCTCTATTATTAACATCTTGCATTACTGTGGTACAGTCATTACAATTGACAAACCAATATATTATTATTATTAACTAAAGTCTGTAGTTTGTATTAATGTTCATCTTTATGTTGTAGAGTCCCATGGGTTTTAACAAATGCTTAATGTCATGTAGAGTAGTTTCACTGCAATTAAAATGCCCTGCTTTTCACCTATTCACCACTCCCGTGTCCCCTGGATGCCAAGCAACCTCTGATCTCTTTTACCGTTACAGTTTTGCCTTTTCCAGAATTTCGTATAATTGGAATCATAGAGTATGTAGCTTTTTCAGACTGATTTCTTTCACTTAGCAATATGTGTTTGAAGTTCCTCCATCTGTCCTTATAGCTTGATGTGGTTGTTTTTAGGTGATACCAAGTCAGTTCCTACTCATAGTGACCCCATGTACAACAAAACAAAACACTGCCTGGTCCTGCGACATCCTCACAATCATTGCCAAGCTTAAACCTATCATTGCAGCCACTGTGTCAATCCATCTCGTTCAAGGTCTTCCTCTTTTTCACTGACCTTCTACTTTACCAAGCATGATATCCTTCTCCAGGGACTGGTCCCTTCTGACAACATGACCAAAGTATGTGAGACAAAGTCTGGCCATTCTTCTTCTAAGGAGCATTCTGGCTGTACTTCTTCTAAGACAGATCTGTTCATTCTTCTGGTAGTCCATGGCATTTTCAATATTCTTAGACAACACGACAATTCAAATGTGTCAATTCTTCTTCAGCTCTCTTTATTCATTGTCCAGCTTTCACGTGCCTATGAGGCAATTGAAAATACATTGGCTTGGGTTAGGCACCTTAGTCTTCAAGGAGACATCTTTGCTTCTTAACACTTTAAAGAGGTCTCTTGAAGCAGTTTTGCCCAACGCAATACAATCTTTGATTTCTTGACTGCTGCTTCCATGGGCGTTGGTTATGGGCGCAAGTAAAATGAAATCCTTGACAACTTCAATCTTTTCTCCTTTTATTGTGAAGTTGCTTACTGGTCTAGTTGTGAGGGTTTTTGTTTTCTTTATGTTGAGGTGTATTCCATACTAAAGCCATAATGAAGTCTTTGATCTTCATCAGTAAGTGCTTCAAGTCATCTTCACTTTCAGCAAGCAAGGTTGTGTCATCTGCATATTATAGATTGTTAATCAGCCTTCCTCTGATCCTGATGCTGCATTTTTCTTCATATAGTCTAGCTTCTTGGATTATTTGCTCAGCAATCAGAATGAATAAGTGTGGTGAAAGATACAACCACGATGCACACCTATCCTGATTGTAAGCCATGCATAGCTCATGTCTTTTAATTGCTGAATTATACTCCATTGTACAGATGTACCACATTTTGTTTATCCATCCACTACTGAAG
>NW_006921601.1:8557541-8559421 GCF_000298275.1 Orycteropus afer afer | reverse complement strand
CTCTATTCACTAGTTGGTAGCACTTATACACTCACCCCCTATACACTCACCACCTGTCTCCTTTTCCATTGTCAGCCTCCCATACGTCCCTGCCATCCTTGACAAACAGAGCCTATTCTTAGGTCCTGTTTTCATTCTGATTTCTCCACTAGCTGGTGCATAATCCACTTCTGTATACTTCCTTTCAAAGCCCAGGGCTCTATGATTATTTTCTGTATCTCTGTCAATTGGTTTCTCATTTCTTTGTTGAAGAGGGTCTGTGTAGCTTGTCTGCCTATACCTCTGTCTTCCAAACATGATGTCCTTTTCTAGCAATTGGATTTTCCTGATAACTTGCCTAAACTATGTGCAATATGGAGGACTTTGGAAAATACTTATTCTGAGTGGAATGGGCAAATATTGGTGAGATTTAAATTTGGAGAGGTGTGAACTGATTGATACTTTTGGAAGATCTCTGTGGCTACTCTGTAGTGAATAGTTTGGATATGGGTAAAAGTGGAAGCAGGGAAATTGTCAAGGAAGCTATACTTAAGGCAAGAAATGACAGTGACTCACACTATAATGGCAGCTGTAGAGAGAAAGAAGTGAATGGATTTGAGATATATTTGGACTTGCTGATGAATTGGATGTAGGGGATGAGAGAAAGGAAAGAACTGAAGATGAAGCTTAGGTTTCTAGCTTGAGCAACAGAGTGGATGATGGTGCCATTCACCCACATGGCAAGGACTGGGGAATGAGTAGGAAGAACAAGTTTGGGGAGTAAAATCAAGAGATGAGTTTTAGATTTGGTGAATGTAAGGTGCCTGTGAGACATTTGAGGGGACATTTTAAGAAGATATTTGAATAGATCTATACTGCTAAGTTGGGATGGTGCCAAGGCAGAAGGAGGAGGTAAAGACCAGCTGAGCCTACCTGGCTGGCTGGCTGGCTGGCTGGCTGGCTGACTCTATGGTCATACCTTCAAGATTGCAGAATTTCTGGGTCTTCACACAGCAGGGCTTCTGAGACATCCCAGACATGGACATCTGGAGTAGTCATACTTTCTGGACTCCTCCTGCTCCCATGTGAGAGTCCTGGATTCAGCCACAGACCCCCAAGTGGAGGATTCTGGGAAGGAGTGACTGTGATGGAAAGCTGACATGTCAGCAAGTTCCTTCAATTGTTCAGGGCTGATAGTAAGGTGCATTAAGCACCAAATTATATAAACCTGAAATTGCAGTGTAATGTTGTTAAAGGGCCTGAGGGAGTTGGAGAAGCATGAGCGTGAACAAAGAATAGTCTGTAGGATGATCAAATCCCTGATTAAAATTACCTCCCAGGATCAAACGGCCTCCAGAGAAAGGGGGAGTGCCTCAGAATCCTAATGGGGCATCCCCAACTCTGGAAAGATGTTTGGTCAATGTTTTGGTTACATAGTGCCGCTCTGACAAGAATATACTACAAATGAGATGGCCTTAACAAGCAGAAGTTTATTGTCTTACAGTTTGGAGGCTTTTAAGTCCAAGTTCAAAGTGCCAGGTTCTAGGGGCTGGGTGAAAGCCCCTTAAGCTTGGGGTCCAGCTCTGCCTCCTGCTCCCAGCCCACTGGAGCTAGAGGCATTTCTTCACTCAGACAGTAGTTGGCTGCTGAGGCTGCCAAGCCCAAGGTTGACAAATAAAAAGGCACAGTCTCAATTTTACCAAACCACACAGCAGGCCATTAATTCAAGTTCATTGTAAGTTCCTCAGCAGAGCATGGCAGGCTGCTGAACAATGACATGCAGGGTCCAAGCATGATGGCTACATGCAGGGTCCAAGCATGCCACATGCTAGAGACCGTTCCCAAGACTTCTCCTTATATACAAGAAGCAGACTACATCCCAAAGGCAGCTACTCAGCTGC
>NW_006921601.1:8555635-8557094 GCF_000298275.1 Orycteropus afer afer | reverse complement strand
GCAAAAGATCAAGTGGGTGAAGAGGTTTTGGCAATGCAACTTTGGGAATGATGAAGAGAGGTGAGGCAAAATAAAACTGTCCAGTCCTTCAAACTACCCTCCAACTAAGGTGCTTTCTTTTGATGGGGGGCAAATGGACCATGGACCTGATGAGAGGTTGCAGAATAAGCCAGAATACTCAGCTATTTTCAATATGTCCTGTCATATTGTTGCAGAGTACACCTGCCTAACTGTATAATTCCCTCTGTATATTGGGGTCACCATGAGTTGGAATCAATGGCAACTGGTTTGGTTTGCTTATAGTATGGAGGACTAGGAGCTCTGGTGGCATAGTGCCTAAGGCATTTGACTGCTAACCAGAAGGCTGGTAGTTCAAACCCACCAGCCACTCCTCAGAAGGAAAATTGGGCAATCTAGGGAAATATTAATGGAGTCCTTGGATGGCAGAAACAGTTAAGTACTCAGCTACTAAAAGGTTGGAGTTTTTAACCCCCTGAAGTGCTTAGGAAGAAAGAAAATCTACTTCCAAAAAATCTGCCAATGAAAACCCTGTGGAGCATAGTTCTGCTCTGACAGACATGGAGTCACTAAGAGTTGGAATTGACTTGACAGCAACTGTTTTTTGGGCAGGGAGAAGGATGTCACCTCACTGATGGAAAGCAGCATGGGTTAAATAAGGGTTGCCTCAGCTTTTTTTCACCAGAAACATTAAGTGCTGTCACGTCTCTGGAGCATGGTAAGGCAGGAAGTAGGAGTCACCAGCTCTCAGACGTAAAATTAGACAGTGATCATTTAAATGGAACTCCAGACACAGGGGGAAATGCCTCTTAGTGTGCAGATTATCTGCAACAAAGCAAAACAAACTTTCATGCATGTCATTGAAAACTGCAGGGGAGAGAAATCTTGAAAAAGTTTTAGCAAGCAAAGGTTGGTAAATGGAAATTAATTTTATAGTGCCCATTATTACTAATTTAAGATATGTAAAAATCTCATATTGTTGTTGTGTAGTCTCTTATTTCATTTGCTGTCATTATTTGATTTTAATGAATATAGGAAGATGAGTTAGGACTTGCCTAGGTTCACTTCTGAACTCATCATTCCTCCATCCTCATGTTTTTTGTATCATCTTATATCCCCTGACAATGGGATCAGTTGGCCTTGGCAGAACATAGATGGCACTCTCAAATTGGATACTTCAAGGAGAGTTTAATAACAGGACTATTTACAGAAGTGCAAGCAGGGTATAGGGAAATACAAGGGATAATACAAGCCCTTGAGTCTGGTAATAGCAGGGATGCCTCCCACCTAAGGCCAGAGGAGCACGAGGACATAAGAAAACTGGAAGTAAAGGAGGCAGTAATGCTGAGGGGCAGTGATAGGATCCAACCTTCCCTGCCAGACAGGACTCTACCAGGAGAAGCAGAGGGAATCAATTCCCAAGTACCTATTCAGATTGTGA
>NW_006921601.1:8551558-8554775 GCF_000298275.1 Orycteropus afer afer | reverse complement strand
TGTTAAAGCCATAAATAAATAAATAAATTCATGTTTAACGAGAGAGACTAAGAATCACAAAGAGAATTCACCAAAGAGATTGTGCATCTCAGAAGGAAAGAGTCTGACAGTGTATGTGTGCCTCCTCCCATCTGGAGCACCTACTTCCAGAGCTTTCTCTGATTAGGTCTTGGGTGCTCTGTGGTCTGTTCTATAAGAATATCTCTCTAGGCCACATGGTGGACATACATTTTAGTTCTTTGGTTTTCTGCATCATTTTTGTACATTTTCTTTCTGGCCAGCTAGATTGTGAATTTCTTAGGGACAGTGCTATGCCTTAAGCCTTAAGTCTCCCATAAGGCACTTGTTCAAGGATTGAATGGCTGAAGATGGGGCTTCCACTCATTGCATCTGATGGGAAGTACAAGGTCTTACCTGGCCTCCTTCTCTCTTTTCTGAAGGGAACATAGCTTCTGACTTTTCAGTCATGCTGCTCATTTCCCAGGGGGTGTGATTCCTATTTTAGCCTTGTAAGTATTTTTTTGGACATGTTCCTTCTTCTGCGTTAGTCCTCCTCTTAGGTTCATTAAGAACAGTGGCCAAACAAAGTTATGAGTTTCTGTTGTCCTGCAGTGTTCTCTGACCGTGTCTGGGATAATAGCGGTCACTGGGAATATCTCCTCTTCTGTCCCATAAATCATCTTATAGCATTGGCTGGCTAGATCATGCAGCTGACTTTGAGAAAGCTCTGCAGTGCTATTTCTGAATAATAATAAATGGAGCTGGAGCCCAGTGGCCTTTGCTATTTATCTCTAGCTCCACCGAGCAGAAATGTGCATGCTGACGGGGTGCAGGTCGTGTCTCAGCGGCAGCAACTCTCTCAGGGGACAGCAGCTTTCCTAATTGCTTCTTGATTGCAGAAATTGCCTGGTCTGTTTCCTCAAGGGACAATTTGCTAATCTGAGTGGAGGATGATTTCAGCTCTTCAGAGCCAGTGCTTTGCTTGGTCTGTCAGGAAGCCACACGACTACAAAGGACAAATGACTGCTGGCTCAACTCCAGCCCTTAAAACTGCCAGGCCATCCCCTGCAGTCCACAGCCAGCCCTACACAGTGCCATCCTCCAGCACCCCTCTGCTTATAGCCTTGGGCACAGCCCATTGCTTGTGTACAGTCCTCACCCGTGCCTGGTGCCAGGGACTAAGGATCAGTCAGCTCCCATTCATATAGGTTCAGCACCTTCACATAGAGCTTGCTTCCCCCTCTTGACTCTTATTAGGATTCTTTTTCCAGTTACACTGTTGGAAGCTGCCCTAGATAAGACCACTTCCTGCTCCAACCCAGCCCTAGAACCCTCACCTCAGCATAAACCCTCCATGGCTAATACTCCTTCTGGGTCCACCCTGGCCCCAAGGAAGGAACAGAAGACCCCCACCCATGGGGACAAGGTCCTGGGCTTTCTGAAAGGCAAAGAAGCAAACACCCCCTGGCCAAAGAGATGACCCTGGACTGTGTTGATTTTAGGAACTCCCCTATGCTTTCTTTTCTGCTGACTTTTATCTCTGCATCCTCCATGAATTCTGGAGTTCATATTTCATATTTGTTATGATGGCTGTTATTCCAGGATAAAGCTTTGGTCATGCTCTAAGATTATTTTGGAATCCATTGACAACTTTCATGATATCTTGACCCTAGGGCCCATTGTGTCCAATTTTGCTTTATTGCACTGCAGTGGCAACAGAAACCATCCCTTCCTTTTAGAATGAATGAAATAGCAAGAAGATACTGGATGATTTCTGTGACTTTGAAAGTGGAAATGGAGGCTGGAAATATCAGTGTTTTGTGATGTTTACCAGCTCTTAGAGTATTTGGTAGTAGTCCCTGGGTGGCACAAATGGTTAAGCACTTGACTACTAACCCAAAGACTGGTAGCTCAAACCCACCCAGAGTGTACCTCAAAAGAAAGCCCTGGTGATCTGCTTCCAAAAGGTCATAGCCATTGAAAACCCTATGTACACTTCTCTGAAGCACATGGAATTGCCATGAATCAGGACTGATTTGATGACAGCTAGTTTGGTTTGGTTTAGTGTGCTTGGTATAAAAAGTAAGAACTAAAGAGACAGATTATTTCAACCTTTACCTTCAATTTTGGTAGTTGTCACCAGGTACCAGCATGGAAAATTGAAAAAGATAAAATAAATCACTGAGCCCTCATTTTTATGGACTCTGAGAACTGCAAAGGTCATATTATAATGATCATCTTCCTACTTAATGAAGGAAATGTTTCTACAACAACCCCAGTTGATCCAGCCTACAAACTTGAGCCATAGTAGATACTCAATAAATAGTGGTTATTATTTTAAAATTCAAATGATCTTTTCATTTCTCTAACAGATGTAATTTTTATAAAAAGGGCAACATAAGTTACATAGTTATTCACAACACGAAAAGCCACCATAGGGAAACATACAGTGGAGAAATATTTGCCTATTTGTTACACATCAAGACTTTCAAACCTCTTTAATAGAAATCTCCATAGGAGGAGATACCAGACTTCTGGCTCAATAGGCCTTTTAATTCCCTGTTCATTATAGAATACTATATTGAAGGAGCTAAAAATCCAGTTAGGGCTAGTGCATCAGTAAGGCTGCCTTCACTGAGAAAGAGAGATATGCATCATCCCAAGCCAGAGGATGAAAGAGATACACATCCACTTAGGTAAAAGTCACCAAATAGAACTTTCTCACCAAATAGAACTCTTTTTTTAAAAAAATTGTGATTTGAGTGAAAGTTTACAGAAGAAAAATTGGGTTTCCATTGAACAATCTATACACATTCTGTTTTGTGACATTAACTGCAATCCCCACATTGTAACAGAATTCTTCCCTGTGCCCACCCCTTCCCTTTGTACTTCCTTCCCATTCCCTCCTGCCTTCCTAGCTCTATCCCCAGGCAAATGCTGTCCTCTTGATCTCAAATGCTTGATTGGTCTATTAAGTGCATATCCCCCTGATACTACTATTCATCCTATATTTGAAAAAAAAAACAACAAACCTCACTGCTATCGAGTTGGATCCAACTGGTAGCGACCCCTCCTTGGGTTTCCAAGACAGTGTGTATACAAAAGTAGATTGCCCAGTCTTCCTACTGAGAAGTGGCTGGTGTATTGGAACCACCAGCTTTCTGGTTAGCAGTCAAATGCCTTAGCCACTGCACCACCAGAGCTCCTGTTCACCCTA
>NW_006921601.1:8549330-8550403 GCF_000298275.1 Orycteropus afer afer | reverse complement strand
AGCTGTCTGCCTCAGGTGCCAGACACTAGCTTGGGTCAAAGTCATGGCAGAAGAGCAGGGGAGGAGGAGCCATAGTCCTAGATCAGGACCCTAAGTGGGGACTTCCAGAAGGAGACATTCTGGAGGGAGAAAAATACGGTCTGACCTCTCAGGGTGGTTAAAAGTCCTGGAGTATTCAGCCTCCAGAAGGAAAGTCTTAGGACACCCAAAGCAGCTTCACAAATCAGAAGGGCTGGCTTATAGAAGAGTTCCCCTGAGCAAAACTTGGGGCTAGTGGGGTAAAAGTAACTACATGGTAGATTTTCTCTACTTGAGGAAAAAAATTCATCTTGGCCAGAGCTAAACAATAGGAGAATTAATGGCTTTGTGAGGTAGTGAGTTCCCCATGATAGGAGATAATCAAAGAGAGCAGGGACCCATATCAGAAATATGGTGTAGGGACTCACTGATGAACATTGGATGAGCTGAATGTTAAAGGCCTTTTCCTATGGAAGGGTTTGCACCTCTGAGACATCTGAGAAGGATGTCTCAAGTTCAAGGTCAAGTACCTGGTTATAGTCCTGCTTGGCTTTTAGCTAACTCCTCCCTTGTCCAGGCTCTTGCTCCTTGCTGTACATCCTATCACCTCCTTCATGCCACATTAGGCTCATTCTCACTCCTGCTCTAAGGAGAGCATGATTCTTTCTAAAGACCATCTTTCTCTTCCAGTTCTGAGGCTCATTTTTCTCAGGAAAATGCCTGGGGCAGGGAGGAGAAAGGCACTCACCTCTCAGAGCTGTGCTAGTCCAAAGAAAAACAGGCAGCACACCATCCCAGGGACACCTGAGGCTTCTTGTCAGATGCCAATGGCACCTTGAGAGGCCTTCTTATCTTCCGTTTCCCTCCTGCAGCTACAGTTCTTGCTGTGACTGCAAGGCAGGTGTATAAGATGCCACACTTCAGATTCAGAAAAGAACTGGGATTTATAGTTCCCCAAAGTGTTTTTGGGGTGATGACACCATCCATTAAGAGGAGGACTTGGGCCTGGAGTTAATGAAGTTTGAGGACAGAAAGCTCTGCCATATGAAATCCTT
>NW_006921601.1:8541844-8545470 GCF_000298275.1 Orycteropus afer afer | reverse complement strand
AAAAAACAAAAACCAGGCCTACTGTACTGATAGAGACTAGAGGAACCCGTGAGACTGTCACGTTAAGATACCCCTTGAACTTGGAATCAAAGCAATTTCTGCAGGTAGCCTTTCAGCCAAATAATATATTGGCTTATAAAATAAACAATAGCATCATTAGGAATGTGATCCTTAAAACAACTCACTGTATGTGACCAAAATGTCAACATTTATCAAAAAGCAAAGATGAGAAAGTAAGGAGGGGAAGGAAAGCTAGAACAATGGAAATAGATCAAATAGGATGGAAATAATGAGACTGTTGACACATTGTGAAAATGTAACCAATGGTGTGGAACAATTTGTATAAAAATTGTTCAAGGATAATGTAATTTGCTGTCTAAACTTCAGCCTAAAACATAATAAAATATTATTTAATAAAGAAGAAGAGTTCATTGTTGAGAGTTTCCTTAGTTATTTGTACTTACCTCTACTGTTGTTGCTGCAATGGAGTCAGCCCCCAACCCATGGAAACCCCATGCAGAACAGAAAGAAACACTGCCTGGTCCTGCATCATCCCCATGAGCAGTCGCAGATCAGACTGTTGGAATCCATGAGGTTTTCACTGGATCATATCAAAAGTAGATTGCCGGTCCTTTCTTCCTAGTCTATCTTAGCTTCCACTGACGAATGGTGGCTACAGATGAGGTGTGTTGGCCCAGAATCAAGTCCAGGTGTCCCATACAGAAGGTGAGAATTCTACCACTGACCTATGTAGTACTCACCATTTAGAATGGATCTTATGTGTCTGTTGTCATATTTGTCTCTCCTACCCCATTAAACTGGGAGCTCCTTGAAATCAGGGACTGGGTTGACTTCCCTTTGTCTCTTTAGTGCTTAGGGCAGTGTCTGGCACATAGTAGGTTCTCAGTTAATGTTTGCTAAATATACATCTGAACTTTTTCTGTGGTATGCAAAGCAATCTGGGCCCTCCCCTATTTACTACTTAAAATAATCATCTTACACATGTGAAATACTTGGTGAAAATGACAGACTAAGGCCCTAATAGGGGTATTCCAGTATTCTTATTCCTAGAAGATGTGCTTCATGCCCAGGATGTCAAAGGGAACCTGGAGTAGGCCCCTTAGCCTCCACCAATATTCCAAGGGGCAGCACAGTTGATACTGAGACCTGAGCCTTTCGAAACCAAACCAAACTCACAGCTGTGGAGTTGATTCTGACTCATAATGACCCCTTCTGGGGTTTCTGAGATGGTATCTCTATGGAAGTAAATTGTTCAGTCTTCCTTCTGAGGAGTGGCTAGTGGGTTTGAACCGCCATCCTTCTGGTGCCACTAGCGTTTACCTCCCAAACCAAACCCACTGCCATCAAGTTGATTCCAATTCATAGTTTACCCGCATAGGGTTTCCAAGGCTGTGAATTTTTATGGAAGCAGCATGCCTCATCTTTCTCATGTAGAGCAGCTGATGGGTTTGAACCACCAACCTTTTTCAGTTAGCAGCTAAATGCCTTACCACAGAGCCACCAGAGCTCCTAACATTTAGCACAAAACTGATCAAATCCAAAGTCACAAGACAGCCTAAATCCTCATTTCTTTCCCCCTGTCAAAATCATGGAAGGCCCGTTTATTGGCCACATTCAGGAGGTTGATCGTAAGTCTGTGTGTTATCTATGTGTTCGCCATTTAGGAAAGGAGATAAGTTTTCTGTACTCTAAGTTCCCAGACCTGGAATTCCTGAGGTCAAGCACATCATGATTTCCTGATCCTCTTTTGGATTTGCAAAGGAAATAGAAACATCCTTTTTCCTGACTGTGAAGGATTTGAAGGTCTATTGTGGGTCAGATAGAGCCAGCCAGCCAGACCAACCTGTCTAATGTTTCCTTCCTACAAATTTAATTTCAGCAATTTAAGGGGGTGTGTGTGTATGTGTGTAGTAAACTGCCTCCATGGTGGAATGATGAGCTCTGGTAGCATAGTGCCTAAGGCACTTGACTGCTAACCAGAAGCCTGGAGGTTCAAACCCACCAGCTGCTCCTGGGAAGGAAGGTTGGGCAACTTACTTCCGTAGTGATACCGCCTCGGAAACCCAAGGAGGGGTAGCTATGAGTCGGGTAGCAATCCTGCCCAGGTACTGAACACAGTGAATCCGAAGTCTGCTTCCAGCTACCCGCCATCATGAGTCTCATCCGGAATCCTCCTCTTTCCTCCTTTTTTATTGCATCTTAATGAAGCAAGCCTCTGGGGTAAGTTGGAGATAACAGTGGCAAGTGATTCCAACTTATCATTGAATGCTGGCCTTTGTAACTGAGTTCTTGCTTTTTTTCATGTGATCAAACCCCTGACCCCTAGCCCAGATAGATGGGCTATATGGTCCCTGCTGGAGAGTCCTCTCTTTTGAGTTTTCAACTCTTTCTGGCTGCCAATCTCTTGGTTAGGACCCATGTCACACCTATACTAGCTGTAGACCTCAGCTATGCCTCCCTGATACTGGCCACACGTTGAGAGTTCCAGCCCATCACCTGCTTCCAGGGTCCCCTGAGGCTACACGTGCCTGATCTATCTCCTTCATACTTTTTGCTTCTGGGCTTCCTAGCCCACGTGCCCACAGTGAGCCTATCTCACTTCATCCCCTATCCCTTCCCATATGAGCTTCCTCAGCATCCACATATATGGCTTGACCCCAATTCCTGTTTTTGGGGTATAGGTACATCACTTCTCATTTGATGTCTGTTAAATTCCATCTTGTTATATTTGGCCCATAATTTCCTCCTGTTAAAGGTTTATTATGGATTGAATTGTGTACCCTGGAAATATGTGTTGGAATCCTAATCTTTATGTCTGTGGAGATAATCCAATTAGGGAATAGGGTTTTCTCTGCTATGTTAATGATGCCATGTCAGTGTAGGCTGCGTCCTAAACATAATCACCTCTGAGTTATTAAAAGAGTAGTTAGAATCAGAAGAAAACACAAAGATGAGGAAGATGGATGCCACGTGAGTGTTGCCAGGGGAACAAGGAATATCAGACCTATAGAAGCTGAAAGAGACAAGGATCTTTCCCCAGAGCTGATGCCCTGAATTCAAGCTTTTAGGCTCTTAAATTGTGAGAAAATAAATTTCTTTTCTTTAAAGCCACCCACTTGTGGTATTTCTGTTATAACAACACTAAGAAACTAAGACAAGTTTTTTGGGCTTTTTTTCAGGTGGAGAGTTTTACTCCATCACCATTCCCCCATCTTATTATGAGACACAAAATGTGGGGAGTATACCTATTTATCTCTAAGCTATCAAAAAGAATATATCTAGGCTAGAACTAAAGCAGAGTCTTTGGCCTGCTGCTAGAAACCCCTTTCATGTTAATGTTGAGCCATAAATCAATCCCTGTGGGCACAGTCAGGAGCTCTGGTGGCGTAATGCCCAAGGCATGTGACTGCTAACCAGAAGGCTAGTGGTTCAAACCCACCAGCCACTCCTCTGAATAGAAGATTGGGCAATCTAGTTCCATAGAGATACCGCCTCGGAAACCCAAGAAGGAGTTGCTATGAGTCGAAATTGACTCAACGGCAGTGAGAGTCTTGTTCTTGTTCCCAAGTCAAGCACATGGTTAATGTACTCGGCTGCTGACCAAA
>NW_006921601.1:8540088-8541114 GCF_000298275.1 Orycteropus afer afer | reverse complement strand
ACGTTTCCTGCCTGGCAATGTGGTATTTGACTTTGAATCTTTCCTAGAAGATATGAAGAAAACTTGTTTAATGAATATTTTATTAGTTATCTATTACTGTGTAACAGATGACCCTAATCATAGCAGGTTAAGCCAACAAACATTCCTATGTCACACAATTTACTGGGTTAGTCTGGATCATGAGGTTGCAGTCAAGACGGCAGCCAGGACTGAAGTCATCTGAAGGCTGGACTGTGGCTGGAGTATCCACCTCTAAGACAGTTCACTATTGGCTGGAGGTTTCAGTTCCTTTCCACAGAGATCTCTTCTCAAGACATGACTTCTCCTAGTGTCAGGGATCCTGACTGAGCTGCATTATTTATTATAAGCTTATCTCAGAAGTGATACATTGTCATTTCCACTTTTGCCATATTCTGCTTATTAGAAGTGAGTCATTGAGTTCAGCCCACACTCAAGGGGAAGGGAATTAAGCTCTATTTCTTAAAGGGAGGAAAATCAAAGACTTTGTGGATATATTTTAAAACCATCACAATCACTAAATTGAATAAGACATGTTGACCTTTAATGTTAAGTACTTAACATATAGTAAGTAGGTGCTCAATAAATGTTAAACCAAAAACCAAACCAAACTCACTGCCTTCAAGTCAATTCCAACTCATAGTGACCCTCTTTGGGTTTCCAAGGTGGTGAATCTTTATGGAAGTAGATTGCCCAGTCTTCCTTCTGCAAAGTAGCTGGTGGGTTTGAACCGCTGGCCTTCTGGTTAGCAGTCAAATGCCTTAGGCACTATACCACCAGAGCTCCTTCAATAAATGTTACCTATAATAATAATAAGGGGCCCTGATGGCACAACAGTGAAGAGCTCAGCTGCTAACTGAAAGGGTGGTGATTTGAACCTACCCAGCAGCTCCGTGGAAGAAAGAAGTGGTGATCTCCTCCCATAAAGATTACAGCCTAGAAAACCATAAGGGGCAGTTCTACTCTGTCACATGGGTTCACTATGAGACTAAAGTCGACTCAACAGCA
>NW_006921601.1:8533489-8539788 GCF_000298275.1 Orycteropus afer afer | reverse complement strand
GAGTGGCTGGTAGGTCTGAACTGCCAGCCTTCTGGTTAGCAGTCACTTGCTTTAGGCACTATGACACCAGAGCTCCCTGGGGAGAAAAGACCTGGGAATCTGACCTGGCAATCTAATCCCTTAAAGATTTCAGCCTAGAAAACCCTTGGAGACAGTCTATTCTGTCCTGTGGGGTTGCTATGAGTCAGAATCAAGTCAGTAGCACACAACAACAACACTGCTTACTGAACATTCAGTACATGCCAAGCACTGTTCTAAAAGCTTTGCCTGCATTTACTCCTTAGCTTTATAGCTCTGGAGGGAGCCCCTGTTATTATTCCCATTTTATAACTTAGAGCACATGCCCAGTGAGGCAGAGCAAATTGCTCAAGTTCACACAGCCAGTTAGAGGGAGATGAGGTCTAAACCCTGCTAGTGTAGCTCCAAAAATCTGTTCCTGTAACCATTACAATACACTGACCCTCAGAACTTAGTTGTGTTACTGTTTATAATCATTATTATTATTATAACATATCAGGTTGGGCAATCTACTTCCATAGTGATACCGCCTCGGAAACCCAAGGAGGGGTCGCTATGAGTCGGGTCCAATTCAACGGCACATAACAACAACAACATTATTTATGTGTTTCTCTGACCAGACAGCACTAGTAAGTCTGTTAAGAAAAGGAATGTTAATCATCTACTGACTTATTCTGATAAAGCCATGCCCAGTCCTAGGAATCACAATTTTTTTTAATATATATAGGTACTCAAAACCCATCCCTTTCACATTTTGCTCGTTGGTCTTTGGATAAAGATGAACTTCTTTAACATGACTGATAGGGCCTTTCGGGTCTACCTCTCCCCTCCTTTTGAGCTCCATCCCATTCCCCTCCACCCAGGTGCCATCTGTCCTGGGTGCATGGGCTTCTCTGAGCCCCTCTTAAGCATTATTTAAAAAAAAAACAAAACTCACTGCCATCAAGTTGGATATGACTCATAGTGACCCCACCTTGCGTTTCGAAGGCAGTATCATTACGGAAGTAGATTGCCCAACCTTCCTTCTGAGGAGTGGCTGGTGAGTTTGAACCTCCAGCCTTCTGGTTAGCAGTCAAATATCTTAGGCACTACGCCACCAGAGCTCCTATACGCTTTCCATTTTCACGATATTCACACATGCTGGTTCCATGTGCATAGGGCATTGTTTCTTCCACTCTTAAAAAAGAAATCTTGCCTGTGCTTGATGTTAAACTTCATTGTCAGTAGTGCTAATAATCTTGCCCCATTCTTAGGATTGAAACTCCGTGTGTTCCTCTGGGTTTGCAGTCCTTTCTTCTCCATCACAGTTCAGTGATGTAGCCTCCTCCAGAGCTTCTCAATGTCCTGAGTGTGGTCATCTGGGTGCGAGTCTGGAATTCCTTGGAAGCTGTTGGAGGCTTTCTTCAAGTTCATTTTTAGCAGAGTAGTTAAATGACCACGGTTAAAGCTTGACTTCTTCTTTGCCATGGAGTCAGTTCCAACTCATAGTGACCCCACATGTGCAGAGTGGAACTACTCCATAGGGGTTTCAAGGAGATGACTTTAGAAGCAGGTCACCAGGCCTGTCTTCCAAGGTACCTCTGGGTGGATTTGAACTACCAGACTTTTGGCTAATGGTTGAGTGTTTATTAACCATTGGCACTGCCCATGGACCTGAAGCTCAACTGCCTGCCTTCAAATCCTGGCTCTGCATTTAAAAGCTGGCAATTTACCCTGATGCCTCTTAACACTTTAGTTTTCTCATCCTTAAAATAGGAAGAATCAAAGTATCTTCCCTCCAAGTTTGTTGTGTGTTGAGGAGTGAACACTTGCTTGTGAAAAGTGCTTAGTGGCACACAGCCAGTGTTTTTAGGGTGATGATGTAACCCCTTTCTCTATTTCACCTGCCTGGTGAGCATAGGCATAGCTGGTGCAAGGTAGTAATGTCCAGGCCATGGGTCCATCCCCTCGGTCCCTGAGATTTAGAGAGAGATGACAGTGTGGCATAGAAAGAACACACTTTAGAGAAAGACATGCTGCAGTGTAGTAAATTACTTAGTGTGGCTTTTCTACCCATAAGTTTTTGTAAACTCCAAGGTGGGATTTCCTATGAGCAACTGAGGAGCTCCTGATTGTTAAAGTTGTCCACCTGGAGTATTTCTGTTGGGAGTGGCACAAAACAATGTTCTGGGGGGGGGGGTTCCCACTCTCTCTCAGTGCTTAGAGTTCTGATGCTATGATTGGCTAGTTTGACCACTCTGCCGGGCTCAAAAGGAGGCCTCCTAGAGGCAGAACTCTCTCTCTGACTGCTGATTGAGGAAGACGTGCTGCTGAAAGAGACACACGCTCCTGAAAGAGATGCAAGAGACACGCATTGCTGAGTAAGACACCTAGGGACATGCACTGCTGGGGGAGAGACTGTGAGAGACTTGGCTGAGAGACGGTGGGCTGGGAGAGAGACTGAGTGTTTTTCCTGAACTTGAATTGTAGCCGGGTACTTCCCTAATAAACCTCATAATCTGTGCGTTCTGTGTGGTCACTGCAGCGAATTATCGAACCCAGGAGAGAGGTGGTGGTGCTTTGGGAGGAACAGTTGGTGAAAGGGCTGGAGGGAGGCAGCATGTCTGGCCTCACAGGAATAGGCCTTGGGCTATTGATGGTGACTCTGTCTTCCTTTTGTGGGATTAGAGGAGGTCAGAACATGTGACCTCCTTGTCCTTTTTGCACATGCCCAGGTTTGGAACTAGCCTCTGCTACTTAATAAGTATGCAATCTTAGACACATTGCTTAGCCCTCAGTTTTCTCATCTCTGAAATGCAAATACCAATAGCTCCTTTCAGGGTTGTTTTGAAGATTAAATAATGCCTATAATGTGTAGAGCACTTTAGTGTGGGAACATAGCAGTTATTTAATAAATGTTAATTTCCTTTCTCTTCCCTTCAAATAGAGCATTATTCTCCTGGGCACAGAGGCAAACTGCAGAATGGAAGCAAAGGAGCTGTGCTTTCTCTCTGGCTTTTCCAACAATGTACCACTAGCCCCAATCAGAGGCCCCTTCTTTCTCATCATCTTCACTCTATTCTAATAGATCCCAATCAACTGCTTAGAATCATTTGCAATGCTGAATCTCCTTTCTATTTTCTGCACACGGCCTTTTACAAGTATGGGCCCCCTACAGAGTTCCTGATTTGTCTGTTTCCTCCTGTTCACATCTTGTTTCAGATCTTTTCTGGTTATACAAGCAAAATTACAGTGCTAAGAGCCTCCTTCCAAAGTCTGTAATCCATGAAATCATATCTGTTTTCCCATCCACTCTGAAATCTGTTGTCTTTGCCATGGAGGCTTTGTGCATACCTGGCCTTCCCTGCTCTCTCAAACAAGCACCATGAGGAGATATGAACATTTTCCTCAAAGTTCCCCATGCTCCACTTCACTGGTTAATTCTTCCTGGTTGATAGGAGATGATAAGCCCAGAATAGCAAATGGTTTGAATCAGAGCCTGTAGAGAGCATGAATGGTCTTTGGGGACTTCCCAAAAGTGTGTGTGTGAGTGAATGTATGCATGCATACTCCTGCAAACATTTCCCAACCCCCCAGGAGAAAAAATGCCTAGATTTCATCAGGCTCTCAAAGATCTCCAAAGTACAGAAAGGGAATTGTTAGTTCAGCAAGTTGTCAAACGCTCTGCTTTGAATGGAATGAAAGCCTTCCCTTTGGGTAGCCAAGGCTTATTTGCTTCCCTACCAATTCTGCAATCTGGTTCAGAAACACAGCCCCCCTCTCACTCCATTTAGTCAAAGAGCAGTGGCAGATCCCAGATCTGATCCAATAGCTATTACTTCTACTCTCCTCCCCTTTGGGTCAATACATCCACTGCTCCCCAGGCTGAAGTCCTGTGTGCCAATCTTTGCCATGCCCGAGAGATCATTCCCACTCCTGACTTTCAGTTTCCAGTTCTCTTTGCTCATCATGCATGCCATCCGTGTTGCTAGGTAGCCTTCTGAAGAGAGAAATTTTGTTTTCAGCTCCCATCTCAATAGTTTTCATCTGACTCATCAGAACCTCCTACACTGGAATCCTTTCTCCATCATCCCTGCTGCTCTCCATAGTAACCAGTTTCAAGAACTCCTCTCACCCTCTCTCCTCTCCCCACATTGATGGCATCACTTAATCTCTAAGCAAACTCCTCCCTCCCTTGCCTCATGGAATGTTGCCCCTTTTGGCCCAGCTTTTGTGGATCCAAGGCCTAAATCAAGAAAATCAAACACTGCTTTTGAACACCATTGACAGATCTAGCCAATGTCCTCTCAGTTCTCTGGTCTTTCAATGAAAGTACCACTGAATCCCTCAGTTTCTGTCCAGACTTTAAAGACTTGCTTCTCTTTCTAGGTGAGGTTCATCAATCACATGTAAGTTGACAAAAGAGGGAAGTGGTGGTGGCTGGATATAAGGCTCAGCCATGCCCCAGGAAAGGTCCCCTCTCTCACCAGCTCTATCCCCCACAGCAGTAACCAGTAACTGCTTTGTTCCCAGTAATGCTGGGGAGTCCCTTTAGTGGGTCTGACATTTTCTTCATGCTTATGGTCAATGTGCTTTGCCTACAGACGATCTAGCTTTCCCTTTACATTGTCCCAGTATTTCAGAATCTTGTCCCTCCTCATGTCACATTCCTTCACTACAGTGTCTTCCCTCAGAGTTTAGTTCCTTTTCTTCATATCAGGTTGGACCCCCAGCTGCCCTTCCAACTGTTCTCCCTGCCCCCTTTCTTCCTTTCTCTCTTTTGTCTCATTCCCTCTGCTTGGAAGTTACCTCCTCATTTTCCTTATAGCTTCTAAGTCTCAGTTCCTGCGGCTCATGGAATCATTGTGGAGATCAAATGAGATAATACAGGTGAATTACCTAGCATAGACCTGCCACACAGTAGGTGCCCACACAGTCTAAGTCCCTTTTTCTCCTTCCTTTCTGTGTGCTTCCCCTTGAGTCATCTCTTTCCATGTGTGGCCAGGCACAGTCATTCACCCATACCAAGCTTTTCTGTTACTCTTTTGGGTTAGCAGCATTGTAAACCAGCAATAGAGACATGGTAATTCTATGGATCACAGTGGTCTGATCTACAACCAATCACAGGCATGGTAAAGGACCAGGCAGCATTTCATTCCTTTGCACGTGGAGTCACAAGGAGTTGGGAATTGACTTGATGTAGCTAACAACAATGATAGAAACATGGAGACCCCACCTGTACCCAAGTTCTGATTGTGAGGACCTTACCAGGCCCAAAATGGCAAGGACTGAAACTTATCCAAGAATGTCTGGCACTGTGTCCTCTGTATTTTTGTTGCAGAAGTGAATGAATGATTTCAGGAAGATGGCAAGAAGCCCGGGTTATAAAACTAGACATCAGTGCAGATTAGTACTATAGGGCTGATTCTTTGTGTGGAATTCTCTTCAGAAGACTGGGTACCATGTAACATACTACTCAAGGGTCTTATTTAAGGGTAACCCATGAGTTGTTTCCATGGTGGGAACATCAGGCTTGGCTGCTTTAACTGGAATATTCTAAGGGGCTCCCACCATGGTGCCAGGCAAAGTTAGGCTGTGGCCAGGAGGGGCTGCAATAATCTTAGCCAAGGACAAGGCCCTGCATCTCTGTGCCATCCCTAATAACATCTATCCAGATCCTGGATGCTAGCTTCAACCATGGTTTGGGCCCTTGTTAGAGGTCCAGTATGTTAGAGTTCCAGTACTGGCCTGATTATATGTCCCTGAATGACACAAACAGCTTGTGCTCAACTACTAATCAAAACGTTGGATGTTTGAATCCACCCAGTGGCACCATGGAAGAAAGGCCTGGTGATCTGCTTTCTTATAGATTGTGTTGTTGTTGTTGTTGTCTTGTGCCATTGAGTCTATTCTGACTCATAGCAACCCCACCTGTTACAGAGTAAAGCTTCTCCATAGGATTTTCTTGGCTATAATCTTTACACAGATCACCAGGCTTTTCTTCCATAGTGCTGCTGGATGGGTTTGAATCACTAACCTTTCCATTACCAACTGAGCACAAACCATTTATGTCCCACAAGGACTCCATGAAGATGACAGCTGAGAAAACCTTATGGACCAGTTCTGCTCTGTAACACATGGGGGATCTGTGAGTCAGACTCTACAGCAACTGGTTATGATTTGGTTGATAGGCCAGATTGGGACTTGGAGGTGAGTGAGGGACCCAGGACTTCTATTGTTGAAGGAAAAGAAAAAAAAAAAAAAAAAAGTGAAGACTAAAACCTTACCTCTTTGGGTTTCTG
>NW_006921601.1:8516909-8533313 GCF_000298275.1 Orycteropus afer afer | reverse complement strand
GCCTTTCAAAATCTTTCCACCATTCACTTACCCATTCTCCTCTTGCCCCATTCTAGTCTCCTAGTCCAGTCTCAGCAGTAATCCCGTGCTCAACCACTGTTGTTAGGTTCTGTCAAGTCCGTTCTGACTCATAGCGACCCTATGTGTACAATAGAATGAAACACTGCACCATCTTCACAGTCGTTGCTATGTGTGAGTGCATTGTTCCAGACACTGTGTCAGTCCATCTCATTGAGGGTCTTCTTCTTTATCACTGACCCTCTACTTTATCCAGCATGTTATACTTGTCTAGGGACTGATGCCTCCTGATAACATGTCCACAGTGCAACAAACTGAGAGAGGAGTGATGGACTCAGCCACTGCTACTTCCATCTCCCAAACATGTCATGTACATTCATGCCTCCTGACTTCCATGCAGGCTCTGTGTTCCTACAGGATGCCTTTTCCTGTCCCCTTTATCTTCCTGGCAAAGCCTCCTTATCCATCATTTGAGAAAAACTCAACTGTCATCATTCTGAAAAACTTTCCTAAACCCCCTGCAGAGGTTGCCCCCTCCTCTGCTATATTTTCACAGCACCTGTGACAACTACTTCTAGAACAGATTTCAATGTGCTAAAATTATCCATTTAATTCTTTCCTCCCACTAAACTGTGGGCTTCTTCAGGTGGGCTGTAACTTCTTCCTCATCCTCAGTGTTTCAAACAGGCCACCACATGTCGAGTATTTAGTAAATCTCTGCCAGGTGGACACAGGAGTGAAAGGAACACAAAAGGAATGTGAAGTGAGGAAGAGCAGTATTTTCAGTATTTGGGGGCATGTCTATCAGGGAAGTGATATTTCTTGGGCTTTCTGAAGTAAATCTCACTAGAAGTCTATGATGATGTATGTTCCTGAAATAGAGGGGTCTGGAAGAAATCAATAATTCTGAATGGCCTGGCAAGAAGATGCTGGCAGTTTGCTCGCTGCAAAGCTTGCAGTCTTTGGAGGGCAGCTCCTGGCAAGGTTATTTATCCTGCCTGTCCTGGGGATCTCCTCTGGGCCAGTGGTTCATGTGCCTGTACTTGCAGTCTATGTCTGGTGTTCTGATAGTATCTCAAGGACTTGGGTCTCTTCCCTTGGTGATGTTAAAGGAAGAGGATAGCCTGTGCAGGGTGGGTGCAAAAACGGCAAGGAGGCCACATGTTCTGACCTCCTTTAACCCCACAAAAGGAAGACAGGGTCACCATCAATAACCCAAGGCCTATTCCTGCAAGGCCAGACATGCTGCCTCCCTCCAGCCCTTTCACCAACCGTTCCTCCCAAAGCACCCACCACCTCTCTCCTGGGTTTGATAATTCACTGCAGTGGCCACACAGAGCTCACAGATTATGGAGTTTATTAGGGAAGCACCACAGGCTACAATTCTAGTTCAGGAAAAGCGCTCAGTCTCTCTCCCAGCCCACTGTCTCTCGGCCAAGTCTCTCACAGCCCCAGCAGTGCATGTCCCTAGGTGTCTTACTCAGCAATGCGTGTCTCTTGTGTCTCTTTCCCAGCAGCACGTGTTTCTTTCCGGGGTGCATGTCTCTTTCAGCAGCACGTCTTCCTCAACCAGCAGTCAGAGAGAGAGTTCTGCCTCTAGGAGGCCTCCTTTGGAGCCCGGCAGGGTGGTCAAACTAGCCAATCATAGCATCAGAACTCTAAGCACCTGAGAGAGAGTGGGCACCTCCCAGAACATTGTTTTGTGCCACTCCCAACAGAAATACTCCAGGTGGACGACTTCAGCAATCAGGAGCTCCTCAGCTGCTCATAGGAAATCCCACCTTGGAGTTTACAAAGACTTATGGGTAGAAAAGCCACACTAAGTAATTTACTACACTGCCGTGGGCAAGGAAGCACACATGGCCTGAGATGGTTAGCAGTCCATGTCAGGATGCGGGCAGGGGCATCTCTTTAGTCTTAGGCCCTAAAGTTAAGTAAATAAGTATTTCTATCTGTTTTTTTTTTTTTTAAATACATTTGAGAGGCAGTGAAGGTCTAACCAGAGTCAAACATTTGGTAAGCTTTATTGGACACTTCTATGCCCATTAGAGGGGCAGTGTCCCCGCCCCAGAACCCAGGCCTGGAATTAACAGTCTCCTCAGTCCATGCGCACTAGGACCGGAAGTGTGGAGTGAAGAGGCTTTGCCAACACTGCTCCCACCCAGGCCCCATCCTTGTTCATCTTTGTGGTGGAAGCCTGGCATCCCCAGGCTCAGCCCTGCTTGGCTTTTCAGACAACCCTGGGAAGGCCTGGGAAGAAAGCCTGGGGGCCTGCCCTGCCTTCCAGCCAGGTTGCCTGCTCTATTTATCTGGACATGCTCTGCAGATCTTTTTAAATTATTATTTCCCTTTAAATATTATGTATTTTGTTGTTGTGGAGGATACACATAGCAAAACATACACTAATTCAACAGTTTGTACATGTATAGTTTAGTGACTTTGGTTTCATGCTTTGAGTTGTACAACCATTTTCACCCACCTTTTCTGAGTTGTTCCTTCCTCATTAACATAAACTCACTGTCCCCTAAGATTCCTATCTAAGCTCTTGAGTTGCTATTGTCCTTTGATCTTAAAGGGCATAGTACTCAAGGAAGACCTTTTTAAAATTTTTATTTTACTAGTTAAGCTAAACAATTGTTTGGTTTTAAGAAGACTTCAGAGGATTTTGGGTTTAAAGTTTCAAGATTATCTCAGAGCAGTAGTTTCAGGGATTCATCCAACCTCCATGGCTCCAGAATGTCTAGAGTCCATGAAAATTTTAAATTCTGTTCTTCATTGCACCCCTTTTGATCAAGATTCTTGTATGGAATCTTTGATCAAAATATTCAGTAATGGTAGCCAGGCACCATCCAGTTCTGGTCTCATAGCAAGTGAGATGAATCCCTCCCTTCACTCTCAGCCCGGGGCCTTTCCCTGAGCCCCAACTTCCTTGCTTACACCAGACCATGGGCATGACCCCTTACTCAGGTTTCTTCTGAGGACCAAGACCCTATGTCTTTAGTCTCCCAAACACAGGCTGGACTGCTCCTCCTTATTGGTTAGATGATGTTACTACTTGTATTCAATTCCTAGGGCTGTTGTAACAAATTACCACAAACTCAGTGGATTATAAGAACAAAAATGTATTGTCTCACAGTTCTGGAGGGTAGGAGTCTATGTTCAGGATGTCAACCATGTCGATTGCTTCTGACAGCTTTGAGGGAAAATCTGTTCCATGGCTCTCCCCTAGCTTCTGGTGACAGCCTTATGCCCTTTATGTCCCTTCTCCTCTTTTATAAGGACACCATTCAGATTGGATTAGGATCTACCCGGCTCCAGAATGGCTTCATGTTAACCCATAACATCATCAAAGACCATATTCCCAAACAGAGTCACATTCATAGGTACTGGGGTTAGAGTTAGATCTTCAACATATCTTTCGGAGACACTATTCAATCCATAACATTGTCCTCTGCTGTTAATATAACCCTTGCCTAGAGACTGTAGCTGCTAGATCTTCCTCTAACATCACTCTTTACCCCTCACTGTGATTTTTTTCTAAAAATCACAAAGTCACTGCCAGACATCATAGTACACATCCACTAATTTATCTGTTTATTGATGGTCTCCCCCATTTGTTCATTTGTGAGCTTTTAAGAACAGAACTTTGTTTTGTTCTCTGCAGTCACCCCACCACTTAGAGCAGTAGCTGGCACAGAGAGATGATCATAATATTTGCTGAATGAGTGAATGACAGCCAACATGGTGTCTGTCTTGAGTCAGAGTTCACTGTGTCTCTTCTGACCCATGAAAGGTCCATGTATGAGAGACCTAGGTTCTGGCTCTGAACTTGGAGTCAGAAATGATTTGGGTCAAGGAATGCTTCTCCACTAGCAGTGTGACATTGGGCAAGTTGAATCTGTTTCCCCACCTATTAAGTGGGAATCATAATAGGTCCTTCCATATAGGTTAGGGTAGGATTTAATGAAGTAAGTTATCTGAAGTGCCTAAGACAGAGTCTGGTATATACGTAAAATGCCCTGCAAGTGTCAGCTCTAAAACGTTGCTTCTGGACACTGTAGTCAAGATGGGGATGGGCTGAGGCAGTGTAACTTACTTGGCTCTAGCTGATCCCAGGAATGCATCAAATGCCAGCAGAAAGTACCTTGTGCAGCAGAAAGTTTGCCCTAGGGAAAGGATGACACAGTTTCTGTTATTATTCCAGATTTCCTCAGGGGAACTGAACAGACAAAGATTCTAAGAGTGGTCAACAGTGACCTATAGGAGGAAATATGACAAAATTTGTCTTCTGACCTACCTTGTGAACCCCTGGGATTGAGTCTGGACGTTGCCATTTATTAGCTATGTGACTTTAGCAAACATTCTTAACTGTTGCTGAGCCTCAGTTTCATTATATTAAAAATGGCCATAATACTATTTAACTTGCAGGGTCCCATAAAGATTGAGTGGAAAAATGTGTGTGAAACAAACCTAGTGAACTCAAGTGCCCACCAAGTTTCTTCAGAAAGTAGGTTCCAGATAAAGAGTGACTTTTTAACCCCAAGGTCTCTGGTAGCATAGTGCCTAAGGCACTTGACTGCTAACCAGAAGGCTGGTGGTTCAAACCCACCAGCCACTCCTCAGAAGGAAGGTTGGGCAATCTACTTCCGTAGTGATACCACCTCGGAAACCCAAGGAGAGGTCATTATGAGTTGACTCGATAGCACATAACAACAGCGGAGTTTTTAGGCTTAACAGAAGAGCCATTGGCTTTTTCCAGGTATTTTCCAGAGAGATCCTCACTTCACTGTTGTTGTTATGTGCCGTCGAGGTGGACCCAATTCATAGCGACCCCTCCTTGGATTTCTGAGGCAGTATCACTATGGAAGTAGGTTGCCCAACCTTCCTTCTGAGGAGTGGCTGGTGGATTTGAACTGCCAGCCTTCTGGCTAGTGGTCAAGTGCCTTAGGCACTACACTACCAGAGCTCCTCCTCACTTCATTAGTATGAGGATTTGTTACATGTGCCATCAGCCAACCAACTTCAATTAAACACCAGGCTCTAGCTGGACTCTCCAGATACAGAAAAAAGTAAGACCCTATCTTTCTCTTCAAGGAGCCCACAGTCCAAAGGAACATTCAATAAATCGCCCAGTGAAGGATGCAGGGCCAAAAGGCAAAGGGAACTTAAGAAAAACAATACCAAGTTGTCCGGGAGGTAGTTGAAATCTTAGACATTAGAAAGTATTGAGCTGCCACATGATTCATTCATTCATTCATTCTTTTAATATATATTTATTAAAATCAAGCAAACATCTTTTCATTAAAATCTTCAGGGCATGTCCAAAGAAATGAGCAAATATCCCTGCTGTGTGTCAGGCACAGTCCCCAGGCCAGCACCAGGTAGCAGAGCTGTTGGTGCTGTGCCACATCTCTGGCCTGACTGCTCAAGCATGCACACCTGACTTCCGTTCGCTGTACCTGCATTTCTTTACCTGTGGGCTTTCTCTAGAGCCATGGAAGTTTGCTTTGCTGTGCACAGAGCAAGCTGGATGTGCTGGGAATTAAAATCTCCTAGAGCAGCCCTCAACAATGATTGATGGGAATTTATATATAAATAGCCCACCCCCTTTTTTCTAGCCTTATTTTGCTCATTTGTAAAATGAGCCCGAGTATAAAGCTCCCTGCCTCACAGGGTCGCTGTGAGAAAGAAAAGAGAGCATAGCTACCCCCTTTGTCAAATCTGCTTCAAATCTCAAAGTGAGTCTGATAAGCCATGCATAAGAGTCTAACGCAGAGCCTGAGGAGGTGGTTATTAAAAGCACCCTCTAACTCTCCTCCTTCCCTGGAAGTCAGCATGGCTAGCAAATGTGTTAAGAACATGGACTTGGGCTAAACTGCTAAAATTAGAATCCCAGCCCTACTACTTGCTAGTTATTTGTGCCTCAGTTCCCTCATCTATAAAATAGGTCATTGGCAATTCTTACCTAGTGCCTAAGGCATTTGACTGCTAACCAAAAAGCTGGCAGTTCAAACCCACTAGCCACTCCTCGGAAGAAAAGTTGGGCAATCTACTTCCGTAGTGATACCGCCTTGGAAACCCAAGGAGGGGTCGTTATGAGTCGGATTCAACTCAATGGCAGTGGGAGGGTTTTTATGAGGGTTAATTAACTTAATACAAATAAAGTTGTGAAAGAGTACCTGGCACAGAGAAATTGCTTTAATAAGATCTGTTAAATAGATGACACATTGGGATAGGAAGGGGTTCTTGGATCAAACACCATGTGGCCAACAGGTGAGTGGCCTGTCAGGAGCAGCCATGGCATCCTGCCCTTGGGGAAGTCCCAGGGTAGTTTGCTAAAGGCCTGGTTTTCTCAGATAACATAGAAGGTGTCATGGTGTCATGGTCCTAGCCTTGGGTATCTTCCTTTAAAAGGGAGGAAGGAGCAAAGGAGTTCAGATTAAGGACTGATAATAGTACCATTTACTGAGCATTTACTAAATGTCAGGCATTATCTCATGGTATCCCACAGCCCAAAAAGGTAAATAACATTGTTCCACTCTCACAGATAAGGAAACTGAGGCTCAGAAAAGTTAAGTCACATGCCCAAAGTCACACAGCTAGTAAGTGGCAAGGCTGGGAATCAATTTGAGGCCTATCTCTCCCTGAGCACCTGCTTTTTCTGCTCCACGTGCCATCTTTCGATAAAGGAATAAAACCTAAGGGCCAACAACAGAACACCTTGTCACCCACCCCCTTCTGAGATTTTTTTCTTTGAGAATAGATTACCTGAAGGTGTTCTGCAAGCTGGCTGAGGAAAAGGGCATCAAATCTACCAGTCTGACGTGCTCCGAGTACAGGTTGGGGTATAAATATGTCTGCGAACCCCTGCCAGCTCTCCTGAGTCATGAATCAGTCAGGCTGAGGCGACTGGTCACACAACTAGAGCAGCAGTGAATAGCTTCTCAAGCTGCCATTCGCAGCAGCCTAGTGCTGACTTATGGCCAGACAGAGCCTAGCTCTTCCTCCTGGAAGACTTGGAACTCAGGGCCTGAGATCAGTCCTCACTGGCTGCCTGGAGCATTGAAGTATTTCTAGTACCCTATGTCCTATGTCCCAAAGAGAAAATAGTCTCCTCCCTCTCCCCAGCCCTTCCCCCAGTTGAGAGGCCTGCAGGGCAGAGAAAATTTTCTAAAGAATCTGTCTCCTGAGTTGAGTCAGGTGAGGCCAGGAAGAATGTGCCAGGCAGATGAAGGAGGTTGTGTAAAGGCACTGTCGCATGACTGCACTTGGTTTGGGAATGTGACTTGAGCATAAATTCTTGAAGACAAGGCTGAGAAGCAAGTGGAGACAAGGACCTTTGACTCTTACACCACCAGGCCACCAACAATTACGGGGGACAGGAGGGTGCCTGCAACTGGAATTTACAGAAGCTTAGACTCCTGGAATCTGAGGATCATGATAATCACAGAGCTGGTATCTTGTTGTTAGGTGTTGTCGAGTCAACTGTGACTCATAGTGACCCCATGTACAACAGAATGAAACACTGCCCAGTCCTGCGCCATCCTCACAATTCCTGCTATGCTTGAGCCCATTATTCTAGCCACTGTGTCAACCATCTTGTTGAGGGTCTTCCCCTTTTTTGCTGACCCTCTACTTTACCCAGCATGATATCATTCTCCAGGGACTGGTCCTTTCTGACAACCTGACCAAAGTAGGTGAGACACAGTCTGGCCATTCTCACTTCCAAGAAGCATTCCAGCTTGCAGGACAGCGTTGTTTGTTCTTCTGACAGTCCAAGGAATTTTCAGTATTCTTCACCAACACCACAATTCAAAGGCATCAATTCTTCTTTGGTCTCTTTGGTCTTCCTTATTCATTGTCCAGCTTTCACATTCATATGAGGTGATTGAAAATGCCATGGCTTGGGTTAGACACACTTTAGTCTTCAAAGTGACATCTTTACTCCTTAATACTTTAAAGAGTTCTTTTGTAGCAGATTTGCCCAGTGCAATAGAATGTCTGATTTCTTCACTTCTGCTTCCATGGATGCTGGTTGAGGATCCAAGTAAAATGAAATCCCTGACAACTTCAATCTTTTCTCCATTTATTTTGATGTTGCTTATTGGTCCAGTTGTGAAGATTTTTGTTTTCTTTATATTGAGGTATAATCCATACTGAAGACTGTAGTCTTTGATCTTCATCAGTAAGTGCTTCAAGCCATCTTCACTTTCATCAAGCAAAGTTGCATCACCTGCATATCGCAGATTGTTAATGAGTCTTCCTCCAATCCTGATGGTGCATTCTTCTTCATATAGTCCAACTTCTTGTATTATTTGCCCAGCATACAGATTGAATAAGTGTGGTGAAAGTATACATCCTGATGCACACCATTCCTGATTATCTTAGAATCTTGAAGTTTTGGACTAAGAATTATAGCTTCTCAGGATCTCAATCATGAGATGTTAGGATCATCAAATATCTGAGCCGGGCAGTTCTCTAAACTCTCCAAATCTTGTACACAAAAAGAAATCAGCACCAAAACTCAAGTTGACCTCTGGCTAATTGCCAATGGCAACTGGATTTCTTGAGTGTCTGGCACATAGCACTAGGAAGATATGGACTTGATTGTTTTAGAATCTCTTTTGTATGGTGAAACAATAGAATGACTTATTCTCAGCCTGATTTGACCTGCTGATTTGTTGCATGCCTAACATTTTCCAGGGCTATGAGTTCAAGGTCCTGTCCTCTCTAGAAGTTCCTAAAGAGGGGCTACTCAGTACTCCTGAGCTGGTGGAGGGTTTAGAAGTCCTGAGCTAGAGTAGTGTCCATTCCAGTTTGGATATGGTTAACATTAGTCATTATTATGGCATTTTTAATGAGTCCTGTTCCACTCTGTTGCATGGAGTCACTATGAGTTGAAAATTGACTCAATGATACCTAACAACAACAACAACATCTCAAATAGTGTGGTTTTTGAATCGATTGAATGAGTACTATTTGAAGCATGTTTAGAATAGTACCTGACACACTAAATCTGTATTAGCTATAATTATCATCATTTGTAAGGGTGGTCATGAAGTTTCAAAAAGATGAGAATCTAGAATGGTGTTTGAAACTTCATATATGTACTTACTATGTAATTGTTGAATGAGTGCATAAAGGCTGGGATGGGTTGATGTAACACTGAGCACAGTGCCTGAATATAGTCAAGGAAGGGAAGTGTCCACAGAACCACAGTGTTTCCCCCTGACGTTAGAGTCAGTGTGCTGGGACGTACTTGGACCATCATGAGTTGATTGTGTACATCCTTTCCCAACTCTGCATATCTCTCCCCAACTCAGAGTCAATGGCATTGGGTTAGTAACTTAAAATCAGCAACAATGGGAGTATTTACACCACAGAAATTGGCAAACATTATAAATAGGGATATTTACTTTTATTTGTTTTGTTTTTATTGGTTATTTTTTAATTTTTATTTCTGTTCTGTTATGTTTTATTTAAGAGAGACAAAACATTGATTAGAGTCCAGTGCATCCCTTATTAGCCAGGGGAATATTTCTACATCATCTGCTGTATCATTCTTAGAATCCAGTTCTGATGTTTTATTGCAGAATACAGGATCTTTGGAAAAGTAAGTCATTTTGTAGCAGATACGAAGGTGTTAGTGGGCGTTAAGAGCCTCTTTGAAGTTCCCATTAAGTGAGGAGTGTACATTTATTGCGGGTTTAGGTGGTACTAAAGCTTCTCTGACACCAAAAGTAGACCTGAAGACAGATGGTTGGGTCTATTAGATGGTATTCTTGGACTCTCTATAATCTGCCAAAACTAAATTAATACTTGGAGCTTCCCAGGAAGATTGTGACACTGTGTATTTGGACTTTGTAGTCATCTATTATGAGTTGGGGCCGACTCGATGGCAAATAACAACAACAACAACAACAGTCATCTGTTATATGCCATCTGTTGGGCTCCTAGGTGGCTCCTCCTCCCAAGTCCCTACCCTAAGTGGCTAGATCAGGCCTCCTGAGTTAGGGGAACCATTTAAGGCCATTCCAAATCTACTTCAGTATCAATTGACTTTGAAGAAGTGCAGCTAAATAAAGCGGGCTGGACAGAAGTGCAGCTGTTAAGTGTAGCGGACAGAAGAATGAACCCCGAGGAATGCATTTGTAAACTGCCCAGGATTTGAAAGCTAGTCAAAAGTGATCTTAAAGGGGAGAGAAGGCACACAAGGAGGCTGCCCTGGGGCTGAGACTCGGCAATCTGTGCTGCTAGAATCCCAGAGGTCCAAGCCTGGCTCACCACCATTCACCAGCAGGACCCTCTGAGTCCAGAGCCCCCATTCCAGATTCCTCGGGGGGGGGGGGATCTTTATTATTTTTTTTTTTTTTTTTTTTTTTTTTTGCTCCCTTGATGATGTGAATGATCAACTGGTTCTGGCATTGCAACCTTTTGAATATTCTCTCCTAAAGTGTGTTGACATAGCATTTGTGTTTCAATGGCCCTAAATGGCTTTAGAGGAAAGCCAGTTAATCTTCTGATCTGAGGAAGACCAGCTACTGTTCACTCTTAAAGGAATAAACAGAAATGTGCTGTGCTTTTAATCTTTAAATTAGCACCATTGGAGACTAGCAATTATTAGCACTGCTCAGTGGTGGGTGTTCACACTCCCCTCGCAGGCAACTGGAGGGAGGAGGCGGCAGCTCTGTGGGCTTCTGGGGACAGAATTGAGCTTGGAGGAGCACAGAGCTACTCTGAAACTGTGGAGGTGGGCAGAGGGAGACAAAAGTGGGAATGACAGGGGACAGTCTAAATCTTCAGAGCCAAAGATGGCCAGGCAGAGAGATGAAAACAAGTTGGGAAGTGAAGAGTCTGCAACTAAGCACAGCTTGGAGCCAGCGGGCTTAAGAGAATGAAGAGAAATACTGTCTGAGCAGATAGGGATGTTGGTTTTAGGTACCATCGAGTTAATTTCAACTCTTAGTGACCCCATGTGACAGAGTAGAACTGCCCTATCAGGTTTCTTAGGTTGTAATCTCTACAGAAGCAGATGGCCAGGTCTTTCTTCCAAGGAGCTGCTGGGTGGGTTCAAACTTCCAGCCTTTTGGTTAGCAGCCAAGTGCTTAACCAAATGCTACTAGGGCTCCTTGGGTAATTATGAGGGAGCCTTTTTCAAACAGAGTCCCCAGGGACCACACATGTTCCAGAGGAGGCTCTCTTTCTCACCATCTTCCCAAGCCAATCTTCTTTCTTTCTTTCAGTTCTAGTCAAGTTTGGCTGCCCATCAAAATCTCACAGGGAATTTGTCTGAAATTCAGATTCTCTCTACCCATCCTAGATTTACTGAATCAGACTCTCATGGAGTGGTGCCCTAGAACCAGTGTTTTTTATTTACCAAACTGATTCCTTTCATTCCTGGGAGGCAGTGTATACTGTAGAGATAAAAAGTGGGGACTCAGGGGACAGCCTGATTTAAATCTTGACTCCTCCTCTTACTACATGGGTGACCTTACACCTTAAATTCTTCCTCTTCAAACTGGAATGATAATAATACTAGCTATATCATAAGATTAAAGGATTAAAGAAGTTAAGATATAAGAAGTGCATAGAATAATGCATGGTGTATCATTTTTATTATTACTTTTTTTTTTTTTTAATTAAACATTAGCAAGTTAATTCAGAGTACAGGAGTAGAGGGAAGTAGACTCACCATTTTGGACTTAAGTCATCATACACAGACACTCATACACAGAAGTCAAGGGCTGAAAAGTCAATTGCTTTCAATGAAAGCACCAGACAAGAATGAACCAACTGGCAAAGGGTGTAGCAACTTGGAGAATATATGACTGTCTTTGTTTGGGTTCCCCCAGAAGTAGACTCTGAGATAGGATCTGGAGGCAAATTCACTTACCTGGCTGATGATCCCAGGAAGCAGTGGTGAGGAAGTGAGAATCTGAGACAGGGACAGGAAGAAAGCCAATGAAGCAGTTATCAGTAAACAAGTTCTGAAGCCTGTAGTCTGTGGGCAAGGGAAGGTTGGTCCTTGTAGGGACCACAAGGAGACTGTACAACTTGCCTCAGGGTTGCTCTACTTGAGAGGTGAGGAAGCTGGAGTATTCTACCCCTAACTCCCATTCCTCAGGACTGAGGACTGCAGACAGTGGTAACTCCACAGCCCTTCCAGCTTGTACCAAGGTCTTATGGTCAGAGAAAGGAAAAAAACCATAGTGTGCATGGGAAGGTGAGTATCAAGAGATAGGGGAGGGCACCCACAGTCAGAAGCTGCTACATAATTTGTGAGGCCCAGTGCAAAATGAAAATGTGGGTCCCCTTGTTTGAAAATTACTAATTTTGAGACAATGATAGGACAGCATTAAACCAAGGGCAAGCCCTTCTGAGCATGGGACCTAATGTAACTGCACAGATCACACATCCATGAAGCCAGCTTGCTGACAGGATCTGTTATAAAACCCTTCCAAAGGGGACAGCTCCTATTCAGCCCTGGCAAATTATCCCCAAGTGGAATGCCTTTCACAGCAAAGAAAATATATGTCTGAGCCGATGCAGCCCTGGGGCTGCCAGTTGGCAAATTCTGCAAGGGCATCTGTGCAGATACCCAGGAATGGGACCTCCATCAGTAATTGAGAGCTGAGCTGGGTTTCTCAAGCTCAGCACTACTGACATTTCTGAGCGGGTAATTCCTTTTTGTGGGGGCATGTCCTGTTCATGGCAAGATGGTTAGTAGCATAGCAGCATCCTTGCCTAGTAGCAATGTCCTTCCTCCTCAGTCATGACGATCAAATAATTCCTCCAGACATTGCCGAATAGCCTCTCAAAAGGTGTATGAGGGGAACTAAATTTCCCCCAGTTGAGAACCACTGAGTTCTAGGAAAATAACAGAACTTAGGTCTTTTGGCTTCAATTCATCCCCCTGTGCCTTCTCACCAACTCTGATTCGCAGGCCCAGGAAGCCGTGACTTTTAAGAGTGTCTGGGGCACTGAACCAGTTTCTGAGATACTTTTTAAGAAATTTCTCTTCCCTTCTCTTCTCTCTCCCTCCCTGCCTCCCTCCTCTGTCCCCCTCTCCCCCTCCACCCTGTTTCTTCCTTCTTCCCCTCCTCCTCTTCCCTCTTTCAATGCAACATGCTATGTGCCTTTCAAATATCTGATAGAATGAAAGTCCCATAAGAATTGCTTTATTCATAGCTGTAGCCACAGCAGATAGACCCTAGACCAATGCCTGGTGCATAATAAGTGCTCAGTATTTGCTGAATGAATAAATGCATGCATGAGTGGCCTTCTCTTTCGATCCTACTTCCTCCAAACTGAGAGCAGCTGTGGGAGATGATCATTGGAGTATGGAGGGAAGGACGAAGAGTTGGACCCCATTCTCCACAGCAGGACTGGACAGTCTGTTTTGCAAGGATGCCTGTGTAACTGCCTTCAGAAGAGCAAAGTCCCATTGGGCATCAACTTGACAATCTTTTATTACTTTTTATGCAAGAGATCAGAGTATCTCTTTCGATGTTTAAACTAGACTAACAAGCAACAATGCCAGACCTCTGCCCCTCAGCCTGTATTTTGTTTCTTTTGGGGTGACTCCATGGAGCTAAGGGCTTTATTGGGAACAGTGCAAGGGGCATAGTTAGTGAGGGGAGAAAAAGCTCTGTTGACTATGCTGATAAATGCCCCTTTTTTACTTAGCCCCGACTGGTTGCTTTGAGTCAATTCCAACTCACAGTAACCTCAGGTGTCAGAGTAGAACTGCTCCATAGGGTTTTCAATAGCTGTGATTTTTCAGAAGTAGATCACCTGGCCTTTCTTGCAAGGTGCCTCTGAGTGTCTTCAAACAGTCAGCCTTTCAGTCAGTAGCTGAGTGCTTAGCTGTTTGCATAACCCAGGGACTCCAACTTAGCCTCTAAATTTGAAGAAGTAAGAGAGGTGTGAAAAGCCAAGTGCCTCTACTTGGCTGACCCTGTTGGCCTGCACCACATGAACACCATGGAGAGTGGTCTGTGACCTCCTAAGAGGCAAACATTGTTTCATCAGCATGCCTGCTGGGAGTGCTGGTTTACATGGGGCACTCAGAGGCCAGCAGGGCAGGAATTTGTGGACAGCAGGAGGGGGTTGGAGGAACAACACAAGCAGGATGAACTAGAATGACACCCGGCCCCATGCAGGGTGAAAATTGTATTTCTTTGTCAACACTGGATATCGACAGCTCTGCCATTGATTATGAGTTAGCAAAGTCACAGAGAGAGGACTCTCTACCTCATCTTTCCCCAACATATTATAACAAACACAAAATACAATTTTCCCTCTTCTTTCCCTCTTTCACAATTATACTCCTGTCCTACCCTACCAAGACACTTTGATTTTAACTAAATACTAAAGTTTTTGTTTAGCAAAAACTGTATAGATAGATAGATAGATAGATAGATATACTTCCATAGAAAGTATATCTTTGGAAACCCAAAGAGGGGTCACTATGAGTCGAATTGAATAAACTTGACGGCAATGAGGTTTTGAGGTACATATATACAAAACCAAACTCAATGCTACCCACTTGATTTGACTCATAGCGAATCCTTGAGTTCCTGAGGCAGTATCTCTATGGAAGTAGATTGCCCAATCTTCCTTCCAAGGAGTGACTGGTGGTTTTGAACTGTCAGCCTTCTGGTTAGCAGTCTAATGCCTTAGGCACCACGCCACCAGAGCTCCCATATATATATAGTTGTTCTTAACATATGAAACATTAAACTATATTTTAAAAAATATTTTATTGTGTTTTTGGTGAAAGTTTATAAAGCAAACTAGGTTGCAGTTTAACAATTTCGATACCTGTTGTTTAGTGGCATTGCTTACATTTTCCACACTGTGTCGGCATTCTCATTATTCCCCCTCTAGTTGTTCCATTTCCATTAATCTAACTTCCTTGCCCTTCATTCCAACCTTCTCATCTTTGCTTTAAAATAAATTTGATCATTTGGTCTCATAAAGATTTTTTTAAAATTTTTTTAAGGAACACAAAATTCATATATGATGTTGTCTATTTTATAAGCCAATCTGTTATTAGCTGAAAGGTGACATCCAGGAATGGATTCAGTTGAAAGATTAAAAGATATTTCAGGGTGATGGTCTCAAGGGTTCTTCTTATCTCTACTGGTCCAGTAAGTCTAGCCTTTTTTTTTTTTTCCTTTAAGAATTTGAGTGTGTTCTACAATTTTCTTCCATGCTTTTTCTGGTCCGAATAGTCAGTAGGGGTAGCTGGTAGTGGTACCTAGAACCATCTAGTTCTAGGTTCGGGATAGATGAGGTTGTGGTTCATCTAGGCAATTAGTCCTATAGACTAGTTTCTTCTTTGACTCTGTAATTTCCTTCTTTCTCTTTTTTGCTCCAGATGAGTAGAGACCGATAGTTATATCTTAGATGGTGGCTCACAAGCTTTTAAGACTCCAGATGCTACTCACCAAACTAGGCTGTAGTAGTACCTAAGCTTTATAGACTATGTTGTGCCAGTTGACTGAGTTGTCTCACAAGACAATAGTCCTAAGCCTTCAAACCAATCCAGATCCCATAGGGTCTTTGGTTACATCTGGGAAGTATCTGTGACTGTGCCCCCTATATGCTTTATTATATATATATACATATATATATATACACACACACATATATATATATTTATGAATGTATGTGCAGCACACATAAACACGTTTATGCAAATGCCTTCAGATACATCTATACATGCACATGTATATATGCACATATACCTTCCTATACACATAAATGCATATATACATATACCTATGTAACCACTCAAGTATTTTTTGTTACTGCTGTTGCTGCAAAATTGTACATTACAGAGTTTACCAACAGCATCCTTTATTCTTGTGTACTTGTTGTTGTTGTTAAGTGCCGTCGAGTCATCTCCAACTCATAGCGACCCTATGCACAGCAGAATGAAACACCACCCAGTCCTGAGCCAGCTCCATGATTCTTGCTACACTTGAGCCCATCGCCATTGCCACAATGTCAGTCTATCTCATTGAAGGCCTTCCCCTTTTTCGTTGACCCTCTACCTTACCACGCATGACATCCTTCTCCAGGGAATCGTCCCTTCTGACAACATGACCAAAGTATGTGAGACAAAGTCTGGCCATTCTCACCTCCAAGGAGCATTCTGGCTGCACTTCCTCCAGGATAGACTTATAAGTTCTTTTAGCAGTCCATGGTACTTTCAACGTTCTTCGCCAACACCACAGTTCAAAAGCATCAAGTCTTCTTTGGTCTTTCTTATTCATTGACCAGCTCTCACATGCTTATGAAGCAATTGAAAATACCAGGGCTTGTGTCAGGCACACCTTAGTCCTCAAGGAGACATCTTTGCTCTTCAGCACTTGAAAG
>NW_006921601.1:8510097-8516124 GCF_000298275.1 Orycteropus afer afer | reverse complement strand
ATGGGTACAAATTTGGATCTCTTCCAGTCAGTTGGCCAGGTAGCTGTCTTCCAAATCTCTTAGCATAACAGAGTGAGTGCCTCCAGTGGTGCATCCGTTTGTTGAAACATCTCAATGGGTATTCCATCAATTCCTGGAGCCTTGTTCTTTGGAAATTCTTTCAGTGCAGCTTCTACTTCTTCCTTCAATAACATTGGTTCTTGAACATATGCCACCTTCTGAAATGGATGAAGATTGACCAGCTCTTTTTGGTGCAGTGACTCTGTATATTCCTTCCATCTTCTTTTGATGCTCTTGTGTACTTAGTGTCATCATTAACCTTGGCCAAGTTGTACACACTTCACCCACATTCTTTCCCATCACCAAAAATAACAAATGTCTAAAGAGTGATTCCTCCTCCCTCCTCTCTCATCTCTGGTAACTACCAAAAAATACTGATTTCATTATGTATAGCTATTTTTGTATTTTTACAAAAGTGGGATCATACAGTATTTGTCCTTTTTTATTGACTTATTTCATTCAGCATAATGTCCTCCAGGTTCATCTATTGTTATAAGATGTTTCATGAACTCATCATTATTCTTTATTGCTGCATAGTATTCTATTTTATGTACCACATGGTATTTATCCATTCACTCATGGATGGACATTTACTCCCCGCCCCCATCTTTTTGCTGTCGTGAATAATATTGCAATGAACATAGGTGTGCATGTGTCCATTCATGGCACTGCTATTAGATCTCTAGGAGTAGGATTGCTGGATCATAAGTTATTTCTATTTCTAGCTCTTTGAGGAAGTGCTATACCATTTTCCATAGTGGACATACCATTTTACAATCCCACCAGCAGTAGATAAAAGTCCCAATCTTCCTACAACCTTGCCAGCATTTGATGTTTTCTGTTTTTGTTTTTAATCAATGCTATTTTTAAAAAACTTGTTATTTGGGTCAAGGTTTACAGAGCAAATTGGTTTTCCATTCAACAATTCATGCACATTTAGTTTTGTGGCAGATTGCAGTCCCCACAATGTTACAGCACTCTTGCCACTTCCTCACTGTGTTAACCATTTCCCTTCATCCTTCTTTCCTACCCCTTGCTCGCTTCTGCGCTTTATCCCTGGGAAAATGCTGACCTTTTGATCTTGTATGGTTGATTGTTCTAATAAATGTGTACCTCCCTGGTGTTACCATTCACCTTATAGGCCTGTCTATCATTTGACTAGGAGCTCTGATAGCATATGCCTAAGGCACTTCAGTGCTAACCAGAAGGCTGGCGGTTCAAACCCACCAGCCACTTCTCAGAGGGAAGGTTGAGCAATCTACTTCTGTACTGATACTGCCTCGGAAACCCAAGGAGGGGTCACTCTGAGTCAGGTCCAACTCGACGGCAAATAACAATAACAACAACAACAACATCAATTGGCTGAAAATTGAGGGTGAATTCAGTTCTAGTCTTGAAGGGTATCTAAGGGCCATGGTCTCAGAGGTTCTACTAGTTTCTATAAAGACTGGTAAGTCTGTTCTTTTTTTTTTTTTTTTTTCCTAGTTTTCTTTCACATTATTTTCCCACTCAGTCCTGGACCTCTTATTGTGATCCTTTTCAGAATGGTCAGTAGTGGTAGACAGGCACCATCATCAGTGACATTTTTGCAAGGGTAAGATGGTATCTCATTGTAGTTTTGATTTGCATCTCTCTAATATACAATGATCTTGAGCATCTTTTCATGTGTTTGTTGGCCAATTGACTCTCCTCTTTGGTGAATTGTCTGTTTATGTCCTTTTCCCAATTTTAAATCGAATAGTTTTTTTTTTTGTTGTTGTTGCTTTGTTGAAAATTTCTATGTGTTTTAGAGATTAGACCTTATCAGCTGTGTTTTTCCAACAGATTTTTCCCCACTCTGTAGTATCTTTTTACTCTTCTGATAGTCTTTTGATGAGCATACGTATTTAATTTTTAGAAAGTCCCAGTTATTTCATTTGTCTTCTATTGCTCAGGCATTTGTAGTTGCATTTGGTAATCCATTACCAAAAAAAGTTAGGTCTCATAGTTTTGTCCCTATATTATCTTCTAGAACTTTATAGTTTTATCTTTAACATTTAGGTCTTTGATCCATCTTGAGTTAGTTTTTAGGTGTGGTGTGAAGTATGGATCCTGTTTAATTTTCCTACAAATGGATATCCAGTTTTGCCAGCACCATTTGTTAAAGACACTGCTTCTTCCTCATTGAATGGACTTTGACCCATTGTTGAAAATCAGTTTGCCCATATTTATAACTATTTTTAAAGTAGTTAAAGGCAGCTTGTTGTTGTTTTTGTTGTGAGGTGCTGTCAATGTCAATTTAACTTTTAGCGACCCCATGTGATGGAGTAGAACTGCCCCATAGGTTTTCTGAGGTTGTGATCTTTGTAGAAGCAGATCAGCAGGTCTTTCTCCCATGGAGCCAGCTGTTGGGTTAGAGCCACCAACCTTTTGGTTAGCAGCTGAACACTTAAGCATTGCACCATCAGGGCTTCTTAAAGGCAGCATATGGTAGAGGAAAAAGGTAAAAGACAATGCAGCTTTAAACCAAAACTTGAAAATCAAAGCTGCAGCAAAGGTAGAGAAGCAAAAATGCTGATAGACTTCTTGTGGTTAGTCATGTTTGACACTGAGCTTCCTGGCAACCTTGGCAAAGATGCAGATATGTAGGATTACATGTTTGTGTTTAAGTATGAGGAAAAGCACAAGCTCTTTTGGTAGGTGAATTCTGAGAGGTATTTATCATGTAGAACAAGGTATAATATAGCTCAGTATCTCAGACAACAGTTTTCTAGCAAATCCAAAACTGCTTTTGAGATAAGTTCTTTCTTGCTTTGGCTAGTGACAAAAGTTGAAGGGAAACATGAAAACCTAATTAGGTACAGTTACTCTGCAAAGATGAGCCATTGTCATCCAGGGTATTTTTATTTATTTATTTATTTGATGGCAGTTGTTTTTTCATTGGAGCTGAGGGACTCCCCTCATCTAATCTGTAGCACATGTTTGGGATGCAGCTGGCTGGGGACAGAATTTTTCATTAGTTGATCCACCAGAAACCTTTAATCTCATTCACTGTTAACAGAGCTCAGAGGTACAAATGGACAAGGAATATTTACAACATGCAAAGCCTTTTCATCTCTCACTGCCACTCTTGTAAGCTGACTCTTATGTGTCTGACTTCATTTTGCAGCACCACACCAGAGCAATAGGCCCTGTTTTGTTAGCTTTTGTTGTATAACAAATCACTGTAGAATTTAGCAGCTGGAAACAGCAGCCATACGTTGGCTCATGCCTCTGCAATGTGGGATGACAGAGCTGGGCAGCTGGATATCAACTGGGCTTTCTCATGCATTTGCAGTCAAATGGTTTGATGGGGGATGGAAGGTCCAAGATGGCCTTGCTGACATGCTGGGGCCTCAATGGGAGACCCAAGCAACTAGGGACTCCTTGAGCCCCTCATCATCAAGTAAGCTGGCTGGGCTCCAACTTAGCATCTCAGGGCAGCAAGAATCCAAAAGCAGAAGCTGCAAGGTCTCCTAAGTCTAGAGTATGTACAGCATTCCTCATGCTACATCTTGTTTCCAGAAGGCCAGGACAGGATTCTGTGTGCAAAGGGGCTGCACAGGCTGTGGATTCAGGGAGATGGAATCCATAGGAGACCATTTGGTAGCAATCATCTACAGCCCTGCTTCCGCCAACACCTCAGTTACAGTGGCCCCATGGGCAGGGGTTCTTACTTGGGGATAGGGAGGAAAGGAAAGGCACAGGCACCTACTGTCTTGGGGAGGGGGCTTTATGTCAGGTCATTTGATGCTAGCCCTTCTAAGCTTTGGGAACTCACACTTAACTGCCACCATCAAAAGCCCAAATACCAGGCGTTAGGAGCTCTATTTAAAAATTTCAGAAAGGATATATGAGGAAAGGACCTTTGAAGTGATGAAACAGTAAATGGTCTAAGAAGCCTACTGCTGACTGTGCTCAAAGACCATGGATGCTTGGGGCACTTTGAGTTATGTCGCTTGATGGCCAATTGCCTAATATTTGTGAGACAGCAGGCCTACCCTATCAGCTGTGTCAGTCAGAGGTCACAAGGTCATTTAAACCACATGCTGATGGCAGCCCAAAAGTCAGTGGATCTTCCCTGAATTGGACAGTCCCCACTGGCCCTCGCTTCAAACAGGGGTCATACTGTTCAAAAAGATGACTTGAATGAGAATAAAGGCCATATGGTCATTACTTTTGCAGATGCAGGAAAGCTGGAAGGACTAGACAACAAAAGTGGGATGAAATGGGATATTGGGTAACAGAATTAGGGGCAACAAACATTTTGGCAACCTGGAAAAACAGCCTGGATCCCTGAAAGACAAGCAGCCCACTAGTGTGATAAGAAGGTGTGGAGCAGCCAGCCCAGTGCCTGGCACACGAGGCAGAGGTGCCCTAGGACAGCAGTTCACAGTCAGTGAAAGAACATATTTGGAGTCAGAGATCCCATTCTCTGTCTGTCTAAAAGTAGTGTTTTAATTCTGCTCTGCATGTATTAGCACTGTGATCTTACTGTCATTGTTGTTATGTGCCATCAAGTCATCTCTGACTCATAGTAACGTTATGTACAACAGAATGAAACACTGCCCAGTCCTGTGCCAGCCTCATGGTCACTGCTATACCTGAGCCCATCGCTGCAGCCACTGTGTCAATCCATCTTGTTGAGGGCCTTCCCTTCTTTTGTTGACCCTCCACTTTACCAAGCATAACATCCTTCTCTAGGGAATGGTTCCTCCTGACAAAATGACCAAAGTAGGTGAGACAAAGTCTGGCCATTCTTACTTCCAAGGAGCATTCCAGCTGCACTTCCCAGCACTGTGACCTGGGACCCATTATTAAGCCGGTTCTCCATGTTCTCCTCTGTGATATGGCACTGTTAATCATACCTTTAGGATTATTATTAGGATTAAATGGGAAGAACAGATGTGAAAGTGCATCGTACATAGTTGTTGTTAGGTGCCATCAAGTCAGTCCCCAACTCACAGTGGCCCCATGAACAATGGAACGAAATGCTTTCCAATCCTACCCCATCCCCCTAATGAGTTGCATTTAGGACTGTTGGGATCCATAGGGTTTTCATAGGTTGGGTTTTGGAAGTAGATTGCCAGGCCTTTCTTCCTAGTCCATCTTAATCTAGAAACTCCACTGAAACCTGTTCAGCATCACAGCAACATGTGAACCACCCCTACTGATAGATAGGCGGTAGCTGTGCATAAGGTGTATTGACCAGGAACCGAACCTGGGTCTCCTGCATTCTACCATTAAACCACCAGTACCTAAACTAGCACAGAGCAGATGCTCAAAGGAATTCCTGGGTGGTACGAACAGTTAACACATTTTGCAGCTAATCAAAATAGTGGATGTTCGAGTCACTAAGTCAGTGGATCTTCTCTGAATTAGATAGTCCTCATTGGCCCTGGCTTCAGACAGGGGCCATACTGTTCAAAAAGGCACCCAGGGGTGCCTTGGAAGAATGGCCTGAAGATCTACTTCTAAAGAATCAGCCATTGCAAACAACAATTGACCATTAATACACAAGATGACATAACCCAGAAACCACAGCTATGGACATAGCCAAAATAAAATAAGCTTACAATATTGTAAACAGGGAACCAGAGACATCAGTTGGCAAATGACAACTGCAAACCAGAAACAAGGAAAAAACTGTGTAGTTACAGAACTTCCAAAGGGTGAGGAAGTCAAGAGAGTTGCAAGATAGAATTAGTTAAACTAATTCTAAACTAATTCTAAATTGAGTTAGACTGTTCTAAACTCGAAAAATTATAAATCACAGGGTAACTTCCAGGAAAAATGATAAAGCTACACATCACAATAAAAAGAGGAGAAGCACAAATATTCAGCAAATACTAAAACAACAGCAACAAAGGAAATAATAACACTATTCATAAACACAATAAGCTCAGCACAGAAAATTATATGGAACAAAGAAACCAGGGACACCATGAA
>NW_006921601.1:8472518-8494199 GCF_000298275.1 Orycteropus afer afer | reverse complement strand
CAGCCACTCCTCGGAAAGAAGGTTGGGCAATCCTACTTCCGTAGCGATACTGCCTCGGAAACCCAAGGAGGGGTCGCTATGAGTTGGGGCCGACTCGACGGCACATAACATAACAACATAACAGGAAATTGCTGGAGTCACTGGGTGGTGCAAACAGTTAACAGATTGGAACAGCAAGTGGATTTGGGAGCTACACTTTAGCCTTCAGTCTTTCTAGGCCTTTCTTTCCTTAGTGGAGAAGGGAGCTCCGGGGCTCACTCCCACCCACTGCCATCAAGCCAATTCCAACACATAGGGACCGGACCCTATAGTACAGAGTAGAACTGCTCCATAGAGTTTCCAAGACTGTAATCTTTAGGGAAGCAGACTACAATCTTTATGGAAGCAGACTGCTACACTTTCCTCCGGTGGAGCCACTGACAGGTTCCAACCACTGACCTTTTGATTGCCAGCTGAACACTTTAACCACTGTGCCACCAGGGCTCCCTGAGGACTCACTAGCTATGGGCAAACACTCAGTGCAGGACTTTGCCAAGAGTGATTCTCATTAGGTGAATCAGCATGAACCCGAGTAGGGTGCTTCTCTGCTGAGAGCATTAACTGAAGCAAATTACTTTGGATTGTTCTTTTGCACACTGCTACCATTTCTAGCCCTCACCTAGCATTTGTTACAGCTGGAGGACCTGGTGGAGAAAAGAGAGAAAAGGATAAATGAGGAATCCTTAGAGATAAGAAAACTGTCAGTCAATCACATGCAAATGTGCCCTTCTTTGAAATTGGAAACCCATCAGGTGCAGAAACAGCTATTTTTCAGGCCATTTCTGGAGGAATGCTGATGTGGGAGGCTGCTCAAGCAGACTGGTACTCTGAGGTTCCTGCTCCTTTTCCTTTTAAATCACAGCATTTCTATCTGAATGGCTCACCTGCTTTGGTGGAGGACACAGAGACCCTGGCCTGAGAGGTGAGCACTCAGGGACAAGTACTAGCTCTGCCTCTGCCTACTGTGTGTCTTGGAGAAAAGTTCCCTAGCCTCTCTGAGCCTCAGATTCCATATCTATGAAATGGAATCAATTTCAACTTCATGAGGAATAAATTCAATCATATAAAGACCAGGAGAGACCCTGGGACATAATAGACACTCACAAGATCATTTAAAAAGATTCACTTGCCCATTGAAGAAACCCAAATAATCTCCTGTCTAAATGCAGGATGATTTAGAAAACTGTCAGCTAGGCAGAGTGGGGTCTCAGCCTTTTTTCTCCACATTCCTGAAGTGCTGAGTATGACAGGGCACTCAGAAAGTTTGCTTCCAGGACATGTAGGAAGGGGCCTTCCTCTAACTGCCAGATCCTGGTAGCGAATGAACAGAATCCAAACCAGTTAACCTGGATCAATATAGCCTGCCTTGAGCCAGTCTATCGCTTATTAACCAGTCAGGATATTCAGTGGACACAATCAGCCTACAAGTGATATTGATTTATGCCCTGCCTCATTCCTGAAAGGATTAGAAATAGCTTATGAGAAAATGTAAAATACATTGAAAAACATAAACAGATAAATGCCTGGAAAGACCAGAAGCTCACAACAAACTGAGTTAGAATGTAATTATGTAGGCCTAAGTCTTTCACAGTTCTTAAAAGTGAACCTGTAGACTTGGCTCTGAGCTTCCTGGTTGGCTCGGTAAAAAAGAAACATACATGGTTTTAGAAATGAGATTCACATTTCCTGTGTGGAAATGTCCTACTGATTCCTCAGGATAGCAAGGCTTTCTCTGACTGGCAGCTAAGTTTGAAAGACATTTCTTATACAGTTCTTCCTAAATGTGTCACTAAGGGAGTCAGTGAACAACCATCTCAAAGACATCCCTTTAGAATACAGTCGAAGATATCACAGGGCTCTTTTTATAACTTAGACCATATGTGGGCAAAGCACTAATGTACAGTTCAAAGGTATAAAGAGTGAGGGTGGGTTACATTAAGTGGCATTACCTACCACTTCTTGTCGGGCTGTCTTCATCTATGAATAAAACCAGGAATGTCCAACCAAAATTAATGGAAACAATCAGTCCTAGCAACTGGTACACCATCCGATCTGCAACCTATACAACTATGAGACCAGAAGAACTAGATGGTGCCCGGCTACCACTGTCATCCACTTGGAAGGGATGTAGGAGATCCTGGATAGAGAGGGAGAACAATGTGGAACAAAACTCAAAATCATTTGGGGGCAAAAAAAAAAAAAAAAGGTGGGGACCAGGTTTGCTGGTCCAATAGAGCCTGGTGGAACCACTGAGACTATGGCCCCAAACTGCCCTTCAGGTCTAGAATTGAACCCACACCTGTGGTTTCCAGCCAAACAAAGTACAGGCATGTGAGTTAAACATTTACCTCAAGTAGACACACGCCCTGGAGAGAACAATCATGGGAGAAGTAAGGGCTGCTTATGCACAGGGAGACAGCTCAGGGGGCAGGAGAGTATAGAGGGATGGACACTGGGAAGAGGTAACTATGGGCAGGAAGTGGGAGGGGAGCTGTTGCATTGTGGTAAATTTTGGTCAATGACATGAGTCAAAGTATATGTGAACTGCTGTATGGAAAGTGAATTTACTCTGTAAATCTTCACCCAAATCAAAATAAAATTAAAGAAAAAAAAAAAATAGGAATGTCCTTGTAAAAAATCCTCCATACATGTAATGTCTCTCAAGCAAGTTTTTGATAAAAATTGAGTGATAGACAATCTGAGGTTGAGATTATATTCTCTGGCAAAGGCCTAGAGTATAGGTTTGCTGGTTGCTGCTTAAGATTTAGAGATGAGCAGAACACGCAGTCTTCTGCAAGAACATCCATCATGTGGCAGCACATTCTCGCCAGTGACATTCAACAAGCTTGTAGGCAGAAATTGGCCACATGACTTCCAAGCTCAACGTGGCCAACTATTGGGATGATGACTAAATGAAGGACCTAGCTGCCCTGGGTTTAGATCTGGCTTTGCTGCCCAAAGCTTGCAGAGCTATTCTTTCTCAATCTTGCTTGCTTCTTCTTGTAAGACAAGGATGTCACAATGAGCTGTTACCAGATTATAATAAGGATCAGAAAGAGACCATGTGTATAAAAGGCCCTTGCACACAGTGGGCTCACAACAAATACTTAATAGCACAAAATTGTGGCAAAGGCTTAACAGAGTAGATACCAAAACAAAAACAAAAACAAAAAACTCACTGCCGTTGAGTTGCTTCCTACTCATAGCAACCCCTCCTTGGGTTTCTGAGGTGGTATCTTTATGGAAATAGATTGCCCAGTCTTCCTTCCAAGGAGTGGCTGGTAGATTTGAACTGCCAGCTTTCTGGTTAGCAGTCAAATGCCTTAGGCGCTACACCACCAGAGCTCCTAACAGAGTAAGTAACAGAGGAAAACACAAGAAACAGAAAACTTGGGTTCTATTCCATCCTGATATAAATATGAATGTATTTTTCCTCCTGGCAAGGAAAATATGATCTTAGGTAATAATTGCCCACTTCAATTAAATTTTTCATAATCTTTCTCCCTTATGTAATACAAAGCAACATAAGCTCCTTTCATTCCAGGAACTGTCCCCCAGGCTACCTTCTAGTGTCATCTGTGTGTTTAAGAGTCAGGCAGAGCTTTGCAAGGAGCATAAAGGTACCCACCTGCATTGATGCAGACAGAAATCAGGTCTGGAGGGGATGGTTGTTTCAGGAGTCCCGACCCTTAAAAGCAGAACCTGCATAGGACACTCATTCATGTATCTATGAAGACAGCGGCCTAAGCAGGAAGAGTTTGGATCTTTGAAATACTGTGAAGTCATTTTTGTCTAAGTTCTACAGAATCAAACTCAAGCATCAGGAAGGTATACAACACCCTGTGAGCCTGCTTCTGACCCTCCTCCCCTTCAGCTTCATCTCCTGGGGCTGCCACACTCACATTTCTGCTCCAGTCCCATCAAACCTCCTCTGTGTCCATAACCCCTCTCTGCTTCTTTTGCATATGGTGCCCATTCCCCAGCCTACCAATTTCCCAAACTAATAACCAAACCAGTTGCTGTTGAGTCGATTCTGACTCATGGAGACCCATGGTATGTCAGAGTAGAACTGTACTCTACAAGGTTTTCAATGGCTGATTTTTCAGAAGTACATCAGCAGGCCTTCATTCCAAGTTACCTCTGGGTAGACTAGAACCTCCAAACCTTTGGTTAGCAGAAAAGGGCATTAACCATTTGCACCACCCAGGCCTTCTCCAGTTTAAGAACCCAGGTGAATTCCAGACCATCTACCTAAGCCCTGCCTGTTAGATATCTATCTCCCTGGTGTGCCACAGGCACCCTAAGCTCAGTTTGCCCTGTATGGACTATTTACTCCTTCTGCCTTCTGAAACCAGACTCTCCTCCTATACTCTCATGCAATAAGTGGCTTCTAATCCTCCATCACCCAAGCCAGAAAGCAAGCCAGCATCTAGATTCCACCCTCTCTCCTACCCTCATAGTCCACTTAGGGTTTGCTGATTTTATATCAAATTATGTCTTAAAATTATCTCCGTTCCTGACACTCTGGTCCAGGTCTTCATTAGCTCTCATGTGGATACAATAAAAAGTTCCCCAATGGGGTTCCTCAATTTCCACCTAACATCCTTCAGTATTCTTTTTGAAAAAGAACAGATCTGTTTATACCATTGTCTGCTTACAATTCTTTACTGACAAGCTGTTGCCTGCATATAAAATCCAAATTCCTTCCCATGCTATCCAAAGCCCTTTGCAATCTAATCAAAAAGACAAGAACTAACTATATGCTGTCTATAAGAGACACATCTTAGGCCCAAGGTCACAAATAGGTTCAAAGTGAAAAGATAGAAAAAATAATAACCAAAAATGAGCATGGATGGAAATTTTAATATCAGATAAAATAGTCAAAATCTGTTATAAGAGATAAAGAAGGGCATTATACAATGATAAACGTGTCAATTTATCAAGAAGATATAACAATTATAAGTACAAGTGTACCTAACATTATGGCACCTGAATATATAAAGAAAACACTGAAATAATTGAAGGAAAAAATAGACAGCTCTACAATAATAACTGGAAACTTCGTTACAACCTAGCCCAAGCTAATCTTTGCAAGCAGACTTGTAAGGCTGGCATGCAGAACCCACTTTAGGCAAGGATGGTAGAGTTGGCATGAGTGGCCAGGCAGAAACAGAAACTAGCTGTCAGTTTGGAATCCATGGGTCAGGACAGCTAGAGATATGGACAATCTAGACTGGCAAGCTGACCACCACCTCTCTGGGCTAACACATATATAAGCACTACCTGGGAATGATAGCTGGTCCCAGACAGGAGCTATCTGCCTTCTGCTTTGATGAAACAGCCTCCCTGGAGTGGCTGGATGAAGGTGGACCTGGGAGGGCTACTTTAGGAACAAGGCCCACACCAATTCTGGAAGTAGAGGAGAGGACCAGATCTTCCTGGGAGGATGACCCCACTGCTCTTACTTGTCCAGCAGATCCCACAAGATACCCTCACTGCTAACTCCATCACTTATCACCCCTGTAGGAGCCCTGCCCTCATTGGCTGCTTCATTGTGGATCGGCAATACTTCCAGGAGATCGGCTTACTGGATGAAGGCATGGAAGTCTATGGAGGAGAGAATGTCGAGCTTGGGATCAGGGTGAGCGGGGTTTCTTGTGGAAAGGGCTTGGCTCAGCTTCCAAACAGGTGAATGAAGGGGATGGGAAAATGAGGCTCAAGGTTCAGGAGCACAGCCTGATTCTAAATGTCCAGTGTCTAACCCTGCTCCATGTATGTGTAGAATTTTCAGAAAGAAGAGGACTTGCTTGGCTGAGAGTGAGGTCATGGGAAAGTTGAGCCCCCAATTCAAGGGAAGAACTTTTTGTTAAAACCAAACATAGACCCTTCAAAAGTGAGCAAAAATGTGCTACAGGAAGAGACTGCAGGCACCTTGGGGTGGCTGGAAAAGGGATGGCCCCTGTTCCATGACCCTTAGAGAGTCATTTCCCCTTGGGATTTCTCATTAGATATTCTCTGTCTCCTCCTCAGTGTCCCATAAAGCTTACATAACTCATGGTGCACCAACAGCAAAACATATCCAGGTTCACACAATGCTGGTTTCTGAGCCTAGGGGCCTATTCTGCCTTACAACATTCTTCTGAGATAGCCACCATCCTGCTCCAAAGTATAGAGCTGTTTTCTAGTTTTTCTCAGCTCATGGTGTGAATCCACACAATAGGCATCATTTTGTTTCTCACCTATAGGAACATCTCCTAGACTCTCTGGCCCCTTTCCTTGGGCCCAAGAAAGATAAATCCAAATGATAAATGATGATTGTTAAGAATGTGATTGTGGATACAGTGAATGCCGTTGTCCTAGTGGGAAGCCACCCTATGTCCAAGGAGTGACTATGTCCTCATGACAAACCCAACATTTGAGCTGTGGCTTGTCCCCATGATGGTACCTTCTGTTTTCTCCCCGGGAATCTTTAAGCAGCTGGCATCCATGCATTACAGGCTTGCCAACCCTTTGAGAGGATCTTGAACCCACAGGTGTTCATGACAATCACACAAGATGTTCCTACTCAATGTCAAGCTCTTCACACCTCCATGCAGACTTCACCCAACATTTGGCTGGTAATGACCTTATTCTTGCCCCCTTTGCTTAATGTCTATATCTGGTCATCTCTAGTTCCTGATATTCAGTTCCACTCAAGGACTCTAGCTTGAGTATAGTCTCTTCTCAATTCTAACCTCCTTAGGTGGCAGTCCACTGGCTGTGGAAAGCCACAGCCACTACCTGAAAGAGAAACTGGGCACATGCAACTAGCATCTCACAATGCCTGCGGTGACCTGACAGTAATATGTGGGGCCTGACTCACCTCCTAGACTTAATACTGGGGCTTTCAGGACTGACAGCAGGAACAGCATGTCTGAAACTGAGTTTAGCAAACACTTCCAGACACCTATATTCACTGAAACCTGGAGAAATTGCTTTGGAAGCAGTCAAAATGCAGGGGCTTATTGGGGAGCTAATATATTCATAGAGGACAGCGCCTGCATAAGCACCCTCATTTCTCCGGCTCTCCCTACACCGGTCATTTATTCACCATTTGAGTCCTCACCGTCTCATTTCCGCACTGCTCCTGGATAAATGCTCAGCCCGAAACATAATATTTTTTACTAGGAGCTGCTGTGGGGAATTGGCTGAGCAGGAAGGACTGCCTCCCACCCCTTGTGCTCTCTGAGTAAAAATGTCTGGGAGTAGAAAAAGGAATTAGATTTGTGAACTCTGCTTCCAACATGTATGTGAGTCAATCATACTGTGGTGGAAGATTTCTGACCTTTCTTTCTCTAGATTATAAAGCTACTCTGGAGTGTGGGCCTGGATGAGGCTCTCAAATACCTGTTAGCATCTCTCAGGTGATTTTGCATTTGAGACAGAAAATATCATATAAAATGTTGCCTGACTTTTTTTTCTCTCCATCTCTTCCCTCCCACTTGGCAGAGATGAGTGTCATGGGAGCAGAAGAAATGCTGATTCTTGGGACCCAACAACCTGTTGGCTGTTGTTGTTATTGTTGTGGTGGTGGAATGCCATTGAGTTGATTCTGACTCAGTGACCCAGTGTGATGGAGTACGACTGACCCATAAGGTTTTCTAGGCTATAATTTTTACAAAAACACTTCACTGGCTCTTTCTTCCATAGATTGGCTGAGTGGGTTTTAACCACAACCTTTCAGTTAGCAGCCAAGAGCTTAACCGTTGTGCCATCAGGGCTCCTTGTTGGCTGGTAGAACTGAGGAAAAGAGGGGGAAAAAACAATTTGCCATCAAGTTGATTCTGACTCGTGGTGACCCCGTGTGTATCAGGTTAGAACTGTGTTCTCTAAGACTGATTTTTTTGAAGTAGATCTGTAGGCCTTTATTCCAACATGCCTCTGCATGGACTCAACCCTCCAACCTTTTGGTTAGCAGCCAAGCTCATTAACTATTTGTACCAGAAAAGAAAGAGAAGGGTACTTAATTTGAATTCCAGTTGCCCTTTCAAGAGATACAAAACTACTGATTGTCCTCAAAATAGATTTCCACATATTATGTGGTTAATACTGTTCGTCTTTCACATTTTAAGAGATAACATTTCAGTGCCTCAGTTTCCTCATCTGTAAAATGGGTTGCTATGTTGCTTTTAGCTGCCATCAGTTGGCCTCCAACGCGTGGTGATCCCCCTCACACAATGGAATGAGACACTGCCTGCTTCTGTACCATTGTGACCCGTAGGATTTTCACTGGCTGATTTTCAGAAGTAGATCTTCAGGCCTTTCTTCTTAATCTGTCTTAGGTCTGGAAGCTCCACTGAAACCTGTTTAGTATCATAGCAACACACAGGACTCCAATAATGGAAAAGTGGTGGTACATGAGGTACATTGGCTGGGAATTGAACCCATGCCTCCTGCATGGAAGTCTAGAATTCTACCACTGAGGCACCACTGCTCTCATAACAATTTATTAAACAAAACAAAACTTGTTGCTGTCGTGTTGATTCCAACTCATAGTGACCCTGTAAGACAGAGGAGGACTGCCCCATAGGGTTTCCAAGGCTATAAATCTTTATGGGAGCAGACAGCTACATCTTTCTCCTGTGGAATGGCTAGTGGGTTCGAACTGCCCACAATTTGGTTAGCATCCAAGCACTTAACCACTGTGCTACCAAACCAAAAAAAAAGAACCAAACGCAATGCCATCAAGTTGGATTCAACTCATAGTGACCCCTCCTTGGGTTTCTGAAGCAATATCACTACGGAAGTAGATTGCCTAACCTTCCTTCTGAGGAGTAGCTGACAGGCTTGAACCGCAAGCCTTCTGGTTAGCAGTCATATTATGCCACCAGAGCTCCTACTGTGCTATTAGTGGCTGCAAAATGGTAATATTTTAATTTTATTTTTTCAAGTTATCTGAGATAACTTTTATAAAGAGACAATTACAATCATTAACTCTGGTTGTTCTAAAGCCAAAGTTTATTTGGGAAAGTCAGGATAAATAATTCTTTATATAACACCTTTCAAAATGATGAATGAATGAACTACCTTCCAAAGGTGGCCCATTAAGTTTTTTAGTATCATTATAAGTTTACAGATCTAAATATATTTGATATATTTCAATTCATTGCTTAACATCCTTATTGATTTGCAAATGTTCTACTTTTGGCCACTGGGAGCCTATTCACATTGGCTCCTGAGTCTTTTTTTTGACTCTTGGACGGTTTCTCTGCTATCAGGGCTGTCCAGGCTCATCTTGTACATTTCCTGGTTCAGTCCTATCATCAGCCATTTCCCTAAGGCTCTCAGTTTTCTTTTGTTGAGAAATTGTGTTTAAAACCACAGTCTGCAGACTAGAGGTGCTCATTGCTATTGCATTGGTCATTATTTCTAGGTCTTTTCAGTGTTCAGAACTAGAAATTATTAACATTTTTGTAGAAATAAAATACTCCAGCGTTTTTGCTGATCTTTCCGATTCAAATTTAGGACTACAGGGTTTTTATTTAATCTCATCAATTTCACATCTGTATTTCCTTTCTCCCATGCCAAGAATTCTGGTTTTTTAAATGGCACCAACATAATTACTCATTTACTTTATTCCCTGGAACATGCACAACAATTTCAAAATACCAGTAACAGCAGTACCACCACCATATGATCATATGTAATTACTAACTAACCTGTTGCCATCACGTCAATTCTGACTCATAGCAGCTTACAGGACAGAGTAGAACTTCCTGATAGGGTTTCCAAGATGGTAATCTTTATGGAATAAACTGCCTCATTTTTCTCCTGCAGAATGGCTGGTGAATTTATACCACTCACCTTTCCATTAGCAGCCAAGCACTTAACCACTGTACCACCAGGGGTCCTATGTAATTACTGGAGATAGTCCAATTATCTATCTATCTATCTATCTATATCTATTTATTTTTGCATCTCTTTTGATTTTTGGTTATACCACATTACAGATGTATGGTCAAATTGTTATTGTTATGTGCTGTCAAGTCGTCTCCGACGCATAGCGACCCCCTCTTGGGTTTCCAAGGCAGTATCACTAGCTTGGGCAATCCTACTTCTGTAGTGATACTGCCTTGGAAACCCAAGGAGGGGTCGCTATGAGTCGGGGCCGACTCGACGGCAAACAACAACATCACTATGGAAGTAGATTGCCCAACCTTCCTTCTGAGGAGTGGCTGGTGGGTTTGAACTGCCAATCTTCTGGTTAGCAGTCAAGTGCGTTAGGCACTACGCCACCAGAGCTCCCTTCAAACCCACCAGCCACTCCTTGGAATGAAGGTTGAGCAGTCTACTTCCATAGTGATACTGCCTCGGAAACCCAAGAAGGGGTCGCTATGAGTCGTAGACGACTCGACGGCAGTGAGTTTGGGTTTTTCTTTGGTTAAAATAGTTCCACTCTGTGTGATTATCCTACAGCCTCATAGACAGGTTCATTTCTTTCATTTTGCTTTTGAATTTTAAGAATTTCCTTTTTATGGTTAACCATTTATAATTATTTAAATATTTACATAGCGCCAAAGTCAAATCTTCAACACAAGGCACCATCACCATCCTCTCCATCCTATAGCCTCACTACCTCTAAGGTTAACATATTTTGTGTGTTTGTTTTACTTTACACTTTAAAAAATACAAGCAAATATGTGTCTGTATTCACATATCCCCATAGATAAATGGTAGTAGCATGCAGTGCACCCTTTTTACTACCTTGTTTATACAGATGCATATAGAGCATTAGTTTCCTAGGGCTGCAATAACACAGTACCAAAAAGCAGGTAGTTTATAAGAACAGAAATGTATTGTCTCATGCTTCCAGTGGCTAGAAGTCCAAAATTAGGGTTTATTGATTTGAGGACTCTGAGGGAGAATCTGTTCCCTGCCTCTCTCCTAGCTTCTGATGGTGTAAGGCAATCCCTGGCATCCCTTGGTTGGTAGATGACTTCTATCCACATCTCTTGTCTTCATGATCACCTTCCCTCTCTGTGTCTCTTCTTGTTATTTGATAAGGATTCCAGTCATATTGTGTTAGGACCGACCAACTCCAGTATGAGCTCATGTGGACTTATAAATAACATCTTCAAAGACTCTATTTCCAAACAAAGTTACATTCAAAAGTGCTGGGGATAGAACTTCAACAAATCTCTTTGGAGGTTATTCAGTCAGCTCAATATATGTTTATTATTGAACACACACACATATACTTACTGAAGATTATTTTATAACACTATATGGAGATATTCCTCATTCATTTTTATAGCTGCATAGTACTCCATTTTTGAATGGTTATCTTACTGACCTAATTGGCTCATTTTTTTTCATTTTGCTTAGTTTATTCTACCAGTTTCTTTTTGAAAACACAGTGCTATGATTAATAGTCTTGTGATTACTCTTTTATATATATATTTTTACCAGGTACCTTTCAAATAAATTCCAGAAAGTGGAATTGCAAAGCTAGTGAGTAAATATATGTATAATTTTGCTAGACATTTTCAAATCTGCTTGCACAGGGGTTGTGCTTTTCCTACTAGCAATAATGAAAGTGCCTGTTTCCTCCCAGCCACATCAGCAAAGTATGTTGCAGCTTATTTGGGTTTTTGCCAATCTGACAGATGAGAAATGGCTTTCAGAGTAGTTTTAATATGCATTTCTCTTATTAAGAGCTAGGTTGAACAGCTTTTCATATGATTAAGGTCATTTACATTCCTTTTTTCTGTGAGCTATTCATATATTTGGCCCACTTTCTTAAAGGGTTGTTTTCTCTATTTTTAGAATCTGTTTACACGTTAGGAATGATAATACTTTGCCTATCATATAAATTGCAAATATTTCTCCCAGTTTGTTGCTTGTCTTTTGAATTGCTTATAATATTTTTTGCAATGCAAAGACTTTTTATTTTAATGTAAGCAAATGCAGCAGTGCTTTCTTGCATCTAGATTTCAGGCGTAGGAAAACTTATCCACTCTCATGATGTACAGAAATTCACCAATGTCTTCTTCTGATACTTGTATGACAATATTTTTTATATTTTAATCTCTAATTCTTTCAGAATTTATCTTAATGTGTGGTGTGAGGAATGGATCCAATGTCTTCTTTTTCTATATGGTCATCTGGTTATCCCAATGCCTTCTATTTAAAATAACATTTTTTCCTTCCTGATTTGCAATGTTGCCTTTAATGCAACGCAACACAATGCACTGCCATCAAGTCGGATCCGACACATAGTGACCCCTCCTTGGGTTTCTGAAGCAGTATCACTACAGAAGTAGATTGCCCAACCTTTCTTCTGATGAGTGGCCGGTGGGTTTGAACCACCAGCCTTCCGGTTAGCAGTCAGATGCCTTAGGCACTACACCACCAGAGCTAAATTGCCATACACATTTAGATCTGTTTCTAGATTTTCTATTCTGGTTCCACTGATCAATTGTTCTATTCACTAATTAGTGCCATAGATTATTGTAATAATGCCATACAATATCTGTTATATAGGTTTTATATTATGCCTGTGAGTCTATAAAGGAGCTCTGGTAGCATAATACCTAAGGCATCTGACTGCTAACGAAAAGGCTGGTAGTTCAAACCCACCAGCCCCTCTTTGGAAGGAAGGTTGGGCGATCTACTTCCATAGTGATACCACCTCAGAAACCCAAGGAGGGATTGCTGAGTTGGATCCAACTAGATGGCACTGGGTGGGTGAGTCTATAGAATAGATTCAAGCTTACAAACCTTGTATCATGTGGAATAGGTCTCAGATTCAAAACAAAGGAGAATATCTGGGAGACACAAAAATATCATCTTTCCTTCTTTTTTCTGGGTAATCTTTAAAATCTTTGTTCTCAGGACTTGTGTCTACTTAATTTTCATAATGGTGCCTGGAACATATTATATGCTCAATAAACAGCTTTGAATCTGAAGCCTAGCCAAGAAAGAAAATATGTTCCATATATATTCCACATATCTCAGAAAGCTCAGAACCAGGAACTGTGGCTGGAAGCTGTAGGAATGTAGTTGTTAATTCAATATAAGAAACAATATTAGAACCATCAAAAAATTTAAAAAGGGAATGGATGCCTAGTGAGATAGTGAGCTCCTTCCCAATGGGACATGTCAAGGCCTGACTATCTCTTGGTCTGTTCTAGAAAGTTAGATCTTATTTATGAGCTAATAACAATAGTTAATGACCATGTAACACTTAGTATTTTCCAGTTACTATGCTAAGCACTTTCTATTCTCACAGCCACCTTGTGATGTGGGTACTACCATTATCATCATTTACAGATGTACACAGGAGGCCAAAGAGGTGCTATAACTTGCCCCAGGTCACATGACTTACAAGTGCTAAAGCTGAGACTTGAACCCAAGAAGGGTTGCTTCAGAAACCATTATGCCTTGGACAGGTAGGGGTAGTGTAGTGGCCTCAGTAAGGAATCTGATACAGTTTCTCACAATTTCCTTCTGGATTCATTTTTCAAACACACATTTTTCAGATACTAGGATATCAGAGATAAATGGCATAGACTATGCCTTCGAGAGGCTTGCTATCTAGCTGGAATCAAAAACCACCTTAAGATGTTCTAAGTACTAGTTTAATGGAAGATTGTCAAAACAGTCATGAGCATAAACAGAATGTTTTGATCTCTCAGCAACTTTCATTGTTCTTTCATCCATCAATGGCAAGGATAGTAACTATACACCTGACAGAACCTGCTCATAATTTTTCTTGCAGTATTGCTAAATAATTTTAAAATGCAAACTATTCTTTTTCCAGCCATGAGTGATTCCAAAGATAAACAATACAAGCTAAAGTAACAAATAAAATTGACCACAGTAAAATTTTAAAAACTAAAAATGGACTAAAGAATCGAGTATCAATATAATTTATATCTGCAAAGTTAGATTCAGAGAAACTAAACTTGTTTGAAATCATTACCACAAAGAAAACTCTGTGATGATGGCCATAGTTGTAAAATTTAATAGGGACCAAAAAAATACTTCTAGATGAATCATATCTTACTTGTGAAATCAATGCAAAAAAAAAAAAAAAAAGTAGTAACCTCAATAAAAACAGCTCTGGTAAAATAAAACTGGAAAATTAATTGAAAACATTTTAACTAGATTTTATATAGATATTGATTAAGAGAATTAAAGTGTCATTCCAGAAAATACTTTCTAGATGAAAGTTCATCATTGTGAGTATAATTCTGTTTAAAAGTCTAAGTAAGGAGGGTACAATCTGCTCAGAATCAAGCCGACAAGGATACACATTGCAAGAATGCTAAGGAGATGGTGACCATTCCACCGACGGCAATTGGGTGAAGCTTCAGAGCAAGTGGCCTTTATGCTGTGTCTTGAAGGATAAGTGTGTGTTTATGACATGAAGAGGAAGGCAAGTGTTCCCAGGAGTTACTTGGCATGAGCAGATATCTTGACAGCTGAGAAAGGGCATGGCTGTGGCTAGACTCTAGGGTTGGGAACCACAGACCTATCATGGGACATGGGGCTGAAAAGAAGGATTGAAGGTGGGTGAGGTAGAGTTATCAGATGGGCAAGAATTTTTTTTTTTTTTTTTAAAGAAGAGCCAATTAATCAGTAGCAAAAGGCAGCCTTTGGTGGGCTCCTGTCTCATCCCGGCTTGTTCAACATTTTAATCAATGATGTAAAGGAAAGGGATAAAGTGAAATTTTTTTCTGGGATGACTCAGAGCTGGTAGAATTCAGACAAATATTTACTTTGTTACAAACATGAGCCTTTGAAGATCTAGAATGTCTAAGATATAGTTTACAGTTTAGTGACATGAATTCTTAGGCAATAAAAGATGGTTATTATTTCATAAACCAGACACAGAGTCTACAGTTGCTAACAGTTTCTTGATAACCTGTAGTCACTATTAGGCCACCAATTTGGATGATGGTGATGCTAATATTAACACTAATAAGAGGAAGAATTTCTACTTATTGTGTGCTAATTGCCAATGACTTTGTGTATATTATATTAATTTTTATATCAGCCTTGTGAGGTCTGTGTTGTTATCCTCATTTTATAAATGAGGAACCTGGTGGTAATAAGGTCATTTATATACCTCCATTGCTCCTCAGGGGAGCTCTGGTAGCATAGTGGCTAAGGCACTTGACTACTAACCAGAAGGCAGGCGGTTCAAACCCACCAGCCACTCCTCGGAAGGAAGGTTGGGCAATCCTACTTCCGTAGTGATACTGCCTCGGAAACCCAAGGAGGGGTCGCTATATGAGTCGGGGCCAACTCGACGTAGTGATACTGCCTCGGAAACCCAAGGAGGGGTCGCTATATGAGTCGGGGCCAACTCGACGGCAAACAACAACAACAACAACAACATTGCTCCTCAGAAGGAAGGTTGGGCAATCTACTTCCGTAGTGATACTTCCTGGGAAACCCAAGGAGGGGTCGCTATGAGTTGGGTCGACTTGACTTGACACATAACAACAACAACAGCAACATTCCTCCCTAAGATCTCTCAAGATTAGAACCAGCCTGACTAGTTTCAAAGCTCATGACTGCTGGGGTCTGGATCCATTAATACTACCCAAAGTCTTCACCTGAGATCAAAGGAGACTTCAAAACTTGAGGGGCTAACAGAGTCAGGAGCTGAGCAGAAAACCCAAGTCCAAAGTGTCAGAAAGGAGATAGATTGAGGAGTTGGCAAATGGAAGGAATCAAACACAGGAAGTTAGAAATCTGGGTTGAAAAAGCCAGAAAGAAAGAGGGAGAAGGGAAAGCAAAGATAGATCCATAGTAACTGCCTAGAACAGGCACCGCCATCATGTGAGACTTTAAAAAATATATCTAAGGTTCAAGGGTTAAGGACTTGGCTAAAATTACCTGTGAAAAAAGTCTAGGCAGGTTAATTTGTGCTTGTTAAGCCAGCTGTGTGCTGAAGCACACAATAGCCTGGTTATATGGTTCTCCACAGAAGCCCTGGACCTGAGGTCTGACTAATCTCAGCTCACTGTTACCACCATGGCTGTTCTCACGCAGCCACAAGGAAGTTAATAAAAAAAAACCATGGATACCGCAGTTTCTGGTAAAGCAACGTAGTTTGTTATTAGTCTTTGAGAGCACAGTTAGAGGCTTAAGAATGAAAAGAAGGAATGTGGAGATCAACATCTTCCCTCGGCTAAAAAGGTCTCAGACAACTTCCAGATGTAACATCTCATAGAAAAGCTGCAAGCAGGTTCTCTTACCTCCCGTCCCTGGAGACAGAGAAAATTAAACACCTTAAATTGGATTTTAGTGTCTGGTTGCTCCTAAATGCTATGGCTGCCTCAAGCCAGCTGGAGCTGGAGTTTAGAATAACCTGAGAGGTAGGGGTGTGTGTGTGTGTGTGTGTGAGAGAGAGAGAGAGAGAGAGAATAATGTGGTTGGGGAGCTGGAGTTCAGAATAAAGTGAGAGCTGTGTGTGTATGTATGTGGTGTGGTTGGGAAAAGTGAGCTCCGCCACTATTTTGCATCATTTTATCATGAGTTAGAATCTGTGTCTGCATTGTCTGTCAGCCGCTGTGATGGAGTAAGGCCTACAGAACACTGACAGCTGTAGAATAAGTTTTTATCCATATGGTCTTGTGAGGCCAAGGATTTGAAAAGATGCCAAACACACACACGATTTTGAGGTTGACAGATGCATCTGGGCCTTTGTACTTCCTCATGGGATTTTTCCAGTGACCTGAAGCTTTAACTAAGGGGTTTTCCACATGTTCCTTTCGTTCTATGTTTGATTTTAACAATAATTTGAGTGATTACCGAAGGTCAAGACCTAGCCTTTCCTGGTCCTTATAAATGAGCTATTAAAGGTCCAACAAAGATGGCACTGAGATTTCAAGCCCAGATGATGGAAGGTTTGGAGGTGCCATTGGCTAAGAAAGAGGAGCTAGGGATAGAGTTGGTTTGATGGGGGAAATGGGGCAAGTTTGATATTAGAAATAACAGTGGAAATGACCAAAAAGTATACTATTCATCCATCTACTCATTCATACAATGAACATTTCTTATGCTACTTGTGTTGTGAACTTGGCATTTAGGGTACAAAAACTGTAACACCTGAATTCTGATTTAAACAGGAAGCCAGAACTATATAACTAAAGGTAAAGAGAAGAAAGACTTGAAGATGAGACAAGGAGAGGCCTTTTTGTAGACCCACTGAAGATAAGAAGATGGGGATACCCAGTGATGATGATAGTTTAAACTGCGAAGAGAAGAGAATATTTTAGGGCTGAGCTTGGACGTAGGAAAAGGGAATGACAAGGTGGTGCCCATAGTGATAGAGAAAATACAGCTAGCTGGGAACATAGGAGCTGGATTGGTAGAAAACCAATCACAGATGCCATGGAATAGAGTGTTTCAGGAATGCAGTTGGCAAGCTAAGATGAATACTAATGGTAATAGCTACTATTTGTAGAACATTTACTATGTGCTTAGAGCATATATTTATTTAACAAATATTTATGAATTATCTACTGTTCTCCACATTGTGCTAAGCTTCAGGTATACAGCAACAAACAAGATAGCCTAGTACTGCCCTCACAGAATTTACATTCTTGTGATTTTTATGCTGCATGTTGTTTAATTCTCTCAAGAACCATGGGAGGCCAGAATTATTATGCTTATTTTATAGATGAGAAGACTAAGGCTCAGATAGGTTGAGTTGCTTGCCCAGGTGTCATAGAGAGGAAGTTACAGAGCTTGTATTACAAAACAGGTCTATCTGACAACAAAGCCTGTGTTCAAAATCATCACTTTATTCTATGAAAGTGAAATTGGATAAAGGACATTTGGTGCAACCCTAAGACTCCAAACACAGTTGGAGTCAAGGGATGGGAATAGGAGGCAGATTTCAAAGGGTTGATGTGGGGGGTGTGGCAATTAACATGAGGCAGATAGTTTAGAGATTTCATTTGACCTTGATGGGAGAAGGAGACCTGTCCTCCTCCTTGACGACTGATAACCTAGCACTTGTTTATAGGCAGAGGCCAAGCTCTGGGAAGGACGGACTTGACCTTGAGAGCTGAGCCAACATTGATATTTTTGTTTCCTTCTAGGTGGTCAGCCGTAGATAGCTCCTTTCTGTTGGAATGTGTAGCACTAACTCCTCGGAAGGAAGGTTGGGCAATCTTACTTCCGTAGTGATACTGCCTCGGAAACCCAAGGAGGGGTCGCTATGAGTCGGGGCTGACTCGACGGCAAATAACAACAATAACAACAACCTTGCCTCCTAGGACTTGTAGGGTTTTAAATTCCTAGGGCCCCTGAAGTCTGAACAACTGGAGTTTATAAAGCCTCATCTTCTGGGATGTATGAGGCTGACTAAACCTTATGTGTCTGTGAGGCCTAAACTTTAGGGAGTCTTTCCTCAGTTGTGGGTCCATGTATGAGGGAAGCTTGGTGCTCCAAGCAGCCCAGACACAATTATTCTGCCACGCACAGTGGCATGGGGAAGGCATCTGGAAACGCTGAGAGGAAGCCTTCTCTGCTGTAGCACACCAGCCATGGAGTGTTTTTTTGCAATTACAAACCAGCAGCCAAACAGACGCAGCTTAACAGTACGTTATAAAAGTTTTACGGTTAGTGAAGATAAGTACAAAATTAATCCCTAAAGAACAAAGCAATTAAAAAAGTACATAATGAAGCAATTAGCTAGGAGTGGTGGGGAGCAGAACAGAGAGAGTGCCCATGGACAATTTTACTCTGGAAGGGTCTTTGTGCTTATGTTTTTTTAAATTGTGCTCAGTGAGGGTGCCATAGAAAAGCAAAATTAGTAAAATGCATAGAAGAGGTAACAATTGATAAAGGGTTTGAAAGTCAGTTTCTCAAATGTTTACCTTCTTAAAAAGTTGAGACCAAGGGGGGAAATTGCAAAGGGCTGTTATTGGAGAAAATGAACAAAATCTGATTATGGACTGTAGATTAGATGCTAGTAATGTGTCAGTGTTTAATTTCCTGACTTTTTTGGGGGAAAAAAAAAAAAACCCAACTCTGAGAGCCAGCAATGTATGTTAAAGCTCCAGAGAGCCATTCTCTCTCTCTAAGTCTTCCTTTTTTTTTTCCCATTCAGCTGAGCCTACCAGCTGATTCGTATCAGGCCCTAGAAGGCAGCTTCTTTGCCACTATTACATGGTAGTTCTAATTTTCCCTGGAGGGACCATCCAACAGGGCCGGAACCTCTCCTCCTAATGAATCGCAGCAATGGAGCCTGGGTTCCTCCTCCTCATCCTTGTCATCTCCCAGCCACTGTTGTGGTTCTCCTTTGACAAGGGCTGATATTCACAAACCTGAATTTGCAGTAGAGGAATTCGGAGACATCCACTCCCATTGCAAATGCTCTTTACCTTGTAAAATGGCTCAAGGTGGGGGGCTGTGTTGTTGGCTGCTGTCAAGTCAGCTTCCACCTCATGGTAACCCATATACAATGGAAAACGCTGCCCAGTCCTGCGCCCGTCCCCATGGTCAGTTGCAGATCAGACCATTGTGATCTGTAGGGTTTTTACTGGCTGATTTTCTGAAGTAGATCACCAGGCCTTTCTTCCTACGCATCTAGTCTGTAAACATAGTCTGTTCAGCATCATCCACTGACAGATGGGTGGTGAGTACACATGAAGTACACTGTCAGGGAATTGAACCTGGCCTCCTGCATCAAAAATGAGAACTCTATTACTGAACCACTGATTCCTATGAATAAATTTTGCTAGTTAGTACTTGTAGATGATGGTTTACAGAAATTGTGTAAGTCTTTCTATAATGCAAGGCTTAACTGTGAATGAAAACAGCCCTGAAAATAAAAGGCTAATCCTTAGGGTAAACTACCCAAGGAAACACCATTTACTCCCTTAGGTCCTGCTAGAAAGGTAGGTCTATGTTGTCTGTCTCACTTTGGGAAGTCCAGGAGGCAGGAGCCCTGGTCTCTTTCAGTGCTAGCATCTTTCAGTGCTAGCATCCAGCAGGGAGCAAAGCACTAAATGCAGCATGCTCTACTTTATTCGTTGTGCCTGCTTCAAATACTGCATGTCAGTGGGGATAGGTCTTGATGACTTGCATAATTTTTACTGCACTGGAATTGTAGCTGTGTAAAGAAATCACGGAGTAAGGAAGATAAGATATTAGTAGTACTATGATTTCAAGACAGATACTTAGTTGGATTTTAATGTTACTGAAATCAGGTTGTACCAGTGTAAATTGGACACATATAAATATGTAGTAAACATATAAATAAATTCTAATCTATTGTCTAATTCAAAACACTTTGAAGAGTGAAAGAGGAGGCTATTAATAATTAAACTGGGATAACAGATATAAACCAGGCAAACAAGGATATATAGTCACCCTATTTATAATTTTATGTGCACATTTAATGTAGTTACTTCATTTGACATTAATTGTTGACTTTCTACCATGTATAAGATACCCTGCTTGACATTGAGCATACAATGTTTAAAAATTAAATATAATTTCTTCTTTCTTGGAGCTAATGGTATAATGGGGAAGATGGTTGACAAAAAGGGAACAGAAAAATAGATGTGTAGTTATAAATTATAATAAGTGCTATAAAACATTATAAATTCTAGGAAGTAAGGGATTTTGTATGTTTTGTTCACTGATAAAATCCCCATCCCCGAAAATGTATCTGGCACATGGTTCTCCTCACCCCCACCCTCCCATTGTGGTCAAGTCAATTCCAATTCATAGTGACTGTATAGGACAGAGAACTGACCTATAGGATTTCCAGGGCTGTAAATCTTTACAGAAGCAGACTGCCACATCTTTCTTCCATGGAACAGCTGTTGGGTTCAAACCACCAACCTTTCAGTTAGCAGCCAAGTGCTTAACTACTGCACCACGAGGGCACCTTTGGCACAAAGCACTCAATAAATAATAGCTGACTTGAAGTACAGCAGAGAAGAGAATATATCTGATTTCTATTTTTAGAAGATGAATTGGAAGGCAATGAGAGTTGAAATGAAAAGACCTGTTAGGAGACTGTTGATGAAGTACTCAGCCAAAGATGAAGGTGACTTGCACTTGGACAAGACTGTGCAGATTGAGAGAATGGATTGAATTCAAAATATATTTTCAAATCAGTCACAAAAGGGCAAATATTGCATAACCCCATGTATACAAAATACCTATATTAAGTAAATGTATGGAAACTAAAGTTTTTTTTTAGTGACTACCAGAGTGGGAGGGAGAGGGAAAGAGGGGAGTCATTGTTTAGAGGGCACTGAGCTTCTGTTAAGGGTGATGAAAAATTTAGAAACAGTGATGATGATTAAAGAATATAAAAAATGGAATTAACGTCACTGAATGGTACTTGTAAAACATTAAAAATTTTTTTTCATATATATATATAGAGAGAGAGAGAGAGAGCGTTCTGGTAGCGTATATGGTACCTAAGACACTTGACTTGCTAACCAGAAGTCTGCGGTTCAAACCCACCAGCCACTCCCCAGAAGGAAGATTAGGCAATCTACTTCTATAGTGATACCACTTTGGAAACCCAAGGAGGGGTTGCTATGAGTCGGGTCTGACTCAATGACAGTGATATATATATATATATATATATATATAGGAGCTCTGGTGGCATAGTGC
>NW_006921601.1:8467945-8472418 GCF_000298275.1 Orycteropus afer afer | reverse complement strand
TCTGTAGTGATGCCATCTCGGAAACCCAAGGTGGGGTCACTATCAGTGGGATCCAACTCGACAGCAGTGAATTTGGTTTTTTGTTTGTATATATATTTACTCTATATATACAGTCATGTGTCACTTAACGTCCATGATTCATTCTATGAAATAGGACATTATGTGATTTGGACCTTGTGTAAACACCATATTCTAGTCTGGTTCAGCTTTTTCTTTAAGCATTTCGAATAAGTTTCGTGCCTCAGCAGTGATTGTCAACCTGCTGAAAGGGATTCATTCCCTTTTGTATTTGGTCCTCAATCCAATCATTAGCAATTTCTCCATATCTGATATATGTGTCTCTTGCATTTTCATTTATTGTAGCTTTCAGTTCAGTACCTATCATCTTGGAGAATTTTTTTTTTTTTTTTTTTAGGATCATCGTGATTGGTCAAGTGTGATATGCCTAAACCACAAGCAATAACATTAATTGCTTTACCTGCTTTGTGCTGTTTGATAACCTTTTATTTCACTTCCAAGTGGATATTTCTCTTTAGCCTCTTGCTGCTGCTATCACTAGCACTGGTTTTGCTGCATTTGGGAGCCTTGATGCACTTACAGTAATATTTTTGAAAGAAAATTACACAAAGATAACACTGTAATGCTCAAGGGATGTGGGGTACACAAGATTTGATGCTGCTGCCTACAAGTGGAAGCACTGTTATATGGTAAACTAACTGCTTGGATAGAAAATACAATACAGCACATACATAAGCCAGTAACATAGACATTTATTATGACTATCAAGACATGTGTATTATAGTTCCTATATGTGCTATATCATTATACGCCTGGCAGCACAATCATTTTGTATACAAGAGACATGAGATACATATGTTTCATGTGAGAAGCTGTTGTATTTGCTACATCCCATTCTCTGATCACGATTTCTGAACTCTACTATAACCTATGGGACCATGGATATGTATGCAGTCAGACGTTGCCTGAATGGACATTATGCAGTACATGACTGGAAAGAGAGAGACAGAGATTTGACTGCACTGCGTTTGCTGATGTATTGAATGTGGAGGGGGATGAACAGGACATAAGTACAAATGAATTCTAGGTTTTGAGCTTGGGCTGTTAGGTAGATGAGGAAAAGACTAAGGGACAGGGAGGGAGAGCCAGGGAAGGAAATAAAAACTTAGTTCTAGGAAAGGCAAGCTTGAGATGCCTGAGAGACCTGCTAGGGGAGATGTCAAGTAGGCAGCTGCATGTATAAATCTCAAGCTCAGAGGAATGTAGTGTTTTCCCCTCTGTCCTGAAAAGCTGTTATTATAGCAGTAGTGAATCTTGTCCTCAGTGGATTCTTACAATGATAATAATTACAACTACTACTTATTGGACTCTAAATTTATGCAGGTGTTGAAATAGCCCTCTACATATGTTACCTCACTTAATCCTCACAGCTATTTTTGGAATGTACCAAATTTGTCCCCATTTCACAGAAAAGAAACTGAGTATCAGAAGGTAAAATGAATGGCCTAAAGTCACCAAACTAGCAAATGGGAAATCTAGGATTTGACACCAATACTGTTTGAGCCCAGAGCCTGTGCACAGAACCACAATCATCTCCTGTCTTCCACGAGGCAGGGATTTTGGACACATTTCCTACCCTGCTTGTAAATCATTGAGTGACCTTGAACTTCAATTTCCCACCTGTGAAATGATGAGATAGAGTCTGTTTGGTCCCCTTCAGTCTAATATACTGCAATGCTGATCTCTTTTGTAAATCCCATTTTTGATATGACTTTACTGTAGGTGCTTTTCAGAGATGATACCACTGATGATACCCAAGCTGACAATTCATTTTGATGTGTATGAAAAGGGCACATTTCTCTAAAAGAATATCCTGCACACCAGCCTTCTTCATCTAAATTTCAAGAGAGTAAGAGGGAAGTTCCTTAGAAAAAATTTCATTTCAGAGTAAGAGACTATTCCACAACTCTGCTTCAGTTTTATTATCTGAATGATGACCAGGAGAGTCCCACTGAGCTGAGTGTGGGGTGGTGCTTGGGCCCCACACATAGCTCCCTCTGATGTCTGCTCCCCAAAAAAAACAAAACAAAATCTACTACCATCAAGTTGATTCTGACTCAAAGCAACCTATAGGATAGAGTAGAACTGCCCCATAGGGTCCCCAAGGCTGTAAATCTTTACAGAAGCAGATTGCCTCATCTGTCTCCCACAGAGCATCTGTGGGTTCAAACCTCCCACCTTTTGGTTAGGAACCAAATGTCTTAACCATTACACCACCAGAACTCCTTATGTCTGTTCACTAAACTGCCTCCCATCTACATCTTTTCTCAGTGACATGTTGGACACCTCTCAGATGGCCTCACTGTGCTGGGGATGGCAGTGTATCTTTTCCTCCAGTGATTCCTGGTTGGTCTGTAGTCTCCAGACACTGGAGAAAGAGTCATATCTGGGCGTGTCACCCTTTTTGGGCATCTGGCCTGGATGGCCAATTTGAATTTGATTGGAACATGTTAATGAAGCATTTGTATGTGTGGGGTTTGTTTCTGATTAGATTAAGCTTCAGAGACAGAAAAGAAACAGGCAGTGATTAAAGACATAAAAAAGGAAACACTTTAAATGAGTAAGTGGTTCATCTTCATATAGCAAAGCATAAATTAAACATAGTCCAGGGGATCAGTTCTGAATAGCAGCTGAATAGAGTGAGATTTTCTGAATGTGTCTGCAAGGAGAAGGCGCCTCGCTGCAATTGAAAGGGACTTAACCCACCAGAGAGGGTTCGGAACACTCTGAGTAAATAGACGGGCCCAGTTATCTGATGAAAATGACTCTCATATTAGAGATGGGAATGTTTTTATTTGGATTTTAGAAAATTGCTCCCTGAGTCCCCATGACATTCAACCTTGTTATCATTCTCTGGCAGCACCAATGACAATAATGGGGGCCAGGGATCTTAGTTCAAAACAAAGGCCTGATTCCAGTAGACAGCACAAGTGTCAATGGAATCCTCGTTTGAGACTTTTATAATACTTCTGTCTCTGAGCTTCAGGCTTCTGTAGACTTTTGTTTCTATAGAAATGCCTAGACATGGGCTAGTCAGCCTTCCGTAGCCATGTGTAGTGCAAAGCTCTGAGGGTCAGCCCCTCTAGAATCTGTGTCACTGACCAGGGCTGGAGGTAGCTGTAGCCTCGGCCTCACCACCTGGCCCTGGTGTACTCCGGGATTAGTGGTGCAGTCACAGGGTTGCCACCTTTGGCTTTCAGAGGAAGCATGGGCAGCATGTAATCTCCTAGCCACAGATTTCTCCTCTACCCAAGCTGGCTTCTCCTTTGGTTTGCTGCCCTCTGCTCTGATTCTGAGCTGATACCACTCTCTCACCTCCCATCTGGTTGCAGGGGTCCTTACCTTCCTTCACCCTTTAGGACTAGCTCTACTCTCTGTATCCTCAGTTTCTTTCTCTTGCTTTGGGTGTGCTCATCATCTGAAATTGGGATGCTCCCACTTTCCTGACACGGAGTTCCGCCCACCCCCATGCTGGAACCTTCTACAAAGTTCTACCCAGTACATTCAACCCCCTGGTTCTGGGTGCCTGCTGGGACCCAGCTCTCTGATTACCTTCCCTCTTTACACACTGGCAGTTTGTATCTATCAGGGTAAATATTACAGGCCGCAATAACAGCCCTAAACCTCAGAGGCTTAGCCCAGGAAGCATTATTTCCTGCTCACAACACAGTCCTTTGAAGGGTGGGAGGCTGTCCTGGGTCCCCTGGGCAACTTTTCTCCAAGTAGTAACTTGGGGACTCAAGTTGCTTCCCTTGCAGGTTCACCATCATTTAATTACAATATCACCCTGACTTATACATCTAGTAGATGGGAAGATAGGGCTGGAAGTGTGAATGGGGAATTTACACCAGATGGTGGGGCAGTGCCTAAAGCATTTGACTGCTAACCAGAAGGTTGGCGGTTCAAGCCCACCAGCCACTCCACAGAGGGAAGACTGAGCAACCTACTTCCATAAAGATACACTGCCTCGGAAACTATGAGGATAGCTAGGAGTCTGTATTGACTCCATGGCAGTGGATTTCATTTTGGTTTCCTGATCCACTGACGAGCTCTGGTAGCACAATCGTTAAGCACAGCTGCTATTCTAAAAGAAGATGGTTCAAACTCATTTAGCAGCTTCCATCAAGATTACAGCCCAGAAATCTCTATCAGCCTAAAAAAAAGTGGGGATGTTATGAGTCAAATCAACTCAATGGCACCTAACAACACCTAACTCACCTGCTTTGGCCAGGAAGTGAAACAGCTGTTATTTCCTTTCTTACTACACTTATCAGCCCCAGGGACAACTCAGGGACACCCAAAGCAGCAGGCCAGAAGAGCAGGAGAAAGGGGATCAAAAGCCAGGAAGCCAGACAGAGGAACAGTCAGCCACAGGGACCCAGGTGGGGGTGATAC
>NW_006921601.1:8460165-8464545 GCF_000298275.1 Orycteropus afer afer | reverse complement strand
CTGGTGGGCTTGAACCGCCAACCCTCTGGTTAGCAGTCAAATGCCTTAGGCATCAGACTGGTTGGGTGATAGATTTGCGGTAACCACAAATAAGCTATCCTTCGTCTGAGCCATTAGAGGATCCATTCTAATCTCAATGACCACATGTTTGCAAAGTGATCCTAATGGAAATGTCCCTCCCTGAACTCCCAATCTTTACAGTTAGAGTGTTGATGTTTGAGGAAAGCTGGGTCCACTATATATCATGGGTCTTTTGCTGAGCTTGGCACCATTGTTACTGTCCCTCTGACTTTGGGTTTCCTGAAGGTAAGTAGCTATTTTAGCAAAGCTCAAGTCCCTGCAAAACAGTCTTTAAACTTTTTCTTCATGAAAAGCTTCCAGACATCCCAGCCCAGCTTGCCTCTTCTTGGAGTTCTGCCAGACAAATCCTCCTGCTGCCTTCTGATAGTTATGAAGAATCCCTTTCAATCAGGGAAGCTGCTTCAAGTGCTTCTTGGGGATGACCCAAGCATTCAGACCCCTTCAGGGACACCTTCCAAGAAAAAGCATCATTTTTTCAAGCAACAATTCTGTCTAGTGGATTTTTTGGGTAATGTTTATTGCAAGAGAAGAGTTTGGGAAACTGTATCCCCAGAGAGTGTTTTCTTTCCTGTGGAGTCTGATGGAAGAGTAGCATTGTCAGACCCTAGAAGTGCTTTTTTACCTTTTAAAATAGCCAAATATAAATTAAGATAACTTAAGCCACAACTAAACACCTAGAGGGGATGAGTCATGGGCCTTGTGGCCTGGGGACTGTGGTTGCAGGGGATATCAAGCTCAATTAGCACAACATAGTACACAAAAATATTGTTCTACATCTTATTTCAGTGAGTAACTATTAGGCTCTTAAAAGTTTGCAAGTGGCCGTCTAAGTTGCAACTATTAGTCTCTCCTCTTCCAGAGCAAAGAAGAGTGAAGAAAATTAAAGACACATGGTAACAGTTAGTCTAAAGGAATAACAGACCATAAAACATCAGCCTTTGTGACTTTGAGACCAGAAGAACTGGATGGTACCAGCTACCAATGCCAACCACTCAGAAACGATCAAGATTGGAGATCCTGAGTAGAGTAGGAGAAAAAGTGTGGAATAGCATTTTAAAAACATAAAAGAAAATAGATTTACTGGTTAGATAGAGACTGGTGGAACTCCTGAGACCATGGCTCCAAGTCACCCTTCGGGCCTGGAATTGAACTCACCACCATGGCTTCACTCTCAGCCAAACAATAGACCAGCCTATGAGCTGAACAGCTACACCAGGGAGATATGTACACCTTAGAACAATCAACCATGAGAGATCAGAAGAGCAGCATTTGCACAGGGAGAAATATGGGGAGACAGAAATACATACGAAAGAAGGACATAGGGAAAGGGTAATATAGGGAGAAAGTGAGAGGGTAGATATTACACTGCAGGCAATGTAATCAGTGTCACAAAACAAAAAATAAATAAAATAACTGAATATCTACCCTTGAAAATCTGGGAGAGCAGCACATAATGTGCATTGAAAATAATTCAAAACTAAAGTCCAACTTTTGATCCTTCATTTATGCACTAAATATTTATTGAGCACTTATTATGTGCTAGTAAGGCATTGGCTGCTAACCAGAAGGCTGGTGGTTCAAACTCACCAGCTGCTCTGCTGAAAGGATATGAGGCAATTCTAGTCCTGTAAAAAATTATAGCCTTGTAAACCCAGTGGGGTTGCTAAGAGTCAGAATTGACTCAATGGCAGTGGATTATTATGTGCCAAGCTCTGTTCTAGGCATTAGAGATTCCTTAATTAGAGCAAGGTAGACAACGGCTCCTTCTCTCACAGTCTGGTATTATAAGCACATAAACATGAAAAAGCTCAACTTCACTAGTAATCAGGGAATTGCAAATTAAGAATACAATGAGTTAGAATTATATACCCATCAGATGATCAACAATTAAAAAGTCAGACAATGCGAAATATTATGAAGCAACATGAATTCTCATCCATACTAGTGGAGATGTAACTTTTGCTTTCCCTCGTAAAGTTGGATGTGTGCATAACCTACGCTCCAGAAATTCCACACCAATGTAAATACACAGAGACACGCCTGCTCATGGGCGCCAAAAGATACATACAGGAATGTTCCCAGCAACACCGCTCATAACTCTGGAAACAAGCAGACTGTTGACCCCCAGGAGAATGCATAAATAAACTGTTTTATATTTATACAATGGAACACTTTGTGGTGATGAAAATAAATGACTGGACAGCCTCATGCATCCATACAGATTAAGCTGAAAAAGATAATTGTGAACAAAAGAAGTAAGTCACAGAATGTGTACAGTATGCTTCCATTTATATAACGTCCCAAGCCAAGTAAAACTAATCAACATGTAGTTTAGGTTAACAGCAAGGAAATTATTAACAAAATGAGGGATGATGGGTTACTTCTGGGGATAACGAGGAACACACAGCTTTCTAAGATTTGACAACGTACTGATTCTTAAGCAAGATGGTAGGTAACAGTTGTTCCCAGTATTATTTGTCTCGCAACAGTTCATGTGCATTTTACACACACACACATACATACAGTAACCGTAACTGCTGTGCAAGAGACAGTACTGGTGATATGGGAAAGCACAGCGGCATTTAACCAAATGTAGAGTAGCTAGGGAAGGTAGGTAAGGATAAGTAGGCAAATAATGATTGTGAGGGAGGAGAATTCCAGTAAAGGGAATGCTGTGGACAAAAACCGAACAGCTCCAAGAGCATAGTCTGACCTAGGAGCTAAAAGACATGGTTTTTCTGGACATAGAGCATGAAAGATGAGACTGCAGTGGATAGACAGGGCTGCTCAGAGGAGCTGCAAATCATGCTAAGGAGTGTGATCTTTATCTGGAGACTAAAGGTCATAAGTGTGGGAGGGAGATGTATTTGGGAGGGAGGTTGACTCCACATTTACATTGTCTCCCTCCTGCTTCTCTGCCTCACCCTTGACCCTGGCTTGCTGATGAGCTCTGGCTGTAGAGTTAGCCTTGTCCAAATATGACCTCTCTCTCCTTCTTACTGCCAGGCAGGGCCAGGACTAGGGTGAGGAGACAGAGCACTTAGGGCACAATACTGAAGGAAGCCCCAAAAGTAGTGCCTTGCCTGGCTCCTTTCAGAGCCTTTCTCTGACTGTATTTTATTGTTATTATTATTATTTTAATGCATTTTATTGAAATACAATTTATGTACAGTGAAATACACAAAAGTAAAGTGACATGGGTCAATGCTTTTTTTTTTCAGTGTTCCCTTCCCTCCCCTCCCACCCCAGCAACCAACAAAGAAAGTTTCCCTCCATATATAAACCTTTCCTTGACCCTTCACAACAATGAATTAATACTATATTTGTCCTTCTGTGATTGACTTATTTCGCTCAGCATAATGTCCTCTCATCCATATTATGCATTATTCTGCAGACTCTACATTATTCTTTACTGCTGCATAGCTTTCCATTATGTGTTTGTACCATAGTTTGGTCATCCACTCTTCCGCTGATGGGCACGTAAGTTGTTTCCATCTTTTTGCTATTGTAAATAGTACTGCGATGAACATGAGTGTGCATATATCTGTTCCTGTCCTGGCACTTCTCTAGGATATATACCTAATAATGGAATTTCTGGGTCAAATGGTATCTCCAATTCCAGCTTTCTAAGGAATCACCATACTGCTTTCCACAGTGGTTGTATCACTTCACAGTCCCACCAGCAGTCTATGCAAGTCCCAGTCTTTCCACATCTCCCCCAGCATTTGTTATTTTTTGTCTCGTTGAACCTTGCCATCAGTGCTGGGGTGATTCAGTATCTTGTTGTTTTGATTTGCATCTCTTTGATGGCCAATGATTGTGAGCATCTCTTCATGTATTAGCTGGCCACCTGAATACCCTCCTTGCTGAAGTGTCTATTCATGTCTTCTGCTCCTTTTTCAATTGGATTGTTAATTCCTTTGGTATTGAGGCATTGGAGTATTCTATAAATCTTAGAGATAAGTCCCTTGTCAGATAAGCAATTATCAGCAAATATGAATTTGTTGCTGTCATTTTTGTTATGTGCTTTTTCATGGTGTCGATTTCTTTGTTACATATAATTTTCTATGCTGAGCTCATTTTGTTTATGATTCATGTTATCACTTCCTTCGTTGCTTTGTTTTGGTATTTGCTAAATATTTGTGCTGGTCCTCTTTTTTATTTTGATGTGAAGGTTTATCATTTTTCTTTGAGGTTACCGTGATTTATAGTTTTCTTCCCAAGTTTAGAACAGTCCATTCTATCTTGTAGTTGTCTTGACTTCCCTACCATCTAGAAGTTCTGTAATGACACAATTTT
>NW_006921601.1:8435772-8457250 GCF_000298275.1 Orycteropus afer afer | reverse complement strand
CAGATCCCAACACCACTTGGAAATATTCAGGCTGTGGGTTCCATCACAGTAGTTGACAGTCCACTACTCTGACTGTCTCCATACTCACTGTTTTCATTCAGGTTTTTCTACTAGTTGGTGCCTAATCCACTTCTGTATAGTTCCTTTCAAAGCTCAGGGTTTCAGGATTATCTTCTGGATCTCTGTCAGTTGGTTTTTCTTTTCTTTTCTTTGTTGAAGAGGGTCTGTGTCGCTTATCTGCCTATTCCTCCATCTTGCCAGAAGTCCTCTGACTGTGTTTTTGACTCGATGCTCACTCTGTGACCACGTTTCTGGTCTTCAGTCAGCTCTCCCCAGGCCTCAGGCATCACCCACCTGAATCCCCTCCTAGGACAGGCACCATCCACCTGAAACCCCCTCCCAGGCTTGGCTTTCCACTCCTGACTCAGCATTTTGCAGGCAAGTTCAGTAAGACAGCTACATGTAAAAAGATAATTAACTACATGAGCCAAGAAATAAGGACCATATGAGCAGTGCAAATCATGTGTCTGAGGAGTCTGGAGGAACTGGGCCAGGCTGGCTTGGGATGGATGGGAAGCAGGAAGGAGGCTTTTCTGTCCTAAGGGAACTGTGAGAAAACTTTGCCAACAGCAAAGAGCTCATTAAAAGTAGTAAGGAGATAGGAGCTGGAAAGAATTTGGGATCTCAACCTGTGGTCTGTGGCTGCAAAATACAAGGGGGAAGTGTCCCTACTCCCAATCCCTTATCAGTAGTAAACATAACTAATAAATTATAGTACACTTTTCCATTGAGCCCAGAGGGGGCCTCAGAATCCTTCTCAGGACAGTGCTTCAGGGAGACATTAACAAGCAAATGGATTTAACACAGGAATGTAAACTTGTTATTCCCGTGCTAGACTAACCAAAGTGATCACAAATCTTTGAGTAGATGTGATGGTCAAATTGTAATCTGTTGTCTTGACCCCAGTGTCTCCCTATTTTAACCCAATGTACACGTCTCTGCCAATTTGTGTCTCAAATACTGGGGATCATTTGAGGTGATAGCAAGAGAACAGAATCACAGAAGGTGAAATGACGAATGGATCTAAGACACCACTGAGCCTACCTCTGCTATTTGGCAGTTGCAAGAAACTGAGGCGGTGGGAGGATGAGGGAAATCAATAAATTATGCAAGTGGCTAATGTGGGACTTAAATTCAGATCCTTTGGAGCTCTGGTAGCGTAGTGCCTAAGGCACTTGACTGCTAACCGGAGGGCTGGCAGTTCAAACCCATCAGCCATCCTCAGAAGGAAGGTTGGGAAATCTACTTCAGTAGTGATACTACTGGAAACCCAAGGAGGGGTCGCTATGAGTCGGGTCTGACCTGATGATAAATAACAACAACAACAACATGTGACAGAAACTGGATTTGGAGCTTCTCCAGCAGCCCCTAAAACCCACATGTTTTCTTGTAGTGCCCAGCCAGATGTTTCCAGCCTGCAGAAGGGATTCCAGGACTGAAAAGGGCTGGTGATGATGAGACTTTGCCTCGCCCTGGGTAACTGTTGTTTACAATCAGCTTTGAGTTCTTGGTCACATCTTAGGGCAGACCCTCCTGATCCTCTGTAGGTCTATTCGAGTATTTGCCAGGATTGGTCTTTCTGTACAATGAGGTCAGCTCATGGTTCCACAGGATGAAGCTGCTTGCTATCACCCATGTGCATCTGAAGACTTCTCAGGTTTTACAATATTAATTTAATTAATTTAAGCTCTGCCAGCAAAGTAACTCTCCTTGGTTACAGGAGTACACATTTAAATGTCAGAGCTGTGCTGAAAAACCACTTGAGTTTGAAGGAAGCCAATGTTCTATAAAACCTAACCATATTTTGTGTTAATTGCCTTTATTAGGGGATCCAGCTGAGCTAGATAGTTCCATCTCTTTCTACAGGCAGTGAAAGCCTAGGGCTCTCAGATTGCTGCATTCACTCATTCAAATACATAGTTGTTGTTATGTGCTCTCGAGTCGGACCGACTCATAGCGACCCCTCCTTGGGTTTCTGAGGCAGTATCACTACGGAAGTAGATTGCCCCATCTTCCTTCCGAGGAGTGGCTTGTGGGTTTGAACCGCCAGCCTTCTGGTTAGCAGTCAAGTGCCTTAGGCACTATGCTACCAGAGCTCCCAAATACATAATAGTTACTAACATATACTAAGTACGAAGTGCTGGTACATACAGTGATAAACACCAAACATGATCTTTGTCTTCATGGAGCTTGTAATCTAGTGAAGAGAGACAGACATTTAAAGAATAAATACATAAATAAATGTATTGTGAATAAGTGCTATCAAGAAAAAGGGCACTAAAAGTATTCAGGGGAGCTCTGGTAGCGTAGTGCCTAAGGCACTTGAGTGCTAACCAGAAGGCTGGTTTAAACCCACCAGCCCCTCCTGGGAAGGAAGGTTGGGCAATCTACTTCCCTAGTGATACTGCCTGAGAAACCCAAGGAGGGGTAGCTATGAGTCAGGTTCAACTCGACAGCATAGAACAACAACAAAAGTATTCAGAGAGGATCTAATTTAAATTGGATAGATTGGAGAAGGTAATATTTGAACTGGGTGACAAATAGGGGAAAATTATTGCAGGAAGATGGAATAGCAGATGCAAAGGCACAGAGATAGGAAAGAACTGGGTGGCGGAGGGTGGGGGGTGGGGACTCAAGAAACATGTTGCCCAGTGCCCCATCCAGAAGTCTGAGCCCTTGGGTTTGTCCAGCCTTGGGCTGACATGCTGTCAGGTTTCTCCACTGCCTTTAAGACTCAGCACATGCTCTCACTTAATATGAGGAGTCTGGGCCATGTGTACCTTGTATAAAAACTTACCTTCAACTCTGCCTACCTTCTTGATTACTAACCTTGGTTTTCATTTCTCAGCCACCCCTTTAGTACCCACTTCCCTTGCCTTTTTCTTTTGGCATCCTCACCTCCCTAGAACTTGCAATGCTAAGCCATCATTCTATCAAACCTCTCCTCTCCATCCACTGACCCTGATGCTCTGGCACAATCCTTCTCTGTATCCTCCATCTGGTTTGGGGCTTGCTGCATCATACCAGCTATGACTTAGACATTTTGTGTCCTAGGCCCAGTTCCATTTCTTCTATTTCCTCATCTCCTGCCCCTCCAAAGCCTCCATGGAAGTTTTATGAAATCATCCTGCAAGTGGTCCAGATGTCAGAGATGTCATTTTCTGTCCTTCATCTACCATCCCAGAGAGGGTCTCTGAGATCAGGCTGTGGAAGAGATTTTTGAGATGCTCTCTTGGGTCAGTCCATGGGTCAGCAGAGTAGCTCATCATCCAGTGATCATAAACCACAGGCTTTCTTCAGTGTCATTGGGTAGGGTCCCAGAAATGGTGGGGTAAACATGTTGAGTCTATATCTTCTGCTTCTTGCCAGAAGCTGCCAAGAATTCAAAGGCTGTATCCAAGGCAGCGAGCACCCTCTCCATATATTAGTTCCTTTTCATAGAAGAGTGGAGATGAATTCTACATAAACAAGCATTCCCAGTCTCTAAGAAGGGAGTCTCATGCACCACATCCGCTGAGCCAGGCACTCTGAAAGGAAGCCTGCCTGTTGGACTTGGACCAGACACATGAGTTCTCTGCAGTCCATTTGCTCCTGAAAGCAGGAGAAACTGAATAGCAGCAATTGTAAGTCTTTATAAAATAATAACGTTGGGCACAGACTGAAGTCTTACAATGTTCTCGGCACTACAGCAGGGGCTGCCCCAAGCCTGCAACCCTGTGTGGTAACCACTGTCATTCATGTTTTAAAGAGGAGAGATTAAGTATCCCAAAATCACCATTAAACTGCCACATGGTGGGGTCAGAATTAAACAGGATTGGCTGTCCCCAAGTCTATGATGGGTCTACTTCCTTGACTACCATGCATCTAGCACTCACAATGAGGCAGGCACAGGGTTAAACACTTAAACGTATTCCATCTTCCTTGTTCACAGAGGGTGAAACTGAGGCTTAAAGGAGAAGCTACCTTCCAAGGGTGACACAGCCAGCAAGTGGCAGGAGTAAAATCTGAATCCAGTTCTCTATGGGATTCAACATGCTACTACTACCCAGCCCAGCTGCCCCACTTCTGCTGGGAAACTGGGACCTGTTCTGGGTACCATTTAGCATATGTCTAAAGGGGAATATGGTGAAGAGCCTAGAGAATTTGGAGAATATTTTGAAAGAGTGAAGGATATGATTAAATAAGCAATTGCAATAGTGCTATGATCAGGGAAAGACCAGGAATCAATGAAGTGATGCTAAACTGATACCTGAAGGAAGAGTCAGGTGAAGCCAGGTGGGTGTGGAGGGTACATATTTGCATGGGCAAAAGTCCAGAGGTAAGAAGAAAGCTGGCATGTGAGAGGACCAAAAGAAGTTCAGTGTGGCTGTAGCACCGACTTTATCAGAGAATAGCAAGCCCAAGGCTAGAAGGATGGACAGGTGGCCAGGTCTGGAGTTGCCTCTCAGGCTGAGTTATGGAGGGTTTGGCACCGAGGAAAGAGGATGTGACCCAATTCATACATTTAAAAGCTCACACTCACTGCTATGTGGAGAAGAGATTGGAGGAGGAGGACAGGAGAAGGGACAGCAGTTGTTTGCAGGCTGCTTCAATGTCCAGATAAAAGATGACAGTGGTCTGGATAAGGGTAGTGGCTGCAGAAATTGGGGTAGGCGAGGTAAATCAAGATCTAGACTGAATTCACACTGTTCCTTGTACTATGGGTCTGTGTACTATGTTAGGCGGTGCTGTTGTCACCATTCTGACTGGAATGACAGCAGATGCACTCACTCTAAGGTGAAATGGTGAAACGACTCTTTGAGAAACAGGTCTTGTAATAAAAGGCTTTGTTACGAATCATATTCTGTGTTGTATTGTTGAAATATGTCAAGTAATAGCCTCCGTTCCAGCTGCAAAAAGAAAAATTACCCAGACTCTTTGTGTTGTCAATAACATATTCATAGTATTCACAGACTTTCCTTGAAGATTGGAGCAAAGTGAATTGGAAATCAGCACGATACCCAGAATTCTTAGGTCATGAGAATGAAGGGGCACAGCTGGGCCTTCAAGGTCCCCCTCTGCTACTCTTTAGAGCAATCTCTGGGTGTAGTAACTGGTTTCAAAGCATGGCAACCTCAAGGGAAGTGTTGACCCTTCTTTGAGCTTCTCTGGTGGTTTTCAAAGGAGCTCTGGTAGTATAGTTAAGACATTTGGCTGCTAAACCAAAAAGAGTTCAGTGGTTCAAACCCACCAGCTATTTCATGAAAGGAAGATGAAGCAGTGTATTCTGTAAAGATTTACAGCCTTGGAAACCCAATGGGGGTCACTATGAGTTGGAATTGACTCACCAGTGACTTTGGTTTGGGTTTGGTAGTCTTCAATGCCAGCTGTGTGTTCTTGGGCAGGGGATATCTTTTTAGTTTGTTTCCTCATTTTAAATTGGAGATAATAACACCTACCTCACAGGATTATTCTGAAGATTCCACTTTAAGATTTGTATAATACCGCATAACGTGGATGAACTTGGAGGACATTATGCTGAGCGAAATAAGTCAGTCACAAAAGGACAAATATTGTATTAGTCCGTTATTGTAAAAGTTAAGGAAATGTTTATGTATTGGAGGACATTTTCTTTGTTGGTTACCAGGGGTGGGAGGGAAGGGGAGGGAATGCTGTTAGATAGATAGAGATAAATATTGATTTGGGTGAAGAGAAGGGCAATGTACCAAATGTGAGTGACCAATATGGCAGCATTGAGGATGAGAAAGACAGAGAGAGTTACATGGGCAGTACAAACAACAAATATGAACCCCTTTGTAAATACAATACTGAGTTGTTAATGAAAGCAAACATGGGTATAGGGACGGATAGATGGGTGAACAAGCTAAACAATTATGTATGTCTAAATGGAGAGTGTATCCAAGATCATATACAGGGTTGGCAGACAATGGGCCTCCCGAAGAGTATGAAGGGATGGACACTGGGAGGAGGTAACTATGGGGAGGAAGTGGGAGGGGAGCTGCTGCATTGTAAATTTTGGTCAATGACATGAGACAAAGTATATGTGAACTGCTGTATGAAAAGTGAATTTACTCTGTAAATCTTCACCCAAATCCTAAAAAAAAAAAAAAAAAAAAAGATTTGTATAATAATAGCTGGTATTTACCAGTGCTTATTATATGTTGAGGAGTTGCTGGGTGATGCAGAGAGTTATACACTCAATTGTTAGCCAAAAGGTGGGAGGTTCAGAGGTTCAAACACGCCCAGAGGTGCCTTGGAAGACAAGCCTGGTGATCAATTTCCAAAACATCAAGGCCTTAAAAACCCTACGAAGCACAGTTTTACTCTGCATGCGTCAAGTCACCATGAGTCAAAATTGACTCAACAGCAACAAACAAACACAATGTGGTGTGCTAAGAGGCACTGATGTTTCAATGGTAGAATTCTCACCTTCCATGCAAGAGACACAGTTGGTTCCAGGCCAATGCACCACTTGCACAGTCACCACCCATCCCTCAGTGGAGGCTTGCATGTTGCTGGGATGCTGAACATATCAGCAGAGTTTCCAGACTAAATGGGCAGGGAAGAAAGGTCTTGCAATCTACTTCTGAAAAATCAGCCAATGAGAAACCACGATGATCCCATCCACAACTGTTTGTGGGGATGGCACAGGACCAGGTTTCATTTGGTGCTGTTGTGTATGAAGTCACCATGAGTCAGGGCCGACTAGGCGGCAGCTAACAGCAACAACAAATATTTTTGCCAGGCATTTTTCTATGCACTTTGCATTCAATTACTTTAATCCTCTCAATAATCTTATGAGACAGGTACTACTGTGATCTCTATTTTAGATAAGGAAACTGAGGCATAATAAGATCAAGTGGCATGGTGAAGGTCACATAGCTAGTATGAAGCAGTATCAGGATTTGAACCCAAGTGATAGGATTCCAAACCCTTTGCTCATAACTACATGTTATGCTACCTTCCCACATGAACAGTCCAGTGCCTGGCACATAGTGGATCCTTAATGAGAATGCTTATTTCCTTTCCATTGGCCCTAAATGATATATTAAATGCAAGATAAGCTTAGATAAGTGACAAATCAGTAAATCACCTTTGAACCCAACAGCCTACAGAGAACAACTGGTAGGACATAGAGTAGTAAAAGAGAAGGCATTTTGTCCCTAACTAACACAGAAAGGATTAAACTAAATCTAGAGTTTACCTTATCTTAGACCCAGCCCTATTGTTACCAATGGACATATGGGCTCATGTTGAGTGCCCATATGTTATATATGTGAACATTATACATCAAATATCGAGTTGACAATGTCTGGTAAGTGACCACTACTCTAGACCAAAAGATCTTGATTGTTTTCCCTCATAAGCCTCACTCATCAGCTATGACCTGATGTTTCAGATTCATCCCACTTCTTTAAAGCATCAACCATTAATTTATTTGGAGTCCCTGAGTGTTGCAAAAAGTAGCTCTGGTTGCATGGTGGGTAAAGCATTTGGCTGCTACGTAGAAGATTCACAGGTCAAACCCGCCAGGTGCTCCACGGGAGAAAGATGAGGCAATCTACTGCCATTAAGATGCACAGCCTTGGAAACCCAATGGGGGTTGCTATGAGTCAGAATCGACTCAATGGCAGTGGATTTGTTTTGTTTTGTTTTGGTTTTTGGTTTTGAGTGGTGCAAAAAGTTAATGTGTTCGGCTGCTAACTGAAAGCTTGGCAGTTCAAGTCTAACCAGAAGAACTTTGGAAGAAAACCCTGGTGATCTACTTCTGAAAAACCAGCCATTGAAAACCCTACGGAGCACCGTTCTACTCTGACTCACACGGGGTCATCATTTGTTGAATCGACTCAATGGCAACTGGTTTTATTTATTTATTTACTCAACAAGTATTTTAAAATGCTACTATATGCAGATCTTGTGTTAGCTGCTAGAGATGAGAAATGAATGAGATATAGAGTCTTCCCTCTAGGAATACACAGGCAGTGGGAGAGGCTGACTTCTCAGCAGGTAAGTTGTAATATAAAATAGTTCTGCCCTGAGGATTGAGCTAAGACTCCACAATAGAGAGACTATGTGGTCAGGGTCTTAAGAGATGGATTTTTCCAGGTAGAGAAGTGGGTGAGCATTCTACAATGACAAACAGAGACACAAATGAGCATGCATATCTAGTAGCATTGAAAGTTCAGAGTGGTTGGCATGATTGTGGCAAGAACTCTAAGACACTGCTCTTCAACACCCACAACACAACACCCATAAAAGGTCACTTTATTTTTCAAAATCAAATTGCATCCAGTTCAATTCCTACTCATCAGAGTTACTGAGAAGTTTACTATTATTCCCTTCTTTGTGACTCTTTCCTTTCCCTTGAGTCCTGTCAGACCTCTAAGTCCAGGAAAGATGTGGTAGAAGAGAATGTCTTTCTCTCTGTGCTGATCACTAATCCTTGTTCAGGCTCATGTGGTCCATTTGAAGATGGATATCTTTGTTGGGAGCTCCAAGGTTTCATTAACTTTTCCCCTAGGGTCAAGGAGGACTCAGATCTTTGATCACAAAATGTCTGTCTCTGTTTGGAGGGAGCAGATTTGAGTGGTGGGAGCGGGGAAGAGAAGGTGCTTTAAATCTTTGCTGACAAAATCCATAGCAGCAAGAAAAAAGACACAACTTAATAACTCAATAAACATCCTTCTTTGGGAGTAGAAAGGAGCTTTGGTGGCAGTAGGTAAGGCATTTGGCTACTAACCAAAAGCTCAGCTGTTCAAACCCACCAGCCATTCCGCAGGGAAAAGATGAGGCAGTCTGGTTCTGTAAAGATTAACATCCCTGGAAACCCTATGGGGCAGTTCTATAGGGTTGCTATGAGTTTGGAATTTACTCAATGCCATGGGTTTTTGGTTTTAGGAGTAGATGAGGTGCCGCTCATCCCCTTTGCTGCCATTGGTCTGAGAAAGCGTGAAGAGAACTGATTTCCCTAGCTCGTGTTGAGTGCCCATGTGGCCAGGGTCAGGGGTGCAGAGTCAGGTATGAGCACTGAATGAGTGGCTTCGTGTCTTCTGCAGGTGTGGCAATGTGGCGGGAGTGTGGAGGTCCTACCCTGCTCCAGGATTGCCCACATTGAGCGAGCCCACAAGCCCTACACTGAGGATCTCACCGCCCATGTCCGAAGGAATGCCCTCAGGGTGGCTGAAGTCTGGATGGATGAATTTAAAAGCCATGTCTACATGGCATGGAACATACCCCAAGAGGTAGGGATGTCCTGTGGGGATGATTTTCTTGGGATTTGGTGGAGGAAAAAAAAAAAAAAAACGTAAGAGTAGATTCTTCTTCCTATGGATCACCCAGAATTTTGTTTTCCATGCTAGAATGGGCTCTCAACCCCCAAAGACACCACATGTTGAAGAAAAGGGGCTGATTATGAGGCTCTAGAGGAGCTCTGGTGGTACAGTTAAAGCATTTAGATTCTAACCAAACCACCCCTTGGAAAAAGATGAGGCAGTCTGCTTCCATAACAATTTACAGCCTGGAAACCCTATGGAGCAGTTCTATTCTGCCCTATAGAGGTACTATGAGTCAGAATCAACTTCATGGCAGTGGGTTTGAGGCTTGAAGCCATTTCTTAATCCCACTCCCAGGTAGCCTGCTTAAAGGAGGAGTTCTTTTCTCTGGATTTTAGTTTCCCCATTTTAAGTGAGAAAGCTGGACCACATGGCTTCAAGCTTCTTTCATGCTCCCAGGTGCTCAGATTCTCTGATATGTCTAAACAACATTAGGTATTTTATGGTACTGGATTGTAAATACCCTAAACCAAAAACCAAAACCACTGCCATTGAGTCAATTCCCAACTCATAGCAACTCCCATGTGTCTTCAAGGCTGTAAATCTTTATGGAAGTAGATTGCCTCATACTCCTCCCATGGAGCAGCTGGTGGGCTTGAACCACCAACCTTCTAGTTAGCAGCCAAATGCCTTACCCACTGCACCACCAGTAAGAGTGGTAAGTAAGAGCTCCTTACAAATACACTAGTAAGCACCAAATTCATAAATGGACCTCAAACCTCCCCCTAGACTGGATTCAGGCTTCTCCCTCAAACCTTTGACCACAGCAATAATGAATATTAATAGGCCTTTGAAGGTCACTGAGTCAGAGTTGACTGGACAGCAAGGGGTTTGGTTTTTTGGTTTGGGGATTTCTTGAGCCCTGTGGATGGGGATGGGATACACTCCTATAGGGTTCTCAGTAGGAAAAAGGAATTATTCTGGATTTATTTTAGGCTTCTAGCCTCAAAGAATCTCACAGCTTCTATCCTTTAATCACCTATACTTAAGGGATGCTGGAGAAAAGCAATGCTTCTCTAGTAGTCTTATTCAATCTTGCTGCGTGTCATATAGAAATGACTTTGTCTGCTAAGATGGGAGAACCCAACAGATGCCAGCCACGGGATTCCAACCTGCTTACCAGCCTGTCTGCCTGGAGTTCATTACTTATGTTGCAGTCTATGTGAGATGAAACTATTGACTTTTGACCTCCTTTTTTCCCTCCCAAGGCCATGGCTCCCCCTTGGGAGTCTTCTAGAAAGCCTCAGCTCCATCTTCTGAATAGAGAAGTGACTGATTTTTGCTTAAAATTTCCAAGGCCCTGCTTCTTAAACTCTCCACCAGGCTAATATTGCTCTAAGTGATTGAGAAAGTAAGTGGGGCACAGGCAAGAGCATTTATGCAAAAGTGGGGATGGAAGAAGAGAAGGGCAAGAGTGTTTGGGTTGTATACCCCTGGGATTAGTGAGATTTCAGCAGTTGGGAGGAAGAATGAGAAGCCAAGAGTACCAGCCGGTGTGCAGCCAACCCTAATGAACCAGCCCTAGGATTGAATCGCTGATAGTGGGAGTGTTTCTAAGGAAACCACTGTGCCTTCTGGACTTGTCTGTGGTGCAGGTGTCGGATCACAGCATTCTACACAGAATGCTGAGCCCCACCAGGGGTATCCTCTGATGACAATATGTTAAGAATACTTAAAAACTCTCCAGGAGCTCAGTAGCAAAGCACTGCAGATCCCCAGGCTCTGCTAAAGGACTGGAGTCCTGCTCACACTTCTGCCCCCTTCTCTCTGCATGCCCAGCTGCAAACCTTCTAGCCCCATTTCCCATCGAAGCTGACAGATGTTGAAATGGACATCAAATCCAGTGGATGGTAGAGAAATAAGTGAGTAAAAATAGTTGGAAAAATGATGAAGCTCAGGGTCTGGGACTCCTCAGTGGGAGTAGTTCAAACCAGATGTAGTGAGTAGGGAGAAGTGAACACAAGAAAGGCAGATGAGAGGAGGAGGTATCCAAGATACCACCTTAGGTGGAAAAGGAAGGGCTCTGTGTTTTCATGGGGGCGGGGAGGGAAACTGTCTCCTGATCTCCCTCTTCCCTTTTATTCCCAAACTCTGACACCTTTTACCAAATTTCTGGAAAGAGTCAACACTTTTTCACCTCCCATTCATTTCTCAAGTTAAATTCCAATTCTGTGTTGAAACCCAGATGCTCCTTTCAGGCAAAGACTGAGACTTAGTGCATACCCTGTTCATTTCCCCCAGGAGTTTTACTGGCTACCCTTGATGTGATAACAATCCAATACCCGTAGCTCAACCATAGGTATATCTGTTACCCATTTACCTAAGCTTTTGTCTGCAAGACCTAGAGCTTCCTTGGAAGTAAACTAAGTTAATGTGTGCAAAGACTTTGATCTGTGCCTGGCATCCAGAACGTGCTAGATAAGCATTAGCTGTTATTGCTCAGGCCCTGTACATTCTCTCCCCAGTTGGGAAAAGCCCTTGCTAGTCAAAGTCTTGCTGCCCTTGTTACCTTCTGTGCTGAGTCCCCTCTGGGGCTGTGCACTGGGCATAGCTGAGCTTCTCACCTGCTCCCTCACCACGTTCAGCCTCGGCTTGTGAGAGATCAGAGGAGCCTCTAGCTCTCACATCTTTCTACTTAAATTGAAAATCAGCTTGTTTGTCACCAAACAGGAAATCAGCCTACAGCAAAGCATCAATTTTTTCCTCAACAGTGTTCAGGAACTCTAGACCAGCTCTTTCTGCTTCATCTTCCCCAAAGACAGGCTGAATGCCAGGGATGTCTCTTCACCTCAGTATGTAGGCAATGGTCCTTTCTTTACATTTGGCTACAGAGTAGCCTATTCCGTCTCAATTTTGTGATTACATTGCTGCACATATAGGCAGAGTACTGGGCAGCTTTTTGTGTGGCTAAGTGTGTTTGTGTCCTAGGACTGCCATAAAAAATACCACAAACTGAGTACCTTAAAACACTGGAAATTTATTCTCTCACAATTCTGGAAGCCAGCAGTCCAAAATCAAGATATTGGTGGTGCTGCCCTCCTTGCAAAGCCTCTAGGGAATAATCCTTCCTTGCCTCTTCCAGCTTCTGGTGGCTCTGGTGTTCCTTGGTTTTTAGATGCACCACTCCAAGCTCTGTGGGGCTTCTCCATCCCTCTCATTGGTGGTCACATTCATGTCAGTATATCTGCTCTGTGATATGTGCATCAGGATGGCTCAGAGGCCACCTCTCTGATGTATCTGGGCAGCGAGGGACACATATACTCTCTCTTTACATTTAAGGAGAGATTTTCCTTTTCCCACAAGGACTTGGTCTCAGCAGGCAGAGGACAGGATCTTCCAGACGTGTAGTACAAGGTTAAAAGCACAAACTCCAGATCCAGATTGATTGGGTTCAAGTCTCAGCTCCACTATATATGATAACTTGACCAAAATCCTGCTATGGAATTTTGGACAAGTTATCAAAGAGATTACTGAACTTCTGTGTTTCAACTCATCATCTATAAAATGAGGAGTATATCGTGCTACCTCATATATTTGAATTGGACAATGGACATAAATATATGTCATATAAATTAGAGTGTAGCACATTATAAGTGCTTTTTAAGTCTTAGGTATTATGAATATTATGAATAGTATTAGAATTAGTATTATTCCATTTTCAACTTTCCTCCCTTCCCTGTCCCTCTCACCCTACAGATTAAGAGTCTCTCATCTTGCCTTTTCAAGTAGGAAAAACTTGACTCATACTGTATTCTTCCATTTCCTAGACCTATACCAAGCTTACAGCTTATTATTATTATTTAAAATCTAAGGATTTGGCATCTTTATTCTCAAGATCTTTCTACGACAATACTCATCAATGCTGACCTCACTTCTGAGTCCAAATGGTCATAGTTATGGGGTTAAGGTACATGTGGGAAAATGCATTGGTTAACTTCCCACATCGTCCCTTCACAAGACAGTCTCCATGAATCTTGAATGAGGATTCTGGGTCCTAACAAGGTGAGGTTTGGGAAGAAGCTGCATCCTGGTGGTGACTACATCTCTGCATTTGCCTCTCTGTACAGGACTCAGGTATTGACATCGGGGACATCACCGCTAGGAAGGCTCTGAGGAAGCAGCTGCAATGCAAGACCTTCCGGTGGTACCTGGTCAGCGTGTACCCCGAAATGAGGATGTACTCGGACATCATTGCCTACGGGGTGGTAAGGAGCCTGCCTCCTCAGTGCTCCATTCAGATATAGACAGACAGACAGCAAGGCAAGAGGGAAACGCAGAGAGTAAGGGGATAGGAGATAATGATCCTCTTGGCCTCCCACATGCTCACTGAGCAGCTGGTTAATGAAGTGGCAAGGCAGCCTTTGCTTTCATAGCCCCAGATCTCTCCATACCCTTGGTCCATCTCTTTCCACATGCATAATCACCAATCTTTTGCATTTTATCACATGCCTGTGTCTGGGTGTTCAAAATGCTTGGCCAGTTTAGGATGCATTCTGTCCTGGACATAAAAGGCTGGAGCAGGGACATTAGTCCAATGTGTCAGCCCTGGTACATGAAGGCTAGAAAACCAAGGACTGGCTTATCCACTCCCAACAACCTATGGCCCACTCATGGGCTGAAGATGCTTAGGTTGCCAGCTTATCTCTTCTGTGAGGGGCCTTCCTGTTGCAAAAGGCTGGTGTCCACACTCTGATTTTTGGAGAGTTGGAGCTGCCATGGGCCTGAAGGAAGAAAGCCCCAGCATCTCATCATAGGACCAGCTTGGAGCATGAAAGTCCTCAGAAACCTTAGCAGTTGCTCAACCTCCCTCCCAACTCTAGTGTCAAGGTCTAAGGAAATGATTTGTGCAGATCTGTAAAAATGTAGGTTCTTCTCCTGCTAGGTAAGAAGTGCCTCTGCCTGCCTCTCTTCTTCTCTCAGAGGTCACACAGCACTTTTGTCCTACACTTCCATCATGCCTGTCACACAGAACACCAGGTGTCAGCCAGTGACTGGTCTGGGGAGAAAGGGACAAGAGGAAGGAAAGCTGACCACTACCACCAGCTTCTTAAAGTTTGTCAGTGCAGAAAAAAGAGAGGATGTTGCATTTTGGGAGCTGCTAGTTACATGTGGCTATTTGAGATATATTGAAATTAAACAAAATTTAAAATTCAGTCCCTTCATATCAGTATTAGATACTTAGTATCAGTAGCTACATTTCAGTTGGTACATACGACTAGTGGCTACCACAATGGGCAGTGAGATATAGAAGATTTCCATTATCACTCTGTCTATTGGACAGAGTTGCTTGAGATCAGAAGCCATGTGCTTTGAAGGGGAAAAACATAAAGGAAAACCACTGAGAAAGATCTGCTTAGTTTCCCCTTTATCATCCTGGCCCCACACCTGCATATTCCATTTAGTAAAACAAAATCCAGAAGCTAGCTTAAGATCGCAAGGCAGTATAACAAACGTTTGCTGTTGCCCAAGCTTGGGGGCCTAAAGGTTCTGTCAACTACCTTGCATGCCTTCCCCACCCAAGGGGTTTATGCCTTCTAATTACCCAAGGAGGGGTCGCTATGAGTCGGGGCCGACTCGACGGCAAATAACAACAAAATATATATTTTTTTTTTCCTAAAGGCATGTTATTTATTTATTTATTTATATTTTAAGAGCTTGTTTTACATTCAACGTACATTTAGTTTCATTCCCCATTCACCATGTTCAACCCTAACCCAGTCTCCTCCCCTCCCTACCCTGCAACCCTCCTCCTGTGCCCCTCATAATTATGCACTCCTGTTTGTCCTGCATTTCCTCAGTTTGAATGTTGGTCCTTTGGTGTCTCATGGTCTATTGCTCTAAGGGATGTATTACCATTGAGTGTGTGGGTGCAGCATCATGGGTTGAGTGGTCTGAGTGTACATCTTGTTAACTATTGGGCTGAGAGCCTGCCCCTGGGGGTGAGTTTTATTCCAGGCGCAGAATGTATTTCAGGGCCATAGTATTGGGAGTCTCACCAGATTTCATCTGACCAGTAATTCTGGTCATTATTGAGTTTTTGGATTTTGTTCCATGTTTTCCCTCCCACGCTATCCAGGATTTCCAGATTTGATCCTTTCCTGAGTGGTTGCCATTGGTAGCTGGGCACTATCCACTTCTTCTGGTCTTGAGGGCCCTAGGGTTGATTGCTTCTAAATGCCCTTGTTTTTTTGTTTGTTTGTTTTGTGCGTTCTTCTTCACTTCCGATGCTAGGAGACCATTAGCTGCATCTTAGATGCCTGCTTGAAAGCTTTTAAGACCCCAGTCACTACTCACCAATGTAGGATGAAAATTTATCACTGTATTTTAAGGGATCTTCTAGTATCATTTTTTCGTTGGCATAAAGCAGTTCTCCCTGATGAGAGGTAGCAGGATGGAAGGTGCAGATAACAGAGTTGGAAGTCAGATGGACCTAGTTCAAATCATGGTCATGCAACTTCCCAGGCAAATGTCTTAACTTCTACGCACTTCAGTTTCTATGTATGTTAAACAGAGTGAAATAATGTTGTCTTCATGAGGTAGAAGAAAGTCTAAGATATATAAATTATTTCCTGAGTTAATACTCTTAACGTTCTTAGTCCTAAGACCATACAACTCTTAAAGTATTTTAAATGATAGCTAATGGACTTTTTGATATCTCACCAGAAAGCTGGTGGTTCAAATCCACCAGCCACTCCTTGGAAGGAAGATTGGCCAATCTATTTCTGTAGTGATACAGCCTTGGAAACCCAAGGAGTGGTCGCTATGAGTAGGATCTGACTTGATGGCAGTGAGAGAGAGAGAGTCTTAACACTGGAAGTTTTTTTTATTGACAGTTAAGTCCTCAAAACTACCCTCTGGGATTATGGGTATTGGTTCCTTTCATATATAGGGAAACAGAGCAGCAAAGTGACTTGCCCGTATTTTTTTAAAAAAAGAAGAAAAAAAAATTACTGTCAAGTCAGTTTTGACTCATGGCGACCTCATGTGTGTCAGAGTAGAACTGTGCTCCACAGTTTTCAATATGATTTTTCAGAAGTAGACTGCCAGGCCTTTCTTTGAAGGCACCTCTGAGTAGATTCAAACCACCAACCATTTGGTTAATAGCCAAGTGCTTAACCATTTGCACCACCCACAGTTAATAAACAGTGAAACTGAGCCTAAAACACCAGCTTCTGATATCACTCTGATTTCTCTCTTTGGAGAGTGTCCCCTCAGACCTTTTTTCAATATTCCATGATGAAAACTTAGAGGAAGAACTGAGCCTTCTTCTCCTGATGACCTGTGGTCAGAACTATGTTCAAGGCCAGTGAGGAATGTAATGGGCAAAGTATTGTCCTGGAAGTAGGGGACTCTTTGCAGAGACATTGGACCCAGTGTTCTTTCTGGGCATCCCAAATCTAACATGTTGGTATTCTAAAGGAGACAGAACCAGGATCCATGAACCCCCAGGCCTTCTGTTGTCCAGGAGGCCAGCCTGTCAGATGAGGTTGTATCCTCCCACGAAGTATACACAGGACGATTGACATGTTCTGAGAGAATTTCCCAGGGGCCTCTTGCCTCTCCCATTCTCGAGCTGTTGTGATTTATATGTCAGGAAACTGCTCAGATGATGCTAGCCAGATACTTTCTGTGGCTTCAGATCCTATCATCACCACAGAAACACATTGGGCTGAGGAGTGCCCATCAGCATCATTTACCTCCCAGAAGCATCTCGAGGACATAGCTTCTACTGATGCTCCTACACTGTCCCACAGCAAGTTGTGTGTGCTGCATGGTCAGTCTTGAACCCAGTCTAAAAATTATAGTTATGCTCCTATGACTCCAGAGAAACTGGCCCAAAGCCTCTATGAACCACAGTAAACTTAGACTCATGTTCTCCACCATGCTCTCAGCTGTAGCTGAACAAGATTAGCCAAACTCACCCACAGAGACAGAGGGATCAATAACAGTGGAGTGTGAACACATAACCATTGCTGTTCTGGGTATTGGCTAAAGTCATTCTCATCTTCCAAGCAAAAGGGTCTCATCTTTTTTTTTTCCCCAAAAAAAAACTTTTTATTGTGATTTGGGTGAAAGTTTACATAGCAAATTAGTTTTTCACTCAACAATTCACACACATTTTGTTTCATGACACTAATTGCAATCCCCACAATGTAACAGCATTCATCCCACTTCCTCACTGTATTTTCCATTTCCATTCACCCTTTCCTATCCCTTTCTGCCTTCTGAACTTTGTCTCTAGACAAATGCTGCCATTTCGATCTCATATGTTGTTGTTGTTGTTATTTGCCGTCGAGTCGGCCCCGGCTCATAGCGACCCCTCCTTAGGTTTCCGAGGCAGTATCACTACGGAAGTAGGATTGCCCAACCTTCCTTCCGAGGAGTGGCTGGTGGGTTTGAACCGCCAGCCTTCTGGTTAGCAGTCAAGTGCCTTAGGCACTATGCTACCAGAGCTCCCTCGATCTCATATAGTTGATTGTTTTAAGGAGTGTATGTCTCCTTGGTATTATTGTTCACCTTATAGGCCTGCCGATTGTTTGGCTGAAAATTGAGCCACCAGGGTGAGTTCAGTTCTGGGCTTGAAGGGTTACTAAGGGGCCTAGTCTTAGAGGTTCCACCAATCTCTATCCCACCAGGAAGCCTGGTCTTTTTTTATGATTATGAGTTTTGTTCCACATTTTCCTCCCACTCTATCCAGGACCTTCTATTGTGATCCCTTTCAGAGCATCAGCAGTGGTAGCTGGGTACCATCTAGTTCTGGTCTCAGGGCTGTGGAGGTGGAGGTTTGCATGATCTTTTGAACTAATTTTTTCCATGCATCTTTGATTTTCTTCAAGCAGCTCTGGTGGTGTAATTAATGGTCAAGGGATTTGGCTGTTAACTAGAAGCTTGGAGGCTCAAACCTACCAGCTACTCCAGAGGAGGAAGATGAGGCAATCTACTTCTGTAAAGATTTACAGCCTTGGAAGCCCAGTGGGGTCACTATAAATCAACCTGATGGCAGTGTGTTTGGTGTTTTTCATTTTCTTTATGCTGCTTTGTTCCAGATGGGGTGAGGCCAATAGTTGCACCTTAGAAGACCATTCACAAGCTTTTAAGACCTAGTCACTACTCACAAAGTAGGATGTAGAACATTGTCTTTATGGACTGTTGTTGTTGTTGTTATGTGCCATTGAGTCAGACCCGACTCATAGCAACCCCTCCTTGGGTTTCCAAGGCACTATCACTACTGAAGTAGATTGCCCCATCTTCCTTCTGAGGAGTGGCTGGTGGGTTTGAACCACCAGCCTTCTGGTTAGCAGGCAAGTGCCTTAGGCACTACCTACCAGAGCTCCCCTTTATGGACTAGGTGGTGCCAATTGACCTTAATGTCCCATGAGCCTATATTCCTGAGCCCCAGGTCTAGCAACTCATTCCCTTCAGGTGTTTGGTTATGGCTAAGAAGTTTTTTATAACTTTCCCCTGTATGCTCTACTATGTCCATGGATGAATTTGGAGCACATAGAAATATGTATGTAGAAATATCCTCTATCAAACCTCTATATATATTCATGGGTATAATCAGTCCCATTTGCCTTCCCACACCTGTTCAGCTTTCATGTCTATCTATGTATCCACTCATAGATTCTTGTTATTACTCTTATAAAAGGGTCTCATCTTATGTACATGTTCAGCAGGTTTACTATGTAGCCCCCTTATACCACACCCAAAACCATTGATCAAATAGTGAGGGGCATCTTCAGAGTTGTATTCTCGATCTGTTGTAAGTCCATACCTGGGTCTGTTTTCACTGTATCATGCTGAAAAGCTAGGCACTCATCATCCCACAAGCCTCAGGTGTGTAGCAATCACTGGGGCTGGGAAAGGTCTCTGAGCCCCTGCACACTCATCTACCAGTCACTGTTCAGGCCCCTGCCTGCCCCAGCCAGCCTTTCCTCCCTTACATTGTCCTCCACAGGCCGGGCTCTTACATGAGCAGAGACACTTGCTTGTAAGGAGCATAATGACTGCTTAATGGGGGCAGTTGGGTGAAGATAGAGAAGCTGAATGCAGCCACAAGAAGTGAGAGATTTTTTTGTGTTGAAATCATTCTGCCTGATGATTATCTTTATTCTGCAATGTAGAGAGCTAAAATCTATTCAGGTGCAGAGTGCCTTTCCAACTCGTGCCCAAACTTCATTGTTCCAATCAAATAACTTCTCTTGGGCTCACAGTCAGGCCAGTGTCAAGTCTATAGTCCAGCCCATTAATTCATTAATAGATCCCATGAATGACTCCTGCAGGCAGAAGGACCAGTGGGCCCCATTGTGTGAGAGTGAGTGTCCCCAGGATCACTGAACTACATGCCCAGAGATGGGTAGCTTTGGATTAATCCCACCCCTGGTACTGGCAGTACAAACAGGGCAGCATCTGGAAGCAGACATGCTTGACTTCCAAATGTTAGCTTTGCCACTTACTCACTGTGTAACCTTGGCAATTTGCAAAACCTTAATTGTTCTACAAGGAGCTCTGGTGGTACAGCAATTAAAGTATTCAGCTGCTAGCCAAAAGGTCAGTGGTTTTGACCCACCCCTTTTTTCTGTGAGAAAAAGATGAGGTGATCTGCTTCCATTAAGATATAGGGTGTTGGTAATGCTATGGGGCGGTTCTACTCTGTCTTATTGGGTTGCTATGAATCAGAATTGACTCAATGGCAGTGGGAATTGTTCTAGTAAACCACTTTATATAGTATCTTTTAAAATCTCAGGATTGTAGCCATTTGCATGATGAAAAGAGCTTGGGATTTAGAGTCAGATAGACTCCAGTTCTGCCACTTGTCCAACTATGAGACCTTGGGAATGCCATTCATTTGTTCATTTTCTTCACTCATTCATCCATTCAACAAATATTTACTGTCTACTGTGTGCCTTGGTGATGCAACAGTTAAGTTCTCTGTTGCTAACAGAAAGTCTGATGGTTTGAATCCAGCTAGTGGCTCTGCAGGAGAAAGACCCAGCAATCTGCTTCTGTAAATATCACAGCTGAGAAAACCCCATGGGGAAGTTATTCACTGTCACACGGAGTCACTGTAAGTTGGAGTCAGTTTGACAGCACCCAACAACAACAACTGTGTGTCAGACTGACTGTACGATAGACAGTGGGAAAGACTTTGACATGCAATCTGGTGACTAATAGGGGAGGTAGGCAAGTAAAGAAGCAACAAGAATATAATATGCTAAGTGCTACAATGGAATCATCAGTGATGCAAACAATTAATGCACTCAGCTGCTAACCTAAAGATTGATGGTTCAAGTCCACCCAGAGGTGCCTTAAAAGAATTGGCCTGTTGTTGTTGTTTTTGTTAGGTGCTATCAAGTCATCTCCAACTCATAGTGACCCTATGTACAGCAGAATGAAACACTGCCTGGTCTGTGCCAGCTCCATGATCCTAGCTATACCTGAGCCCATCGTTGCAGCTGCTGTGTCAATCCATCTCGATGAGGGCCTTCCCCTTCTTCGTTGACCCTCCACTTTATCAAGCATGATTTCCTTCTCCAGGGAATGGCCCTTCTTACAACATGACCAAAGTAGGTGAGATGAAGTCTGGCCATTCTTGCTTCCAAGGAGAATTTTATCTGCACTTCTTCCTGGACAGATTTGTTAGTTCTGTCAGCAGTCCATAGTACTTTAAGCATTCTTCACCAATACCACAACTCAAAAGCATGGACTCTTCTTCAGTCTTCCTCATTCATTGTCCAGCTGTCACATGCCTATGAGGTGATTGAAAATACCATGGCTTGTGTCAGGCACACCTTAGTCTTCAAGGAGATATCTTTGCTCTTCAGCACTTGAAAGAGGTCTTTTGCTGCCGATTTGCCTAATGCTATACAACGTCTGATATCTTGTCTGCTGCTTCCATTGGTGTTGACTGTTGTTGTTGTTGTTAAGTGCCGTCAAGTCGTTTCTGACTCATAGCGACCCCATGCACAGCAGAACGAAACACTGCCCAATCCTGCGCAAGCCCCACAATCCCTGCTATACTTGAGCCCATCATCGCAGCCACCATGTCAATCCATCTTGTTGAAGGCCTCCCCCTCTTTCGTCGA
>NW_006921601.1:8391370-8434079 GCF_000298275.1 Orycteropus afer afer | reverse complement strand
TGGTCTTCTTTTCTTGTCATTTTAGTGATCTCTTGCTTTCTTCATGGATAATGTTCTTGATATCTTCCCATAATTCATCTGGCTTTCGGTTGTTGGTGTTCAATGCATCAAATCTATTCTTTAAATGATCTCTAAATTCAGGAGGGATATATTCAAGATCATACTTTGGCTCTCTTGGACTTGTGTTGACTGTAGAACCAAGTAATATGAAGTATTTGACAATTTGAGTCTTTTCTCCATTTATCTTGATGCTGGTTATTGGTCCAGCTTTGAGGACTTTTGTGTTTTTTCTTTTGATGTGTAATCAATACTGCAGACTGTAGTCTTCAAATTTCATCAGTAAGTGCTTCAAGTCATCTTCACTTTCAGCATGCAAAGTTGAGTCATCAGCATATCACAGATTGTTACTGAGTCTTTCTCCAATCTTGATGCTTCATGTAGTTCTTCTTCATATAGTCCAACTTTCAGATTATTGGCTCAGCATTCAGATTGAATAAGTATGGTGAAAGGATTCAACCCTGATTCACTCCCTTCTTGATTTTAAACCATGAAGTGTCCCCTTGTTCTGTTCAAATGACAGCCTCCTGGTCTATGTACAGATTCCTCATGAGTACAATTTAGTGTTCTGGAATTCCTATCCTTCTCAATGTTATCCATAATTTGTTATGATCCACATAATTTAATGCTTTTGCATAGTCAATAAAACACAAGTAAACATCTTTCTGGTATTCTTTGCTTTGAGCCAAGATTCATCTGACATCAGCAATGATATGCCTTGTTCCATATCCTCTTCTGAATCCAGCTTGCATTTCTGGAAGTCCTCTGCCAATATACTGCTGCAACCATTTTTGAATTATCTTCAGTAAGATTTTACTTGCATGCGATATTAATGATATTTTTCAACAATTTCTACATTTTGTGGGATCACCTTTCTTTGGAATGGGTACAAATATGGATCTCTTCCAATCAGTTGGCCAGGTAGCTGTCTTCTAAATTTCTTGGCATAGCCGAGTGAGTGCTTCAAGCACGGCATCCATTTGTTGAAACATCTCAATGGGTATTCCATCAATTCCTGGAGCCTTGTTTTTTGCCACTTCCTTCAGTGCAACCTTGACTTCTTCCTTCAGTACTGTTGGTTCTTGATCATATCCCACCTCCTGAAATGGATGATCATCTACCAATTCTTTTTGGTACAGTAATTCTGTGTATTCCTTCCATCTTCTTTTGATGTTTCCTGCATCATTGAACATATTTCCCATAGAATCTTTCAATATTGCAACTTGAAGCTTAAATGTTTTCTTCAGTTCTTTCAGCTTGAGAAATGCTGAGCATGTTCTTTCCTTTTGGTTTTCCAACTCCATGTCTTTTCCCATTTCATTATAATAATTGACTTTGTCTTCTCGAGCCGCTTTTTGAAATCTTCTATTCAGCTCCTTTATCCTGTCATTTCTTTCATTTGCTTTAACTACTTTTCATTCAAGGACAAGTTTCAGAGTCTCTTCTGACATCTGTTTTGGTCTTTTCTTCCTTTCCTGTCTTTTTTCATGAATGATGTTCTTGGTGTTATTCCACAGTTCCTCTGGTTTTCGATCATTGGTGTTCAATGCATCAAATCCATTCTTTAAATGGTCTCTAAGTTCAGGAAAGATATGTTAAAGGTCATATTTTGGCTCTCACAGACTTGTTTTAATTGTCTTTAACTTCAACTTGAACTTTCATATGAGCAGTTTATGGTCTGTTCCACAATCAGCTCTTGGCCTTGTTTTGGCTGAAGATATTGAGCTTTTCCATTGCCTCTTGCCACAGATGTAGTCAATCTGTTTCCTGTGTACTCCATCAAGTAAAGTCCACGTGTATAACTGCCATTTGTGTTGTTGAAAAAAGATATTTGCAATGAATATGTCATTGATCTTGCAAAATTCTATCATGCGATCACTGGCACTATTTCTATCACCAAGGCCAAATTTTCCAAATATTGGTGATTCTTCTTTGTTTCCAACATTGCATTCCAATCACCAGAGATAATCAGCACATCTTGATTTCATGTTATGTCAATTTCAGACTGCAGAAATTGGTAAAAATCTTCAATTTCCTCATCTTTGGCTTCAGTGCTTGGTGCGTAAATTTGAATAATAGTAGTATTAACTGGTCTTCTTTGCAGGCATATGGATATTATCCTATCACTGACAGCATTGTACTTCAGGATAGATCTTAAAACATTCTTTGTAATAATGAATTCCATGCCATTCCTCTTCAATTTGTCATTCCTGGCATAGTAGATCATATGGTTGTCTGATTCAAAATGGCCGAAATTGGTCCATTTCAGCTCACTAATGCCTAGGATATTGATCTTTATGCATTGCATTTCATTTTTGACAACTTCCAATTTCCTAGATTCATACTTTGTACATTCCATGTTCCAATAATAATCAGAATAGATTATTATCCATTATAATAATAATGGATGCTTGCAGCTATTTCTTCTCATGCTCAGTCATGCCACATCAGCAAATGGAGGTCCTGAAAGCTCTACTTTATTCATATAATTAAGGTTGGCTCTACTCTGATGAGGCAGCCCTTTCCCAGTCATATTTTGAGTGCCTTCTGACGAGGGGCTCATCTTTCTGCTTTGTATCAGACAATGTTTCAGGGCTATTCATAAAATTGTCCTGTAATATATCAAATAGTGTTTCACTACTATTCATAAGGTTTTCACTGGCCAATGTTTTGAGAAGTGGATATTCTCTTCCTTCTTCCAAGTCTGTCTCAGTCTGGAAGCTCTGCTAAAACCCATCCACCATGGGCAACCCTGCTGGTACAGCCTCCAGCCTCACAGCAACATGCAAGCCACCACAGTACAACAAACTGACAGACAAGTTCATCTCCCTTAGCTGTTCCAACCTATCCACTCACTTCCTGGCCTTCCCCCTACCTGTTCCAGCCATCGGCCTTGGCTCCCGCTTCCTGCCTGGGGGCTCTTTCCTTCTTACTTGTTACGTATATTGGAAAGAGAGAGAGAGACAGAGACAGAGACAGAGAGACAGAGAAAGAGAGAGAGACAGAGAGAGAGAGAAATTTATTGTAATGAAATGGCTCACACAGCTGTGAAGGCTGGCAAGTACCAAATCCATGGGTTAGGCATCAGGCTGGAGGCTTCTCCTGACTCATGTGGTTGCAGAGGTTGTTAACCTAAAATCAGCAGGTCAAACAGCAGGCTGCTGGCTCATGTCCCAAGAACTAGAGGTCGGAGGATGATGAGTCAGATGCAGGATCCAGAAATTGGCCTAATAATATATTTAGTGCTTTTGTTCCACCTCCTAGTTCAATGTGCAATGTCTGGGGCCTTAAAAGTTTGCAAATGACCATCCAAAGCACAACAGTTGATCTCTGTTCACCTGGATCAACAGAGGAAAAAGGAGAGTCAGGAATAAGAGGAGGATATGGAATGTGTGCCTAATTGCCTTTGTCACTAGGTGACAAGTATGATTATCCCCATTTTAGAACTATTTTAGAACTAGATGGTGCTTGGCTACCATTACTGAACATTTTGGTCAAAGATTTCATAGACAAATCCTGATCAAAAGGGAGAAAATGTAGAACAGAATTTCAAATTCTTATGGACTCCAGACTTCCTGGACCCATGAAGGTTGGATGAACCCCTTAACTATTGCCCTGAGAATCTTTAAAACTTAAACCAAAAAAATCCCCCAAAGTCTTCTTAAAGTCAAACAATAGATCAGCTCAACAAGTAAAAAAGGTCTGCCTTAATCATTATGTTTTTTAAATAACTGCCTATATGGGGTCATATTGATAACAGAAACTCAAAAGATTAGATAGGAACCTTAGGGTACAGTAAGTCTGTGTTAATGATGGAGAAACAACTCAGGAAAGGAGGGTGACAATGGTTGCACAACTCAAGGAATGTAATCAGTGTCACTAAATGGTACATGTAGAAACTGTTGAATTGGTGTATGTTTGCTGTGTATATTATAAATAACAACAATAAAATAAATGAAAGTATCTACATGAAAAGCCTGGTGATCGACCTCTGAAAAATCAGCCATTGAAAACCCTGTGGAGCACAGTTCCATTCTGACACCGATGAGGTCACCATGAGTTAGAATCAACTTGGCAGCAACTAGTTTGTTTTTTTTTTTTTTTCTTTTTTTAAGTGCTGTAATAAGAGAAATGGAGGGTGCTAGTGAAGCATCAGAGCTCTGATGGTATAGTACGTAAGGCATTTGACTGCTAACCAGAAGGCTGGTAGTTCAACACCCCCAGCCACTCCTCAGAAGACTGGGCAATCTACTTCCATAGAGATACTGCCTCGGAAACCCAAGGAGAGATTGCTATGAGTCGGAACAAACTCAATGGCAGTGAGTTTGGTTTTTGTTTGTTATAGTGAAGCATAGAGCAGGTCTTACACCCAGGCTTGAGTAAATGAAGGCTTCTAAACAGAAAGATAAGCTGAGGCCCTAAGGAAAAGGATTAAGAGGCAGATTTAGTCAAGCAAAGAAAGGCCAAAGCAGCATGAAGAAGCCTCCTCACAGTGAGAGTAGCGTTACAAATAGGAAGGTGAGATGGAGCCTATTAGTACACCACAGTTCTTTCATCCTTCAAAGAGATAATATTACCCACCTGTCAGGGTTACTTTGAGGATGAGATGAGATAATGCACTGGAACACATTTCACTTGGTACCTGGCACGGAGCTACTTTTATAAAGCCAGTTTCCCTGAATGGCTCTCAGGAACGTTATAGCAGTAATAATAGCAGCTAACAATTATTGCTCATTTGCTATTTGGCAGGCCCTGCATTAAGCACTAGTAAGTATTGTTTCACTTAATCCTTGTAACAGCCCTATGAGATTGGCAGTATGATTATCCCCATTTTAGAGAGAAGAAAACAGACAGAGAGGAGTTATTGCTTTGTCCAAGACTTCACAGGTGGAACCAGAATTCCATCACAGTCTATATGTCTTGAGACCACTTCAACAGGCCACCTGCTTCTTGGGAGAGAGGTGACATACAGCCAAGGGGCACTTATCAAAAAGCAACCACCCCCTCACCCAGAGGCAAGCTTTAAGAACCCAGGGGAAAGCTAAACCTGACATCAGGGCCCTCTGGCTATTTCTCTTTGCAATAACAGCAGGTCTCACTAGTGGACTACCATGCTTGGCTTTAGATATGACACCCACCCCTTTGCCCTCAGCAGGAGAAGCTCAGAGTGTGCTCCTCCCACACAGGCAAGTCACATAGGCAGTTTACATTGGAGGATTTGCAGCATAGATGTTTCTGGGGCTCCTGCCTGGGGAGATTTCCTTAGACTCTCTAAACTGCAAGTTTGGGATTAAGCTGCTCTCACTTAGTAGAGGTAAAGAAGTTTAGGAATTTGACTCTGTTCCTTGTCCCCTGTTGAGAGCAGGATATGCACAGGGCACACACATGCCTCTGGTTATCTGTTCTATTCCATCCTCCTTAATTGAGTTCATTCCACACTTGCCACAAGACATCAAAACTACAAAAACTCAGGCACTGTCCATCTCTAGTCTATGGGCCCTCCTCCAGGTAGATGACCCACTTGCAATCCATTGCCCTTGTCTTCCCTGTTCCCTATCCTTCTGTTCTAAACAAAGCTGTTTTGATTGTCAAGGAGGGAAGTCCATTTCAGCCAGCTCAGGTTAAGAAGGGTAAAAGGTGTATACCCCAGGCTCTCTGGTTGCAGAAACTGAAGTATGCATGGATGAGGGTACTCAGCTGGGAAGCCACTGGAGCCACAGCTGGGACAGAGTGATCTCTCTCATCTCTACGTCTGTCTGCCTCCTGCTTAATCTCCCCTTAATCACAACTGGCTTCTCTGCTTCCACATGGTTCAACAGGTCCTCACCTCCAATAGAAATGATTTCACAGTTCTAGTAACTGAAGCTGGACCAAAGTGGGTCCCTGCCCAGTGCAGTGGAAGGCCAGGAAAAAGAACACACCAGGTTTTCATGAAATAGAACGTTGGTTTTATTACTAAGTGCTTAGTAGGAGCCAGGGGAAGTGCACCCAAATCTGTCTCCCTGAGTGGGGGTTGGGAGTGGGGGTTAGGGTATGACTTTAATGGGGCTAAAGAAGGGGAAGTTACACATATTCATAAAAATTCCAGGAATTTGATTGTAAATTAGTGGGAGATTGATTGAAGTCTCTTTCACCTTGGTTTAAAAGGACATTTTTAATCCGATGCACTTGCATGCCATGCTAGATGAATTACAGCGACTTCCTGTCATAAGCTGATCTGGGCTCAGGCAGAGGGGAGATGTTAGTTCTAAGTGACTTCATTCCATTTCTCTCAGTGTGCATATTCATTGGCCAAAGCTGGTCTGAGCTGGTTACCACTTTGGCATTGGTCTACTGGAATGCTTGGTATCTCCCTGTAAGTTAAACTAACAAAACAGCTAAGCAAGGGGCATGGAGGAGGCAAGATAGAAAAGAGAAACTTGGTCTGGTGGCTGAAAACTTTGTCTCAGCTTGGCTAAATGGAAAACAAAACGAAACAAAAAAAATCCAGAAGCCTGGAAGCCTGCTTCAGTCCCCCCTGCTTCATGACCACTACCCATTGACCACAGTCTCTAGTTCTCTCATTGAGATTCCTAAGACAGAATGAGAGAATGATGAGATGGTCAATCCAGAAAGAGAAGGATGGAGGGGACACAGGAAGATAAAGTTAATTAATTACTCAGTATAAATTGTGTACAGGCACCCACCCTTGTCTACTCAGCTGACTAGTGAACAGGACTCTGTGCACCATAGGCTGTCCTTCCCAAGAACTAAGAATGAACTTAACCAGAAGGGGGAAGTTGAATATTGGCATTCTTACCTAGACATGTTCTGTTGATTGCCAAGAGTATGGGTCCATGGGCTTGTAGTGAAGGGTGAGGAATACCTCCTCTCTTATTCTTCTACCGGACCTCCCGTTCTGGAGACTGCTCACCTGCTAATAATGGCCAAACCACAGCTGGATCTTCAGGAGGCAGAGAGGACCTAGTCCCAGAAGATGTCCCAGATCTGAAAACAGCTAACATATTACACACTTTGCCCTACACCCAGAGCCAAAGACTTATTTCCATGGATCACTAAAGGCCATTGTGCCACCTCTGTGGAAATGGAGGGCGTTAAGAGCCTAGTATTACCTTATGTGTGTATGTGTGCACGTGTGTATCTTTTATTTTTACCCTTACTGTCTGACCTCAAAACATAGCTTGCTATTTAACTAGATGTGAATGTTTCTCCTTCAAAGGAGGCCAGTCTTCTTCAGCTCTATAAGGCAAGGCAAAAGCTGGTGCTTGTTGCTTTCCATAGTATTCAAGGGACCTTGAGTTGATAATGGAAATAGTCTGTCTCAGTGAAATGCTTGCTATTCCTGATTTAATGCATTGCTTTATCTGTTTCTTTTTCTTTGGTGTGGCCATCTCTCCTTTGATGTTCAGCTGCAGAATTCCCTGAAGACTGATCTGTGTCTTGATCAGGGGCCAGACACAGAAAATGTTCCCATCATGTACATCTGCCATGGGATGACACCTCAGGTGAGTCCTTAGAGAAAGCCCTATGCCAGGGTGTATACATGAGTGTGTCTATTGTAGGGAAGGATGGCTAAGTTATGTCATGGCTACTCTGGGTCCAGGGGCCAAGGAGCTGCTCATTAAGAAGTATCCTCATAAACAAATGAGGAAAGTCCTTACTTGGAAGGAAACTGGGGAAATGGATGCTAGGATGCCAGGATGGGGTGTGGCAACAGGAAGGGAGACAGTTTCTAAAGAGGAATACCTCCTTTGGGGAAGTTATGGGTAAGTCACAGTCCTGGTTCTATCAGCCATATACACCTCTAGAGGGAGGAACCCAAAGGTTCCACAAGCACTAAGATAGCTCAAAGACCCCTCAGAGTTTATTTCAGAAGCCCTCAGGCACTTTTAATAGATCATACCTGGGACCAAAATGTATAGCTTTGGGACTCCTTTCTAGCTATTAGGACTTTCTCGTGGAGAATAAAATGCAGCTACCAGGAAAATAAGTTAACCTGAAAAATTCCACATTCATAGTCTTGGTCTCAGATACCCAGAGAGGATGCCAGGACACAGAAATGGTCTATTCAGCAAAGTACAGTGGACAAGCATTGACCTAGAATAAGATAGACTGATCTGTTCTGAATTAACATTTTCAGAGTTTACATATCTTAACTCCACAAATACAGCATGATAAAAATATATTTTTTGGATATAAAATATGAATATTCATGCAGTTCCAAATTAGTGTTTAAAAGTGTTGTTACCTGCCTAAACACATGACTAGAGAACATGATGATGTTTGTGTTATCTTGTGTAAGAATGCTAAGACTTCAGGTTATTGTCTATTATGATCTCTGTGCACTGAGCTTCTGTGACATCAATTGCAGGTCAGCAACTTATACTACAGCAATTCATTCTTTATTATTACAATGCTGTGACATCTTCTAATCAGTGACTATTTTTATGTAAACATTTTATTGAAGTATCACATAGATACAGAAAATACACAGCTTATAAGCATACAGCTCAGTGAATTTTCACAGAGGAAGCACATTCATATAACCAGTGCTCAGATAAAGAAAAAAAACATTATTGCCTGATTTCAAACTTTATATAATTAGTATATATTCACTTTGGTCTCTTTCCTCAGTTATGTCTGTGAATTGTAGTTTGTTCATTTTCATTACTATGTAGGATTCCATTTTATGAATATACCATAACTCATTATCTACTGTACTATTGATGGACATTTGTATTATTAACAGTTTGGGACCATTATGAATAAAACAGCTATGAACATCCTTGCTCATGTCTTTTGGCACATATATATGCTCATTTCTATATAAAGACAGAATTGTTAAGTCAATTGTTTAACTTTAGTAGACCTTGGCTAAACAGTGTTTCAAAGTGGTTGTACCAATTTTCACTCCCACCAGTAGTATATTAGAGTTCCAGTTGCTCCACATCCTCCTCAACACTTGGTATTATCTATTTTCTTAATTATAGCCAATGTGGAGCAGGCATGATAGTGGTATTGCACTGTGGTTTTCATTTTTATTAAACTGCATTAATTTGCATTTTCTGTTTCAGCCCAGAACATAACCATATTGGTCTTGAGTGTGGATCAAGTGACCATGTCACAAGAGCTTTGGTCTTTTTGTAAATTCTCTCTCTGCCTCCTAATCCAGTTGATGCTAGGCGAATTTGCTTTGAACAAATCTAAGTGGTGATCCATAGAGTTGAGTACTTATCTGGAACACTAGACAAATGCTGAGTGATTCTTCTTTGAGATGGTGGTATCAGCCTAAGCAGAGACTAACAGTCTTCCACCAACAACAGATGATTCAATATGAGGCCATCTATGTTATAGTTAAGAACATGCATTATGGAGCCAGATTGCCTGGGTCCAAACCTCATCATTACCCTTTCTACTTGCAAAACCTTGGGCAGATTTATAAACCTGGGCCTATTTTCTTATTTGTAAAGTGTGGATTAATAATGTTATTTAAAAAAAAAAAAAAAACCCTAACTGCCATAGAGTTGTTTCCAACTCATGGCAACCACCATTGGATTTCTGAAGCTGTTAATCTTTACGGAACTAGATTACCCAGTCTTCCTTCTGCGGAGCAGTTGGTGGGTTTGAAGTGCTGACCTTCCAGTTAATAGTCAAGTGCCTTACCTACTACTCCACCAGAGCTCCTACCATATAGGTTATTATGAGCATTAAATACATGTTTAAAAAAAAAAAAAACCTCACTGCCATTGAGTTGATTACAACTCATAGCGACCCCTTTTGTGTTTCCAAGGCAGTAAATCTTTATGGAAGTAGGTTGCCCAGTCTTCCTTCCACAGAGTGGCTGGTAGGTTTGAACCACCAACCTTCTAGTTAGCAGTCAAATGTCTTAGGCACTATGCCACATGTAAGGTATTTAAAATAGTGCTTGATACCTGTAAGTGCTCAAGAAATGTTTGCATTATTATTACTATAATAATCTTATTCCTACTTATTAAGCCCAAGTCTTGTTCCATGTAAGTGTCCTCAAAGTTCTAGCCCCAACCCACAATAGATTGACTTGCTTTGACCTCATGCCTCATTTACCATGGGTTCTTGCTCTGATAAAAACCTACCATAGTTTATTGTCCATCACTGAGTTGCTATGACAGAAAAAATGCAGTGAAGTAGGGGCAAGGGCAATGAACTGGCCATCAGGAAGTCAGATTCCTAAGTTTGGTCTTCACACATATTTGCAATGTCACCTTAACCCTCTCTGGGCTATTGTTTTGTTTTACTCTTTTACTAAAGTGTTTATAGTAAAGTGCACAAATATTAAGTGTAGCTCAGTGAATTTCTACATCTGTTTAAAACTATAGTCACCATGTACATCAAGATAGAGAAGAATGTCCTCATCCCCAGGGGTTTCCTTGTTGCTCCTCAATACTCCCACTCAAAGCTAATGACTGTTCTGATGTCTATCACCATTGATTAATTTCATCTGGACCTGTCTTATCTACAAAATGGGAAGATGAACAGGGCTATCTCTAGACTCAGCTCTTCCAACTAACTAATAATTTGTTTACCTCCAATTCCTGTGTGCTGAAATCAGATTGGCCTAGGAAGCTTTGAGTTGATGCTGTGCCAAGAATTCTGGGAGCTATTTCCCTTGATGCTTTGGAAATCAGCTTCTTAATGTGGAGCTTCAGTAAGTCTTAAAGACTCGGGTCCCCATTATCCATCCCCAAAGCCACAAGAACACCCTTGCAACTGGGCCATATAGAAACATTGGCTCCCAGTTGCCTGCTTCCATTAGGCTTATGACTAGGATATATGGCTATCAGTGCCCAGAGGTAAGGAAGTTTGGGACAAGCCTCAGATCTAGACATAGTTCCCAGAAGAGGGAGGTGATGGTGTGGCTGGAATTTATAGAGCCTGTCCTACCCAGAGAGTTAGGAGATGCAGAGAACTGAGTCATCCTGGAGTTATGTGTCCTTGGCCTCTCTGAGGGTGTGGTCTGAGATCATCCATCCACCAGAAATCGGTTCAGGGTAAGGGGAGAAGCAATTGTGTAGAGACAGGGCTTCTGGCTGGAAAGGCTTACCAAAAGCATCTGTTGGCCCTCAAGCACTTGATTGGCTCATGAAAAGAATGGAAAGGGGGTATACAGGGATACGTTACCTAAGGACAATGTCAAGATACACCACAGAAGGGGACTGTGGACGGATGTAGGCCCCAAGAATCCTCTGAATCCCCCAGACTTGGTCCCAATCAGACTTCTCAAACATGCATTTCCAGGGATGCTATCTCCTCCGGTTGGCAGCTCTCAGCAAAATCTTTCTTGTTACCATGGACACAGAGGCCAAGTAGAATCTAGGGAAGTTCACTCATGAACAGCAGGATTGCTACATTCAATTGTGCATGTTGTTTCCTGCACAACTCCAGGAGAGTGGTGTGGTGACTCATTTTGCTATCTGGGGAATAGCAACCACCCAAGGTGACAAGTATTTCTGGCCTCTGCTATGAACATCAAATACTATTCTCTGGGCATTATGCTTGATAGGAAGCCTAAAAATGTTGAAAGTCAAGTGATGAAGTAATATGTAGTGGTTAAGAACCAGACTACCAGTTAGCTGGTTGCCATGGAGCCAATTCTGACTTATGGCAACTCCATGTATATCAGGGTCGAAGTTTGCGCCATAAAATTTTCAATGGTTGATTTTTTTCAGTAGATCATAGCCCTTTTTTCCAAGGCAACTCTGGGCAGACTCAAACTTTCACCTTTTGGTCAGCAGCTGAGTACATTAACCCTATGCTTGACTTGGGAACAAGAACAAGATTCTCATTGCCATCCAGTTGATTTCGACTCATAGCAACCCCTCCTTGGGTTTCCGAGGCAGTATCTCTACAGAAGTGTTGTTGTTGTTATGTGCCATCAAGTCAGACCCGACTCATACCAACCCCTCCTTGGGTTTCCGAGGTGGTATCACTTTGGAAGTAGATTGTCCAACCTACCTTCCAAGGAGTGGCTGGTGGGTTTGAACTGCAAGCCTCTGGTTAGCAGTCCAATGCCTTAGGCACTATGCCAGCAGAACTCCTAGAACAAGACTACCTGGCCTCAAATCCCAAGCATATCACTTACTAATTGGGTTCCTTAGTAAATTTCATAAATTCCTTATGACTCTATTTCCTTACAATATAGAGATTATAGTGGTGTCAACCTAGTAGGGTTGTTATGAGGATTAAATAAACTGAGGTACATATAGTATTTAGATAAAGAATTCTGGCACACAGTCATTGTTTACTAAGCATGGCCTATTATTATTATTATTACTATTATCATAAGAATTATCATAATAGATTGGTAAAGAGATTCAAGTTCACTCATGCCCTTGAGCTAGAACAATAGGACTTGATTAGCATAGGAAAGAGGAGATTCAAGGGAGACAGGAGGATTCCTTTCAAAATTATAAGGACACAGATTTTTGGCTGAATGTAAGGAATCCTTCCTAGTCAGTGTCTGGCCTCTCCATCGTCAGAGGGATCCAGGACAAATTTGGTTGGCGTCAGGGACCATATGAAGGATTCTGATGTCATTTAGATTCTTAAACTAAGAAATTGCTAAGGGCATTCTTAATCTGGAACTCTGTGACTTCTTAGTTCATTACTATGTTTTTGAAACATCAGTGAGTGACCATCTACCATATGCCAGATTCGATTCTTGACCCTAAGGGATGAATCACATAGAAGTCATGCCCTCATGAACTTAATACTCTAGAGCTGGAGACAAACAATTTTTTTTTTTTTTTTTTATCCCCAAGTCTTCACCACAGCCAGGGCTTGGACTCTTCCGTCTTGAGAATTATAGTATGTGGCTACATTTGAGCTTCATTCCTGGAATTTCAGGACTAGGAAGGAAACCAGTATTTTGACATTGTTCTTCTTCCAGTGTTTTATTTTGTTCATTTATTTATCAATATATGATAAGTTGTCTTTCATGAAGTATTTCTATTTTAGAAAGTTTCATTATCCTTGAAGACTCAATCTAGTGTAGTGACAGAAATGCTTTTTGTGGTAGCACTTACAGTATGTTGTTGCTGTTGTTGTTATGTGCCGTCGAGTCGGACCCAACTCATAGAGACCCCTCCTTGGGTTTCCGAGGCAGTATCACTACGGAAGTAAAGCCCCATCTTCCTTCCGAGGAGTGGCTGGTGGGTGGCCCTGTCTATAACGTCATATTCCTAAAGGTGTGTTGGGCTGGGTTCACATCTGTATTTAAACTGTTTTTAGAGATTCTGCTTAAATGTTGTTTAAAATGTCCATATAGCAATGATATTCCCAGTCTCAGAGAAGGCCCTGCTTAGGAGAAAACATAGTGTAACTAATCAAATTAGTGAGGTGAAGCTGCTGGGAAGCGTGCTAATTGGTTAATAAGTAAACGTAACCATTTTATTTAAATTAGCAGCAAATTTCAAGCAATCCTCAAAATAACTGAGAATATTAGCTTTAATTAGTGTAACAGCCTGGAAAATTTCTTCTGATGGTAAAAATACAATAATGGGTCTCCCCACAGACTCTTTATTTATCTAATCAATCACTCATTCACTCACTTATTCATTCAACAAACATGTACTGTTACAACAATCGAGAGAGGCAAAGGCAGCTTTGTTCAGGTCCCTGACCTGGAGGAGCCCCATTCTAAAGAGGGAGGCAGCACTTGGATGATGATAGTTTATATGATGAAATCTTGCTACATACTGCCACCCAAGCACCTTCTCATTAGCCCATGAAAGGCAAGAAAGAAGACAAGACAGGATCTGAGGATTTCTCCCCTCCTTTATTCTTAAATCTTCTAGACTGCAAAAGACACAGGTGGAAAAAAGAAAGTGCTTCTCCTATGAGAAGGTAAATTCTTGACTATAGAAAAAGAAAGATAAAAGGGACTTTAATTCCTTCTAAAGTTTCTGAAATACTGAAGCTGGCACATTTATGCTTCAGGAAGTGCTTTCTTAGTCAAGGTAAAAAGATGAGAGTGGAATCAGAAGTATCCTATTTTAACCTGAGATTAACTCCATATTGGATCAGGTAGTGTTTTCTAAAATAAAAAATTTATGGAATTACAGATGGATTTTATTGCTTTTACTTTTTGCAATGTCTTCTTTTAAAAAAAAAAAAAAAAAAAAAAGCTCTCATTTGGCAATTCACACACACACAAAAAAAACCACACATACATACATATATATGTGGATAGATGCATAGATGACAAAGCTTACCTACTTTTGTTTCCTTGTCTGACAACCATTCTCTAGAAGCTTCCTATTTGCTCTTGGGGCCATAAGGAAGCCATCACCCCTCTGCTGACTTTGCAGAGCCCCCAATGATGGTAGGGAGCATGAAGGGCTTCTCATATACCGTGCTTGCATCTCCAAATCTTTTCAGTGACATCTCAGAAAGAATTGCAAAAATTTTTACTTTGTGGGCCAAGAATTTAAAGTGCTAGCCACTTCTCTGTGATCTTTGGCAGATTTCACCACTGTTTTGTGATTTCATCTATAAATAAATAAGAGTGCCAGGCACTCAAGGGCTGTAAGTTAAAAAAAAAAAAAGTTCCCTCAGTTTATTTCCTAGCTCTAATGTCATTAAAGGAGCTCTGGTAACATAGCGCCTAAGGCACTTGACTGCCAACCAGAAGGTTGGTGGTTCAAACCCACCAGCCACTCCTCAGAAGGAAGATTGGGCAGTCTACTTCCATAGTGATACTGCCTTGGAAACCCAAGGAAGGGTCGGTATGAGTGTGGGCCAACTCGAGGACACATAACAACAACAACAACAATGTTATTAAAGGGCGCTCTAGTGGCATAGTGCCTAAGGCATTTGCCTGCTAACCAGAAGGCTGGAGGTTCAAACCCACCAGCCACTCCTCAGAAGGAAGGTTGGGAATCTACTTCTGTAGAGATACCATTGTATATTCCACTGTGAGTCAAAATCAACTTGACAGCAATGAGTTTTTTGAGTTTTAATGTCATTAAAATGTGTCCTCCACAATTTCCTTGGAGTGTGGCTGCATCACCCAACTCATCAGCTGATGAATGTTAGGCAGGGCTCAGGTAAGTGTTCTAGGGGATCCTTACCCTGTCCTAAAGCTTGGGCTGGTCACTCGGCTCTGCATTATTCAGAGGTTAACTCAGATAGCATTATTTGGATCTCTTTATTTATTGGCTGTAGTCTCACACAATTCCACAGGCCACTGTTCACATAAGATACAGAGTACTGCTTCTGAGGTAATGCAGAGCTGGCCTGGGTGGCTCTCCACAAGCCCATATCCTTGGCACCTCCCTGTGGAACTTTAGCTGTCACAGTGCAGGATGGTCATTTGAAAAGAGCAGCATTTTGCACCAGTGGGAAGCAAGGCAATGACTGATGCACAATGTAATAGGAAGAACATGAACTTGGAGTCAGACAAGACTGAGGTCTAGTTCCAGCTGTGCCCATAGAACTGATGTGACTTAGGCAAGTGACTTAATCTTTCTAAACCACAGCTATATCATAATCTATGAAATGGGCCAGTAATGTGCACTTCCTTGAATTATTGTGAGGGTATATGACAACACCTATTCCAGTGCCTAGAACATGATAGTAGCTATTATGTCATACCAAGACCAACCTCTCTAAGGGAAAAGAAGAGGGACATTTGAGGCTGGGAAGAGTAGGTCTGACTACCTGCAGTCATTCCTTTCTGGAAATTCCAGGGCCGGAGTTGCTCCCTTCACCCTTGCAGCTCTTTGAGACATCCATGGAGGTCAGGTGCCTAATGTGCCCTGCTAGAATCCCAGGACTCAAGAACAAGTGGCCCCTGGAAGAGCCTTTACCTCTTCTGTGGGAGCAAGGGCCTGGGGTTCCTTAAGGCACACAGATAAATGTTGGTGCTTCAGTGCTAACCTTCTCTTCACACCACCACTGTGTGATGGTGAACTCTGGCTGTTCCTGCAGCTTCACTGCTAACAAAAGGAGCTGCTTTATTTCGTATTAATTCCACATTGTATGTTCTTCACTTCATGTCCAAACTCCACAGTTAGAGTTGTAAACAGCAAGTTTTGCATGACTTTTATTAAACTCCCACGGAGTGGGAAGAAACAATCATTAGCAGCACCACAGTGGGCCAACATTTAGGAAATTGTTCAGGCTCACTAATCAGAGAGAGGCTGGGTCTCCTGCCCTCCACTCACTTGGTGGCATCACTAGGGTTGGTGTCACCCCCTCTTGCACCCCATGGACCTCCTCCCGTACAAGACTATACAGAATCATTAGTAATGTTTATAATCACTTTCAATCACAGAAAAATATGTGATACTATATAGTTAAGTTATAAATTGCTTAAATGTAATATTTCTTAGATTATACAAATACTAGCAATTGTTTTGTAAAATCTTTCTATGTTGAATTATAACATTATTTGTTACATTGTGAGTAACTGAGAAGTTTTTTTTTTTTTATTTTTCTTCTTTTCCTTTCATTACTACTTCATTCTTAAAATAATTATTGATAAAGGTTCACAAATGCCAATTACCACAACACCAAAACTCACTGCCTGTCAAGTCAAATCCACCTCATACTGACTCCTCCTTGGATTTCTGAGGTGGTATCTCTACAGAAGTAGATTGCCTAGTCTTCCTTCTGAGGAGTAGCTGGTGGATTTGAACTGCCAGCCTTCTGGTTAGCAGTCAAATGCCTTAGGCACTACGCCACCAGAACAATAGTGTAGCTAAAATACCAGACAGTTTGATAAAATCAGCTAATATAAAAACACAGGAACAACAAAAACAACAGTGAGTTCTTGTTGCATGTTTGTAGCGTATGCACATGGAACCATGTGCTTTGAAGCATCATTGTAATTGGGTAATAATGACAGCTCTGACTGGAGCACATTAGAAGGTTCAGAAAGCAAATTAGCATAGTGTTCAAGCCTTGTAGATATATTGATACATGTGAGCTGGGCTTACAAAAATAAATGTTTTTGTTGTTACAACTAACTTCAGGGATATTTTTATAAAACAATAAATTTCTGCTGAAACCCTGCACAAAATTTTAGACAATCATTTTGGTGTCAACCCCTGCCCACAACAGTGTTACCTAGTGCAGTCTATACCCTATACATTTCCCCAGTGACGCCACTGCGCCCGCCATCCTTAGGGATCTTTGCATCCCAGGCCCCTCTGCCCTTGGGCACAGGTCACTGCAACCAGAATTAAATGAGCTGAATTTAGATCCCAACTTGGCTCTTTACTCTCTGACAAATGACTTCACCTCTCTGGGCCTCAGCTTCCTGATCTGTAAAACAGGGGTAGTTGCTGTAATTTTGAAAAAGTAACAACCCTATGTGTTGCCTAACACTGGGTCTGGCACAGGACTGGGCTCAGTAATCATGTTTCTTGTTCTAATTAGGACAGTCTCAACAAATGTTCTTTGAAAACTTGCTAGTCACTTAAAGATAATTATAACAACCAATATTAACCAAAACCAGTTGCCATCTAGTCACTTTTGACTCATGGCAACCTATATGTGTCAGAGTAGAAATGAGCTCCATAGATTTTTCAGTGACCTATTTGGAGTTCTGGTGGCATAGTGCCTAAGGCATTTGACTGCTAACCAGAAAGCTGGAGGTTCAAACCCACCAGCCACTCCTCGGAAGGAAGGATGGGCAATCTAATTCCAAGAGATACCACCTCGGAAACCCAAGGAGGGGTCACTATCAGTCAGAATCGACTCGACAGCAGTGAGTTTGGGTTTTTTTTTTTTGGTTTTATATTTTGAAAGTAGATCACCAGGCCTTCTGACACATGTCTGGGTAGACTCAAACCACCAACCTTTTAGTCAGCAACTGAGTGTATTCATTATTTTTCCCACCCAGGGACTCCACATTAACACATTAACAGCTTACATTTATTTACTCTTTCTAGACATCTCTCTAAATGCTTTGTGTGTATGATCTCATTTAATACTCTCATCAAACCCTTTGAAATTGGCATTGTTACTATCCCCTTTTTACAGGGCAGGGATTGAGGCCCAAGGAAGTTACCTAATTTATGTAAGGTCACACAGTCACCCAGGGGTGGAACTAGGCTTTGAACCCAAGCTCAGCGCTATCATCCAGTCCTACCTCCCCAGTTTACTTTAGAAGTCCCTGCTTGGTACAGATGGTTTACGTGCTCCACTGCTAACTGAAAGGTTGGAGGTTCAAGTCTACCCAGAGACATCTTGGAAGAAACTTCTGGCCCTGTGGATCGCAGCAGTCCAGTCTGGTCATGGGGTTGGCATAGGACTTAGAAGCATTTCATTCTATTGTGCATGGAGTTGCCATGAGTTGGGGGACAGCTTCAATGGCAGGTTAGCAACAACAATAATATTATTAGTCAATATATGATCTGAAAGAATCTATGTATAGATTTTTTCAGACCAAGTATCTCTTCATGGTGATCTGGAAATGGGAGTTTGAGAGCTGTACCCTCCCTCGCTGGGATGGGAGCAAGACCTTGGTCATCTGCCATGATGATGGACCAGTTGCTATAGTTACAGGTTGGGCAGGAGTGGGGGACACTTCTTCCATCAAAGCCTCTCCTACCACTAACTGTTGCTGGCACAGAAGAGCTGTCTTGCCTTTCCATTTGATTCAACCCCTAGAAAAGGGAAAAGACATCTTATACAAACATAAACTCCCCAAGGTTTTTCTATTGGCAGGGCAATGTTCACTAACAATTCCTCCTTGAGCTTTTTGTGGGTCATTTTCTCACACAAAATGGCCTCGCATAACTGTATCCAGGAGATCCCAGAATAAGATTAGTGAGCCATTGACCGAGTACGTTGTAAGCATTTCATCTCAAGGGAGAAACCGTTCTTGGATGGCACAGGGACAGTGTCCTCTCCAAAGGTACTTCCTCTTTCATCCAGTATGGAATTCCATTTGGAGCAGGAAGTGGAGTAGTTCATATGATTGCTCTGATGCACCTTGTACAAAGTGCAGGCCCAGAAGAAGTGGGCTGCACCATTTACTTCTCCTTGCTGCTGTTGCATAGGTCATTCTGGGTGGGATAGTTCTTCATTGTACGCGACTGTTCTACTGAATGCAGGATGTTTAGCTTCCCTAGACCCTGATCACTAGTAGTGTCCATATGGGACCAAACATCCCCGTGCATCTCCAAAGTCCCCTGGAGGAGGTGGCACTACCCCTAGTTGAGAACCTCAGAAAGGAGTATAAATAAACAGGCTCTGGGGTTTCAGAATAACTGGTGACATTGAACAGCTAAAGAACATGCTTGCCTATTTTAAGAGAATTTCTAAGGAGATGTGTTCAGAATACATCACAGGCATAAATGGATTCTTATATTTAATTTTTCCAACTAATTCTATTGTCACCACATTGCCTTTTGTCTTGGAAGCTTTTTCTAAAATCAGTTCATTGCTGCATGGCAGTCCTGCCAGGGTAGAGCGTTAGTGGAATCCTTGAGGTTAATATTGTGTTAATATACTAGGAATTTGAGCAGAAGTGAGCCTTCTAAATCAATCACCATAACATCTTTATTTTTTTCTTGCTCAAAAAATACACTATTAAATGCAGGAACATGTGTGGGAGTGGAGGTTGACTTAGGTGAAGGACACGCTTAAAATTCCATACCTTTTTTTTCCTGCAGGAAAAAGGACTAGTTGGTCTTAGTTCTTATAGAATCAGGCTACAGAATAGATTCATATTTCCACAGGATCTTGGCATCTTTGGCATATACTGAGCTGCTCAAAAGTTGCCCAATTTTATTTGCCCAGGCATTGTAGGTCTAAACAAATGTGTGTTGAAACAAAATAAAACAAACAATACCCACTGCCAATGACTTGATTCCCACTTAGTGACTCTATAGGACAGAGTAAAACTGGCCCATATGGTTCCCAAGGCTGTAAATCTTTATGGAGGCCGACTGCCTGCCTCATCTTTCTCCCATGGAATAGCTGGTGGGTTTGAACCTCCAATCTTTTGGTTAGCAACCAAATGTTTTAACCACTATACCACCAGAGCTCCTTGTGTGGAAGAAAGGAATGTCAAAATCAATGGAAAACTAACTAAAGCCTTTTAACAGATGGTCACAAAATGGACTGAGTCAATGTTTTACCTTCTCATTGCCTCTGAGGGTTTCTGTGGTGGTAAGGAACCTGAGGACAGTTGATATCAAAGGAGCATTTCATCTTCCATGATACACGAAAAGTCATGGAAGCAAGAAAGCCCTGCCAAGGAGTGGGTGAAGTAGTGGAGGCTGTGAAGAGATGGAGAGGAAGGCTCTAGCTATTAGAAGGAGGTATGGATTTGAAAGGAAGTGCGTATTTTGATTTGATTTTTAGGGAAAGCAATCAAGGTGCATGATTTGAGTTTGAGGAGAAGATGTCAGTAGAGAAATTTTGATACATGGGGAGAGAGAGAGTAATTAATGAAGCATATTCCTAGGAAAGGGGGAGGCAAGGGCAGGAAAGGTTGAGGTCCAAGGCTCAGGACCTCAGGAGAGGAACTTAGACTGCAGGAGAGGAACTTCTTCCTCTGAGGCTGGGATAAAGGGAGGTTACAGAGGAAAAAATTTATAGACTATCTTTTGCAAGTGGAACATAGGGATATCTACTTTGGAAGAAGAGTTGAGAAGATTTAGGCACACTACTGAGGGGAAGTGGCTTGGATGCTGACCAGGCCCCAAAGAAGGAATGCTAGTCAGTGTTGAAGGGCTTGGTTGACATTGAGTACCACAAATTTGTGGTGTGTCTAATTTGCCCAGTTCCATGATTTTTCTTTGGCAGTGCTCAGAGCCAGGGAAGAGTTATGGAGAAGGTGACTGAGGATACTGAGACAAAGACTGCAGGTTGCAAAAGTCAGAAATAAGGATGTGAAGGAATGGAAAGTGCTGGCAAAGGAGTGGTTGAAGGAATTTAAGGATGTGGAGAGGCCAGGAGGGAGTTGAAAGTATGAGAGGAAAGATAAGGTCATAGTTCTGAAGGTTGATGAACTGGCATTTGGGTAGTAAAAGAGTGATCAATCAAGATTAATAGGCGGTTGGGGTGAAAGTGCAGAAATGCAGGATAAGATTTTTGAGGTAAAAAATTTTTGAAAATAAGATCTATATATAGATGTGGTAGCTAAAGTGGAGTACATATGGCCATCCCTGGAATTAAGACCCTGAGACCCTGGAGTGTTGCCTAGTTGGGATATAAAGGAAGCTATGAGCCTGATGCCAAAGATCTTGATGAATATGTAGGACTACGTGGAAGTTCTTGAGTAAGAAGGACAAAATGGGCAGAGGGTGGTAGCATCTGATCTTATGATCTTTCAGGAGATGTGTTTACACTAGGATAGAGAAGCCAAGATGCAGAAGAAGCATTATGGAGAGAGGAGTGAGACCATTCCACCTCATGTTCCTGATGGGAAAACCAGCAGATTAAAAAAAAGAAGAAGAGTAGCAGTATCCTCCAGGGAGAGCTATGTTTGGTGGGGACAGGAAAGTTCCTTTTAGGTGGGTTTAAAAAGACTATCACTGATCAACATGATGACATTGAGGAAGAGGAAGACATAGAGAGGTACATGGCAGGTGCAGACAAAAAAGATGAACTCTTTTGCACATACAGTAGTGTGTTGTCAGTGAAGGTAAACACGGGTATATGGGTGGATAGATGGGTGGACAGGCTGAACTATTAGGTATGTCTGTGCAGCAGGTAGTGTACCCAAAACCATGTATAGGGTTAGCAGACAATGGTTCTACAAGTTTATTTGTATGTTCTGTAAGAACTCCCAGGGGTATAGTAGAACTGACAAGGGACAAGGTTGTAGTCACTTCTTGGTCACAGCCAGATACCCAGAGGGACCGAGTAGTTGAACCTGTGGGCTCAGGACCATAGTCACAGGGGTCATCAAGCTCAATTGGCATAACATTGTTCCACCTCCTACTTTGGTAAGTAGAGACTGGGATCTTAAAAGCTTGCAAGCTACCACCTAGATGCAATGATGGGTCTCTCCTAATCCAGAGCAAAGAAGAATGAAGATAACAAAAGATTCATGGAAAGAATTAGTCCTAGTGACTGGTACACCATGAGATCCACAGGCTATATGACTATGAGACCAGAAGAACTAGATGGTGCCCAGCTACCCTTGTCAACCACTCAGAGGGGGATCTTTGTAGAAGATCCTGGATAGAGAGAGAAAACAATGTGGAACAAAACCCAAAATCATTTGGGAAAGAAAAAAAGGGACCAGGTTTGCTGGTCTGATAAAGCCTGGTGGAACCACTGAGACTATGGTCCCTAGCTGCCCTCCAGGTCTGGAATTGAACCCACACCTATGGCTTCTAGCCAAACAAAAGAAAGGCATAAGAGTTGAACATGTACCTGAGGTAGATACACTCCTTGGAGAGAACAATCATGGGAGAAAGAAGGGCTGTTTATGCACAGGGAAACAATTCAGGGGACAGGAGTGCATGGAGGGATGGACACAGGGAAGAGGTAACTGTTAGGAGGAAGTGGGAGGGGAGCTGTTGCATTGGGGTAAATTGTAGTCAATGTCATGAGACAACGTGTGTGTGAATTGCTGTATGGAAAGTGAGTTTGCTCTGTAAACTTCCACCCAAATCACAATAAAAAAAAAAAAAAAAGACTATCACTGAAAGATCCTGAGAGTTTGATAAGTGGTTGAAGAAGACTGAAGGCAAAAGTTTAGGAAGGAGGGCAAACAAGAGAAGATCAACTGAGGAAAGAAGCATAGACCATATCAGGGGTAGAGAAAGGATGAGAAAGCCCTGTAATGATAACAAAAATTAAATCTTATGTAGTTACATACTTAATAATTTTACTTTTATTGAAAGCAGCACATTGTCATGAAAATAATCACAAAATATGTGATATTTGAGTCTGACATCTGGAAAATCTGTGCTATATGCTTTTCTTCATACTGTCATTTACATGATGAGGCTGTCCTTGATAGGTCAGGAAATATATGTTTGATATACGGCGAAGAACATATTGCAGATTTCCTACCAGGGAATCTTAATGATGCTGCTTCCATTGCAATCTCCTCTAAGGAATACCCTGTGCCCATGGAAAACCCTCAGGATGCCCTGTGGAAGCTGGGAGGATGGGAGGAAAAGGATAACAGAATCAGATTGGGAAACCACATCTCTTTATACTGCAGCCACTCTGCTCACTCTTGGTCCCAGCTTTTGTGCTCAGGACAAAAACCCCAACTACCAAATGTGCCAGCTCTCTCTGACCTCATGACAACTGAGGTTGTCTATCTCCATCACATCCACTCCAATAGCTCACCCAGCATTCAGGCCAGGGGCACAGGGTCTTTATGGAGCCTCCACTCTGCCAAAGGAAGGAATCACAGGCCCATCTGCCAAGGAGAAAAGATGAGTGAGTCACTGGGACCTATAGAAGGAAGTCTGGGAAGACTTCCTTGAGGAAGAGCAGCACCTGAGCCTTAAAGGAAGAGTCAGATTTTTGTGAGCAAAAGTAGAGCAAAAACACTTTAGGAATGAGGCCATAATGGAAAAGGGTGGAATTGGAATTCTTTATTAAGAGTATTTTAGAACTTGCAAGCAGCCATCTAGATGCAACAATGAGTCTCTCTTCATCCAGAGCAAAGAAGAATAAAGAAAACCAAAGATGCATGAAAACAATTAGTCCAAGCTACTGGTACACTATGTGATCCTCAGCTTATACAACTATGAGACGAGAACTAGATGGTTCCTGGCTACCACTGTCAACCACTCGGAGGGAGATCTATGTAAGAGATCCTGGATAGAGTGGGAGAACAATGTGGAACAAAACTCAACATCATAAAAAAAAAAAAAGAAAAAGGACCAAGTTTGCTTGTCTGATAGAGCCTGATGGAACCCCTGAGATTATGGCCTCTAGCTGCCCTTCAGGTCTGGAATTGAACCCATTCCTATGGCTTCCAGCCAAATAAAAGACAGGTATATGAGCTGAACATTTATTTACATTAGGTAAATCAATCATGGGGGAATAGACAAGCTGTGTATTGACAGAGACAGCTCAGGGGACAGAAGTGCATGGGAGGGAAGGACACAGGGAAGAGGTAGCTATGGGCAGGAAGTGGGAAGGGAGCTGTTGCATTGTGGGAAATTGTAGTCAATGTCATGAGACAAAGTATATGTGAGCTGCTGTATGGAAAGTGAATTTGCTCTGTAAACTTTCACCCAAATCACAACAAAAATTTTAAAAGTATTTTAGTGATTAAGAGATGGGCTTTGAGACCAGATGACCTGAATTCAGATCCCAGCTCTGCCACTTGCTATCCATTAATTTATCTCTATTTAATTCTCTTTCTAACCTAAAGGTGAAAATGGTAATATCCTACTTACCCAGGGTTATTTCAAGGATCAAATAATAATATTGATGTAATAAAGCGCTTCCAAAAACTCAAAAACCAAACCCACTTCCATTGAGTACATTCCAATTCATAGCGACCCTATAGGACAGAGTAGAACTGTCCAGTAGGCTTCCCAAGGCTAGATACCTTTACAGAGGCAGACTGCCACATCTTACTCACCGCCATCTTTTCACTTAACAGCTGAACACTTTAACCACTGTGCTGCCAGGACCCTGTAAAGCACTTAGCATCCTTATATAAAATAGCAGCATATTAAATGGGAACTATTGTTATTATAATTATTTATTTTATTTCCTTCAACCAGGGGAAAAAAGGAAAAGCCATTTGCTGAACACCTAGACTCTGAACTATATACTTTATAAACATACCTGTGAAAATAAAGTACCTGTATAAGTTAAGTTTTTGCTACATAGAGAATTACCCCAAAATGTAGTGGCTTAAAACATACCCAAGCAAGAAACTGTTTACTACAGATAAGTATATAAGCACAAGGAAGCCATGCCTACCTTGCGTATTGGGTTATCCGACACTGGCTGGTAGCTTTCTAAGCTCTTCTTAATTCACTGTAGGCTAACCGTTATGGTGTACCAGCAAGGGATTGAGCCTCATCACTTCTGATGAGGATTAGGTAAATATTAGGCCTGCCACAGACTGTGTCCTGGGGCAAATATGGAGAATCTTGTCCTAGAAAGAGAACCTTGTTCTAGCAAAGACATTAATCCACAGGGCTCTATGGAGAGTAGGATCAAAGTACTGCTCCAAAACTGGGCAGAGAGAAAATGGAAGTGTCTTGATGTGAGGAATTTGAAGAAGGCACCATGGAGTAAGCCTGGATAAATTTCTTAGCTGAAGTTCAGGTGTTCCTTGAATCATTTATTCACATATTCATTTAACCAACTAATATGTCTTGACTATATGCTATGGGTCAAGCAGTAGGTTATGTAATGGGATATAATGTTGAGCAAGACAAACATGGTTCCTGCCCTCAAGGAATTTGGAATCTAGTGGAAAGTGGCCAGTGTGGTATTAGTCAGGCAGTCCCCAGGTTTCCAAGGAGATCCATTCCTAAGTGTGTCTTTAAGTCAAATTTGTAGCTGGATCGGAGCAGGTGCGTACAGTTCTTACTTAGCCTTTAGTTCAAGAAAGGGAACACTGGTAGTTAAAAGATTGGCCTGCTAACCAAAAGGTCAGGCGTTCAAACCCACCAGTTGCTCTGCCAAAGATGAGGTGACCTGCTTCCTTAAAGATTTATAGCCTTGGAAATCCAATGGGGGTTGTTATGTGTTGGAATCCACTCGATGGCAGTGACTTTGGTTTGGTTTTGGTTTTAGTGCAAGAAAACACTCAAAGGCTGTGAAGGTGATTGTGATGAAGAATTTGTTGGAAGTAGAGGTTGGTTCAGTGGTTTCGAAGTGAGGGCAAATTTACATAACATTAAAGGGCAAGTATGAGCTCTGCTGCCCCTAAGTCAGATGTTGGTAACCCAGGGACTTACCATATTACCTTCCTGGAATAGAGGGAGCCCTGGTGGTAAAACTTATTCTTAGCTTGGATTTGCCCTGCTGCTAAATACTGCGTGCCAGACAGCTAACACTTACTGAGCATTAACCATTCCTGTTGTTGTTGTTGTTATGTGCCATCAAGTCAGACCTGACTCATAGCAACCCCTCCTTGGGTTTCCGAGGCAGTATCACTACGGAACTGCTTCCCACCCTTCCTTCCGAGGAGTGGCTGGTGGTTTTGAACCACTGGCCTTCTGGTTAGCAATCAAATGCCTTAGGCACTATGCTACCAGAGCTCCTATTAACCATTCTATTCTATTTAATTTCCCCAAAGCCCTGTGAGGTTGGTGTCAATGCTATCTCCTGTTTTTACAGGTGAGTTAAATTACTAACATGAATGGCTGAATTGTGTCAAGTCACACAGCTAATAAACACTTGGATTTTAACCTAGGCAGTCTGGATCTGGAGTCCCTGGGTGGTACAAATCCCTTGGCTGCTAACCAAAAGGTTAGAAGTTGAAGTCCAGCCAGAGGTGCCTTGGAAGAAAGGCCTGGAGATCTACTTCCAAACACTCAGCCATTGAAGACCCTTTGGGACCAGTTCTCCTATGATGCACATGGGGTCACCACGAGTCAGAATCAACTTGACAGCAACTGGTTAGTTTGGATCCAGAGTCAGTATCTCTTGAATCAACTCCATCCCCACCCCCACCATTAGATCAAGTCCCCTTGGTATATATTTTCAAAGTCCCGTTTACTTTTTCTTAAGACCATATATCTCATTTTGTGTTCTTTTTTGGTCTGATTATCTGGTCAGGGAGTATAGCAAAATAGTGTGCCAGTCAGTTCAGGCTTCATTATGCTCCAGTAAAAAATGACCTCAAAATCTCAGTGACTTAGAGTGACAAACATTTCTCACTCATGCTATATGTCCAATTCTTTTCTGACTTTTTTTTTTTTTTTTGAGTACCTTGTCAAAAGCAGCTGATAATAACAAAGGAATTAAAGCACAAGCTCTTTTAAAAAAAAATTATTGTGATTTCGGTGAAAGTTTACAGAGCAAATTCACTTTCCATACAGCAGCTCCCATACACTTTGTCTCATGACATTGACTACAATTTACCACAATGCAACAGCTCCCCTCCCACTTCCTCCCCATAGTTACCTAATCTCTGTATCCTTCCCTCCATGCATTCCTGCCCCCCTCCGAGCTGTCTCACTGTGCATACACAGCCTTTCTGTTCTCCCATGATTGATCTCTCCAAGGAGTGTATCTACCTAATATAAATGTTCAGCTCATATGCCTGTCTTTTGTTTGGCTGGAAGCCACAGGAATGGGTTCAATTCCAGACCTGCAGGGCAGCTAGGGGCCATAGTCTCAGAGGTTCCACCAGGCTCTATCAGACCAGCAAACCTGGTCCCCTTTTTTTATCCCCCAAAATGATTTTGAGTTTTGTTCCACATTGTTCTCTCTCTCTATCCAGGATCTCCTACATAGATCCCTCTCTGAGTGGTTGACAGTGGTAACCGGGTACCATCTAGTTCTTCTGGTCTCATAGTCGTATAGGCTGTGGATCGCATGGTACCAGTCACTGCGACTAATTGTTTCCATCAATCTTTAGTTTTCTTCATTCTTCTTTGCTCTGGATGAGAAGAGACCCATCATTGCATCTCGATGGTAGCTTGCAAGCTTTTAAGATCCCAGTCTCTACTCACCAAAGTAGGAGGTGGAACAATGTTTTGTGTAATATATTATGCCAATTGAGCTTGATTTCCCCTGCGACCATGGTCCTGAGTCCACAGGTTCAACTACTTGGTCCCTCTGGGTATCTGGCTGTGACCAAGAAGTGACTACAACCTTGTCCCTTGTCAGCTCTACTATACCCCTGGGAATTCTTTTTTAATTTATTTATTGTGATTTGGGTGAAGATTTACAGAGCAAATTCACTTTCCATACAGCAGTTCACATATACTTTGTCTCATGTCATTGCCACAGTTTACCACAATGCAACAGCTCCCCTCCCACTTCCTCTCCCTAACCTCTTCCCAGTGTCCATCCCTCCATACTCTCCTGCCCCCTGAGCTGTCTCCCTGTACATAAGCAGCCCTTCCTTCTCCCATGATTGTTCTCTCCAGGGCGTGTGTCTACTTGAGGTAAATGTTTAACTCACATGCCTGTACTTTGTTTGGCTGGAAACCACAGGTGTGGGTTCAATTCCAGACCTGAAGGGCAGCTAGGGGCTATAGTCTCAGTGGTTCCACCAGGCTCTATTGGACCAGCAAACCTGGTCCCCACTTTCTTTTTTTTTTTCCCTCCAAATGATTTTGAGTTTTGTTCCACATTGTTCTCCCTCTCTATCCAGGATCTCCTACATCCCTTCTAAGTGGATGACAGTGGTAGCCGGGCACCATCTAGTTCTTCTGGTCTCATAGTTGTATAGGTTGCAGATCGGATGGTGTACCAGTTGCTAGGACTGATTGTTTCCATTAATTTTTGTTTTCTTCTTTCTTCTTTGCTCTTGATGAGGAGAGACCCATCGTTGCATCTAGATGGCAGCTTGCTAGCTTTTAAGATCCCAGTCACTACTCGCCAAAGTAGGAGGTGGAACAATGTTTTGTATAGTATGTCATGCCAATTGAGCTTGATGTCGCCTGCTACTATGGTCCCAAGCCCACAGGTTCAACTACTCAGTCCCTCTGGGTAGCTGGCTGTGACCAAGCAGTGACTACAACCTTGCCCCTTGTCAGCTCTACTATACAACACCTGGGAATTCTTACAGAATATACAAATACACTTGTAGAAACAATGTCTGCCAATCCTATACATGGTCTTGGGCACACTCCCCCCTGCATTGTTATTGTTCTTGTTATGTGCCATCAAGTCGGCCCTGACTCATAACGACCCCTCCTTGGGTTTCCAAGGCAATATCTCTACAGAAGTAGATTGCCCAACCTTCCTTCCGAAGAGTGGCTGGTGGGTTTGAACCTGACTGGTTAGCAGTCAAATGCCTTAGGCACTATGCTACCAGAGCTCCTCCCCGCTGCATAGACATACCCTAATAGTTCAACCAGAGCACCCATCTATCCATCTGTATATCAATGTTTGCCTTCACTGACAACATAGTGCTGCACGTGCAAAAGGATTCACCTTTGTTGTCTGTACCTCCCATACACTCGGTGTCTTCCTCTTCCTCAATGTCACCATGTTGACCACTCACATTTGGTACATTGCCTTTCTCTTCACCCGAATCAATACTTGTCTCTACCTATCTAACAGAAGCATGAACTCTTTTGCCGTATTATCAGCCTACTAGATAATTGTAAGCAACAGCTTTGCCAACTGCTTCACCACTACATGAAAGAAGTCACCATCTTTCCAGCCCCTCATGATGGTTTCCTCCCAGCCACTTCTTGACCTCAAAGTCAATGTCCTGTATTTTAGGGTTTGGCAGCCCCCTTCATCTAGTATTGATTTATCAGTCAGCTTATGCTAACGAGCCCAAAATCTCAGTGGCTTACAAGAAGAAATAATTATTTCTTATCATACTGCTTGGCCATCATGGTTCAGTTTCAGCTCTGTCTCATCTCCCTTTTTATGAAGCTAAAGGATCAACCTCCATTTGGGACATCGCTGGTCCAGTGACAGAGAGAAAGTGGTATATACCCTGATTGGCCAGCCTGTGTAACATGACCAGGCTGAGGCAAGATGCTGTTACAAAAAGGCAACTCAATTCTCATTATCTCTAGTATCCTTCAGGTTTCCTCTCTGGCTTGTTTCTGGTCTCTCATTGGTAATTGACTACTGCTCAACCCTTGGTTTCAAGGCAGCCAACCCGGGGAGACCCCTGTTACCCTGCTGTCTCTCTGACATAGACACAGGGACTCGTAAGAGAAACACGGGGCAGTGTGGTACAGAGCCCTGAGAGACATCAGGAGCTCAGAATGATTCAGAAAGAGGATAGAGCAAGGTAAAGTGTTGGGACTGCTGATTGGGCTAGCTAGGCTGCAAAACACTCCATAGATGGGGGTAGAAACAGAGCTGACGCCTGTGTGTCTCTCCCTGAAGCTGGATGCTCACGTGCTTAGCCTGACCTGGTTCCCTCCACCAGGGAAACAGGTTCACCAGGGGGAGCCCTGAGCCAAGGGGCCTTGCTTTACACATTTATGCTCTTCACAGTTATGACAGTATTTATAAATGTTTTCCATTACCTTTATATGCACCTAGTTCTGTGGCAGGTGAATGTAAGAGCATTTTGGAAATGACTGCCCTTCGTTCCTGATTTATCGTCAGCACACCGTGGCCTTCAGCTTGTAACTAACCTCTGTGTCGAGGGGTTAATAACCAATAACCAAACCCTTACATCATCCCACCCTGACTGCAGAGAGGCCTGCAGCTCCTTCTTAAGTAAAGTGGACAAAGAGCCCATGTCTTGTACACATTAGAGGCATCATAATCACCACCCTGTTAATTGAAATTTAATAAAGCGAAGCCCAGTCCCCTTCCACCCATGTGCCTGGCACTCTGCTTGCTGTTTCCACACTGCCTTCCCCAAAGGCCTCCTGACCAGTTGGACTCAGGTTAGGAGCAGTGGACCTTAACCAGCAGCCCCTCCCTCTAGGTTTTCTTGCCTTCCTATGGAGACTGGGTCACTACCTGCCTTGCCCTTGCCCTGGGGACAGACTAGATACTATCAACAGTTTAATGGGTACAGCAACTGCATTTTACTGGTCTCTACCTGAGGCCCAGAATGGCTGAAATGGCTTTCCTAAGGTCACCACTAGGAAATGAGGGGTGGAGATGTGGAGTGGAGACTCAGGTCTAGCTGACTCAAGAGCTCATGCTCTCTATCCCACCAGGACACCTTTCTCCTCCACCAGTGGTTCTCAAGGAACTCTGGTGGTATAGTGGCTAAGGCATTTGGCTGCTAACCAAAATGTTTGATGAATCAAACCTACCAGTCACTCTGTGGAAGAAAAATGAGATAGTCTGCTTCTGTAGAGATTTACAGCCTTGGAAACCATTTGGGGAAGTTCTACTCTGTCCTGTTGGGTCTCTATGAGTCAGAATCAACTCAATGGCAGTGGGTGGTTTAGTGGTTTTAAAGCATCACTGGGACCCACCCTTAGAATTTATGATTCAGTAATTCTGGGATGGGGTTCAAAAATTGGCATTGCTAACAAGATCCCAAGTGATGGTTTTGGGGGACCACAAACTGAAGCAATAGTGCTTCATAACCTCATGGCTACTCTCATTAGAATCTTAAAACAAATGCCTCTGCAGTTAGAGATTCTACTTGCTGCCCACAATGAGAGGGAAGGCTTACAACCCAGGAGGTTGTAGGTGCTGCCCACATATTTCTTCCCTAGGCTCTCTAAGTCTCCTTAGCAAAACTAGTCTTCAACCTTGACCACACATTACAATCACCTGGAATCAATCCCCATGCCTTAATCCCATCCCTTGTTATTTAGACTCTTGTTAAAGCCCCCCAGGTAATTCTAATGTGCAACCAAGGCAGCAACCACTGTCTTAGCTTGATTGCATTTAGGAATTTTTGATTCCTCTAGCCAGTTGCCATTGAGTAAATTCTGACTCATGGTAACCCCATGTGTATCAGAGTAGAACTGTGCTACATAGGGTTTCCATGACTTTGAACTTTCATAAGTAGATCACCAGGCCTTTCTTCTAAGACACCACTGGTGGAGTCATACCTCCAACCGTTTGGTTAGTAGTTAAGTGCTTGACCATTTTTGCCACCAGAGCTGCCTTTGAGTTCTTTCTCTCTCTCCCTCCTCAACCCTCATGTCAACTGTTCTCAGATCTTCCTCCTCTTCCAAGTCTAGCTCATACCCTCTCTTCCAGGAAGCCTGCCAAATTACAGTGGTCTAGCCCACAGCTTGGCCCTCTCTTCAATGATCTTTATCACCCCCTTATGTTGACACTTTGTAATCACCCAAATTACGTTAGACTTTTGACACCTTAGACTGTATCACACTTCCCTGTTGTGTCTCCTACCCCTTCTGAAACCTGGGCTTTTAATTCCTTGTTGGGCTACAGCAGTCATCCAAGATACTGATCCCTTGCAAATATCCAGAGAAATGAACACAGTGATTGAGAAATTACCTCAATCACTTTCCTCATGAGTCCACCCTGCAAATACAGTTGTTTTCTCCTCTATGGTGAGTTCCAGAACCTCTTATAAAGAGTGCCACAGAGGAGCTCTCCTCTTCCTACCCTCCTGACCACTCTCTAGGGAAAGGAAGTTTTCAGCCAAATATCACTACCACTGCCCCTCACTCAGCAAGAGTGTCTCTCCATGTCTCTAAGGTACCTCATGTCTCAAGGCACCCACAAAATAGGTCAGCAGTGTTGCCATGGAAACATCATATAATGAAGGAAATACAGCTGCTCAGAATTCATGTGTCTATTGTTTGGAGAGTCCCTGGGTGGTGCAAAAGTTAACTGCTGACTGAAAGGTGGGGGTGCTAGTCTACCCAGCAAAGAAGTCCTCAGAAGAAAGGCCTGATGATGCCACCTACTCTTCACTATCTCATTAGCTGACAGTTCACATACATGACATTAGTAAAACGTGATGGTAAATGTTATGTGTGAACTTGTCTGGTCATGAATCTCAGTGGCGTGGTAATATAATTTGGCAGTTATGTAATGATGTAGGAGCTCTGGTGGCATAGTGCCTAAGGCATTTGACTGCTAACCAGAAGGCTGGCAGTTCAAACCTACCAGCCAGCCACTCCTCAGAAGGAAGATGGGGCAATCTACTTCTGCAGTGATACCGCCTCAGAAACCCAAGGAGGGGTCCCAATGAGTTGGATCCAACTCGACAGCAGTGAGTTTGGTTTTAGGTTTGTTTTTTTTTTTCTTTTTTTGGTAATGATGTAATCTGGCAGTTATATGATGATGAAATTTGGCAGTTACATGTAATGAAATTTGGCGGTTATGAAATGATGTGATTTGGCAATTATGCAATGATGTAGTCATCCTCCATTTTCTGATGTGATGTGATCACCCTCCATTTTTGTATAACACCAATTTTCACTTAACAGTCTGGTCTTTGGAACTTAACCATGTCAATAAATAAGGAGTGGGTATACTTCCAAGATATCAACCACCAAAAACTCTACAGAGCACAGTTCTACTCTGACACACATGGAGTTGCTATGAGTCCGAATTGCCTCTGGCAACGGGTTTTATTGTTTGGAAGAAAACCGGAACCTCAGTTGTGCTTTGAAAATATTAGCGTTATTAAGTAATTTACCCAACTCCATATTACCGCCAGTTCCTAATTTGTTTAGGGGTTACTTCCTGCTTCTCTCTCTGGCTATCCTATCCCATCCCATGATTCTACTCAGCTTCTGCTCAGGTTGGTGATGGCTCCAGAATGTCCATAGAGAGTTAGGAGTGATTTAGGAATAGTAGTCTGGATGGAAGAAGGGAACTGAATGATTGAAAAAATGTAAATTGGCCATGTCAAAGAAAGCAAAGGACTAGGGAGTCTGGTGGAAGGTGGGGGCAGAAGGTTAAAGCCACTTATCCAAATGTTTGTAAATGCTGGTATAAGCTAATGAAGGTTTACTACCCCTTAATTTCCTCCCTCTGTTTTAGAAAAGTGGTTTACAAACTTTATTTTTCTTTGTAACATTTGTTCAAACAAAATGTTATATAAAAGCCAAAATGTTATATGAAAGGCCAAAAAAAAAAAAAAAAATCTGCTTTGCTTGGACTGGGAGATGGGCCATGGAACTGCACCCACCAGGTCTCCATCCTCCCAGACCTTGACTCCCCTCTGTGGCTCAGCTGGCTGAGCAGTCTGATCTGAAGGTCAGGGTCTGGATGAGGCGTGGTGCAGCAGCTCAGGAGGAGGGGAGGTCCTCCCAAGGGATATCCTGCCTAGTCTCCTGGGAGTGGGAAAAACAATCAGGGCTGCTTAATTCAGGGAGTGGGAAGCAGGCCCTGAACTGCCAAGAACTCAGCCTGCCTTGGAGCTTTCCTCTAGGCAGAGAAGGGAGGGAACCACTACCTGCCTGTGTACCTTACAAGTTTATTTTTAACCATTGTACCTTATTTCCTTAATACTTCGAAATAGAAGGTGACTACTGGTATGGAAATTATCTGGCAGAGGGCTTTGCATATAAGGGTACAAAAATATGTTTGTTTTCCTCCCCCTCTGCTCTCTCTGAGATGGTGGAACTTCCAGTGGCAGAGTTTCTGTCAGTGAAGTGATGTTTGCTATGTTTGAGGGGTAGATCCTGTGGAAGCCCATAAATTAGTCCCTGAGCAAGGCAGGTCTCATGCCTGCCAGAGAAAAAAGGGCTGCTGAGGATCCTCTGGCAGTTTGGTCCCTTGTCTCGGAGATGAGGTGAGGGAGCAGGGGGGACCCTCGCCCTCAAGTCTTTGTCTGGCCTTGGCTCTGTGGCCCTGAGAACAGGAGTGTGCAAGCAGGGGCCTGTGGGCTGCCTGGCTGGCTGTCTACTTTAGCTATTAGTTTTTACTCCTGCCCCCAGCGTATGAGAGAGGAAAATGGAAAGTGTGAGAGCCAATATACAAATGTGTTTATTCTTTTACCTCACCGTGATTTTTCTCTTTCTCTTGCAAGCATGGAATGCCTGCTGTCTGGTTTGTGGTCCTGCTGTGGCTGCATGGAGTTGAGTGGGAAAAGAGCTGAATCAATCATTTGCAGCTGAGGAGGAGCTAAGTGGTCGGGGATGTTGCACTATGCCCTGGAGGTCTGTAGAACATCCTCAGATAGGGTAACAGTTGGCCCTCAGACTTTGACGGGAGTTAAAGGAGGGATGATGCTGTGTCAGTACTTTGTACCTTTTTTCTTCTTATAGTCCCTTTAGTGAAACTTCCTCTGCCCCTCCACTAATCCCTTAGTTCAGACCTCCATCATTGCTCAAAAGGATTACAGTGCCAGACTCCTACGCCAGTGCCCCTGCCTCCGCCTCTACCCCTCCAGCCTAGTTACTGGAGCTGGAGTGATCCTAGAGAGGTAGGAAAGTGAGGTGAGTGGTCACAACTCTGCCTCTAGAGCCAAACTGCCTCAGCTTAAATCTCAACTACTGTTTACCAGTTGTGTGACTTTGGATGAGTTAGTTAATTTTTCTATGAGTCAGTTTTCTCATCTACAAGATGGGGGAATAATAGCAATTACTTAATAGAGTTATTAGGATTACATGAGAGAATGCATGTAACTCACTTCATGTCTTGCGCAAAGTGAAAACTCAAAATAGTCAAGCTTTCCTTGTTAGAGCCTAAGTCAGAGTTTCTCAGCAGTGACACTATTGATACTTTGAGCTGGATAATCTTTTGTCATGGGGTTGGGGGGAAAGCTGTCTTGTGCATTGTAAGATGTTGAGACGCATCCCTGATGTCTACCCACTAGATGCCAATAGTATTCCCCCTCCTCCACCAGTCATGACAACCAAAAATGTCTCTAGACATTGCCAAATATCACTTGGTGGGCAACATTGTCCTCGTTTAAAACTACCATGCTAGGGAGATAGCTTAGGGAGCAGGAATGCATAGGAAAGAAGGACACAGGGAAGAGGAAGGAAGTGAGAAGAGAGCTATTACATCGTGGGGAATTGGAGTCAATACACAAAACAAAATGTGTATGAACTGCTGTATGGAAAATGAATTTTCTCTGTAAACTTTCGCTCAAATCACAAAGATTTAAAAAAATAAACATAAAATAAATATTTATATAAATAAATATAAATATAAAAGGACGTTTGCCCCCACACACAAAAATAGATAAATAAAGAGTCAAAACAAAAAAAAACTGCTGTTCTAAATCACTTCTTCCTTAAGTTTTCAAAGTTCTTTGTCCAAAGCTCAAACATGGCCTGGAAGGTTGTTCATGGATTGACCCTTTCTCTGTTCTAATCTCATTGCTTTCCACTGCCTGTCCCAACCCCCAGCACACCCTGGGTTGGTCACACTAAGGCATCTACTGTCATACTAGCACCAATGCTCCATGCAGCACTAGCACCTTGTGCTCCAGCGTCTGGTTATGAGTTGGAATTGACTGGACAGCAGTGAGTTTGGATTGGTTTTGGTATAGTTACTTTCAGTGTACCTCAGCCTTCAAATTCCTCCAGTGGTAAACTTAGCTACCTTGTGCTTAGCATGAAATCTGGACTGCTGGAAAGTTTGTCTCCATGTTCCTGCTCCAACCTCAACTTTTAATAGTCTGCATACCATGTACTGTCTCTGCACTCGTAACCCTTCTTCCTCATAAACTTCAATTGCTGTGACTCAGTGTAAGGATCATAGAGGGGATATGTTTTTTGGTTCTTCTGCTTCAGCCTCAGTCTCAGCCAGGTCCTGTGTGTCTGAGACTCAGAGTGGGCTTTCTCAGCATTCCTTCCTGTCCCCCACTGGCAAAACAATTTCTGCCTCCTATCTAGGGCAGGGTCTAGTGCTTAGGCAGTTCCCTGCCCCTCCCCACCACCGTGGCATCTGAACTGGGCCTTGTATCAGTAAGCAAGAGTAGATTTTCTGACCTTCCTCTCAAGTGGCAAGTAGCTTTTGCTTAGTGTCAGCGTGGTAGGGTAGTGAGTTTTCTGAGCCTCACCAGTTGTTGTTGTTGTTTGCCGTCGAGTTGGCCCGACTCATAGCGACCCCTCCTTGGGTTTCCGAGGCAGTATCACTACGGAAGTAGGATTGCCCAACCTTCCTTCTGAGGAGTGGCTGGTGGGTTTGAACCGTCAGCCTTCTGGTTAGCAGTCAAGTGCTTTAGCCACTATGCTACCAGAGCTCCCGAGCCTCACCAGTAGTAGCCCCATTTGCCTAATATCAGGGCAGGGCCATGGTCTGGGAGGGTTTTTCACCCCTCCTCCAATGGTAGACATCCTCCACTTTATATTAAAGAAGGGGCTGGGGAATAGACAGATTTTATGCTATCATCCCAATGGCAGCTAATCACCACCTGTTACTCACAGAGGGCCTATTACATAGGTGGGCTTCTCTAGGTACTCCTGCTCCACTCTCAAACACAGGCAGGCTCTGCACACTCCCATCACTGAGGGACCCTCTTGTCTGATCCCAGTCTTTCTTATGAGCACCCAGTGGAGGCCTGTGGAAAGGAGCTGGAAAGTAGCTATAGTCTTCCGCTTGTGTCTGGGGCTCCCAGGGATTCCAAAGCCACACTAGTCCACATTCAACCTTTACATCTTCATTAAAATTTCAGCTCTCTTTACACTGCCTTTATAGTGACCACCTCTTCCTCTCATGCTTTGCCAAAGGTGAAAAAGCTCATGTGTCCTATCTCTCCTTAGCAGAGGTCATTACCCTTTGGACTTCAGTTCACCTGATTACCTTGGGACCTCGACATTCTGATGTTGTTATTGCGGTTAGGTGTGTTTGGTTGCAGCTCACAGTGATCCTATGCATAACAGAATGAAACACTGCTCAGTCCGATGCCATCCTCACAGTCTTTGCTATGTTTGAGGCCATTGTTGCAGCTACTATGCCAATCTATCTCCTTAAGGGTCTTCCTCTTTTTGGCTGACCCTCTATCTTACCAAGTATGGTGTCCTTCTCCAGGGACTGGTCCCTCCTGATGATATGTCCCAAGTATGTGAGATGAAGTCTTGCCATCCTAGCTTCTAAAAAGCATACTGGTTGTACCTCTTCCAAGATAGATTTGTTCGTTCTTCTTGGAGTCCTAGTATGTTCAATATTTTTTGCCATCACCATCATTCAAAGGCATCAGTTCTTCTTCAAACCAAAAAAAAAAAAAAACTCACTGCCGTTGAGTAGGATCCAACTCATAGCGACCCCTCCTTGGGTTTCCGAAGTGGTATCACTACGGATAGTAGATTGCACCATCTTCCTTCCAAGGAGTGGCTGTTGGGTTTGAACCACCAGACTTCTGGTTAGCAGTCAAGATGACTTAGACACTATGCCACCAGAGCTCCTAGTTCTTCAGTCTTCCTTATTCATTGTCTGGCTTTCGCATGCATGTGAGGGATTGAAAATACCACAGCTTGGGTCAGACACACCTTAGTCCTCAAGGTGACCTCTTTGCTTTTTAACACTTTAAAAAGGTCTTTGCAACAGATTTGACCAATGGTATATGTCATTTGATTTCTTGACTGCTGCTTCCATGGCCATTGATTATGGATCCAAGTAAAATGAAATCTTTAAAACTACTGTTCTCTCCATTCATCATGATGCTGCTTATTGACCCATTTGTGAGAATTTTTGTTTTCTTTATGTTGAGGTGTAATCCACACTGAAGGCTATAGTCTTTGATCTGTCAGTAAGTGCTTCAAACCCTCTTTGTTTTGAGTAAGCAAGCCTGTGTCATCTGCATATCACAGGCTGTTAATGAATCTTCGTCCACTCCTAATGCCATGTACTTCTTCATAGAGCCCAGCTCTTCAGATTATTTGCTCAGCGCGCAGATTGCGTCGTTCCAATAACCCACTGCCACCTAGTCGACTGCCACTCATAGCTAACCTATATGACAGTGTAGGACTGCCCCAAAGGGTTTCCAAGGCTGTAAGCCTTTATGGAAGCAGACTGTCGCATGGTTTTCCTGCAGAGCTGCTCATAATCTCAAAGTATGGACCTTTATGGCTAGCAGCCAAATGCCTTAACCACCAGCTCCCCACCCCTCAGAAAATTATTTTGTACATTATTCAGATTTTTCTCATTGTTGGGGTGGAGGTGATATTTTCTTGTGGTGGAGGTGATATTTTCTTGTGGCTTGAAAGGTCAGAAACAGAAGTGAAACTACCCTATTGTGTAATGAGTATTATTTTTTTAAATAAATTTTCTCTTTTAGAGCAATTTTAGGTTTACAAAAAATTGTGCAAAGAAAGTTCCTATGTATGTCCTCTACCATTGCACACAGTTTCTCTCATTATTAGCATCTTGTATTCCTGTGGTACATTTGTTACAACTGATGACAAACATTGATACATCATATTAGCTAAAATCTATAATTTATATTATAATTCACTCTTTGTGTTGTACAATCTCATGAGTGATTTCTTTTTTCACCTGACTTTTTTCTCCATTAAATAGAGAGCTCCTTGAAGACAGGAACCACTTCTTGTTTATCTCTATTATGAACAAGTGCCTCTCTTCAAGTCTGACAGGCTGTCTACACTAAATGTATCTTTTGCCAAGTGAATGCATGAATCGAATGAGACGTATATGTGCAATGATTCAGACTGTGCCCAGCAGGGCTTCTTAGCTCAGAAAGCATAGCTGGTGCTTGCAGGCCTGCAGGTGGTAAAATTGGGGCATCTTGTACAAAACTGTTTCCCATTTTTGTGTTCAGGCCATTTATTGATTCAATCCTCTATGAGCTGGGCTTCTGAGATGTCCAAGTGACAATTTGAGAGGATCCTCTTTGCCAAATCTTTCTCTGTGATCTGCTGGCTTCATGGTTACGTTACTCACTTTGTTGTTTGCTTTTTAAATAACAAACAACTGTCTGTCCCTATTATGATTTTACCAGACTTTGGAGCAATGAAGAGCTCTGGTGACAGCTGTACCAGATAGTAAGCACTCACATGTCTCTCAGAGCATCTCCCTCAAGCACTTCAGAGCCGCTAAGTGGATAAAGCTGATTTCAGCTATTACTGGGTGGCCGCTTGTGTCTGTGGAGTCTGCCCTGGAGATGAGAGTTAGACCTAGATGACAAGGAATAAAGAGAGGAGCGGGCATGACTGGGGTCCCTGACTCTCCTTATTTTGTAGCCCCACACCCCTGAGCCTCAGGAAATCTGGGTACTGACACACAGGTAAACAAGAACTACACTCTGTCCTGAGGAGACATTATGGTGTATTCAACTCAAGGGTATAAACAGGTGTGCATGTTTTGAAGCAAGGACTTGGAAGCAGGCTGAGGTTCCATGCTTCTGCATATTCAGGGTGATGAGTTTTCTATTTTTAAAGTAGCAAGAATCAAAGTAGGCACATGGAAGAAGTAGGGATAGTTCTTATATACGTGTGATTAGGGTCATTATTCCCCGATACATTGGTCTTCCCAAGTTGGCTATTGGCATCTCCGGGATGGAGACCATGACTTTCTCATCTCTGTATTAAGTCCAAGTTCAAAGTGCCAGGCTCTAGGAGCTATGTGAAACCTCCTTGACTTGGAAGCCCCCTGAAGCTAGAGACATTTCTTCACTCAGGCAGCTACTGGCTAACAAGCCCAATGTCAACAAATAAAATGGCACAAGATGCCACTAAACAACACAGCAGGCCATTGATTCAAGTCTATCGAAAGTCCTAAGATCGGCAGAGCATGGCAGGCTGCTGAACAATGACTCAGCTACATGCAGGGTTCGAGCGTGCCATAAGCTAGAGACCATTCCCAAAGCTGTTTCTTATATACAGGAAGCAGACCACATCCCTAAAGCAGCTACTCAGGTGCTTGTGGTAGATCCCAGCATGGAGTTGATTGCCAGTCTAATCATGGGGAGTAACTACCACCAGCTGCCCAGCCACTCAACCAGGCCCTGCCAAGTTGACACACAACCTTAACTACCACAGTTCCCCTATACCATACTTATACCTTTGAAAATTGTGCCTTCATTATACCCTCCTCCCTAACTTGAGTAACTCACCTGTTTCCTATTGGGGCTTTGACCAATACACTAGGTTAAGTCCCTGCTCTTGTTCTTATTTTCTTTTAGAAAAGTTTTTTTTTTTTTTTTCAGAACAGTTGTAATTTATAGAAATATTGCAATGATAGTACAAAGAGTTCACATATACTCTTGCATTATTAACATGGTACACTTTTTATAACTAATGAACCAATATTGATACATTGTTATTAAATAAGTTCATTTCCCTAGTATTTTTCTAATGTCCTTTTCCTATCCCAAGATCCCATCCAAGATACCACATTACATTTAACTGTCATGTGTCCTTAGATTCCTCTTGGGTGTGACAGTTTCTTAGACTTTCCTTGGTTTTGATGAACTTGACAGTTTTGAGGAGTACTGGTTAGGGTTTTCTTTTGTTTTGCATTTTTTTAATTGTTGTAAATGAATATATAATACAACATTCCCCTAAGACCTATTCTATGGGGGAGGGCCCCGCCTGGTCCTCCACCCTCCCTGGATGCCTAGAGAAACTTCTGAGGGTCAGGAAGAATATACTGATGAAGGACTAACCCTTACTTCCCACCCCCCTGCCTGCACTGCCCTACTCACCATCACAGCCCTTTTCATGCCCTGCACCCATGCTTAAAAAGTTCTTGTCAACCACCTCCTTTTACTAAAGCAAGAAATATGTCATTTTACCATCTTTAATTAATTAAAAATATTTTTCAATGAGAATTTTTAAACAGATTAAAATAGTAATAGAGACCATCCTGAACTCTTACCTAAAGAAAAATGTGGCATATTGGTTTACCCATGTGGCCTAATCATAGGGAGTTGTGTTCATTCCTTTAGTAAAAATAGGGAAAAGGACCCAGAGAACCCCATAACTTCCCACTCAGAGCCATTATTGGGAATCACTGCTCAGAGTTGAGTGCAGTTATTGAAAACTTTGAAGGTCAAGGGTCACATGGCTAGAGACCAGGGTCAGCAAACTATGGCCCACAGGACCACTATCTGTTTTTATTTTTTTTAAAAAAAGTGTTATTAGAAGATGGTCATTTGTCTGTGTTTGTACTACAATGGCAGAGTTGAGTTGACTGAAAGTGTCTGGCCCACAAAGCCAAAAATATTTGTCATCTGGCCCTTGAAGAAAAAGTTTGCCACCTCCTGCTCTACAGTCTTAGTACCAGTGGAAATTAAATATTACAATCTCTCATCCTTCAGGACTCTAAGCTCCAGCAGGCATGGTCTCGGTCTTTTTGCTCTGTATCTGTTGCATTGGCACATTGTCTTGGTATAAAATATTTGTGGAGGTAGGAAGGAGGTCAGTGAGTCGATGAATAGATGGATTCAAGCAGTGTGAGTCATGAAATCAATTTATAAGGTTATGACCATGTTGTTTTTCAATGAAAGAACAGAATGAAATGGGATGGAATAGAATAGATCAGAGTGCATTGCATGTGGTAAGGATATTTTATGTCCTGATAATGTTGGTTGATTGCAAAAGACAAACAATGTAAGGAATCCAGAGTCTACTTAACTGTGATCTCTTTGCCAGCCCCCTGGGGAGAATCCTCACTCATCTGCTCCACCTCTGGCCTTGGTATTCACCTCCTTTTCTCATTCTTTCTCCCTCCCTTGACTCCCAGAATGTGTACTACACAAGCAGTCAGCAGATTCACGTAGGCATTCTGAGCCCCACGGTCGATGACGATGACAACCGGTGCCTGGTAGATGTCAACAGTCGTCCACGGCTCATCGAATGCAGCTATGCCAAAGCCAAGAGAATGAAGCTTCACTGGCAGTTCTCTCAGGTAAGAGACCCTGGGCCCCAGGAACAGCAACAGGACAGGAAGACTGGAACAGCAGTTGCAGGGACTGGGGAAGGGTGAAGGGAAGAGAAGAAAGCACTGGAGAGGCTGTGACTCCAGGCCAATTCCCAGCATTTACTGAGCACCTACTCTGTGCCAGCATTTAATATACGTGAGCTTGTTGTCTCCCGAGGGAGGCTTTGAGGGAGAATACTATTATAATTGTTTCATTATCATTTTTTTTTTCTTTTCTTTTTTTTTTTTATTAGGATTTGGGTGAAGATTTACAGAGTAAATTCACTTTTCATACAGCAGTTCACATATACTTTGTCTCATGTCATTGACCAAAATT
>NW_006921601.1:8380419-8383240 GCF_000298275.1 Orycteropus afer afer | reverse complement strand
CAAACCCACCAGCCACTCCTCGGAAGGAAGATGGGGCAATCTACTTCCTTAGTGATACTGCCTCGGAAACCCAAGGAGGGGTCGTTATGAGTTGGGTCCAACTCGAGGGCACATAACAACAACAACAAATAGTGTTTCTTAGCCTGTAGTCTTTACGAGAGCAGATCACCAAGTCATTTCTCCCACAGAGCTGCTAGGTGAGTTTGAATTATTCACCTTTTGGTTAGTAGCTGAGTGCTTAACCATTGCACCACCAGACATCCTTTCTTTGCCTCTGGACTCTTGCGTTTCTTCTGCATAAGCTCCTTCTCACAGGATGAAGCCCCTAGCCTCCCAGCTAGAGATGGGGCTGGATTCTCTCCTCTAGTCTGTGATCATCTCTGTCTTCCTCCCAGTATGGGGTCACTCTAGGGTATGAGATTTTCTCACAGCAAAGTGTTGGTGGCCATTTTGTGAAGGACAGTCCCCACACTAGTGACTATGGAACTAGTCACTATAGAGTTAGCTCTGTCTGTTTGTGCAGGCCAATCCAGGCCTCAGCCTCTCTGTATCCAGCTTTGTGTAGTTTGGTTTGATAGACACAGCAACCCTCCTCAAAGGTGAGAAAATGCAACTAAGTCTCTTGGCTGAGATCACACAGCCCCAGAAGTGTTGAGCTGGAATTCAGACAGGGCTGGCTAAATCCAAAGCTTAGGCTGCTTCTATGCCCAAGACCCACATGATGCACATCTCCCTCCATCCTAGCCACACATACATCTTTCAGACACATGCTTAAGGTCTTGGGGCTGGTGTGGCTTGGTTCCATCTTCTTTCCAGGTCTATATGCTTTAGTGTCCCATGGTTCTCCTTCTCCTTCCTCCCAGTCCATCTTATCTGTCTATCCCTGATGGGCAAGAAAGGGACCATTCCCATATAATGGGTGTTCTTGAGGCAATGATACCCCAAAATCCATCTCAATCCTTTCCTCATTTCAGCTGTGGCCTAGAACAGGCAGCCCCATACAATTCCTGCTTGAACTGACATGGACAACCCACAAAGCCAGGTAGTCCTGGTATTTGGAACCCTGGAGACTGGATCATTTTCAGCCATTTTAGCATATCTCTAATATACTAAATTAGTCCTTTGGCAGCCACGTCTTTGATCATTCTACCAAACAGAACTGTTTGGAAATAATATTTTTAAATTCCTAATTTGTAGACCCAGAGCTGCTGCTATCACTTGCTATTTTTAAATTAACATATGTGAAATTTTCACTTAATGAAAATGATCAATATTTATCAAGTGACCTGGAATCTGTCTGCAAGTCCTCATTGGCTAGGAGCTGCTGTAGACGAGGCAAGAGGAAGCCAGAAACTTCTTAAATGATTTAAGTCTTGTGCTTGGGCTAAATTTTTTTTGCAACATGTTTTAATCTTTGCAAATTACATGGGAATCCTACCAACTAGAATGTTCTGGTGCAGAGGTTGGGCTGAAAAGAGCTTTTACTGGGTGCATTTCAAGTTTCCTTTTTGGTTTCACATTATGCATTATTTACTTACTCTCTTGAGGACCACATTTAAGCTCCACAGACACTCAGGCTGAATTAATTTCAAAATAATCTAGTGCAATTCTCCCAGGTTCTCCTACAAAGGGGATAGGCATTTGCATATCTCAGTGTTCCATCCCATACCCTGGTTTTCTGCTTAACAAATAAAATATCTTTTCTCTAACCCCTGCAAGTGCCTCTGAATTTCTAATGCTTCAGGCTGAACCAAAACAATATTAGATACTGACACCAAGAAACCCCATTTGATGAAAACATCTCTTGGCAAAACTGATCTACAAGGCTCTGATGAGCAGTCTTCCGATGATGAACATTCATTCCTTCATTCATTCATCAAACATTTATTGAGAACAGGGGTTAGGCAGAAAGGATGCAGATATGAATCAAACACAATCTTTGCTCTCTGGTTGCTCACAGGCATGTAAACACACAGCAAAACTGAATGATGAGAGCAGAAACAGAGGAGTATGGAGTGTTCTGGGGATCCGGGCTGACTGATTCTGTCTGCTGAACTCAGGGGCACTTCACATGCACGGGAGGCTGTTTGATCTGGGTTTTGAAAGTTGTAGAGAAGTTCCCAGGTGTAGAAAGAGAGAAAGGCATCCCAAGCTCAGCCTGTGCAAAGGCATGTTGGAGGAATATATTGATATTCCACACTGTTTGGTGTGGGTGAAATTTAGAGTTTGCAATGGGGAACGTGGAGCTAAAACTTAAGAGTAAGGTGAGGGTCAAATTATGGTGGTCTTTGGTGCCTGGCTACCGCTGTCAACCACTCGGAGAGGGATCTATGTAGGAGATCCTGGAGGGAGTGGGAGAACAATGTGGAACAAAACTCAAAATCATTTAAAAGAAAAAAAAAGGGACCAGGTTTGCTGGTCTGATAGAGCCTGATGGAACCACTGAGACTATGGCGCCTAGCTGCCTTTCAGGTCTGGAACTGAACCCACTCTTGTGGCTTCCAGCCAAACAAAAGACAGGCATATGAGCTGAACATTTACATTAGGTAAATGTGCTCCTTATAAAGATCAATCATGGGAGAATAGAAAAGCTGTATATGCACAGGGAGACAGCTCAGGGGGCAGGAACCCATGGGAGGGAAGGACACAGGGAAGAGGTAATGATGGGGAGGAAGTGGGAGGGGAGCTGTTGCATTGTGGGAAATTGTAGTCAATGTCATGAGACAAAGTGTATGTGAGCTGCTATATGGAAAGTGAATTTGCTCTGTAAACTTTCACCAAAATCACAACAAAAATTACAAATATATATATATATATATAT
>NW_006921601.1:8354016-8379360 GCF_000298275.1 Orycteropus afer afer | reverse complement strand
AGCGACCCCCTTTGGGTTTCCAAGGAGGTAGGTCTTTACAGAAGTAGATGTGCCCAGTCTTCCTTCCGCAGAGTGGCTGGTGGGTTTGAACCACCAACCTTCTGGTTAGCAGTCAAATAAATCCCTTACGCACTACGCCACCAGACCTCCTTAAAAACAGTTGGTTGGAGGCCAGAATTGACCCCTCAAACAACACATCCATCTTTAAACAGCCCATGTTTCTAAACAGAATTGACCCCTCAAACAACACATCATCTCTAAACAGCCCACATCAACATATAATGGAACTTTATCACGAATATGAGAAGTAGTAGCTATTTGGTGATTAATCCTCTAGGATTAAAGAATTCCCTAAACTGACCACTTACTGAGATTATAAATTCATCTGTGTTATAAATTATAGATTCATTTGCATTAAATATATGTCATTCAAGCTTCAAGAGTACTCTTCAAACTGAGATTTGGGGCATTCTGGGATTTGGTGATGCAGTATAGGTGGAAGAGGCATTTGGTCAATGATCCCTGGACCAACTGAGAGAGAGAAAGGAAGCAGAAATCAGATCACCACAGAGAAGAATTTTGTGGTAGGAAACCTGCCAAGCAAAGGAAAGAAATGTCTCTTGGTGGTAATGACCCCCTACACCCAATCCCCTTATTAAGAAAATACAGGAGCCCTGTCTTCCAAGATGTTATTGAAGGTATTCTTGCCTTCAAAAGGTATTATGATGTATGTTCTCTAAGGCTCAACATTCCTTAAAGCCTATCTATATGTTTGACTTCATGGTTGAAGGAATGAGGTCTGTTTAAGACCAGAATGACCTCAGGAGGGTCTGAGCTCTGCCTCCAAATGTCTGAAGGGTTGCCCTGTACAAGGGAGAGCAGGCTTGTCCTATGTAGCTCTGAGGGAAGACCCCAGGTGGACAATTGGGGCAATTTATAGAGCAGCTCTCACACAGAGCTGTCCAGGGAGTGAGGGAACTCAGGGGAGTACTTGGCAGGCCATGAAAGGCACTCCAGTTAATGGAGTTGAACTGGGCAGGTTTAAAGGCTTGCCAACCCTGAAATTCTGTAATTTTAACTTCCTGAAGATAGACATCAAATCCCTAAGGGTTTTTTTTTTTTTTTTCTACACAGAAATCCCACTGGGCCTGCCTTCTTACAGTGCACCACAAATTTGAAAATGAGCTAAATTCCTGGGATGATGGTCATCCTTACACTTTATGGAATTGTTTACCCATTATTTCACCCCGTGTTCCTCTCTCCCAGTCATTAAGTAGATTGGAGGGCAGGACACAGCTCTTACCCTTTTGGTATCTTCAGCACCTACCATAAAGACTGAGACAGAGGAGACATGCAGCACACTATTGATTGAGTGAAGGACTCTAAAATAAAAATCACAAATATGATATGAAAACCTCCTGGGTGCCAGGTCTTGAGCTAGTTTTATAGGGAGATGGAGAAATGAATAAAATCCTACCTTCAGTGACTGTACTCACACATATGCATACCTGCCCAAAATAGCACACTGAAAAAAAAAGATCATCCTATAATCTCTCAAGGACATTTCCAGGTAGTTGTCAAGGAGCACTGCTTGGCTGGAAAATCCCTGTTTCCTCCAACAAACACTTGTAGGTGGTAGTATGTCCTACTATGGTACACAAAGTTACAGCATCAACATAGCACTTCCTACAGCTTCAGAGTTTTTCAGGAATGGAAGCATTTTTACAAAATAAACAAATATGCATATACTATGGAATGAACTGGGAACTCTGGTAGCATAGTGCCTAAGGCACTTGACTGCTAACCAGAATGCTGACGGTTCAAACCCACCAGTCACTGACGGTTCAAACCCACCAGTCACTCCTCGCAAAGAAGGTTGGGCAATCTACTTCCGTAGTGATACTGCCTTTGAAATCCAAGGAGGGGGGTCGCTATGAGTCAGATCCGACTCAACGGCACATAACAACAGCAACGGAGTAGAGTGCAAATTTGTATGAATATTTTTGTTAAAAAAAAAAAAAGGAGGCTTCAGTGAAACGCTAGGGTATTCAGAATGTATTTCATGCTGCCCCTGAGGGGGCTATGTATGCTCTCTCCTCTCGGCTGTTAGAACCCTTTGATGGACACATTTGAAAGTCCTAGCTGGGAGTCCAAGGGCACCAGGGCAGTGTCCCCACTGGAGGGCAGTCCCCACACCTCAACCCCTGTGCTTGCCCTCATTTCCAGCACAGCATTTATGCATTTTCCAAAAGGGGAATGTTGAGGATAAAATAAAAAGATGTCTGTTAATGCCAGGAGAGAAGAGATTTTTGAGAGGGCAGGAAGATGCCTGGAAGAGAGCTGTGCACAGAGCCAAGGCTGCCCATTGAGAGACACTTGGCTCTGATTTTGGGGGTCTGAGGTGATAACCTGATTCAAGATGAGTAACCCACTCAAAAAAGAAATGATTTGCAGAGCACATTTCCCAGGGAGCACTGCTAATTCTGCCAAAGAATTTCCAAGCACATGAGGAGGAAGAGTCGTTGACTTTCTCCCACTCCAGTCCCCAAGTGCTGTCAGGAAGTCCAGCTTTGAGAATCTTTTGTACTGAAAAGAAAAGACTATAATCGGGTATTTTATTTTGGCTCTGGCATAAAATAGCTTTTCATTTCCATGTCATATGAAGGGGAAAATATGGAATTGTCCAGTTTTAAGGGGACTGACAATGCTTTGTTTAGGCCCTGAATGTTTTCTTAGTTATTTTTAGTTTATGCACCCAGGGGTTGTCAGCACTCCTGCAACCCCCTCACCCCATAGGGGTCCAGGGCCAGTTGGAATGGCTCAGCCCTCGCTTATCCAGACTGGGTGAGATTTAAAAATTTTTTTTCAGAAATGTATAGGATGTTTAGTAGGTGCAAGGTACTATTCTAAGTGCTTTATAAATGTTAGCTCACTTAATCCCCATGAGAGCCCTATTAGGTAGTTACTATAATTATTCCCATTTTGTAGATGGACAGACACAGAAAGATTAAGCACTTTGTCCAAGTTTGACCTGGGAATTCTGACTCTGGGATCCCAACTTTTACCCACCATATTATGGTGCCTTTGCTTTGCTGCTGGAAAACCAGTGAATTATTTTGCAATGGGAGTTTGGGGCTGAAGTCTCCCTAGGAAGCCAGTCCCAGGTATGTGTCAGCTGACTAGATTTCTGCTTCCACAGCAAACTCCCTCTAGCCATCCTGCTGTCTCCACACCCACCCATGCACCTGTCTTTCTGCCCTTCACATTGCACTTACCTGCCTTCCATCCCATAGCCCTTCACAGCAAGTCCCAGACTGAATCTCAGCTAGGTACAAGTGAGCCCCCTTTAAGAAACAAAACTCCGAAGTATTTATTGAATACACTGAGTGTTGAATATTCATAAAACAGAAAGCTCTCTTTCCTCTACAAAAGACTTAATTTCAAGGTTTCTTTAAATATCACTAACATCCCACCCATGCTTTGAAGTATTTGATTATTAATCATTAACTACTTAACCTTCAAACTCCCAGGCCCACTGTGCTTAAAGCCAAAGACCCACTGGGCCACTTGCTCATGGAAAATTAATTAGAAATGAAAGTGGAATGAGAACTCTGAAACAAGCAGAGAAGTCTTAGAAATACAGGGTTCAGGACACACACAGTATCTTGTGAATACCTTGATTGCAAAAGTGAGACCAGCCTGTCCTCAGCTCAGATACTTCCAATCATCCATGTTGGCATGGAGAGTGCAAGTGGTAAGCCAGGCCCAAACTTTTCCTGAAGGGCAAGATGGTTTATTTAAATGTGCATAGTCCTGTGGACGTCAAAGTGTGGTACCTGGACCACCACCATCGGCAGCAGCATCTGGAAACTTAAAAAGACAAAATTTTAGGGCCCTACCCCAACCTACTGAATCAGAAGGTAGGACCTAGCCATCTAAGTTTGAACAAGCCCTCCAAGTGATTCTAATGCCTGCTAATCCATATACCTAACCTACATCTTCAGAAACAATAGGGCTAGTGTGGTGCTAGTGGTTCCATCCCTGGGCACCTTAAACACTCACTGGGGAAACCAAGGCAAAGAGGTGCTTGGCTGTATAATCTGCAGTCTGCTCCAACATGCCTCAGTGTGCACATAGTAAGCGTTGTATGTTGAAGCATGTATAGTAACATCCAGAGTGCTCCTACTCCTTTTGCAAATGAAGGACTGGAGCCCAGAATGGGTCAGCAACCTCGCCAGGGTCACACAGCTAGTGCAGGCCAGAGCCAAGGCCGGAAACAGAACCCTGTGTTCTTTGTTCCAGCTCAAAATGCCTCTCACGCCCTTTCTAGTAACTATTCCAGAAGGACGAGGAAGTAGGCTGGGGGCTGGGAACCAGCTCTAGGAATTATTATTAGCTTTCTTAATTCTATACATTCAGCTTTCAATTTTTTTTTTAATGTTGTTTCCATATTTATTTGGTTTCCATTCCAATTAAGCTCTCTGTGTGCTGTGGCTTCTCTCCTGCCAGGTTTAATTGCCCTTATTTAAATTCTTTAATTAAAAGTATTGTATGTTTCCAGATCCTGTAATTGTATTACACAAATAATTTAGATGGCTGGACTGGTAAACCAAGTGACTGTGCCCTCCACTGAGGCAAAGACTGACCAGGGAGCTCTGCATCAAACCACAGCACCCCAAAGCCATGGCACTGGCCCAGAGGTTGCTATCTGGGACCTGGGTATTGGGACAAGAGGCTCCTAACACCTCTCCTTGCTTTCTTCCAGTAACAGGTGCAGATTCCAAGGTTCACAGCCTTACTGTCTATGTGACCCTGGGCAAGTCTCCCAATCTCTCTAAGCCTCAGTTTACAATTCTATAAAATCGAGATAATAATAATCACCACCTTATAGTCATATTGTGAGGAATACATGAGATGAGCATGTCAAACATTTGACACAGGTAGATGGAAAATAAGTCTCAGCTGTTACTATTTTGGGGCATCCCCAGTGGCACAAATGATTAAATGCTCTCATCTACTAACCAAAACATGTGGTTCAAACCCACCCAGAGGTGTGTTAGAAGACAGGCCTGGTGATCTGCTTCTGAAACGTCACAGCCTTGACAACCTGTGGTGCACAGTTCGACTCTGCACACATGGGAGTCACCATGAGTCTAAACCAACTTGATGGCAACTGGTTTGGCTTTTTGGTTTGGTTACTTTTTTTTTTTTTCAATCTCAGATGAAGAAACTGCAGGTAGATGTACCAGGTGGTGATAAAACCAGGCTACTCCCAAGGGTGCTGCACTCAGCAGGAAGGGACTGAATGGAGGAAAGAAAGACTTCTTTGTGATTTAGGTGAATAGATTTTGCTTCATAGAGAGGGAGAGCATCCAGTTTGTTCAATGATAGGGGTTGAGGTCTGAGAAGGAAGAACAGGAGGGGGACAGTGCAAGCAGTCCATGCTGGCTCCACCATCAAAGGGTGGGCTGGCTCCTCTCTCTATACCCCAGATGTGTCCCAGGGTACATTCCAGTCTCTGCTCAGCAAAGCCCAGGTGGCCTTTCATTCCTGTTGTAGAAGGCTCTCCTCACTCAGCCACCAGGGAGGGTACATCCTCCACCCTCCCTGACAGGCTCAGACACTCCCTGCAAAAACCCAGCTCTTGGCTCACTCTATTTCCCCCACAGGCTTCCAGGAGGCCACACTGGCTGTTTCTGCCCAAGGTCACCACATTTCCTGTCTCTAGGGTGCTAAGGGCATGGTGGGGCCAGGGTAGGGCCTGGGAAACATCAGATTTTAGTCTCTGAAGGAAGACTTTACTTCTCAGGGACCTCCACTCCCACCTCCCTTGCCCAACCCTTGGCAAGGTGCCCCCCAAGAAGAACACATCAGGCTTAGAATGTCCCTTGTGACTTGTGGGAAAGTGAGGGACTGCAGCCTCCTCTGCCTTTTGATAAATTTCTCCAAGCTTTACGGGTCTGTGAAACAGCCTGCTGTTGGCAAGGGTGGCCTGGCCCATGAGGACATGCGGAACAGTCAGAATCTTCAGGGGGAGTAGATGGGGGTGTTTGGTCTGGCCCCTCTTTTTGTCATGCATTTTTTCCTGGAGCCCCTATCCTAATATTCCAAATTATGCAGCCTCATATCCATCTGTTGTTCTGTAGCTAAAAGGGACTTCCCATCATCCTTCTGCTCATCCTCCCAGTAGTCAGGACAGAAATTATCAGCTGGCCTACAGAAAATGAAACCAGAAGAGTGGAGAGGCTTTATCAAGGCCACATCACTGATACCCAGAAAAGAAGCCAGGTCTTCAGACAGTTCACCACTCTTCCCTTTGGCTATCACTGGCTGAAATGCTAGCAAACCAACTGACTCATGATGACCCCATGTGATGCAGAGTAGAACTGAGCTCCATAGGGTTTTCCTGGTGTGATTGCCAGGCCTTTCTTCTGAGGCACCTCCAAATGGGTTCAAACCTCCAAACTTTCAGTTAGCAGCCCAATGCTTAACCGTTTACATCTGGATACTTCTTGAAGCCCTTGTGAATTGGGAAGCTGGACTGGTTTTAGAGTCACCCTTCCTGAGCTCTGCTTCCAAGAATGTGGGGTAGGACATACTGCCAAGCTGGCAGGGCAGTTGGAGGGGCTGGAATAGGCTGGCTGCAGGCCCCTAAAGAAGCACCAGGGACATGATCCAACCTGGGTGTACAACAGGTATGCTCATGTTTGGAGGCTGCCAGGTTTTATATAGGGAGATCTGGTGGCATAGTGCCTAAGGCATTTGACTGCTGACTAGGAGGCTGCTGGTTCAAACCCACCAGCCACTCCTTAGAAGGCAGACTAGGCAATCTTTTCCCATAGAGATACTGCCTCAGAAACCCAAGGAGGGGTTGCTATGAGTTGGATTCAACTCAACAGCAGTGAGTTTGTTTTGTTTTGTTTTGTTTTTTAATAGAAATCCAGGTGGGCTGACTTAGAGCAAGTATCATAAAGGATGCCTATGAGTCCAAAAATCCAGGCCTTGAGGGACAGGATGGGGACCCAAATGAACTACAGCATCTGAGAGGACAATTGAGACTGTCCTCCACAGTCATCCTATAGCCCGGAGCATGGTGTGGTCACCAAAGTTCCAGGCTATATGGAAGGAGCCTATTGTCCAGTGTAAGAGAGTGATGGCCTTCTGTTCTGTGATCAGTTTTGAGTGACACAGAACAACTGAAACTATCCAAAGGAAGGTAACTGAGATGGCAAAAGGATACAGAATTGTCCCAGAAGAAGTAGTGCAAGGAACTGGGAAGTTTAACCTGAAAAAGCATGGACCTGGGGGGACATGGCCATCACTTTCCCCTGTTGGTGGAGAAGATGTGCAGAAGCAAGAACAGACCCAGTGTGGAAGCCAAATGGGGAAGGTCTAGGATTCCTTGTGGATGCCTCTGAGACAGGAAGTTAGTTCAATGGGAGGAAATGTTCCAAAGGTGGAGCAGCTTAGGGGAAGAGAGTACTTGTTCAGGAGGGGTGAGTTCTTCGTCTCTAGGGGTGGCCGAGCAGAATGGCCCCATGGCTGAGGTGTAGAAGAGGCCATTCAGCCTACAGATGAGAGGAAGAGGGTTGGCCTTCAAGGTCTCTTCCAATATGGGGATTCTGTGGTCCTTTCTGAGCCCTCATCCAATGGCCACTCTGAGTCTTTGGGTTTCTCTCTAGTTCCACCTGTGGTCCTCAATAAACTAGCTGTTTCAGCTTCCCCTTTGTTCTGTTGTCTTTCGGCTATTAGATGCTGTTCTGGAGAGGTTTGGGGAGGGGGCAGGGGGAGAAGCCTTGCCTTATTCACTTGAACACTTCTAAAGACATTCAGTCTGGTGGGCTATCTTCCACACATTGGAATTTGGGAATTCCATTTCTAAAAATGCAAATACATACCCCCCACCTCCCTTCACTATGCAGCTTCTCCATTCTCTGCCTCTTCACCTGATACTCAAAGTCCCTTTTGAGGGAGCTGGATTTTTTTGTTTTAAATTTTTTTTAATTGAAGAATAATAACACACACATACAGAAAAGTGCACTGAACATAAACACTCAATTCAATGATTTTAAACAAAGCAAATGCCCATGTAACTACTACCCAAGTCAAGAAATAGCACACTGCCAGCACCCCTTTTGCCTCCTGTCAATCATTTCCCACTCCCTTCTCCCTAAAGTAGAAGCTCTGATGACGTAGTGGTAAAGGCATTTGATTGCTAGCCAAAAGATCTGTGGTTCAAATCCATCAGCTGTTCCATGGGAGAAAGATGAAGCAGTCTGCTTCTGTAAAGATTTATAGCCTTAGAAACTTTATGGGGCAGTTCTATTCTGTCCTATAGGGTCACTATGAGTCAGAATCTACTTGATGGTAGTGGGTTTCTTTTTTTTTTCCTCCCTAAAGGTAACCATAGGTTTATTTAGCCTGTTTTGGAAGTTTACATAAATAGAATTGATGTATACATAGATAGGTAGGTAGGTAGATGGATGCATGATAGAATGAATGGGTGTGTGTGTATGATTTTGTCTGGCTTCTTTTGCTAACATGTTTTTACAATTCATCCTTACTGAGTGTAGCTCTAATTTGTTTTCATTCCTGTATAGAATTCCATTGTATGAATAATGAATATACCACAAGTTATTTATTCATTCTATTATTGATGGGGGTTTGAGTTGTCTCCAGGTTAGAGCTTTTACAAATGTTTCAAATAGAATTGAAGTTCAGATCTTCAGTGTACCAGTGCACACATTTTTGCTAGATTATGTATATAGCTAAGAATAGAATGATTGATTCAAAGAGATGTGTACTTCAACTTGAGCAGACACTGCCAGTTTTCTATGTAGTTATGAGAAGTGAGTCTCTGGAGTGTTCACTGCTGACATGAACCAAACGCAAGCTTCTGGACACTGTCAGTTGGGCCACTGAACATGGGCCCTAGAAGCAGGAGTCCTGGCCCTCTGATGATGATCACGTTCAGGTTGATCCTGGAATGAGTGAGGCTTTTCAGAGCAGGGCCCCAGTCAATGTATTTCGGCCAGCAGGGCCTACTTCTCAGGGTAAGAGCTGTAAAAGCAAACCAGCACACCACACCCCAGCCAGGTAGAGGTTTATCCTAGCAAAGAACTGACATACTGTGAAGAAAATCTAAAGTAGATGTTCAGGAGACCGACACATCACAGACAGGGAATCCTGAGGTTCCAGGGGTATGTTTTGGACTCACTGGGTCCCAGGGATCTGACCACACAAATAATTCCAGCCCTACCAGCCTCTAGGCCTGAGGGTCCCCAAACCTCCCTGCATTTCCGCTATGCCCTCTGACTCTGCTCTCTGCCTGGCTCCTAGGGAGGCCCCATCCAGAACCGCAAGTCCAAGCGCTGTCTGGAGCTACAGGAGAACAGTGACATGGAGTTCGGTTTCCAACTGGTGCTGCAGAAGTGTTCAGGCCAGCACTGGAGCATCACCAACGTCCTGCGGAGCCTGGCGTCCTGACTTTGCCCAGGAGCTGCCTCTTGCCCACCCCTTTGCTACTGTGTAGCACCTGCTGCAATGCTGCCTGCTGTCCATGTGGGGTTGTTTGGAGTCTGGGGGAGCCAGGTCAGTGGGCCCCTGAAAGAGCTTTTTATTTCCTATCGAATTTTCATGGAATTTACAGAAAGATGCTGAATGGTGGGTGAGGGTATCATATTATAAACTATTTTGCAACTGTAAATAGGGGACAAGTGGAAAATATTTATAACTGACAGTAAAATACTATTGATTAAGAAAATTGTTTTTGTGGTCGTTCGGTGCTCTGTGGTCCCCTGAACTTGGAGCTCTCAGTGCCAAAGATGTGTCCCTGTTTGCTCTTCCCACTTCACATCCTTGAGAAAGGCTTTAGACCCTTGCACACAGTGGGAGCTTGTTGTGCAATCTGCCAGCTTACTTTGTGAGGCTCTGGGGCCAGCTGAAGGGCATCATGACCTCAGTCCCCACTTCAGAGGGAGGGCTGCCTTTGCCTCTCACAGAGAAGTTGCCTCCTCCACCCAGGCAGCTTCAGTTCTTCATTCCTGGAGGAAAAAGGACTGGTCACCGGAGTAGCATTGGCTGGGCTTCAGGCTACACTGTCCTCTCCTGAAGTCTCCAGGTCACCTTACTAAGGCTGGTTAAGCTCCTCCCATGAATTGCAGCTCTCACCCAGTTATGACTCCAAGTCAATCTCCCAGGATGCAGCCTCAGGAGACCATGGCCCTCAGGGCGAACCCTCTTTCTTGGAGCCCATGTCCAATCCTCTGTTCCTCCAATAGCTCCTGGCAGAATGTTTTCTTTCCTGGTCCACTTCCTAGGGTTCCTGTTTTTAGTTTGAGGGACCTCTCCACCCCTAACCCTCCTTTAGCACTCTCCCTCACAGCAGAGCAATAATAACTGACAGGCTCTAACTAGAGAGAAGTAACCCTTTCTGGACAGGTTTCAGCCCTACTCACCTCCTAAAGTTCTCTGGGACCTCCTTCCCAGAGGCCTCCAGCCCATTCATGTGCCTGTTTTGGTTCAGTAATTGATAATTAATTATTTATAGTAGTTTATAATTTATAAAAACTGATGAACACAGAGAAGCTTGCCTGCATCTGTGGGACCCTGAAGGAAGAGGTGCCTGCTGTTTCAACCCTTTTTGCACAAGAAGAACCTGGAGGGACCACCAGGGACTTCCCAGATCACACTCATACACCGCCCCCCTTAGATTTTCCCAGAATTCCCAATGAACCTATTAGGCTCCCTGCCTCTGGCAGATGCCCAGACATTCGTCAGGTGGACCACAGCTCATGACTAACACCTGAGAGGTCAACACAGGGTTCAGGAGCCCTCAACTAGGAAGAGGCACCTACAGAATGTGGGCACTGCCTTTCCTATACCCTGGAAGCCAGGGTTTTTACACCCTTCCCCTATATTTAGGGGGAGCTCTGGTAGCATAGTGGCTAAGACACTTGCCTGCTAACCAGACGGCTGGTGGTTCAAACCCACCAGCCACTCCTCGGAAGGAAGGTTGGGCAATCCTACTTCCGTAGTGATACTGCCTCGGAAACCCAAGGAGGGGTCGCTATGAGTCGGGGTCGACTCGACGGCACATAACAACAACAACAACAACCCTATATTTACTTCCTTTCTTAGTTAAACTACACTCATTCCTAGACTCATTCAAATGCACATCTGCCTATAGTAATAACGCCATCCTATACTTATAAATTTACTCTCAGTTCAATTCACTCTTACCCACCTGTTTCTTCACCTCTAAACCACCAATTTCATTTTTCATAATCACGCACATGTCCTACGCCAGTGGCTCCGGAAGTGTGGTTCCCAGATCAGCATCAGTAATCTTACTAGGGAACATGTTAGAAATGCAAATATTCAAACACCCCCCCCCCCCAGACCACCTGAATCAGATTCTCTGGGGTTTGAGCCCAACAATCTATGTTTTAACAAGTTCTCCAGGTGATTCTGATGCCCACTAAAACTTGAGAACTACTGGCCAGCACAAAACTCAATCAGTTTACACCTCTCCTCACTCCAATACTTGCTCAGGCCTCCATCTCCAACAGTATGAATATACTACCCATGCACCCACCTACCCTTACACCATATCCCTAGTTTAGAGTGGAAGGACTAAGAGTGTGGACTCAAGCCAGACAACATGAGTTCAAATCCCAGCTGTGCCACTTGCTAGCTGGATGATCTTGGGCAGTTATTTGACCTCTCTTTGCTTCAGTTTCCTTCTCTTAAAAATGGGGATAATGGTAGTATATTTTTTATGCGATTGTTGTGAAAAGTAAGTGAGTAAATTTATGTAAAACACTTAAAACAGTGATGAGTACATGGTGAGTGCTGTAAAGTCTTCCTATTATTATTTCATCCATTGACACCCTGACACCCAGTTGCTGTCACTGATATCCACATCTTTACACTGATCTACACTCACACCTTGCCATGCAGGTCAACATCCATATCCCACTGTACCTGTACTAACACCCACTCACATCTGTAGCCACCTGCCTGGATGAATTTGTTTTCATGCTCATTGCTCATGCCCACACTCCTACAAATGCCACACACCCTTTTCCTCCTATCAAATGTATTGCCCAACAACCCATTTCAGCATCCACATCCTGAAGCACTAACATCAGAAAGCACCCTCTCCCATAAGCCAACCTGGAAGATGTTAAAACAGGACAGAAGAGCAGCTCCCTCCTGGGACACCAATTCACCGTCTCCCTGAGCCCAGATGCCCGGGCTCTGGAGGTAGAAGAGGGTCTGAAAAGGCCCTTGCCAGCTCTGACTTCCTAATAATGCAAACCATGGGACCAGTCCAGGCTCCTCTATATTTCAGAGATACAAAAGGCAGGAAGTCTGAGGCTGTGTGTCTCCAAAACAGAGATGCTGGGCAGCAGAGGCAGGAGGTCCAGAGTGTGATGGAGTGAGGAAGACAAGGAGGCCCAGAGTGTGATGGAGTGAGGAAGACAAGGAGGCCCCAGCCGACATCCAGCTTCATCCTCATCTGGCTGCTTTTCTTACAGCTGCTGCAAGCTAATTAGTAGCTGGTTAGGGGCTCCCTGAAAACCCGGAGTGAGATCATTATTTTGCTTAATGATTTGTATATTAAACATTGTTTCCTATTTTCACTGATGCTAGAAAATGTTCCTATAACCAGTGCATAAGGACTCCTGGACAGCCAGCCAGCCCTACTGCCTGGTCCACAAACAAGTTCCACAACTCAGCCACTAGCCCTCACCCAGTCCCTCCCTATGGTCATATCTGTCCTGAGAAATGAAGAAAGAAGAGTGTTTCTCACTCCCAATTGGAAGATGGGCACAATTGGTGGCACTATAATGACCGAAGCTATCAGTGCCCTGGCCATATCCCAGCCTGCGCCATATAGGTCACTGCCAAGAGCTCCAGTACATTCCTATAGCTCCTGTAGCTTCCTGCCTCTCTGCCTGAGGCCCTTCTCTGGCCATAGGCATGTGCTTGGACCTGTGCCTGGCCAGTGCCAGAGAGTTTAGCTCTCAGGAATAAGCCCCAGCTTAAGAAGGTGGGCCTCCTCACCCTTCAGTGGAATGATTGAGGCATCATGCATGCCCCAGCCTCTCAGTGGGACTGGGCCCCAGTTGCCCACCTCAGTGTACCTTTTACTTTCTTTCCTCCTTACCCTGTCTCATTTCCCTACTTTGTCACCAGGATTGCCAGGATCATCTCCAAATACTCATCTGTGGGCCTTCTCATGCATGATGCCCCCATACCCATAGTCTCACCTATCACCTAGACACCAAAACCCCAAAACAAATCCACTGCCATTAAGTCAATTCCAACTCATAGCAACCCAATAGGACAGAAAAGAACTGCCCCCTTAGAGTTCCTAAGGCTGTAAATCTTTATGGAAGCAGAAAGCCTCTTCTCCCTCAGAGCAGCTGGTGGGTTTAAACTGCCAACCTTTTGGTTAGCAGCTGAATGATTTAACCACTAGACCACCAGAACTCCTCCTAGACACCCGTGACATCCAGATCTGGCATCTACACCCAGACTGCTCTCTCGAGCTCCAGGCCAAATCACCTCCTGCTGACAGGTCCTGGGAAGTTGCATAGCTATCCCTCAGACAATGCCAACTGGACATGTTGAAAATGGACCCCCATCTCTCCTTCTTCTCTGGCCCATCTCAGTGACTGGCACCATCCTCCACCAGGTGCTCAAACTAGGTTCACCTGCTCGTCATACTCCAGCCCCCATATTCTATCAGTAGTGCATCATGGTCATCATAGCTGCTAACTTGCTCTGGTGTCTATTCCCTGAGCCTCTCCATCACTCCCCATCTCTAGTCTCACCCACTTGCCATCTCATCTGTTCTCCACACTGCTGCAGTCACTGGCATCTTTTTGAAATGCAAAAACAATCAGATTTGTTCCTTGCCTGAAACCTTCAGTGAGTCTCATCAAAAGATTTTAAATGACTTATCAGCCACTAGCCCTCAAAGCTTCTTCCTTAAGTGTGTCTAGAGGCCAAGTGTGGAAGCATTCAGGTCAGAGACCTTAGACACAGGAGTGAGCTGTGGTGGGAGGAGGCCTTGGCTTCCTGGCTGGCACACTCACTGAGAGTCTATAGGCTGGCCCTACCCCTCAGGAATGTGAATATCCTATGTCTTTTTAATTTAAAAAAAAAAAAAAAAATTACGACTATGGTCCTGAGCCCACATGTTCAACTACTCAGTAAAAAAAAAAAAAAAAAAAAATAGGGAGATAGGGAACAGAGGGATGACACAAAGAAGATCCCAAGCCCCAGGAGACTACCCATACTCATCCTCACTTTACTTATACCAGTTCTGCCTTTTTCAGGAGAGGGCAGCCCCAGTGTCCTGCATTCCACAGGGAAAGGATGGGCCCTACTCAAGATGACAGGGAATTTTTGCTTAAGTTCCTGAGTGTCCATCACTGCCCTCCATCTCTACATCCCTCCTGTCCCAACCACAGCCTCAGCTGTTACCCTAGTTGTACCATGACCATATCCTCTTCCCTCCATGGATAGTTCCACTTGACACAAGGGCAGCCAGAGAATGGCCAGTGATCAATGACTCAATACAGAAAGATAAGCTGGGCCAATAAAATTATGTCTGTGAATCTGCACCATTATATATATGAAGAATCACCCTGTAGTGAAGGGGGCCAGAAGTCACAGAGATGTATAGAGACAGGCTGTGGGGTGGAGATGGGCCCCGAGGGACCAAACAAGCCAAAGCCCTGTGCACACTAAAGTCCTGAGGGGAAAACTCCCACTGAGCAGAGAAGAGAAAGGAGCTGAGGAGCAGAAGGCAAAAGACCCATCATGAGGAAGACATAACATGTGGTCAGGAAAGAGAGGGGGACAATAGGCAGGTCTTAGAGCTGCTTGAGTTTCCTCTTCACTCAACTCCAATCTCCTGATGATTCTTTTCCCTGAGGCTGGTTGGCCCATTTCCTACAGGTAAGGAACAGAGCAAGGGATGGGTGCTACCAAACCTTGTTAAGAGCTGTAGCCATGGAATTGGGGTACCCTCCAGGATCTGTACTCAAAGGGTAAGGAAACCCCATACCCACAGCTCAGCAGGGAGGGAGCCTGAAGTAGAAGCAAGACCTGAGAAAAAATACCTCTACTTCTACCTCCTGCTGTCATATATTCTATCAATGCCTCCCATTGACCAGACCCAACTGAAAGCAAAGGACACAGTCCATAGAGGTCAATACAGCAAAGAATGAGATAACCAGCATACTTACCCCAGCCCAGCCTTTCCCTGGTCTGGACATGCCAGGCCACCTTACTGCCTCTACCATCTTCTCAGCTCACATCCTCTTTTCCCAACCCCATCCACTGTCTCTTGCACTGAAATGGACTATACCACATATAGAGAGTTTAACTATGTCTTTCATTCATTGACATGAAAGACAGGAGAAAGGAGAGAGGTCTCCCCACTTACAGTATGAGTCCCTTAAGAACATTGTCAGTCCTGTCTTCTCTTGTCCAATTCCTCTGGAGCCACCAAAACCCAGGCCCTTCCTATAGAGCCGAAGGTGAGCCTTGATTGAACTTGTCACACCGGAATAGCAAATTTAGATCCCATCCATTGAATGCATTAAGTTGGTAGTAGTTGCCTATATTGGAAAAGATGTTGAGGCTCTGGCTCCCACAGCCAGTGTACCAGAATGGATGAGCAGGAGAGGAGTGAATCACACACATACTACATACTTGCTCTTTCCATCCTGCCCCTCTCACCCCACTCCACTGTGCTCCTCCCAAACTCTCACTCCCATGTGGGGCTGATTCCCCCTGGGCTGTGTTTTGGAGCCTCATTGGCTGGGATGCTACCATCATTGGGCCACCTACTCATCAATGTTATATCCTGCCTCATGGACCAAAACTCCTGGTCATTGTCCAAGACATGCAGACCCTGTAGCTGAACTTGTGCCATCAATCCTTACTGTCAGTGGAATTTCCTCAGCCCTTCTGCCCCTGGACTCTGGCTTCCCTATCACTCTCAGGGAAGGGGACTGAAGTCCCAGTATATCTGGTGACATGGCATTGGTTGGTGTCTGGGGGTTAAAAATCACAGACCAGAAAGTTCCTAAATATGATAATAATAACAACAAACACTTAATGATTGCTTCTTTGGCCAGGCATTGAGGTAAGTATTTTCCATCTATTTTCTCATTTTAATATACCTTGTAATTTTATGAAGTAGCACTATTATTATCAACTCCATTTTACAAGTGATAAAACTGAAACACAGAAAAGCCAAATCATTAAATAAGGACATATAACTATCAAGAGGCAAAAGTTAAATTTGCACCCAAGGAGACTGGCTCCAGAACCTTTTCTGCACTATTCTGCCTTTCTCGGGGGCCTTGGAAACCCCTCAGAAGTCTTGCATCCCAAGTTTCTGTTGATACAAGAGTGCCCCATCCTTTGGCTGTACCTGGACCAAAAAAATAAATAAATAAAAACAATTACTACAAACACCTGTAGAAGCATCCAGCCTGGCCTGATACCATATTTGTGCTTTTTCAGCTCACTAAAACTCATTGTTATCTACAAGGTAAGTCCAATTACTAGCATCATTTTGCAGATGAAGAAACCAAGACATAGAGAAATTAAATAGCTTACCCATGGTCATATAGCCAGTAAGGGGGAGTAGCTAGGATTTGAACCCAGGACCCTGGTGCCAGTCCATAGTTTTACCCACAATTCTATACTAGCTCCCAGCTGCCTTTGTGCTTGGTGTAGAATCCATAGGACATGCCAAAGCCTCCAGCACCTAGACTCTGTGGGCTCCACATGCTGCCACGGCTATAAACACCACCTCCTCTTTCTATTCCCTAGTGAGCCTGACCTTCCAAATGTGACCACAGTGAGAATGTGATTAATGAGCCAATTATTTCTGTGGAAGACATCATGCAAAATAAATAGCCCATTTCCCTTCAATTTACTGTTTTAATAAATAAATAGCACTCCATGCTCTGGTTTTGTTTATTGCTGCTCATACCTGAAAGTTGGTGATGAATCTCTGTGTTGTTCATTTCCAAAATTAATCAGATCTGCCTGATGACTTTGAAATATGGGACTGCATTTGTCCTTCGATGTTAACAGCAAGACAGCCAGGCAGGGCTGCAGAGAAAGACAAGTCTGGTAGGAAGGGTGAGCAGAGGGTGGGATGCTTGGAGGGCTGGGTCTATGGCCATGGAGATATGAAGTCAAGTGCCCACATGTGAGAACTGCAGTCAGAGAAGCTCAGATGTAACTCCATGATTTATAGTTCTAGAAGAATGACCAAGTATTGTAAGGGCATGTGGAGGGGCAGCACTTTCTCTTCCTTCTGCTCAATCCTCTAGCTGAATGAACAAACTGGGAACACTAAGCAAAAATAGTCCATCTGAACCCCACCAAATGGGTCAAACTCAAAAAGGCCTTCACTTCCTCTCCAGAGATCACCAGAGATTGCAGAGTCGTTTATTCAAATTGATTCTTACAGAAAGTTCCAGCATGCTGTGTGCAGGCAGAGAAAAAAGATCAGGCAGCCTGTTCTCTCTAGTGAATGCTCACCATCAGAAAAGATGTCTCATGGGATGATAGTCATAGTTATTCAAGGTAATAAGAAATAAAAGAAACTCAGCTACAGAATGTTTATGATTTGCATTTGTATGTTAAGCACTAACATATATCTTATCAAGTCTCACAATAGCCTATGACGTAAATATTAGGTCCTCATTTTACAAATGAGGAAAGGATGAGTTTCATATGGGATTAACTTGCCCAAGTTCTCCAAGATAGTAACTGAAACAGTTTAGGTTCATATCCATGCCTTCAGAGTCCAAGAATAGTGTGTATTTTTTTCCCCCATATAGATACATTGTGTATGTGTGGGGGTGGGGATGTGCATGCACATGTATGTATGTAGTTGGCCTGAGAAAGTCAGAGAATGCTGCAGAGGTTAAACTATAACCTGGGCTTTGATAAGTGAATAGGAATTTTCTGCATGGAAAAGGCAAGAGAAAGATACATCAGATAGAAAGAAGAGTTGGGTCTTAAAGTAATGATCTGTGTTATGGATTGAATTGTGTCCTCTCAAAAGTTGTGTTGAAGTCTTAACCTCTGGTAACTGCAAGGATAATCTGGTTTGGAAATAGAGTTATCAGTTAACATGAGATCATGCAAGAGTAGAATAGTTCCTAATTCAATCTGAATAGTGTCTTTATAAAAAAAAAGAGAGAGAGAGGGAAACTCAAAAGAGACAGGAAAAGGAAAGACTACCATGTGAAGATGTATCTACAGGCCAAGGAATTTCTCAGGCTACTGGAAGCTGGGAAAGACCAGAAAAGATCTTCCCCTAGAAACATTGCAGATGCATGGCCCAGCCTACACATTGATTTGGACTTCTAGACTCCAGAACTGTGAGACAATATGTCTGCTGCTTAAAGCCACCCAATTGTGGTACTTTGTTATGGCACTCCTAGGAAACAAATACAAAAGGCATACTGAAGGAAGGAAAGAAGAAAAGAAGGAATGGAGGAAGTGAGGAAGAGAGGGAAGAGAGAGGGATAGACAGATGTTGCTGTTGTTGTTGTTATGTGCCATCGAGTCGGACCCGACTTGTAGCAACCCCTCCTTGGGTTTCCAAGGCAGTATCACTATGGAAGTAGATTGCCCCATCTTCCTTCCAAGGAGTGGCTGGTGGGTTTGAACTGCTAGCCTTCTGGTTAGCAGTCAAGTGCCTTAGGCACTACGCTACCAGAGCTCCAGGATAGAGAGAAGGAGGGAGGAAATAGAATGAATGATGTGCTTGGCTGCCTCCTTCCTGATGGGTGAAGATTTAGACCAATTCTGGCTGCCATAGACTTAGCATCTGGTATGACTTGGGGGTGGCCATGAACTTCAACTTTGATTCCCAGACATGGAACCAAGTAGGTATAGGGTGGACCATCCACCTCAGATTCCCAGTTAAGAAGTCATCCCTGCTGTATCTGGGCCCAGAACTCCCATTGGCCTTGCCAGGATGCTTTCCCCTTAGGACTGGATACTTAGTCTGGTATAGGATAACCCCTTCCTGGGACTCTGCTCCCACACTGACTTATGCTTAAACCTTGGCCCTTCTACCCTTTGATTTCGAGTATCACTGCCTACTCTGCCCCACCCATCTGACTGGACCCCAGACTATCATCTTCAGCATGGTCTAAGCCTCACTTCACTACTCTTTTTGACACAGTGGTTTGCACTGCTGACCTCTTGAGGGGCAATGCTACACTCTGCCAGTTCATCCATCCTTCCATCCTGGTTGCTTCCCTTCAGTGCCAGCTGGCAGCAGAGGGCCCAGCAGGCCCGTGAGGAGTTTTGCCAACAACCCACATGGACAATGGCTAAGGAGATGGATGACTTGCAGCAGATAAAGGGAGCCAGCTTGGCTTTCCCACCTGCCTGGCCAGGCATGCACAGCCTTCCTGTTTGGTGGGAAGTCCTGCCCAACAAGCAGGAACAGAGAGTCATTTATCTTCCAACCTTAGCTGTAAGGACCATATCAAATGGCTTCTTCTTTCTGGGCTCTCTGATTTGACCAGCTGTAATGGATGGCTTTAAGGCAGTCATTTAAAGAGCTCTGTTTTTTTTTTTTAAAAAGACCAATATTAGTGATGCCCTGTGTATTTAGTGAATGTGAGCATGTGCATGAGGGAAATGTAAACACGAGGTATGTTTGTGAGTGTAGGGTGGTATGCTTGCTTGTGTGCATGTATGTATAACCATGTTTTGTGTATGTGTGTATACATAAGGTAGTTTTTTTTTTTTTTTTTTTTTAATGGTGGTATGACTGGACCTGCTCTTATTCCCTTTTCTATTTATTTTATCCCCATTAAACAGCTCTTTGGAAGATGTTCACAGATCTCTTGTAATCATTTATTTACTTGCACTGTCCTTTTTACTAGGCTCTGAGAACCTGGAGGATAAGGATATGCTTGATTAGTTTCTGTATTCCTAGGCCTAGCATAGTGCCTGGCATACATACATTCATTCATTCAACACATATATATCAAACATCTACTATATATGCTAAGGCACTTGACTGCTAACCAGAAGGCTGGCGGTTCAAACCCACCAGCCACTCCTCGGAAGGAAGGTTGGGCAATCCTACTTCCATAGTGATACTGCCTCGGAAACCCAAGGAGGGGTCGCTAGGAGTCGGGGCTGACTCGATGGCAAATAACAACAACAACTATATACTATATGCTGGGGATACAATAGGAAATAAAAAGAAAGACAGTCACTACCCTCATGGGGTTTATAGTCTAGTGGAAGAGACAGATATTAGCCAAGTAATTAAATAAATAATTCAAAATTACAATTGCAATAGATGCAAAGAAGGATCCATATGCAGAATTCTGACAAAGTATAAAAGGCAGATTCACCCTAGTCAGGGAAATGAGAGATAGATTCTGAGAAAGTGACATTTGAGCTAATCTGAGAGTTAAAAAGTATTAACTAGATGGGGGAGGAATATCTTTCCATTCAGGGGGAGGGAATAGAAGAAGAGACCTAGGGGCAAGTGAAAGGATGTTCTAACAATCTTGTGGGATGAAAAGTCAGGTGTAACACAGAACAAAGGAGTCAGGGAGGCCATGGAAGGTAACTAGGTTTATTATACTCACAGTTCCCAAAGAGATACACAGCAAACCACACAGGAGCACACAGGAGCATGACAGGACACAAGGCAACAACAACGGCAGAGCAAGAGAGAACAAACAAGGAACTGTGGACAGCTTCCTTTATAAGGGTTTCAGGGTGAGACTCAGCAGTCGTCTGTCCTGGTCTGGGGTTGGCTAGTTAAAATTTCAAGTTCCAGCCTCAAAAACAAACAAAACTCACTCCCATCGAGTCGATGACAACTCACAGTGACCCCCTTTGGATTTCCAAGGTGGTCAATCTCTTCGGATGTAGATTACCCAGTCTTCCTTCCATGGAGTGGCTGCGGGGTTTGAACCGGCAACCTTCTGGTTATCAGTCAAATGCCTTAGGTACTATACCATGTTCCCAAGGAGCCAATCAAATGGGATCACATGGGAGGAAGGGGTGTGACTTTCCAAGGAGGTTATCAAATGGGCCTAAATGGGGAAAGAGCTGTGAGTTTCCAAGGGAACTATCACATGAGACCAAATGGTGCTCATTTCAGCGTACTAGTTGTTATTGTTGGTTGCCATCAAGTCAATTCTTACTCATGGTGGCCCCAAGTGTGCACAGTAGAACCACTCCATGGGGTTTTCGAGGCTGTAACCTTTCAGAAGCAGATCACCAGGCCTGTCTTCCAAGGCACTTCTGGATGGGTTCAAAATGCCAACCTTTTGTCTAGTAGTCAAGGGTTTAACTGTGCCACTCAGGAACTCCAAAGAGAACCTAAAACTAGGGCAAAAGGCAAGAGTCTACTGAATGGGTTGAGCCCTATAAGTCTGAGCTCAGGATTTAGGAGTATCAAAAGAAACAAAAACAAAAAACAGTTTGAATTGTTAATGTCGAGGATCTGCAAGGCAGTTCATGTGGGTGGAGTTGAAAGAGTGAAGGGGTCGCTAGCTGAAAAGTCAGAGTGTAAGGTAGGTGGGCACTCAACCATGCAGGGCCTTTATAGGCCATGTTAAAGGTGGGGTCTTTATCCTCAGAGTTATAGAAGCCACTGATGGGTTTTAAACAGGTAGGTGATATGATCAGAGTTGTGCTTGGCTGCTAAGTAGAGTTGACTGGAGAAAAGCAAATCCATCTGTGGATAGAGCAGTTAGGTTTTCTCAGTAGTGTAGGTGAGGAGGAATAAGATGGTAGCTCGGAAGTCATGGAATGAAGATGGAGCGAAGAACAAATTCCAGGAGGATTTAGGAGGTAAAGTAGGCAGATTATGGTGGTGATTTGAATTTGGATCATGAAGAAGAGAGAAAAGTAGAGGATGAGAAAAGGCAGCAATCACTAGGATGAAAAACACTTTAAGAGGGCCCATGTGGGAGGCAAGATCTTGAACTCAGTATTAAACTTGTTGAGTGTGAGGGCCTTTGAGACATCCAAAAGGAGATATCAGGAGAATCTGAGAGTAGGATATGTGAGTTTGGAGCGTGAATATGGCAGATGTTTAATAATTTTGTCCTAAATTGATGTTCCCAGTTTCTCTCTCTCCTCTGTTATTTGTTTCATCAAGAGAGAATGATGGTTCTGAGAAAATCTAGAAATAGGCATAACTCACCTTGGACACAGACTTCAGAAAGAGAAGACTATAAACCCAAGTCATTACATGCTGCCAGGTATATAGAGTTTTACAGCTTATAAGGGGACTTTCACTCATTTGAGCATCACAGTCACCTGAGATTATTATATCCATTTGAGGTTTCATGGCTTGTCCTGAGAAACCATGTATTGGATTAGGTGTAAACTACTTTCTTATTATCACCTGCCTTCTGGAAGAGTTGGAACTGCAAAAGGCTTCCCTTTATGAAACACGTGAAAAAACTTCATTTCACACATAGCCTTGAGCACAAATTGAAAAGGCAAAGGAGGGGCTACAGAGGCACATGAGATTCAGGCCCCGCCCTTGAGAAGATCTTAGTCTAGAGAACAAGAGTCCCAGTTGATTATAAGAAATAATGTGGTGAACGGGATAGAGAAACCCATTTTAAATAATATTTTTCTGATTATGAAAGCAGTAAATGTCTGGTGTATAAAAATGTATACTATAAACCAAAATAGAAAATTATCTATGATCCATCCAGAGGTAACCATGTTATGATTTTGTGTGTTTAATTTTGGCTCTTGCTTCTAGTGGACTTTCCCATTACTTATGTCAAAAAATTGCCTTTTATGCATAAGTTGGTTTCACTTGTACTTTTTGTAATTTGCAATCAAAATAATCTTGACTAATAAGATTATTTTGAGAAACGAATCCATTACATTAAATTATAAAAAGCGATTAACACAGTCCCTGGCATATAGTATGAACTCAAGAAACATTACCTACTATTATTCTTACTCTTGTTCCATCTATTGGACTGGTGGGACCAGACACACAGAAGGCTACTTATATGAAATACTGAAGAGATTCCTGGGAGAAAATTGATCTTATGTGATCCAAACACATAAGACCAATTCAATAATGAAGGCTTGGTCAGCAGGACAAGGGGCAATTCTGAGTGAGCCTGGTGGCTGCCACTCAGTTATGTCTCCTGGACTAGCTCCATCATAAGTCCCGGGCTGATTCTCTGAGGAGGGATGAGGTGAGATGGAGCAGGTCAGACTATGCATAAAACTGGAAGGTTCTGATATTACCCTGTAATGCCCCAGAGTGCAAAAGGCTCTGCTTAGGTTTACCGCAAACCACAAACCAAGCTCAGCATGGAGAGAGAAATGATTTCTCTTGTTTAACAAAAGAGCACCAGGCATCTTTGTCATGTGAGGCACTCCATGCTGAAAGGCTAATAAGGACTAGTTTGCTCTAAGGAGCTCAAAGTCCCAAAATAAACAAACTCAATCACTTTAAGATATTGTTTCTAAACATTTAATAACAGAAGTGAGCCCTGGGGAGAAAAATAAAATATAGGTTTTGCTTCAGGTGCTCATAACCTGAAGGAAAAAATTCTCTATCTTTTTTTGACTCATCAAAATACACCAATAGCACCTGTGGCTTCCTCATATGAAGCTAATGGATTCTCATAAAATTTGAACCATGACTTTGAGTTTATATGCCCCATCTGTTACCGTGCTGAGTTAACCAGTGTCTGTATGACATGCTGAGAATCGCCATTTGGGGAAGAACTAAATGTATTTGAGCTAACACTATTATAACCCTTTATCTCTCGTGCTGACCTGCATAGAAGCAAGGGCAGTAATGAGAACAGCACAAGTTTTAGAGGACCTTTTTGGAGTTGTGTCCTTATTGACACTTTCTTTCCCAATGCCATCATCCCTTGTGTAGCTCATCTCTAAGATCTGGCCCCAATGCCTCCTTAGGTGTAGGAGGAAAGCAGACATGAGTTCTAGCTTATCTGAAGCATCTGTTCTACCCACATCTCCCCTGAACCTCCAATAGTAGAATTCAGGTCTTGGCTCTTGTCTTTCTCAGCTCTTTGTGTTGCCCTGATACAAAACAATCCTCTATCTATGAAAGGCCAAAGGTTGATCCTTTAATTCCTTGAATAAACCCCTTGTCCTAACCCTGGGTCTGAGTAGTTACTTCCTTTGACAGCTCTGAACATAGCTAAATTCTCTTGCAGTCTCAGAGAGAGAATCGTGTGGGTAGTCACTAAGAACATGGATCAAAAGAATTATAAGTTTCATGCAATTAAAAGGTGATATTTTTTAAAACCTGGAGAGAACAGACAACTTTCAAAAAACACAAATTTCCTAACTTGACCCAAGAAGAAATCAAAATCTTGAATGACCATGAAGAAATGGAAAGATTTTGAAGAACTTTCATCTTAAAAGAACTAATACCAGGTGGTTTAACACTTGAATTCTATATAACAGATCATTTATGATGTTAAAAATATTCTAAACTACTTAAAAAGAGGGGAAAATTTCCCATTTATCTTATTAAATTTACATAATATTCATTTTAAAAGTTATAAAGAATACAAAAGCATAATACTAGAGATCTCACAAGTGGATATAAATACAGAAATTATCAATAGAACATTAATGAATAGAAACCAATGTATAAACAAAATTCACTATGACCCACTAGCTACTCTTCGGAAGGAAGGTTGGGCAATCTATTTCCATAGTGATCTGCCTCGGAAACCCAAGGAGAGGTCACTATGAGTCAGGTCTGACTCAATGGCACATAACAACAACTTGATAGAGAAGGCTTTATTTCAGAAATGCAAGTTTGGTTCAATATAAAGAAATCTATCAAAGTCACCCATTATACTAAAACATTAAAGAACAACAACAACAGAACATCTGAAAACAATGAATTATATCTATATGGGTTGACTTGAAGGGCTTCTGTGAGGTATTATGAGCAAAAAGGCAGGATAAAAATGTGTATTATGATGCAATCCCTTTCTGTTCAAGTAGATATATATATATGAGAAAAAATATGGAAGGGTACATCCCAGGTTGTTAATCAAGGTTACCAGGGAGATTATTGGGGTAATGTGAGTAGTGGGGAGGAGAAGAACAAGAAAGAGGTAAACAAAAAGAGAAAAGTAGGGGAGGGAGAATATGGGCTTTGGAATTGGATAGTGTTTAACCTTCCTAAGTGATTTTCTTCACCTATAAAATAGTGTTACTAATAGGACCCTCAGCAGAAAGTTGCTGTGAGGATTATTATACAACACTCAAGTC
>NW_006921601.1:8352837-8353396 GCF_000298275.1 Orycteropus afer afer | reverse complement strand
GTGCGTGTGTGTGAACTGTTGAATGGAAAACTAATCGCTCTGTAAAATTCACCCAGATCACAATACAAAGGTGAGAAAAAAAAAAAGAGAGAGAGAGAGAGAGAAATTGAATTAAGACCTACCTTACACTAATATTTCCTTATTAACATAACAGAGAAAACCTATTCCCAAATGGGACTAGAACTACAGGTATAGGGTATGGGATTCACAACACATATTTTGAGAGGAAACAATATAACCTGTAAGAAGGTTGGAAGGCTCTCAAAGTACACAGTGGCTACAGCAATGGACTGACTCATGCATACCAGCAATCATGAAGATGGTGCAGGAGCTGGCAATGTTACATGAGGTCACTATGAGTCAGAGGCAACTCCATGGCAACTGACAACAACAACAGAGGGAGGAAGCTGGGGCAGTGGCCAAGATTCCAGAATCTCATAATTTTCCCTTGTCTTTACTGCAGTCTCTATTTCCAGACACATTTTCTAGGAAGTACCTGGAATCCATTAGCCCCGACTTCTACTCCTCAGCAAACCTCCTCCCTCCACAGCCTTCACAA
>NW_006921601.1:8325205-8342155 GCF_000298275.1 Orycteropus afer afer | reverse complement strand
GCCTCAGTAAGCCAACCAAATAAACTATTAGATCCTTTCCTAACCTCTCAAGCTGAAACATTGAATGAAGAGTCCATACTTAGTGGGCCTAAATCAATAAACTCAGACTGATCCAATCTTACATTCCTTGCACCATTATCCCACCCCTTCAGTAGCCATTCCCATACATATTCTCCATGTTTCTGTCTGTACATGTTAGCAAAATCAAGTAGGTCTTTTTGGGTATAGCATACCACCTCCTCAGTCACACTTTCTGTTTCACCTTTTGGGGCTCACTTGGACTTAACTTTAGTTATAGGTCCAGCAGCAACAATGGGTGGTTGAGGCAGTTCCTGAGAGCATTCAGGAATGTCTTCTATGGCCTCTGCCCCATGCAATAACCCAGCAGGACCAGTTTTGCTAGTCCCATCAAACTGAGGGGGAGGGGATAATGATTTTACAGTTCATTTTATAGTGCTAATGCCTTAGCACTATGCCACCAGAGGATGATCCTATATAGAAATGTGGCCATATTTTAGTTTTAGGTTTTCACTTTTAATTCCAAGAAATCCTATTCAACTTCCTATTACAACAAAAGGAGCTCTAGTAGCATAGTGCCTAAGGCACTTGACTGCTAACCAGAAGGCTGGCAGTTCAAACCTACCAGCCACTTCTCAGAAGGAAGGTTGGGCAATTTACTTCAGTAGTGATACTGCCTCGGAAACCCAAGGAGGGGTCGCTATGAGTCGGGTCTGACTCAACGACATGTAGCAACAACAACATTACAACAAAACAGTATCCAGCCCCTAATGACACTTAGTTGTACGTTCTCTAGTAATCCAACAGCCCAATACAGTCTCAGAAACTCTGGGACAGAGTGAAGTGTGTCAGTTGAGGGAGTGTCCCAAGTTGTTCCATAGTCCCCCATATTGCTAACGGTTGTCCATGCATCTTCTCTTGTGACCCCAAAGCCTGACTCCCAACAGACTCCCAACCCCTGCAGATGCCCTGCCTCTCCCAGTGTCTCTTCCCTTTGCTGGTCTATGTGAGCTGCACTTTGGGGAAAATGTGGAAGCAGCTGTCCTAGATACCAGAGACATGACTCTCAGGTTCTGGACTTTTTCTGCCTGCTCCCTGAGCACACCAGCTGCCACAGGCACCCACCTGCCATCACAAAATCAGATGCCCCACATGAGATGACATCACCAGCAGGTGCAGACAGGGCCTGCCAGATGCCAAAGTCAGCTATGTTTGGGAGAGGCCCTGGCAGACTGGGGTCTTCATGTCTGTCATCACTGCTCTGCTGATGGTGCATCTTCAAATCCTATTACACCCAACTAAGACATGACTATTTAGCTGAAATACACTGTATGGTTACCTAGTACCACTCTGACAAGAGAGTACCACAAAAGGGATGGCTTGAACAAACAAAAGTTTATTCTCTTCAGTTTAAGAGGCTTTAAATTCAAGTTTTGTTGGTAACAGTATGCTCTGCTACCTGCCAGCTACCTGTTATGTGGACTTCTAGGCAGCACCCACATGCATTCTCTATCATCATGCTACATGGAGATTCATTCATTAGTTCGTGTATTCATTCATTTACTCAACAAGTATTTATAGAGCATTTCCTGTGCCCTGATGATATTTGAAGAAGACAACATACTACCTATCCTCAGGGATGCTGAGCCAGGACAGAAGAGGCCCAGCATATGACAAGAATTGTGTCATAAATTGTGTCATAAAAGTTTGCTTTTGTGCATAATGGCAATAAAACAAAGACATGTCATATTCAACTCCATGCCAATAGGAGTCCAACATGAAGCTGGGTGTCCTGCTACTTGAAACGAATCACATTACACAACTACTCTTGTTGAATATTGGTTTGCTCACTAGGCTGGGAGCTGAGATGGTGTCTATCTCCAAGTCATCCTAGTCCACACGTCCAGATTATTCTGCTGGCAGTTCAAACCCACCAGCCACTCCTCGGAAGGAAGATGGGGCAATCTACTTCCATAGGAATACTGCCTTGGAAACCCAAGAAGGGGTCACTATGAGTTGGGTCCAACTCGACGGCACATAACAACAACTCCAGACTAGGAACTCCCTTTGGACTATCTGCCTTGCTTTGGTTGTGATCTCTTCTTAGGTGAGCACCTTGCTTAATCCACTCAGGCCAGGGGCTGATGTGGGTGCTTGCATCCTGTTCTTGGTCCAGTACCTGGGCCTCTATGCTAATTTCCTGAATCCAGTTCCAGGAGATTCTTGTATGTGTAATTGTTAACAGGGTCACGGAACACCTGACCCAAGTGCCATGGAGCATGATGAGATTTACGCATGGCTTTAAAACCTCAAAGGCAATATTTACAGATAGGAAGCTGAAGGAGTTTGATCCACAGAGAGGTGAAGCAATTTCAAAGAGCACAGATGTTGCTGACAATGTAAATGACTCTGTAGATAGGACAGAAATACTGCAAATGGAGCGAATGGCTAGAACAGGGTCAGCTCATTGGTGCCGATGTCGGACAGCAAATATTCTCCTCATGGCTACATTGCATGTACCTAAAGTCTGGTGTCAGAGAAGAAGGGGGGGGGGAAGTTTTGAAACAAATTCCTGGGTTTTAAATCTTTCTTGACATTCACTCAGTCTGCGTCTCCCCTGAGACCTTGTCCCTTTATCTGTACAAAGGGGATCATTAATTGCTTTAACAAATATTCATTGGGAATCTGGGAATCTTCCATGTGCTGGACATTATTTTAGATGCAGGGTACACAGCAGAGAACAACACCGATGAAAATCCCTGGGGTTTTTTGTTTTGGTTTGTTTTGTAATTTACATATTATTTACGAGCAGTGGACAACTCAACTTAATTATAAGTAAAATATATAGCATTTCAGAAGGAGAGAAGAGCTATGAAGTTATAAAATATGGAAAGGGGGTAAGGAGGCTGGGGGTGGGGGATATGACTTTATCAAGGAAGGCCTCTCTGAGAAGATGACTTTTAGGATACATTTGTTTGGGTGCAGAGTGGGGTTTTACAGTGGCATCAATAGGGAAGCCCCAGTGTAGGAGGCAAAGCCCATGCAGAACTGGTTATTGCAATGGTAGCTGCAACAAGAGAGTGATGAAGCTGAGAAGTCATACAGAAGAAGGATCTGAGCCACAGGGACTCAGTAAATGGTACCATTTATTGTTGTTGTTACTTGCCATCGAGTTGGACACAACTCATAGCAACCCCTCCTTGCATTTCTGAGGCAGTATCACCGGGAAGTAGATTGCCCAACCTTCCATTGTTAGCTATGATGATGATGATGATGATGATGGTGATGATGATGAATTAGGCACAGACAGTGCCTTATGAACAGCCCTTGGACGGTGGGCCTCAAGCCTGGAGTTGTGCTCTGAACTTTCACCTTGGGCCAAAGGTAAGGCACTCTTCACATGACTTATATTTGGGACCCAGAGGGAACTGAGACGGAGAAAAGCTGTCTTTTATAGCCTTACCTGAGCTGTCTCACAGACTTCAAGGCCAACTCTAATTGGGAGCCCTGGGGAGCATAAAGGGGGCTACAGCTTGCAATTATTGCTGTACTGAACCCCCTCCAGAGACCAAGGAAGATTTCCAGTAAGATGCACTCTGTCCTGCTGCTTTGACAAGCTGTGTCAGGCTTCCAGGAATTGTACTTTTGTAACTTGAAACAGCACAGTTAAGAAATGCAATTAGCTCCTAAAAGCATGGATCGCAAGTCAGATTGTCCTATCCTTGGGAGGCCATCAGTCAGGAAGGAGCAGACGCACACACTCTTAGTCCACTGTGCTCTGAGCTTTGTTTCTTGGTATAGTTGGCTCTTTTGCCCACATTGTGGGCACAGCAAGAAAATGTAACTCTAAAAGATGAGTCAAAAGTGGCGAATAAGGATATTATCACCCACCCCTACAGGACTCCATGTATTTTTTCACTGTTATTGTTTTGGAGGTAGCTGGTGATTGGGGTTGGGGGAAAAAGGATAGGAGAAGAGTGAAGCATGGTGAAGAGAGGCACACTGGGCTTAAAATGAAAATACATCTAAGTTCCAGCAGTGGCTCTTACATGCTATGGACTATGGGCAAGTCACTTGACCTTGCTCACTTGCTTCCTCAACTATAAATAAAGGAGAAACACCTACCTGGCCGGAAGGCAACATAAGTTAAAATGCACCTCGCATGACACTCAGTACCTTTCATGTGGTTCTAGTCCCGGTCAAGAAAATAGTATGAGTGTGCTTATGTATGTGTGTGTGTGTGTTATATCCTTTACCACCAAATACAGAAGGCTGGAAGATCCTACCATACACCTGTGCCCTTGAGTCCTTGAGGCAAATGTTGCTGGATGACCCCATAGGAGTCACAGTAACAGGTTATAGGCATCATCAGCCCCTTCCAGGCCCTGTTTCCTTGGGCTCAGGGCTCTGCTGCCCTGGGGGTAAGCAAGGAAGCCATCACCCACTGACTATAGAAACAGGCCTGCTGACTAGCAATTTTCCTTCTTTGCTTGACTGGGGACCAAATGTATTTAAAAAAACAAAACAAAACTCACTGCCATCGAGTCGATTGTGATGCATAGCAACCTCCTTTGGGTTTCTGAGGTGGTTAATCTTTATGGAAGTAAGTTGTTCAGTCTTCCTTCCATGGAGTGGCTGGTGGGTTTGAACCACCAACCTTCTGGTTAGTAGTCAAATGCCTTAGGCACTACACCACCAGGGCTCCTTAAATATATAATAATAATGGGAATTGTGGGTATGATGGTTAAAGACTTCTGTCTCTGGATCACTGCCTGTCTTTGAATTCTGGATCTGCCTGTACTAGGCAGAGAAATAAGTCTCTTTGCTGAGTTTTCCCCCATATGAAATGAAAGGAATGATTATAGATATCTCATAGTAAGGAGATTTAAGTATATCTGGGAGCTCTGGTAGCATAGTGGCTAAGGCACGTGACTGCTAACTGTACCGGAATAGTCTATTTACCATGTAATCCCCACTAGACCAGGGGTTGGCAAACTATGGCCCTTGGGCCAAACCTGATTTTTTAGGTAAAGTTTTATTGCAACATAGTCATGCCCTTTCATTTCCATATTGTCTATGTCTGTTTTTTTCACTATAGCAACAGAATTGAGCAGCTGCAACAGACAATAGAGACTGTATGGCCCACAAAGCTAAAAATTTTTACTATCTGGCCCTTTACAGAAAAAGTTTGTTGACCCCTGCAATAGACCATGAGCTCCTTGAAATAGGTAGGACTCACATCTTCTGTTCTGTACCCCGTCACCTTGTCTAATGTTGTTGTTGTTATGTGCCATTGAGTCGGCCCCAACTCATAGCGACCCCTCCTTGGGTTTCTGAAGTGGTATCACTACGGAAGTAGATTGCCCAACCTTCCTTCTGAGGAGTGGCTGGTGGGTTTGAACTGCCAGCCTTCTGGTTAGCAGTCAAGTGCCTTAGGCACTATGCTACCAGAGATGAGGGCTCTATAAATAAGTGCCAAGTGAAGGAATTCAGTATGTAACAGACTAGAATGCTGCTTCAGAAGGAAAAAGCCTTTAGGGTCCTGGTATCAGGCTCTGAACTCTACCTGGACCCTGGGAAGTCTCTCAGCTCTGTAACAAACCCAAGACAAAATAGGACAGATCTTCACTTCAATACTCCGACACCACTACAAAACCAAAAACCAAACCCACTGCCTTTGGTTGATTCCATTCTGATTCAGTGCATTGGAGGTTGCAAAGAAAGGTATAGCACCAAAGGTGGGGATAGAAAGCAGTGGGAAAAGCAGAAGTGGGGTATGATTCTCCAGACTGTCTCCAGCAGCATCTGTGCCACTTCATATGTGAGGGCCTAAGAGGGGTTTTCTTCCATGAAGATGTTGGTCCTCTCATTTGGGGGGCTGTGAGTGGCCTTGGCTCACAGCAAAGTGAAGGAATGAGTGAGCATGTAACAGACTGGAGTACCACTTCAGCAGGCATAAGCCCTCAGGAACCATAGCCCACTTCCTCTTTGCCCACTGCTTCCTGTCCCCACTTCTGATGCTATCTATACCTTTCCTTCAACCTCCAATGTGAATCAGAATTTGCCTCTCTGCTTGAGGTATGTGGTTCCAAAGCGGTCTCTGCAGCTTTTTGTCAGAAAACAGGAAAACCGCTACTATTTACTGAGTGCCTGCTCTGGCCCAGGCATCATGCCATGTAATTTACATACATCAACACCTGTTCTTAGAATAACCTGGAAAGGTGATTTGTGCTTTATCAACCCTATTTTAAAATGAGGAACCTGAGATTTCTGGGGTGAAGCCAACTGTCAAGGTCACATAGGCTGTAAGCATAGGAGGTCATGCCTCTGACCTATGAACCCAGCAATTAGACCATTGTTGGAACTTGATTATATGATCTTTGAATCAAAATCTTTTAGCTGCTTCCACCTAGACCAGTCAGGTTCTTTCTGTTGGTGGTTCATTGGTCCATTCATTCATAGGAGTGTCCTGCCCTTGCTTTCTCACTTACCCTGAGTCAGGCTCTATGCTAAATGCTCAGGAGTCAGAGGAAGAGTGAGCACAGCTTTCTCTCTTAACGACCTCAGTCTAATAATAGGGAGGCAGACAAAAAAGAAGCCAGTAGCACTACAGGTAAGCCAGTGCATGGGAGAATGGAGGAGTGAGGAAGGTCTCCGAGTGGAGTAGGTAGAGCTCCAAATGGGCGGTGCTCTGAGTAAAAATCCCCAGGTGGGCAGAGTTTTGAGTAAACAGCCCCAAGTGTGCGGGGCTCTCATTGGCGGTGCTCTGCAGACAACCTAGCCCTTTCAGTGTCGCTATCCATCCTCTCTTCCATGTATCGGAGCGGCTTGGACAAAGAGTTCCTTTGCTAGCAAAGTTTGAAAACTTCTGTTCTAAGGGATGAACATTGGAAGGAAGATGGGGCAATGTACTTCCATAGTGGTACTGCCTTGGAAACCCAAGGAGGGGTCTCTGTAAGTCGGCTCCGACTTGACGGCACCTAACAACAACAAGGGATAAACAAAGCAGGCAGAACAAAGCGCTGATGCCATCACCATCTGAAAAAATAGACTTTTTCAAAAAAGTCATGTTTTCTCGGAAGTTCACAACAACCAACTCCTAAATACATTCCTGGAGCGTTTTTCATCTCAGAGGACAATTAACCTTTGCAATTAGCTTCATCAACAGGAACTTAATATTAAATATGCAGTCGCTTAGCAACAAGTAAGCAGCCACTGGGATTGCAATGTGTTTGCAACTCAAGTCTTATGGGGCTGTAGGCTGAGGAAACGCTGAGTTGGATTTCCAGACTATGTAAAACTCTTTCCTCACATGTCCTATGACCCAAGCGCAGTGAACTAGGGACCCAGTGATCCTGACTAGTTGGAAGCCAGTCTCCTAGTAGTAAGTGAAGAAGCAGAATTCTAGACCCTCCAGTGCCCTCATAGGCCTCAGAAGAGCATATGAGACCCTCAGAGACCCTCCAAGGATGCCAGGCAAGGAACTGTTGCTCTATTTCTCCCTTTAGAACTGTGAAGCCTGGGGAAATCAAGGCCTGCCGAATACCTACTACCAGGCCTCCTTTTTTGTCCTCTTTCTAACTTCCATGGGACCTGCTTATCCTCATTTGAATGGAAGCAGTAAGCTCATGTATTAATTCTCTCACCCAAAAAAAACCAAAAACCAAACTCACTGCCATGGAGTCAGACCCAACTCATATTGACCCCTCCTTGGGTTTCCAAGGTGGTATCACTACTGAGATAGATTGCCCAACCTTCCTTCCAAGGAGTGGCTGGTGGGTTTGAACCACCAGCCTTCTGGTTAGCAGTCAAGTGCTTTAGGCACTATGCCACCAGGGCTCCTAAGTCACCCATTAGTCAATGAATGATAGGGCAGGATTTGGTCCCCGATCTCATGGTCTTCTCACATCCCCACAGTGGCCTGCCAGTTGTGTTTCTTTTCTGGGCCTCATTGGACAGATGAGTCTCTTTGGTTCATCCCAGCTGGGTGTGTCTTGATCTTGCTTCCCATACTCACACCAACTCAGAAGCCAATGAGGCATTCACTTGGAACACTCTGTTATGTCACTTCACTCACCACATTTCCCAGAAAAAAAAGAATACTATGGTAGCGTAGTGTCTAAGGCACTTGACTGCTAACCAGAAGGCTGGCAGTCCAAACTCACCAGCCACTCCTCAGAAGGAAGGTTGGGCAATCCACTTCCGTAGTGATACTGCCTCGGAAACTCAAGGAGGAGTCGCTATGAGTTGGGTCCGACTCAATGGCACATAACCACAACAACAGTTCTTTCTGATTTGCAGATTCTGAATATGATGATGTAGTAAAAATACAAAGAGCTTGCAAGTCAGAAAACTTGAGTTCAAATCCTGGATCCAATATTTTACCTGCTGTTTAAATTTGAGGATAACCTCTGCAAATACCCTTCCCCACCTCTGTAAAATGGAGATAATAAAAATCTCAAAAATGCTGTGAGGACCAAGTGAGATGACTGGCATGTAGTATGTGCTCAAAACAAAACAAAACCCACCACTAGACTGGGTAATGCCTCCATTCTCCTCAGTTTATACAGGTAGTTATAAGACTTTTGCCTCTGTGATCGGCCATGGGGCACCAGTGGGGCAGCAGTCATATGGAAGGAAAGCTGGACAGACAGGAGTGCCTACATAGAAGGGTGGGGTGGGGGCGGTCACAAGGCTGGGAGGGGAGGAGAGTATGTAATGGTCGGGGATGGTAATCAGGGTGTGAAATCAAATGTACACAAACTCTTGAATGTAAAACAAATTTTGCACTATAAATTTGCACCCAAAGCACAACCAAAAAAAAAAAAAAGAGAGAGAGAAAGAAAGAAAAAAGGGGGAATAAAAAAAGACTTTTGCCTCTGGCTCTTTTCCCCCAGAAGAACTTCCCACTGTAAAGTGAAGCAAAGAAGTTTTAGATCAGATCACTACTAGAAGACTCTCAGTATGTGCACATATAAACCAAAAAAAAAAAAAGGTCCCTTCATTTTTTCCATTGAAACAAAAGGCAGGCAGATCTGGGTTTGAATTATGACTCCATTACATAACATCTCTGTGACTTGGGCATACCCTCTCAGCCTCGTTGTTATCCTCAGCTGTAACACATGGAGGAAAACAAGACCTCTCCAAAAGGGCTCTGATGAGATTGGTGGTGGTGGTAATGTTAGTTGCCATTGAGTTGGTTCCAAATCATGGCAACTCTATGTACAGCAGAATGAAATGTTGACCAGTTCCGTGTCATCTTCACAATCATTGATATACTCAAGTCCATAGTTACAGCCTATGTATTTTGAGTGGATTCCAACCTGGGGGGTCATCTTCCAATGTTATATTGGACAATACTCTGTTTTCAGGGGTAGATCTCCAGGTCTTTCTTCGTTGTCTGTCTTAGTCTGGAAGCTCCACCTAAACCTGACCACTATAAGTGGCTTGAAATACCAGTGGCATAGCTTCCAGGACCATAGTAATATACAAGCACCACAGTAGAACAACTGACAGATGGTGGTGGTCTAGTAAAAACTAAACCCAAAAAAGGATATAAAAGAGCTCATCTCAGTGCCTGGCTCTATGCTTGCATAAGAGGCTCAAGCAATATTTGTTGTGTCTGAATCCATTTGATGAAAACTGTCCTTATCAGTTCCTGTTGTGACTGTCCTTTGAAATTCTTATCAGTTTATTTTTACCAAATTAGTCACATGTACACTGCTTCAGCATCAGCTTCAGGAAACAGCATAACTGCTTCTATTTTCAAACAAATACACACAAAAAAGTAATTGCCGAACTATTTCCTTTGGCACACTGAAAGTGCTGCATAGGCATGAAATGGTAGTTTAAGTTTTAGAAATACTCTCTGGAATTGTAAGGCTGGCTGCCATCCGCAGAACTCCTACATGAAAGTTTCTTCATCCTGCCCAACCATCAGCTTGCCTCCTTTAAAATGGCATGTTGGTCTCTTAGGATGTGCAAAAGTCTGTAAAACAAACTTCGTCAGGTTAAACATGGAGGTATCACATTATCCAGCAATCCCTATCTTAGGTGTATATCCAAGAGAATTGGAAACATATGTCCACATAAAAACTTGGACAAAAATATTTGCAGCTATATTTTCATGATAGCCAGAGTGGAAAAAAAAAAAAAAAAAACAAGTGTTCATCACTTGATGAATGGATAAATAAAATATGGTATATTCATGTGAATTGGTTTCCTATAGCTGCTATAACAAATTACCAGAAACTTAGCAGCTTAAAAATATGCAAATACATTCTCTGACAGTTCTGGAGGTCAGAAATGTGAAATCAGTTTCACTGCTTCTCAGAGTTTTGAAGATCCAAAGGGGGAAAAAAAAAAATTCATGTGGTGCCTGGCATGTAACAAGTACTCAATTGCTCTTCTTACCCCCAGGCCTTCTGCTGTGTTTGTCAGTGAAGGGAAGGAACGTGATGCTGACCAACCTAAATGGGGCCTAATTGTATTCTTCAAGTTACAGATTATCTGTGGGGAATTAAAAGAAAAGCATCGGGAAGCTCCAAGAGTAAAAAAATCTATCTGGTTTTTGGGAAGCACAACATTCATGAATGCATTCATACACTCACGTACTCATCCCCTCCTTCCTTCCTTCTTTCTTTCATATAACAGACATTTATTAAGATAATACTGAATGCATACCTGGCACTGTGTTCCTGCGGGAGATGTGCTCCCGTGGAACTCATGATCCTTGGGGAAGACAGACAAAAATAAGTGCGGTAAAATATACCAGACACTGTTGTAGAAATTTACACAGATTTCAGGGTGTACAAATAAAGTGAGTGGGATAAGTGGATTGAAAAGGGCAAAAAGGAAAATATGGTTAATTATAACATTTGTGTGTGTGTGTGGGGGGGTGACAAGGAAACACTTTATAGAGGAAGCTTACATGTACATATTCTTGTGTATGTATTGTGTGTGTGTGTGTGTGTGTGTGTGTGTGCATAAGACATGCAGCAGGAAACAGAAAGGATAGAAGGGAATGCCAGGCATGGGAAAAGGCCCAGAGATGTGACACATCCTGGATTTTACAGGAAATGCTAGTAGTTTCTGCAGGTAGGGACTCAGCTAGAAGTTAAGTTGTACTAAGATACAGGAAAACAAAGATCTTTAAATGAGGAGACAGAAAGTGAGCTGATCAATTTGACTTTTAGTAAAATCTCTTTGGCTGCAGAGTGGCAGAGAAAGACAACTGTGGTGAAAGAAAAAGATAGAAGCAATGGTTAAAAGAGCGTGGCAATGGTCCAGGTAATGGGTGGGGACCTGAAAACTGTAGGAGTGGGGAAGGAGAGGGACAGTCTATTCCTGTCCCTGTTGAACACCCAGCTTACACACTTGCATACTTGTATCAATGCACAGGTAAATTTGTACCCCACCAAAGGCGTTCATTGGCATTCAGCAACCCAAAAGTGAACCCATTGGAGATGTGGCCCACTCTTTCTTGGCAATGCCTCCCATGTTCTCTAAAAGTCAGATATTATCAAGGGTTCTGCTTTGGCTGTGGCTTGTGATGGTCCCAGGTAAAGCCTGTGGCTCCCTGGGAATTATTTGCATTCAAAGATTCCTGGTTGAGAGAAGAAAGCAGGAGACACTGTCCCTTTATTTTCTCAGCACCATGCCCCTCACCACCATCATTCCCTTAGGCTCAGCCCACCGTCTGACTCCCTAGATCAAGAGGAGGCTCAATTCAGCCTCACCAGCCTGACACGTACTCCTGAATTTTTACCACTCCTTTATATAGTTTCTTCCTTGTTCCTTGTCCCATGGCTCCAAGAATAGTCTCTCTTGTAGTTTCCATGCTGGAGTTGTTGCTTTGGCCCCTGTCTAGTGTTTCAGAGACACTGGAACTAGAGTTCAGCACTTTCTCCCCTTCCTTCCAGGCAAACTTCAAGAATCATGCCCCTGGTTGCCAGGCTCTGTGACTGAGGTCTTGGTGACTCCTCTAAGGCACCCCTTACCCTTGGCTTCCTACTCAATGTCTACTGTCCACCCCATTGCCAATCATTTTGGCTGATGTGTGAGTCCATCTAGTCTAGGATCTTGGCCTTCCTTGACCTGCCCCACTCTCAGCCAAGCCAGAAGACAAGGCTGCTGCCAGTCCCAGCTGAGGGTGAGCAGAACCAGCACAGTGGTGATCAACTGGTTGTCCAGGAAGCCTGCATATCTGGCTGGGGATCAGAAAGCCCAGGAAGTCTTGACTTGGGAGCAGCCACATCTCCCTCCTCCATGGCCACTGACGTGAAGACATGAACTCATTTTCTAACCACAGCTCCTTTGGCTGTCTCTGCAGGCTCGAATGTGACCTATGTGCCAGGGCTCATGGAAGCTGGTCACAGATGAAGATGGTGCTACAGCAGCCACAGTGAGGAGCTGTGGGACTGCCACTGTAGCCAGTGCTTTCCTGTCCCCACCATAGCCCAGCGTTTCAGATCCTTCTACTTGCATGCAGGGACATGGGAATGGAAGGAATCAGTCCATCAGCATGTCCTTGGTCAATAATTTAAATAATAAAGCCCCTAAAGCTATTGTAACCAATGCCTAGGCCTCTCCTTAGAGAAAGGATAGAACCTGGGCATAGTATTTTTTAAAACCTCTTCAGGTGATTATAATGTATAGTCAGGACTGAGAACTTTTGCTGTAGCCCATGGATGAGGAGTATTGACATCACCTGGTATCTTGATAGAAATGCAGACTCCCAGGCCCCATAAGACCTCCTGAATGCAAATCTGCTCTCTAAGATTCCCAGTTGGATGCATATTAAAGTTTGGGCAGTATCATTGGAAATAAGGTCAATGATCCCTTCACCCAAAGAGAACTATTTTAACTCTCCTTATGGCACCCACTTGACAACTAAACCCTGAATCCTGTCAGCAGTGCCTAGGGCTAGGGGTCCAAATGATCAAAATACACCCCTAGTCAGAGGCTCACCCATCCCCCTCACTAGGCTCCCAGTCCACTAAGCCTCACAAATAATGATTCTTCAGAACAGAACTGCTAACAGCACCTAAACAAAGGCATTTCTAATAATCTTTCCACACACAGCTTTCTTGTCAGGTTGGTCTTAGACTAGTAATTGCTGTTGTTGCTGTTATTAGCTGCCATCTAGTTGATCCCAACTTATGGTGACTCCAAATCATGGTGAAACCATACACAACAGAACAAAACATTGTTGCAGATTGTACCTTTGTGACCCATAGGGTTTCCATTGGCTGATTTTTGGAAGTAGATCACCAGACCTTTCATCCTAGTCTCTTTCAGTCTGGAAGCTCCACTAAAGCCTGTTCAGCATCATAGCAACACATTACAGACAGGAGGTAACTGAACATAAAGTGCATTGACCAAAGAACCCAAGGCTCCTGCATGGAAGGCAAAAATTCTACCACTGAACCGCCACTGTCCCTGTTCTTAACTGAATACTAACTAAATGACAAGTAATTTATAAACACTGGTAGTTTAATGAGTAGGCCTGGTGGTACAGTGGTTAAAATGCTTGGCTGCAAAGAGGGTATTCAGGTGGCCAACAAACATACAAAGGAATGTTCACAATCATTAACCATTAGAGAAATGCAAATCAAAACAACAATGAGATAAAATCTCGTCCCAGCACTAATAGCAAAGTTTAACAAGACAGAAAATAACAAATGCTGACAAGGATGTGTGGAGATTGGGACTCTCATACACTGCTAGTGGGACTGCAATATGGCAATACCTTAAAAAGTTGGAATTAGAAATGCCATTTAATCTAGCAATCTCATTACTAGGTATATATCCTAAAGAAGTGAGAGCCAGGACAAGAACAGATATATGCCCACTTATGCTATCGTCCCAGCCTCACAAATAAATTCTCCCTCACAAACTATTTTAAACAGCAAAAGGATGGAAACAACCTAGGTGCCCATCAACAGAAGAATGGATAACCAAACCATGGTACATACAAACAATGGAATACTATGCAACCCTAAAGAATATAGAATCTGCAAAACACCGCATAACATGAACTTGGAGGACATTATGCTGAATGAAATAAGTCAATCACAGAAGGACTAATATTGTATTAGTTCATTATTGTAAAAGTCAAGGAAAGGTTTATATACAGAAGGAAACGTTTTTTGTTGGTTACTTAGGAGTGGGAAGGGAAAGGAGGAAATACTGCAAAAATAAAAAATAAAATTATCCAGCAAAAAAAAATCTAAAAAAGCGCTTGGCAGATAATTGAAAAGTCAGCAGTTCAAACCCATAAGCCTCTCCACAGAACAAAGATGCTTTCATAAAGATTACAGCCTTGGAAAGCCTATGCAGCATCTCTACTGTGTGCTTTAGGGTCTCTATGATTCGGAATGACTCGACAACAACAGGTTTGTATTTTGATCAGTTTAATTGTGCTATTATCCTTCATAAAATAGGTTGTATTAGTCCCATTTTATAAATGTAGAAACTGAGGCTCAAGTTAACAGCCCAAGGCCATGAGCTAGTATGTGGCAGACCCCAGAGGACTGATTCCATAAGTCCCAACCTAAACCCTTTTGTGGTGCTATCTATACCATGCCTTTTCCATAAAAAAAAAAAAAAAAGCAGTGAAGGAACTTCAAAAATCCGACTCAGAAATTCCAATGTTCTAAGAAGAAAATGTAAATACACCAGCATTCCTGAGACCACTAACCTGGGAGAAGGGTTCTACATAAGCAAAGAATACCTATGGGAATATGTGCGTGATGCATTAATGTAATGATTATTCCTCCCGCCTGGGCTCTAACTATATTTTTATTAGGATGCTTTACATATTCTTTAGCTTCTTTAAAATGCTAAGCTTACTCTGAGTACCCAAATGTGCCAAAAATCTAGGCAGTATGTTTATAGGAAGTGAAATCTCCCTCACAAAATAACTCCCAGAGGCCTGAATTAGTAGTTTGTATTGTAAGGAGGTGAAAATCCACATCTCTCTCAGGAATGCAACTGACATAAAAATCAAACCAAACTAAATTTATGAAGGGAATTCTGAGGTTGCGTTGAAGCCTCATCCTGTGGCCTGAATAGTTATGATCATGGACCTGTTCTAAGGTTCGTGCCAGGCTCCTCTATGGCTGAGGTTAAGATTGTCCATGGTTGGGGCCCTGGAAAGTTTGGTGGCTCTGTCTGTGGCCAGGGTCACAGGTCAGCTAGTGGCGGGAATCAGGGCTCAAACTATGGCCAGGACTTGAATTCATCTACTGACCAAATCTCTACCCAGGGCTAAGCCAATGAGTTGCCGTCAAGTTGATTCTGACCCATGATGACCCCGTGTGTGTCAGAGTAGGAATGTGCTCCACAGTGTTTTCAGTGGCTGATTTTTTGGAAGTAGATCCCAGGACTTTCTTTCAAGGAGAGTCTGGGTGCACTGAAATTGCCAGCTTTTTCATTAGCAGCCTAGTGCATTAACCACTTGTAGCACCCAGGAACTTCTAGCCAGGGACAGAACCTATATATGAAAGAAGGTTTAATAAATTACTTTCTGTCTTCAAACTCACTGATTTTGAGGATCACAGAGTCTTCTAGTTGGGTTCATTGTTAATGATGTTTATAATTTACTTTCAAATACTTCAGCAAAGATAGTAAATTAGTTTTAGGGACAATTGCTCTAATTGAGAATCCAAGGTCCAGAGGTCATGAGTTAACATGCACACCTATGAGGAAACTCATACTTCAGAAGCAACAGTTATAAGCACCTCTGTTTATTGTATTTTAATCAACAGCTGAGACTCTCCAAATTAGCATATTGTAGGTCAGAGATGTTTTTATTGGTGAAAATATTGGCCTGTTGGCTAACAAGATGAATCTTACACATGAGTTTATATTGGTTCAATGAAGGGTGTTAGGACATGTGGATTGGCTAAAAGTGTTTTGGAGATAGTACTCAACATTTGTATGAACAAGTTATAAGAATCTAGGGAGGCCTGAGACCTTTCCCTTGTGGTGGAGTTTTAGGTTTGGACATCTGGTTCAGAGGCTTTCTGCTTGTCTGATGTTTGCAACAAGCACAGACTCCTAGTTCTGGAATTTTCTAGTGTTTGTCTCCAGTGATCTTTTCATGTAAGATGTGGCCAGACGTGAAGAAGGGAAAGCTGGGACTCCATTGAGTTTAAGAAACAGGTTGTGGGAACTGCTTTGCTCACGAAGGGGGTCCCTGGGTGGTGCAAATAGTTTGCTTTCGACTACTAACCTAAAGGTTGGCAGTGCAAACACACCCAATAGTGCCACAGAAGGTGATCTGCTTCCGTAAAGCTTACAGCCAGGAAAACCTTATAGAGTAATTCTACTCTGTAGCATGTAGGGTAGCCATGAGTCCAACTCAATGGCAATGGGTTTGTTTTTTTGGTTTTTTTTTTTTTTCATTTGCTTATGAATAAATGTCTGAGTGTGTGATGGAATTGGGTCTGAGACTCACATTATACAACCTGGGAGCAAAATTGTGGGGGCTAGCTAACTCTCAGCACCTCAAACTTCTTTGGCAGACACTTCAGATTTCCTGTGATCAGTTCCCCACTTCCTGAGCTCCGGTACTGGAGGAAAAACCTCTAGGTAGCTCTGTCCATCAAATTCGTCATCTTTTCTGAATTCCTTTTTTTAATTCATATTTTTTTTCCTCTTCAGAGAGGCACTCTAGTGGCATAGTGGGTGAGGCATTTGGACGCTAACCAGAAGCTCAGTGGTTCAAGCCCACCACCTGCTCTGTTGGGGGAAGATGAGGCAATCTACTTCTCTAAAAATTTATAGCCTTGAAAACTCCATTGTTGTTGTTGTTATGTGCCGTCGAGCCGAACCCAACTCATAGCGACTCCTCCTTGGGTTTCCGAGGCAGTATCACTACGGAAGTAGATTGCCCCATCTTCCTTCTGAGGAGTGGCTGGTGGGTTT
>NW_006921601.1:8324013-8324787 GCF_000298275.1 Orycteropus afer afer | reverse complement strand
AGCTGGTGGGTTTGATCCACCAATCTTCTGGTTAACATCCAAATGTCTTACTCACTACACCACCAGAGTTCCACCAGATGAATAAAATAAGTGTTAAAGTAGATGTTAATTCTAACCACTCAGGGTCCTAAACAACTTCTCAGAGCTACCCATGAGTTCTCTACAGGAGCAAAACTAGCAAACTGTATATATGAATATATATAGAGAGATTTATTTAAAGGAAATGGCTCAAGCAACTGTGGTAGCTGTTGTTTTTGTTGTTAGGTGTGGTCAAGTTAGCTCCAACTCACAGTAACCCTACGTACAACAGGACGAAACACTTCCCAGTCCTGCACCATCCTTACAGTATTTGCTATGCTCGAGCCTATTGTCACCATCACTGTGTCAATCTACCTTGTTGAGGGTCCTCTTTTTTCACTGACCCTCTACTTTACCAAGCATGATATCTTTCTCCAGGGACCGATTCCTTCTAATAAAATGGCCAAAGTAGGTGAGATGAAGTCTGGCTATTCTCACTTCTAAGGAGATTCTAGCTGCACTTCTTCCAAGGTAGATTTGTTCTTTCTTTTGGCAGCCCATAGTATTCTCAGTATTCTCCACCAACACCACAATTCAAATGCATCAATTCTTCTTCAGTCTTCCTTATTCATTGTTCTGCTTTCACATGTGCATGTTGTTATTGTTGTTAAGTGCCGTCGAGTCGTTTCCGACTCATAGCGACCCCATGCACAGCAGAACGAAACACTGCCCGATCCCTCACCAGCCCCACAATCC
>NW_006921601.1:8301911-8312197 GCF_000298275.1 Orycteropus afer afer | reverse complement strand
ACAGTGGATGTGTATACTGTGCTAGGGGAAAAAAGGCCCCAGATTCAAACATATTCTATAGAGACCCTTTTATTAAGCCTTAAACAGGACAAAAACAAAACAAATGTAATTATCTCAAATGAAGGAAACCGTCAGCATATGTCCAATACAGAGCCTGATGGATTCCATTGAATCATAGCCATGGTTTTCATTATATATGATAGAAAACAAAGGAAATCATTATAAGATCATGATTGGTGCCAGGTCAATCTATCACTGTCACAAGTGGGACTACAGAAGTGGGGAAAGGACCACAACAGAGATACACAATTGCAGGTTAAAAGCTTACAGGATTGGTTCTGGGGCTTTAACTACCCGGCTACGTGGTGCTCAGGGTATGACTCATGATCATGTGGCTCAGAGTCATATTCACAAGGACCCCAGCCTTTAAATTAGATAGCATTCCACTATTTTCCATAAATCATTAAGGACATGCCTAGTCAGGTTCCCTAGTTGTTTATGTGGGCAGCATAGTAGTTAATCTGTTTTCAACCACACTCTTCCTGAGGGTGAAGCTGAGTAGAATCCAAACTCAGTCCCTATCCTGTCTATTACCTTGGTTGGAGGCAGATAAGTAAATATGATAACTCAGTTCCTTAAGAGCTGAGCTGAATTGAAGTGAAGCTCAATTCACAGGTGTTCTCCATCTTATCACCCATCCTAGCTGGAAACAGGTGAATAGATATGTTAATGAGTTTCCTTAAAGTTGTTTTTCAGAAAGCAAGTTGAAATTGACTTTGGCCTGTGAACATGTGCAGTGAGGTAAATGGGAACAAAGTTGCTCGGAACTGACATGTTCTCCTCTGCCCAAGTCCTGATCAGCTGATGGCAGCAAGTCAGCATGACTCATCCAGTGCACAAGCACGTTGTTGTTGTGAGGTGCTGTTGAGTCGTTTCCAACTCATAGTGACCCCGTGCACAGCAGAACAAAACACTGCCTGATCCCGCGCCAGCTCCATGATCCCTGCTATACTTGAGCCCATCTTGGCAGCCACTGCATTAAAAATTGACTGTCCCTTTAAACTGAGGCAAAGGAAGCCTCAGCCAATCCCCAGTTAATTCACATCCAAATTTCTGAAATTTTTATGAATATGCATAAGCCCTTCTCCTGAACTTTACAAAAACTGTATCTCAACCTCTACTCGGGGAGTCAGATTTGGATACTGGCCCCTGTCTCCTTGCATTGACGCTTTGCAATAAATATATTTTTTCTCTCCTCTTAATCACTCAGGAGCCCCCTGGTGGTATAGTGCTTAAGGCATATGACTGCTAACCAGAAGGCTGGCGTTTCAAACCCACCAGCCACTCCTCAGAAGGAAGATTGGGCAATCTACTTCTGTAGTGATACCTCCTCGGAAACCCAAGGAGGGGTCGCTACGAGTCAGATCTGACTCCATGGGAGTGAGTTTGGTTTGGTTTGGTTCTTAATCACTCAGTGTGTAAACTAGTTTGTTGTGATCGCACACTGGGCAGGGACCCACATTCAGTCTGCCTTCAAGGGCAAACTATCCCTCCCTGGCCTTACCGCCACCTTGTCTGAGCATAGCCACATTGCTGGGTTAATGGTCAGAAAGAACTCAAATGGCATCTAAACTTATGTCAAGAGTCACAGCACAGTGCAGTAAGGGCTCCCATGGTAGACCACAGCCTTCCACAAACCAAGTGCTTTAGAGTTTAAGCTCTATGCAGTACACACAGCCCTCCAGTCCACAGAGCTCTTTTCCCTCACACTGTCTCACTCACATCTTACTCTAATCCATCATTATTCACCCCTCCACCTCCATTGTATAAGAATAAAAAAGAATCTGAGGATCAGATCCTGTTAGTGTGGGATAGAGCCCATTCCTCAGACCCCTTTCCAGTGCAGTGGTTATCAGCAGACTCTCTATTCCCCAGGTTCAAATCCAAGCTCCACCACTTATCAATTCTGCAAGTTGGGTATATTATTTAATCTCTTTCTGCTTCAATTTTCTCAACTTGAAAATGGTAATAATAACAGTGCTTATCTCACAGGGTGTTGTGAAAATTAAATGGGTTAATAATACACACAAAGAACATAGTAAGTACAATGTTAAGTATTAACTACACATTCAGCACAAATGGTTAAGCACTGGACTACTAACTAACAGACTGGTGGTCCAAACACACCCAGAGGCACCTCAGAAGGCAGGCCTGGGCATCTGCTTCCAAAAGGTCACACAGCCTTGCAAACTCTATGGAGCACAGTTCTGCTCTGCACACATGGGGTTGCCAAGAGTCAGAATCAACTCAATGACAGCTAACAACATCTTTAACATTAACACTGATCCAGAATTCCAGCAGATTCTTCCTGAATATGTCTTGCCTTTCTCTCATTCTTGGTCTCCCTCTATTTCTCCTTGTACCCTCAACAATTAGTTCCCACTAGCCACCTCCCCCTTGGAAGGAAGATGGGGCAACCTACTTCCGTAGTGATACTGCCTCAGAAACCCAAGGAGGGGTCACTATGAGTCTGTCCGACTCAATGGCATATTACAACAACAACAAAGCCACCTCCTATCACCCACATCTAGCAGGACAGAATATCAGAAGACTCTGTGAGAAAATTACCCTGTCTTTGTGTTCAAAAGCTGCCCTTTACAACTTCAGTTTTTAAACATTCAGGACAAAAGAGTTAGTTGTCTCCTTTAAAAGCCCAGCTTTGAATTAAAAAGAAAGCTCTCCAGTGAGAAGCTGCATTGACTCTGCTTCCTAGCAGCAGCAAGGGATTATCAGCAAAGAACCATATTGCATTCTTAATTGCAAAACCATCCCCAAGGCCAAAGTCTGATCTGAGCTGAGTGGCCGATTTGGGCCCTCAAACAGCTACTACTTCCAAGTTCTGCAAAAGACATTGTGGGTGCAGTAAAGAGGATATTTACAGGAGCGCCATTCTGTGACACTCAGGAGTAAGAGGTGAATTACACACTCTGGTGTTTGCTTGACCTGTGACCTCATAGGACCATGATCTTTGGATGCATAGAAGAATTACATTAGGGAAACAGAAAACACAATCTGGAAGGGAATAGTTCCTAGAACCCTAGAGTTGACCCAGCTACTGACTCTGCCCAGGTGCATATCAAGCTTTGCCTATCAGGAAAATCAAATAAAGGTATTAAGTTTGCCTAGACCACTTCCATCTATCAGCTTGTAAATTTTGTGAAAGGAGCAGAAGCAACTTGTAGAAGTTCCTTCAACCTCTCTTCGTTATGCTTAGTGCCTTGAGCACAGTTGGGGACTCTGAAAATGTTTGATGAATGAATTTCTCACAGGTTAATAACCCACTCATTCCATTTGTGAAATTAACATTCAGGGACTCTTTCAGGGTGGCTGGTGGGATGTGATTGGTTGAAGGCCTAACACACTTAAATGCCCTCTTCTCCAGCTGTGAAGGAATGAGTATTCTTCAGAAAACTTATCTAAAGCTTTTCAAGTAGAGATACTCAAAGCTTAAATGGCTTAGCAGCTTCTGGCTGATATCTATCAGCAAATGAAGCTTTTCAGAATCCCAGTGGGGCATCCAACTAAAGGAATGGAGGGCAATATCTTGCAAGGACATGTTTCCTATGAGTTTTCAGGAGCTTCCTAAATAGGATGGACTATGAACTGCATAAAATAGCTATCTCTTACTCACACTGTCAGGAAAAGCATCAGATCCTTCAGAAACTCAACTAACTCACCCATGTTGTCTCAGCTCCTTCTGGATTCAGCAGTCTCTAAAAGGGAAAAGACTGTCCAAACACGGACCCCCATCTCTTGCCTGGACCACTACTGTCAACTTCCTTTCTAGGCTACCTGTCTCTGTCCCTCATCCAATCATCTTCCCCGTGCTTCTAAATCACAGATCTTGCCATGTCAGTTTCTTTAATACCATTAACGGCTCCTCATTGCCTTCAAGATAGAACAAAGATTCCTCAAATTGCTATGCAAAGCCCTGAGAAAAGGATGGAGAGGGGGGTGCCATCCTCAACTGACCTCAAACTTCATAAGGGGAAGATAGAATCACCATCAGTAGTCCAAGGCTTATTCCTATGAGGCATGCCACCATCCTTCAGCTTTTTTACCAACTCTGACACCAATTGTCCCTCCCATGGCACTCACTACTTTTCTGCTGGGTTTGACAATTTGTTGCAATGGCCACACAGAACTCAGAGACAATAGTCATGATTATGGGGTTTATTAGGGAAGTAACAGGCGGGAGCTCTGGTAGCATAGTGCCTAAGGCACTTGACTGCTAACCAGAAGGCTGGCAGTTCAAACCCACCAGCCACTCCTCGGAAGGAAGGTTGGGCAATCCTACTTCAGTAGTGATACTGCCTCGGAAACCCAAGGAGGGGTCGCTATGAGTCGGGTCCGACTCGACGGCACATAACAACAACAACAACAGGCTACAGTTCAAGTTCAGGAACATGCTCAGGATACAATTCCTGCATCACGACAGTCTCTGCTCTGCTATGCCCTCAGGCATGCCTCTCTGGCTCTTGGCCTCTCACTTGGCCTCTACCCTACTCCGGCAAGTGTTACAAAGTTCTTTTAACTCTGCCAACAGGGACATCTATGTGCACCCCACTGTGCCAGCAAGCCTCCCACCCAAAAGCACACAGCTTTCTCACTCAGTGGACTGGCAAACCCGCCACTCTGTCTTGTGTGTCTTGGTTCCTCTGCCAGGCATCTCAGCCATCTCTCTACCAAGGAGGTCCAGTGCAGGGATCTCTGGTCCAATGATGCATTCCATTGCACCTTGCAGCTCTTCTCTCTTGATGGCCGTGAGATCCCCACTTCTACCTCTAGGAGGGGAGGGCTCATTTTAAGCCTAGCAGAATGGCAAAACTAACCAATCCCCACATTAGAGTTCTATACACCTTATTTGCATAGCCCCATCCAGTAATCTGGTGGGAGTCACAAAGACTGGTTAGAAAAGCCATACCAAGTAATTGACTGCACCAGAGTCTCTATTCAGGTCTTATATGCAGTTCTTACTGATAAATCCATAAATCAGTTGCCATGGAGTCAATTCCAACTCATGACAACCTCATGTGTGTCAGAGCAGAACTATGCTTCATAGGGTTTTAATGACTGATTTTTCAGAAGTAGATTGTCAAATCTTTCTTCCAAAGCATTTCTAGTTTGACTGTGTATTTGAGCTTAAATTCTAAACACTTGGTTTGTGGTAGGCTGCAGTCTACAGTAGGAGATTTAACTCCATTTTGAGTTCAGATGCCATTTTAGTTCTTTCTGATCATTAAACTAGCAATGTGGCTATACATAAACATATCTGGGACAAACCTTGGTGAGGTGGTTTGCCTTCAGGAAGAGTGTGGTTGAAAGTAGATTATGCTTACACAAAGAAGTAGGGAGCTTGCCTGAGTGTGTCTTTATCTAATTTAAAGTTTTGGGTCCTAGTATTGTCTTATAGCCAACTTGTGGCTATGACTCAGGTCACATGGTCACAAGTCATACCCTGACCAGATGGTCAAGCCCCAGAACCCAATCCTGTAACCCTTTTTAATCTTCAGTTATGTACATATCCCAGTCATGATCTTTTCCCCTGCTTCTGTAGTCCTGCCTCCAACAGAGATGGGTTGACCTGTCACCAATCATGATTTTGTGATCATTCTTTTGTACAATGATTGTGATTCAGTGGACCATTAGGCTTCTTGTATGGTATACATGTTAATGGTTCCCCTTATCTTGTGTGACTGTGTTTGTTTTGTCTAAGTTTTGTCTAAGGCTTAATAAAAGGGTTTCTATAGAATGTGTTTGAATCTGGGGTCTTTTTTTCCCTAGCACAACTCCAATCTTTCAGTTAGCAGTCAAGCACATTAACTGTGTGCTCTGCTCAGGGACTTCCAATAAAGCCCTATCAGCTGTTAAAATAGTGAAATGGTTCTGTGCTCCCCAGTGACTTTCCACCATCAGCTAGCCAGCTCCCTCACCCATGTGTCTCCTGGTTAAAGCCCTGGTGAGAGACATAGTGCCCCTGAAGGCAAATGCTGGACTGAAGCCCCTGACACAGAGAAGAATCCTCCAGAGTTGTCTCTGTATAGATAGTTTTGGAAACTGCAGTTTCTGTAGTGTGCCACACTGGTCATTGAATGCAATATTTTGAATGTAACTCCTGCCTCAGTCAACTTTACTAGACTTGTTGTTGTTGATGTGTGCTATCAAGTTCATTTTTAATTTATAGCAACCCTATGTGACAGAATACAACAACCAGATAGGGTTTTCTTGACTGTAATCTTTATGGAAGTAATCACTAGGTCTTTCTCTCTCTCAGAGCCACTGGTTGGGTTTGAATCATGAACCTTTCAGTTAGCAGCCAAGCACTTAACCATTACACCACCAATGCTCCTACCTAGACTTATTGTTCACAATTCCTTCTTTCAGTAGTTTACTGAATGAATTAAAGAATGCTGAATGAATGGATAATACATGACCTAGCACTTGCTGTCTTGCCCAGCCTCATGATGAAGGAAGGGCATGTTAGTGGTTTGGAGGACACACAAATAAGGTGTCATCCATAGTGACCATAGAGATGGTCATTCAGGCAGGGCCTATCCTAGGTGGGTATACCATGGCCAAATTCTCAGTCATCCAAGTTCAGAAAGTATACTTTTTCAGTGCATCTCAAAATTATTAAGCATTCAAGGGCAACCTCACATAATCCAGGCTCAAAAGACTCTAGTACAAAATGAGAATGCCAACCTAACTATTTATAAAAGTGACTAGAGTGCTACTGTCTCTTAATCAGGGGTGTCACTTAAGAACCTTTCAGTACCAAGAGACAGAAATCCTAATTCAAAATGACTTATGCACAAAGGGAATTTAATGGCTTTCAAAGTTTGAAAGGTCCAGGTCTAAATTCAAGGCTAAACTTCATGGCTGGATCCAGGCTTCAAATGGTATCATCATGCCTCATGAAATAGAAAAATAATAGAAAGAATCAATAAGACGAGAAGTTGGTTCTTTGAAAGATTAATAACATCTACAAACTACTGGCAAATTTAACAAAGGAAAGGAGAAGATACAAATAACAAGAATAAGAAATGAAATGAGTGACATCACAATAGAACCAATCAAAATAAAAATAACAATATCAGTATACATTGAAGAACTGTATGTACTCCAAAAAATCTGTGCAACCTAGAAGACATGGACAGATTTCTAGAAACATGTTAGTTACCTAAACTAACACAGACTGAGGTAGAAAACTTGAACAGATCCATAAGAAAAGAAGAAATTGAACAGGTTATTAAACAACTATGAAAAAAGAGAAGTCCTGGCCCAAACAGCTTCACTGAAGAATTCTAACAAGCTTCAGAGAAGAGATAACCAATCCTACTCAAACTATTCAAGAACATAGAAAAGGGTGGAATATTCTCAAATTCATTTTATGAAGCAAGCATAATCCTGATACCAAACCCAGGCAAAGATGTCACTAGAAAGGAAAACTACAGACCAATATTTCTCATGAATATAGATGTAAAAATCTTCAACAAAATGTTAGCCAATAGAATCCAAAACTATATTAAAAAAAAAAAAAAGTACACCATGACCAAGTGGGATTCATACCAGATATGCAAGGATAGTTTAACATTAGAAAAACTATCAATGCAATCAATCACACACATAAAACAAAGGGAAAGAAGCACATAATCATATCAGTTGATGCAGAAAAGACATTTGATAAAATCCAACACCCATTCTGGATGAAAAAAGAGAAAAACTCCCAGCAAAATAGGAATTGAAGGGAAATTCCTCAACATAATAAAAGGGATATATACAAAACCAACAACCAACGTTATTCTCAATGGAGAGAGACTGAAAGCATTTCTCTTGTGAACAGGAACAGACAAAGATGCCTTCTATCACCATTTCTATTCAACATTGTATTTGAAGTTCCTAGCCAGGGCAATAAGGCAAGACAGAGAAATAAAACATATCCCAATTGGCCAAGAAAAAGTAAATCTATCTCTATTTGCAGATGATATGGTCCTATATATAGAAAAACCAAGAAACTCATCATGAAAACTACTGGAACTAATTGAAAGATTTAGTATAGTGGCAGGATACAAGATCAACATACAAAAATTAATTTGATTCCTCCACATCAATAAAGAGAGCTCTGAAAAGGAAATAAGAAAAACAACATCATTTATAATAGCTCCCAAAGAGATAAAATACTTGGGAATAAATTTTACCAGGGACACAAAAAACCTGTAGAAAGAAAACTACAAAGCACTACTTCAAGAAACCATAATAGATCTACATAAATGGAAGAACATACCATAGTCATGGATAAGAAGACTGAACGTTGTGGAAATGTCAATACTACCCAAAGCAATCTATAGATTCAATGCAATTGTGATCCGAATTCCATCAACACTCTTTAAGGACATAGAAAAACCAATTACTAATTTCATATGGAAAGGCAAGGGACCTCAGATAAGTAAAGAACTACTGAAGAAGAACAAAGTAGCAGGTCTCACATTCCCCAATCTCAAAACCTACTATTGTTGTTGTTGTTGTTGTTGTTGTTATGCGCTGTTGAGTCTGACCCGACTCATAGTGACCCCTCCTTGGGTTTCCGAGGTGGTATCACTACGGAAGTAAATTGCCCCATGTTCGTCAAAACAGCCTGGTACTCGTAGAATGGCAGGCACATAGACCAGAGGAACAGAATTGAGAATCCAGAAACAGATCCACCCACCTATGGACAGCTGATCTTTGACAAAGGGCTGAAACCCATTAAATGGGGACGAGATGGTCTTTTTAACAAATGATGCTGGAAAAACGGGATATCTATTTGCAGAAAATGAAACAAGATCCATACCTCACAACATACACAAACACTAACTTAAGATGGATCAATGACCTGAATGTAAAACCTAAAACTATAAAGTTCACCAAAAAAAAAAATAGGGGAAAACTTTGGGGCCCTAATTTATGACATAAATAGACTATCAAACATAACCAAAAATGGAAAAACAGATGACTAGGGCCTTCTAAAAATTAATTCTTATGTGCATCAAAAGACTTCACCAAAAGAGTGAAAAAGAGAACCTATAGATTGGGGAAAAGCATTTGGCAACAACATACCAGACAAGAGACTTATCCCTAAAATGTGTGGAAAACCTCAATACCTCAACATCAAAAAGACAAAGAATCCAATTAGAAAATGGGCAAAGGACATGAACAGACACTTCACCAAATAAGACATTCAGGCGGCAATTAACACATGAAGAAATGCTCACAATCATTAGCCATTAGAGAGATGCAGATCAAGACAACAGTTAGATATCATCTTACCCCAGCAATAATAGCAAAGTTCAACAAGACAGAAAACAGCAAATGCTGGCAAGAGTGTGGAGAGATTGGAACTCATATATTGCTGGTGGGACTGTAAAATGGTACAAACACTGTGGAAAATGGTATGGCACTTCCTTAAAAAGTGAGAAATAGAAATACACTTTGATCTAGCAATCTCACTACAAGGAATAAATCCTAAGGAAATGAGAGCCAGGATGTGAATAGATATATGTAGCATAGCAGACATGAATAGATATATGTAGCACAGCGGCTAAGGCACTTGACTGCTAACCAGAAGGCTAGAGGTTCAAACCCACCAGCTACTCCTCGGAAGGAAGATGGGGCAGTCTACTTCCGTAGTGTTACTGCCTAGGAAACCCAAAGAGGGGTCGCTGTGAGTTGAGTCCAACTCAACGGCACATAACAACAGCAACAACAACATGTTCATCACAGGAGTTCTGGTGGTGTAGTGCCTAAGGCATTTGACTGCTAACCAGAAGGCTGGTGTTTCAAACCCCCCAGTATATTGGGCAATATACTTCTATAGTGATACCACCTTGGAAATCTAAGGAGGGGTTGCTATGAGTTGGATCCAACTCAATGGTAGTGAGGTTATTTGTTTGTTTTTTGGGGTTTTTTTTGGATGTTCATCACATACAATTCACGACAGCAAACAGATGGAAACAACCTAAGTACCCACCAACGGATAATGGATAACCAAACTATGGCATATACATACAATGCAATACTATGCAACATTAAAGAATAATGAAGAATCCATGAAACACTTCATAAAATGAATAAACTTGGAGGATATTATGCTGAGTGATATAAGTCAATCACAGAAGGAAAAATATTGTATGAGTCCCTTATTAGAAAAAGTCAAGGAAAGGTTTACACATGGGAAAAAAAAAAAAAAA
>NW_006921601.1:8279899-8301126 GCF_000298275.1 Orycteropus afer afer | reverse complement strand
CAAACACCTTGAGGGAGTATCACTGGGTCTGCAGGCTCAGGGCCACTGTCACTGGGGACATTAAGCTCAATTGGCATAACACACTACACAAAAACATTGTTCTATGTCCTACTTTGGTGAGTCGCAACTAGAGTCTTAAAAGCTTGAGAGTGGCCATCTAAGATGCAGCCACTCCAATATAGATAAGATTGGTGTCTCCTGGTCTGGAGCAAAGAAGAGTGAAGAAAATGAAAGATGCATGGAAACAATTAGTCCCAGGGACTGATGTACCATGGAAACCTCAGCCTACCTGACCAGAAGAACTAGGTGGTGCCTGGCTACCAATATCAACTACTTGGGAAGGGATCAGAATTAGAGATCCTGGATAGAGTGGGAGAAAAACTCAAAATCATAAAAAAGATCATGCTTACTGGTCTGATAGAGACTGGTGAAACTCTCAAGACTATGGCCCCTAGTCTTCGAGCTTAGAATTGAATTCACTCCTGTGGCTTCCAGCCAAACAATAGACAGGCCTACGAGGTGAACATTTACACCAGGTAGGTACACTCCTTAGAACAATCAACCATGGGAGAACAGAAGGCACCACTTGCTCAGGCAGATAGCTCAGGAGGCAGGAATGCGTAGGAAAGAAGGACACAGGGAAAGGTAATCACAGGCAAGAAGTAGAAAGAAAATGTATTACATTGTGGGAATTTCACTTAATGTCACAAAACAAAGTGTGTATGAACAGTTGACTGGAAAGAGAATTTGCTCTACAAATTTTCACCCAAATCACAAGTTAAAAAAAAAAAAAAAAACTTCATAAAAAAAGCTTTTTTTTTCTCTATTCTGATATCGTAAGATTTTTTTTTCTCTATTCTGATATCGTAAGATCATTTGCTTATAACTTCTGATAGTATTATAATTTTACATTCTCTTAATTGAAGCTGATCCACCTGGAATTTATTTTTGTACATAGTTGTTGTTGGTGTTAGGTGCCATTGAGTCAGCTCTGAGTCGTAACGACACAATGTACAACAGAACAAAACACTGTCCAGTCCCGCACATCCTCACAATCCTTGCTATGCTATGTAGCGTATATAGTAATAGACTGTTCCAACTAGATAATTATTTAATGAAAGAAGGAAAAGAAACCTTTAGCCTGCTACTTGATTTCAACTTATGGTGACCTCATGTGTTTTAGAGCAGAACTGTACTTCGTAATTTGTTCAATGGCTGCGTTTCTGGAAGTACATTGCCAGACCTTCTTCTAAGATGCCGGTACCTTATCTTCAACCTCTAGCCTTTTGCTTAGTAGCTGAGCACTTAATTGTTTACGCAACCCAGGGATACTGATAAGTTGATTCTACCCCACATATTAAAGTGTGGGTGCTTTCTGTTCTGCCCTGAAGTCCTTGTTGTGTCAGGAAGCAACTTTCTATACAGACTGGTGGGTCATTTTGGAACTGTTCATTTTTTTCAGTTGGTCTATTAGGTATTCTTATAATGATACTGTACTGTGTGATAGTTATAGTTACATTTGTAAAATAAATACATATTCACATAATTTAATATATGATCTGCATGTATAAGCCCATGCCTTATTCTTTAGACTATCTTGAGTATTTGTGGACATTTGCAAAGACATATACATTTTTAAAGACTTTTGTGTGTTTTGAAAAAATAAAATTGTTTGGAATTTTATGGAAGTGCGTTGGAAATACTGATCTATTTGTCTAAAAGCATGTACTATCATTTCATTTATTTCAGTCTATTTGGATGTCATTTAATAAAGTTTTATAATTTCCTCCTTATGACTTATTTTTAATTATACTCATTTTTGATACCTTTTATCCTTACTAAAAATATACGTTGTCTGTTAAAAATTAATTTCTCAACTGCTTGATGCTAGTGTATGTAAGTGAAATTTTAAAAATAAAACTTACTTTGATATTTAAAGAAAAAGTATCATCAGGTCTCAATTTTTTCCATCTCTGGGCTCCCACCATGAAAGGATTCCATCACGTTGGCTTCCATCTTAGGTTCACATCATGGCAAGATGTCTTCCAATTCCTTCAGGACCACATCTTCTCAGCTTCAGGTAAAAGTGAAAGATTCTCTCTTGGAAGCTCCAATAAGCATATTATTGTATCTCATTGGTTCTAATTAAGTCACCTATCCATCCCCAAACCAATCCCTATGGGCAGCAGAGGAATGTTATTTTCTGATTGTCTTATGCTCATGTCCCATGCTCTACCCATAAACATGCATTAGCACTTGAATTTTAAAGCACTTGATTTATAGAAGACTGTGGTCTATAGCAGGAGCCCTAACTCCATTTTGAGTCTTAGCATAACTTCAGATGCCATTTGAACCCTTTGTTACTTTCTCAGTGCTTGTTGACCATTAAACCAGCAATGTGGCTATGCTTCCACGAGGCTGGGGCAAGCCCAGGGAGGGGCAGTTTGCCCCCAGGGAGAGTGTGGTTGAAAGTAGACTATGCAGAAAGAGGCTCACATAAAGAACTTGCCTGGGCATTTACCAAAAGTAGCCAACCAGACACATGCTATCTAATTTAAGCTGAACATTGGGGGTCCTGGTATTGTCTTGTAACCACCTTGTGGCTATGACTCAGGGTTACATGACCATGAATCATACCCCTACCACCATGTTGTTGTTGTTGTTGTTATGTGCCATCGAGTCGGACCCGACTCATAGCGACCCTTCCTTGGGTTTCCGAGGCAGTATCACTACAGAAGTAGATTGCCCAACCTTCCTTCCAAGGAGTGGCTGGTGGGTTTGAACTGCAAGCTTTCTGGTTAGCAGTCAAGTGCCTTAGGCACTACACTACTCCCCCCTATCACCATGGAGCCAAGTACTCAAAACCCCAGAACTTATCCTATAACCTTTTTTAATTTGCAATTACTCACATATCCCAATCATCGTTCTTTCCGCACTTCTGTAGTCCACCTGTGATAGTGATGAACTGACGTGCTGCCAGTAATAATCTAGTGATGATTTCCATTTTTCTCTATCAAATAAAATGAACTCCCTGGCTGTGATACTGTGGATTCCATGGGCCTCTGTACTGTGTGCATGCTGACAGTTTCCCTCATCCAAACGATCACATTTGTTTTGTCTCTGTTCTGTCTAAGGCTTAACAAAAGGGTCGCTATAGAACATGATTGAATCTGGCATCTTTTTGTCCTAGCACAGCCAAAAGAGTTGGTGCCTCCTCCAAAAGTGCAAGGGCTGAAGGTAAGGGAAAGGGTGATTCCCCCGATGTAAATTGGATATGGTTCCACAATGCAGAGATACATGCTGGCAGCCAATCCAATAGATGCCCTCTATACCAGGACACCCCTCATAGCAGTGAGGAGGTCAAAATACTCTTCAGAAGGTTGTTTGGTGGGTCAGAGGAATATTAGGAAGAGGGGTGGTAGTGGTCATTTCCACTAAGATCCAGGAATTGTGCTCATCCCAAAATAGAAAATTTATCTCTAGGGGCATTTGCCCCCAGATCTAAAATTCCTTTTCCTGAGGTAGAGCTGGGGATAAACTATAACCATCCTCCTCTCTGAAGCTCAGTTTCTCTGGACCTCATCCGTTCTGCTGGCACATTCTATCTTTATTCAGAAAGGTTAATGTAACAATTCTACCCTGGGGCTATAGGTGAATCATTCTTCCTGATCTTACTCATCCTACACAGGTTTTCTTGACTTTGACTCATCTGCACTGATTTATAAATAAAATGCACTTCCATGTTTCCTTCTGCTTTTCTTACTCAACTCTCCCCAGCAGCCCAATAAGATATAGCAAGGTAGAGACGTCAATGCCTATTTATAGGTTTGCTAATGGAAGGTTCTTGGGTGATGCAGAATTAACGTGTTCAGTTGCTAATCAAAAGGTTGGAGGTTCAGTCTGCCTAGAAGCACCGTGGAAGAAAGGCCCATCAGTCTACTTCTGAAAAATCAGCCATTGAAAACCCTGTTGAGCACAGTTCTATTCTGAGCCACATGAGGTCACAATGAGTCAGAGACAACTCGATGACAACTGGTTTGCTTGATAAAAGAACCAAAAAACAAACCCACTGCCATCAGGTCAATTCTGACTCATTTTGACCCTATAGGACAGAGTAGAACTGACCCATAGGATTTCCAAAGCAGTAAATCTTCACAGGAGCTCTGGTAGCATAGTGCCTAAGGCACTTGACTGCTAACCAGAAGGCTGGCAGTTCAAACCCACCAGCCACTCCTCGGAAGGAAGAAGGGGCAATCTACTTCCATAGTGATACTGCCTTGGAAACCCAAGGAGGGGTCGCTATGAGTCAGATCCAACTCTTTGGCACATAACAACAACAACAAATCTTCACAGCAGACTGCTGCATCTTTCTACTGTGGAGTGGCTGGTGGGTTCAAATCACCAACCTTTTGGTTCGCAGCCAAGGACTTTAACCACTGTGCTACCAGGTTTCCTTTGATAAAAGAAAGGAGAGATCACATGATTTGCCCAGGTTCACAAGTTCCAAAGTCCCCACGATAAAGCCCTGGGCCAGTGCTTTTCACAAGAATGAAGCTACCTGTTGAGGTTTGTGAGTGGGTAATTGTCCAGTCTTCAACTCACCACTTAACTGTGTCAGAAAACTAACCCTTGCTTGTAGGTAAGGTGGGAACAAAAGGACTTATTTTTTAGCCACTCTCCAGGCAATTTCCTCCAACTCTCTGCTATCCTGGGCCCCTGAATTATCCTCAGAGGTACTGCCCTTGTCATTAATAGGCTACAGGGACAATTTCTCTTCACCCAGGACATGGGGCCCTTCTAGGCAAGCTGTCCCTGAGGACTGAGACAGCTCCTATCTAGATACAGTTGAGCTCAGATAAGGCAAGATGAATGGCAAACAATGTTTGGACAGACACTTGCCATTTGTTAGTGTGCTCTAGATCAATGGCTTCCAAAATTAAAACATTCTGTGTTTGTCAGGCAGAGGTGTGGGCTACAGGGGGCCTATCAGCCTTGTGATGGAGGAGTGGTGGCCCTTCTCATGTAAGCAAGGCTCCCTCCCATGTGGAAGTTCCCCAAAATAAGTCAGAGGCTGGAGCCAAGGGAAGTCCTGACATTTTGTAGTTGTTGTTAATTGCCATCAAGTCAACTCCGACTCTTAACAATTTGCACAACAGAACAAAACGCTATCCAGCCCTGTGTCATCCTTGCAGCTGCTGGCAAGCACAAATCCATTTTTGCAACCACTGCACCAATTCATCTCACAAAGGATCTCCCTTGTCCTCATTGGCCCTTTATTTTGCCAAACATGATGTCCTCCTCCAGTGATTGATCCTTCCTAATGACAGGTTCAAAGTAAACGAGTCAAGCAGCATTATGTTGTGATCTATAAAGTTCTCATTGGCTAATTTTTGGAAGTAGATTATCAGGCCTTTCTTCTTTGTCTGTCTTAATTTGGAAGTTCCGCTGAAACCTGTTCACCATGGGTGACCCTACTAGTATCCAAAGACACAGGGCTGGGAAGCGTTTTGTTCTTTTGTTCTGAAATACCAGTGACACAGCTTCTAGCATCACAGCAATGTGCAAATCACCACAGTACAACAGACCAACAGATAGATGGTGGAGTTGGAAGGTGTAGAGGCACAGACTCTGAGTTTCCTGGAAAATTGAGCACAGTCATGGGCATGGATATAAGGCTGAAACATACATGCCTCACTCAAAGGGAGAAAGAAAGCCCCACAAGGCAGCATCATTGTGGATGCCCCTGAATCCTCCTGCTCACCTGAATCACCTCCCAAATAAACATCCAAGTCCTTGTCTTCCAAGAATGTTTCTCTCTGTCTCTCTGTGCAATCTTTCTTCCTCTGAATTTCCTGCAGGATCACAGGGCTTTGTGAGCAGAGTGTACAAAAAGGCCCGCACCCTAGACATTTGGTTCCACCTAGAGTTGACTACAAATCACAGAGCTTTGCCACACTCTCCCTCTCTGCCTGCCCTTATTCTCACCTTGGACCTGGATTTACTAGTTAGAATTCCAGCATCAGACAGGTGATTTTCTCTTGATTGTCCTGGATCTGGTTAGCGCCAGCATCTGTATAAACACATGCTGCATGATATAATAGGAGCTCTGGTAGCTTAGTGCCTAAGGCACTTGACTGCTAACCAAAAGGCTGGTGGTTCAAACCCACCAGCCACTCCTCGGAAGGAAGATGGGGCAATCTACTTCCGTAGTGATACTGCTTCGGAAACACAAGAAGGGGTCACCATGAGTCAGGTCCAACTCGACGGCACATAACAACAACAACAACAAGCATGATATAGTAGAAAGAACATGGAGAGGGCTTGGCTTCCAGGAATAGCCTTAGCCATGTGGTCTTGGGGACAACATATATGCTTTCTAAACCTCAGTTTTCCCACCTCTAAAATGAGGAAGTATCCAAACCCATTGCATGGAGTTATGTCTATGAACAAGTGGGGAAATACACATGAAAACTCTATGCAAGCTACAAATTCTTCCATTGGTGATTTCAACCCATATCCAGCAGAACAGCCATATATATGTGTTGTTTATGGCTGTTGCTTGCTCTGATTGGTCGAAGCTTGTGTTATCCCTATTATTAAACATTTCAAAGATCACTTTCTGACTGCTCCTGATTAACAAACATCACTATTGACTGTACATCTTGCATCTCTTCCTTGGCAACAGTCAGCCAATCTCTCTGAGCAGTGAAATCATGGAGAGTCCTGGGGAGGGCCGTGGTCCCAGAGCTCTCCCCTAACCTGGCTGTGCTGTGCAAGAATGTGTCTAATGTAAGACATAGAAGGCATCCCTCAGGCTGATCGATCCCATTTCAAACGTGTAAAAACAGAGCACATTGTGCAAATATGCCACAAGCCTGGCTAGAAGACCCAGCCCTTTGCTAAGGAGTTCAGTATTTCATTTAGCTTAATTAAGCCTGTTTAAAGGGCTACTACATGCTCTCCTCCATCCATCCACACAGAGGCCCTCAGCAGAACTCGGCTAATTAATCAGAGGGCTGTGTGAGTGGGTGCCCTCCCACTGGTGGAGGAAGGCTAATTTCAGCTCTAGTCTAAGTAATTCAAGTCCTGAATAATCTTGGGAGGTTGGGGAAGGCAGGCTAGGGACAAACCAGGAACTGCTCAGGGTTGGGTCTGGGAAGAATATACTCATACCACCAAATGTAGCCTAACACACACAATGGGGGCAGGAGGATAAGCAAAGGCCCTAATTAACATTGTCTGCGTAGCCGTTGTCAATTGTGAGTTGTTCAAACTTACTGAAATCCATAGTGTCTGTCGGAGAATGATAAGACTTCTCAAGCCCTCAATTTTGCTTTGGAGTAGAGATGACTGAAAATCTGCCCTGTGTGATACTTATAATCAAAGGTAGACTCTGACTAAACTTGCCAAGGATTATCCTTCCATTTCCATCCCTTCCCCCAAATGTCAGCTCAGCTCTGAATCCTGACTGCATTAACCATCCTTTCTTCCTTTTCTTTAAAATTTTTATTGTGATTTGGGTGAGAGTTTAGAGCAAATTCATTTTCCATACAGCAGTTCATACACGTTTTGTTTCATGACATTGACTGCAATTCCCTACAGTGTAACAGCTCTCTTCCCACTTCCTCCCTGTGCCCTCTTCCCTGTGTCCTTTTTTTCTATGCATTCCTGCCCCCCAGGCTATCTCCCTGTGCAAACACTATCCTTCTATTCTCCCATGATTGATTGATCACTCTAAGGAGTGCATCTACTTGATATTTCCCTATATGCCTGTCTATTGTTTGGCTGGAAGTCACAGGAGTGAGTTCAATTCCAGATCTGAAGGGTAACTAGGGGAACCATACGTTCTAGCACAATCATCCCAAATGCAGCTTTGAGGTTGTCACATAGGGGCCCACATCAGTCCAGTCATGGGGAGGTAACAGAGAATGATGGAAGTAGTGGATTTCTATGCTATAATGGGACCAAGAGGCAAGCTTTGATTTAAGTGCCAGTTTGGTGTGGAAGGAAGAAAGCTGAGATCAAGAGTGCTCTAGAGGAAACCAGAAGGAGAGAGAATGAACACTTTTGAGTCTCTCCTGTCTGCAACCCTTTAGTTACACCTGCAAATTCTAGAAAGTTCTGCAGGTGCAGCCTATTACCAGAGGAGACACTTCACAATAAAATGCTTGTGCATATGCACAATCAAGAGCAGAGAGAAAATAGCTCTTTACTCTTCTTGTCATCTCTCAGCACAGAGTCTCAGATGAACATAAATGTGTCATTTCTCTCTCACAACCCCCTCAGTCTTTTACTTCTTCTTCAATCCCCAGAGCCCTGAATCATTTTGGTTACATCCCAAGGAGTCCCAGTGGTTAAAATGTTCAGCTGCTAACCGAAAGGTCAGCAGTTCAAACACTCCAGCCTCTCCTTGAGAGAAAGATGTGGCAAGCTGATTCAGTAAAGAGGTATGGCCTTCGAAACCCTATGGGACAGTTCTTCCTGTCCTATGGGGACACTATGAGTCAGAATCAACTCGATGGTAGTGGGTTTGGTTTTTGGATGTTGGAGTTTAGTTCCATTCCATATCACACTTAATTGAGGGAGGGAATTCATAGGGCTTTTGGACCTTCAGAACAAAGCATCAAGTCAACCTTTCACTTGCTCACACTGGTCACCTTTTAAATATAACTGCTAATGTTTTTTGGTGGTTACCAGGGATAGGAGGGGAAGAAAGGGTAAATCACTAACTAGAGAGAAGACATGTAGTAAGAGGTTGAAGGGAAAGGTAATATACAATAAGGGGGAGGGCAACACAACATGACCAGTAACAAAGGAATCACTGGGAAGTACAAAAGATTAAAAGACAATGAATGTAAATACTATTGTATACACAATCCTCCAATAATAGTAATAACAAACAACATCTATGAGCAGATGCATAGGTAGACGTGCAAGTTAAACAGATGTGGGAAAATAAATGGATGTACACTCATAAGCATACATAAATTTGGCAGAGGATATTTCTACACATGTATTTGTATGTGCAGTAAATGTATCCAAGGATATTGTCAAGCATGAAAGGGGCACAATAGTGAAAACTTCTTAGCTATAACCATACAACTAGAGGGAATGACTTACAGGGCTTGAGGACTTAGGACCACAGTCTTGGGGGACAACTAGGTCAGTTGGCATTAACATAGTTCACAAAGACAATGTTCTACATCCTATTTAAGTGGGTAGCTATTGAGATCTTAAAAGCTTATGAGTGGCCATTTAAGATGCAACCATTGGTATTGCCTCATCCAGAGCAAAGTATAGTGAAGGTAATCAAAGACTCAAGGAAACAATTATTCCAAAAGACTAATGAACACATGAGTCACAGCCTCCACTACCCAAAGACCAGAAGAACTAGATGGTGCCCAGTTACCATTACCAACTGCTCTGATCGGTATCACAACAGAAAGATTAGACAGAACCAAAAAAAAATTGTACAACAAATTCAAAAACTTAAGGAAGACCACACTTACTTGTCTAGTAGAGACCAATAGAACTCCTGAGACTGTGGACTTTAAACACTATTCAATCCTGGAACTGAACCTAGCTCCAGCTATCAACTTTCAGCCAAACAATAGACAGGCTTATAAAGTGAATAATACCAGGGAAGAATGTATTCAATTCAACCAACCATATGAGACCAAAGGGGCAACATGTGCCTGAAAACAAAGCTTGGAAGACAGAAAAGGGCAGGAAAGAAGAATGTATGGAAAGGAGGAACCCAGGAGGAAGGAGAAAGAATACTGTTGTATTGAGAGGAAGTATAACTGCTGTTTTACCACATTGTAGAGATATCATCTCTTTTCTCTGTGGTAACAATGACCCTTACCCCATGTTTTGGTTATCTAGTGCTGTTCTGAAAGGAACATACCACAAATGGGATGGCCTTAACAAACAGGAGTTTATTCTCTTACAGTTTGGGAGGACAGAAGTCCAAGTTCAAAGTACCAGGTTCTAAGGGCTGTGTGAAAGCCCCTCGACCTTGGGCTCCAGCTCTGCCTCTTGCTCCCAGCCCACTGAAGCTAGAGGCATCTCTTCACTCAGGCAGTTACTGGCTGCTGAGGCTAACAAGCCCAAGGTTGACAAATAAAATGGCACAGTCTTGATGTTACCAAACAACACAGCAGGCCATTCATTCAAGTCCACTGAAAGTCCCAAGGTTGGCAGAGCATGGCAGGCTGCTGCACAATGACATGGCTACATGCAGGGTTCAAATGTGCCATAAGCTAGAGACCATTCCCAAAGCTGTTTCTTATATACAGGAAGCAGACCACATCCTAAATCAGCTACTCAGCTGCTTGTGGTAGATCCCACCATGGAGCTGATTGCCAGTCTCATCATGGGGAATAACTACCACCAGCTGCCCAGCCACTCAAACAGGCCCAAGCCAAGTTGACACACAAACTTAACTACCACAACTCAGAAGGTGGACAGGTAAAGGAGAAAAGAGAGTGAAAAAAAAAAACCCACCAAACTCTGTTGTTGAGTCAGATCTGACTCATAGTGACCCCTCCTTGGGTTTCTAAGGCAGTATCACTATGGAAGTAGATTGCCCAACCTTCTTTCCAAGGAGTGGCTGATGGGTTTGAACCGCCAGCCTTCTGGTTAGCAGTCAAATGCCTTAGGCACTATGCCACCAGAGCTGTATGGGGTAAGAAAACCCTGTGCTGGATTACTGGTCTGATAGAGACTGCCAAAACCCCCAAGACTATGACCCTTAGTCACCCTCCAGCCTGGAACTAAACTCACCCCTGTGGTTCAATTCACAGCCAAACAATAGACAGGCCTATAAGGTGAACAACAACATCAGGAAGTTATGCAACCCATACGAGATCAAAACAGCAGCATTTGCTCAGGGATAAAGCCCAGAAGGTTAAGAAGGGTTAGGAAAGAAAGATGAATGGAAATGGTAAACACAGAGAGGAAGTGGAAGAGTGCTGTTACACTGTTGGATTGTAATCAATTTACAAAACAAAATGTGTATGAATTATTGACTGGAAAACAAATTTGCTCTGTAAACTTTCTCCCAAAGCACAATAAAAAGTTGAAAAAAGAAAGATAGAAAACCCGGTGCCACCACTCATGACCAAGGCTCTTTCATGCATATGCTCCACATGTTCTCATCCATTTCTCATATGCTTAAGGAAGGCATCATCATCCAGTTCCATTTTACTGCTGAGAAAACTGGGGGTCAGAAATGTACCTAGTACAAGGAATGAGTGTTGAAGCCACAAATCAAGATCTGCCTCACACCTGCCATGCTGCTGACATCCTGAGGGACTAAGGTTTAGGGGAGGCTGGTTTCAGAGGTGACTAACACCAGCCAGAGAGCCCCATGCTTAGCAAGAAAGACCAAGCCATCCACCGCAGGAGAGCACTGCTCTTCAGTTAACAGTGGGGAAAATGTTCCTAACGTTCCTAAAGTCACCAAATAAGCCCTCAAGTTTCAACTGTTAAGGACATCTCTCTTCAGCTCAGGCCTGGGGAAGGGGAGAAGTGCACAAGGTGGCAGAATGAGTAACCCAAAGTACTCCCAAAGCTTTCTTTAGAGTTCAAGCCCATGTGAGCTCAGAGTTTGAGGCCCTGCACAGGGCAGTGATACTAAAAGTCATTTGAGAGATGCAACTCCTGGAAGGCCCTAGACAACTTGGCATAAATGGTCATAGACTTAGACAAGATTTCCCAAAGAACTTAAGAGTGCTTTGACCATCTCACACTCCTTGTCCTAAGCCACATCTACAGTTTTGTAACTTATTTTTCCTAACTTAGTTCTGGGCCCTAGTGACAAAACCTCTGGGCAAAGCAAGGGGCCAAATCCATCTAAAGCAAGGTCCATGGTCTTTGGATGGGAAAAGTCTAAAAGGGCTAGAGCAGACTTCGCCCAGAGCAAGAGGGAGCAGAGCCATATCTAAGTATGGCAGGTACTGCACGTGTCCTGGACACCACTTTAAGGGAGGGATCACTCAGCAGTTTACATCACCAGCTGTGATAGATCATTCAGCAAGTTAAAATTAATACTTTAGTATTTGAGACTCTCCATGGGTCAAGGTAGACTGCATGATCTTGCTCTGCCAAGTGTAGAAAGAGAATAAACTAGAAAAAAATAACTGTGAACACATTATAGGCCAGTTTCATCAATGGAAACAAGGAAAGTGCAGTTGTAATTTTCATGTAGTGCCATAATGTGTTGTTAAGTAAGATCAACAAGCTTGATTTCTATTTTTGAGCTATATTTTTGAAGTTTTTTAAAGTTATCTAAAAGATGAATGTCATTTAGGTGGCTAACAAACACATGAAGAAGTTCTCATGATCATTAAGCCATTACAGAGACACAAATTAAAACAACAATGAGCTGTCGTCTCACTCCAGCACTAATAGCCAAGTTTAAAAACAAAATAAAATAAAAAACAATAAATGCTAACAAGGGTGTAAAGAGACTGGAACTCTCATATACTGTTGATGGTACTGTAAAGTGGTGCAACCTCTGTGGAAAACAGTATGGTGCTTCCATAAAAAGCTGCAAATAGAAATACATATGATCCAATAATGCCACTACTAAGTATATACCCTAGAGAAATAAAAGTGTTGACAAGAACAGATGTATTCACACACATGTTCATTGCAGAACTATTCACAAAAGCAAAAATGAGGAAATTACCTAAATGCCCATCAACAGAGGAATGGATCAGCAAACATACACACAACAGAATACTATGCAATGTTAAAGAACAATAATGAATCTAGGAAACATCTCATAACATGGATGAACGTATGCCCATTATGAGCCCATTACACTGAGTGAAGTTAGTCAATCAGAAAAGGACAAACATTGTGTGAGAACACTATTGTAAAACATCAAGAAAAGGATTTTACATAAAAAGAAATATTCTTTGATGGCTAGCAGGGGTGGGAGGGGGAGAGGAGTAAGCTGTTAAGTAGAAGGTAGACACATATCAACTTGCATGAAAGAAATGAAACATTATGTACTATATTGCTGTTAGGTGCTGTTGAATCATTTCCAACTCATAGTGACCCCATGCACAGCAGAACAAAACACCACCAGGTCCCATGCCAGCTCCATGATCCCTGCTATACTTGAGCCCATCGTCACAGCCACTGTGTCAACCCATCTCATTGAAGGCCTACCCCTCTTTCATCGACCCTCCACCTTACCAATCATAACATCCTTCTCCAGGGAATGGTCCCTTCTGACAATATGACCAAAGTAGGTGAAACGACGTCTGGCCATTCTTGATTCTAAGGAGCATTTCAGGTGCACTTCCTCCAGGACAGATCTGTTAGTTCTTTCAGCAGTCCATGGTACTTTAAGCATTCTTCACCAGCACCACAACTCAAAAGCATCAACTCTTCTATATTATATATCTATATTATTTAGTATGCATATATACATATATAATTTTTAGAAAAAATAAATAAAAGATGAGTGTCAGCTGGTTGGACAAGGGCACAATTTCAGTGCTTGCGTTAAATGCTATTTTCCATAGATAAGCCTCTGAGAGCGAGTAGGATCAAGAATTGGACAGGAGCAAAAGTTTAGTAATGGAGATAGAAGACCTAATAATGGTTTTGACTTGTACGTGACCCTCTCAAGGACACCATCATGGGCCACAGGGAGAAGTTACTGAATTACCACATCACCTTGTAGGTTCATTAGAGTTTCAAATGAAAATTTGGGTAAAGAAGCAAAAGTACATGCATTAGGAACAGAGTCACATTGATATGTAAAAAAAGGTCTGATGCAAATGGGAAAGTGGCATTTGGCAAATCTTTGATGAATGGTTGTGCAGAACTTAAGATTCCATTTGGAAGATTGATGTCAAATAGGTGACAGGTGGGTTTGCACAAAGGGCTTTTCTTTTCCAGGCTCTGCCCACACATGTCTAAGAAACATCTTTCTAAACTACATCAATATGAAGGTGTAACTTTTACCCATCAACATGTCTAATATTTTCCTTTTAAATGAGCAGGGTAAGGAGAAACAGAGCTTCTCATAGCACTGCTGGAGGGAGTGAGAAATGGCACCACCTTCTCCATGGCAATTTAGCAGAATGCATTAGAAGTCTTGAAATTATTATTTCCTGACTTAGACATTCACTTACACTTCTAAGAACTGACTCTAAAGATATATTAAAGGTTGCACTCTCCTATATACAATTTGGCTAAAAGAATATTCACCGAAGAATTTTTATTTCATTGGAAGAGGAAAATAAAATAAAATCTCCTACTTATTTCTGCTTTTTAATTGTTGTTAGCTACTATCAAGCCAGTCCCTGACTCATGGGGACCCCACACACAACAGAATGAAACGCTACCTGGTAGATGGGTGGTGGCTGTGCATGAGGTATACTGATCAGGAGTTGAACCTGAGTTTCCTGCATCAAACAAACAAACAAAAAAACACTGCTAACCAAAACCTCGGTGGTTTGAACCCACCCACTACTCTGCAGGAGAAAGACGAGGCAGTCTGCTTCAGTAAAGATTTACAGCAGTGGAAACCCTATGGGACAGTTCTACTCTGTCCTATAGGGTCACTATGAGTATGAGTCTTCTTCATGGAAGGCAAGATTTCTGCCACTGAACCATCACTGCCTCTCTGCCTCCTAGAAGGCTGCCAAATTCATCTCAAGGGTAGAAGATTGATTGAGAAAATCCCTGGCCTTTTGGTTATGGAAGGGAACCCCCAGACTAGTCTATATGTGAGAGGTTGAGACAAAAAGGGAACTAAGTTATTTTGCATAACAAAGTAATAGGAATTCTAGAGTGATCTGAGAGTAAAGAGATTTGAGGTGCATAGAGCTATAAAGGAGAGCTCTGGTGGCATAGTGCCTAAGGCATTTGACTGCTAACCAGAAGGCTGGCGGTTCAAGCCCACCAGCCACTCCTTGGAAGGAAGGTTGGGCAATCTTCTTCAGTAGTTATATTGCCTTGGAAACCCAAGGAGGGATCGCTATGAGTCAGATCTGACTCGACAGCAGTGTGTTGCATTGTTGTTGTTGTGGTTATGTGCCGTCAAGGCAGACCCGACTCATAGAGACCCCTCCTTGGGTTTCTGAGGCAGTATCACTACGGAAGTAGAATGCCCAACCTTCCTTCCAAGGAGTGGCTGGTGGGCTTGAACTGCCAGCCTTCTGGTTAGCAGTCAAGTGCCTTAGGCTATAAAGAGGATGAAAGAAGGTCTGGGGAGAGAGAACAGAGCTAAGCAATATGGTGACAAGTCTCGGACCCAGCAGAGAGAGGCAGTAAAATTCCTCCAGGTAGGGATAATGGTGTGCAATATTCTTTTTTGTGTGCTGAAATCACATTTTACCCAAATCCTTTAAATGAGGTCATTGTGGGGCAGTGGTGATTTAGTGGTAGAATTCTTGCCTTTTATGAGGGAGACCTGGCTCTGATTCCTGGCCAATGTACCTGAAATGCAGCCACCATTCGTCTATCAGTGGAACCTTGTGTGCAGCTATGATGCTGAGCAGGTTTCAGGAGGCTTCCAGACTCAGCCAGACAAGAGGGAAAAAATCCTGGTCATTTACCTCCGAAAAATCAGCCAACAGAAGGTCTGATGACCGGGTGGCCATGAGTTATGGGCTAATTCGATGGCACCTATAACATACAAAAGTATGCTTGGGTTATCTATACTCTACAAAATGAAGCAGGAGCTCTGGTGGTGTAGTGCCTAAGGAACTTGACTGCTAACCAGAAGACTAGCGTTTCAAACCCACCAGCCACTACTTGGAAGGAAGGTTGGGCAATCTGCTTCCATAGTGATACCCCCTCAGAAACCCAAGGAGGGGTCGCTATGAGTCAGATCTGACTCGATGGCACACAACAACAACAACAACAATGGAATGAAGGAGGAGGGGCTTGCTTATGGGTGGGATAAAGTGAGCCAGCAAAAGTTGGAATAGCTGGCAGGAGTGATGGCAAAAGAGTGACAGGAATTTACAAATTGAGGTAGGAATAAGGGTCTGGAACCAGAAACAGCAAGAGAATATGAGCCCAAGACCCCATCAACTACCATTGCAGAGGAGGCTCAGAAATAGTAGCTAGGTAACTAGCTGCCAGGAGGCATACAGGACCACTCAAATCGAGAAGAAACCACGTGAAAACGTTAGCAGTGATTACCTCTGGGTTGTAGGATTACGTTTTTGTTTTGTTTTGAATTTTCTTCTTTGCTTACTCAGTATATGGCTCAGGTTGTTTGGTTTTTGTTGTGTGTGTTTGATTTGTTTTCTTCCCAATGTGAATTAAAAAAAAAAAAAAATCAGACTAAAAAAATGTAGTTGCAGACACGGCTGCAGCTGGACTTATATACTCAATGGCAGCGAGCAAACAATGAGCCAGACTCTTTATCTCTTTAGTCAGAGGAAAAATAAACAGCCGTCACTGCCTGGCTCTTCTCCTAAACCTGCCCAGGACATTTATTTGAGGCACTTGCTAGGCCAGCCTCATGGGCAAAGTCTCTTTTGTCTCAGGCTCTGCCAACAAGGCTTCCAGAAACCGCAGGAACACACAACTGAGAAGACGAGCCAAAGTAGGGACACCATTAGTGGGCGTTCTCTGTTCCTACCATCCTGGTTATCCTCACACTTTCTAGAAGCAGTGTTCAGATGTCTTACAGAAGGTTTATATACAGAAAGTGGACCCTTTAGAAAATTACAGGGTCCAGCTCCAGACCAGGCCTTTTGCTTTTATCTTTTCAGAAAACTCAAGGAGTCAGGTTTTTGAGTTCCAACAATGGCTGCTCTCAATTCTAACAGAAACTCCATTTCATTATCTGTTCTCTCTCTGGCCTTGTGAATCTTGGCATAAGGCTGCTCTCCTATGGTGATGCCTCCCATATTAATTTAAGTCTTTTCAAGACATACTTGCTAATTAAAATGTGAATCCATTTTTATCCCTTTAATTAAGATACAAGATGGGAAGCATAATTTAATTTGGTCCATTGAAAATATCAGTATTATTAGCTCCATAACTTGCTTTCATTAAAGATGACTATGTTAAACATTATCTTTTTTACTCCCACACTTGCTGGCGCTTTGTCATGTATACTGGGTTCTGAAACTACTGTGGTAGTTTGGCAACTGTGACCCTATTGAAAAGGGGTCAGGAGGAAATTGTAGCCACCAAGAACATCAAGTTCAGGGCTTTAGAGCCCTGTGTTAGATTGCAGCAGATCCCAAGAAGGATTTGAGTATGAGTGGTATGAGAGGTGACACAGTATTGACCCCAGGATTGAATTACATCCCATCAGAAGATGCTTAAGTCTTAACACCCCTCCACCTCTGAATGTGATCTTATTCAGAAATAAGGTCTTTGCAGATGTAATTAGTTAAATTAACATGAGGTATACTAGAGTAGGGTGGACCCTAATCCAATATGAGTGATGTTTTTATAAAAAGGGGAGAAGAGACATAGACAGATGACGGCTTTGTGAAGATGGAAGCAGAGACTGGAGTTTTACTGCCACAAGCCAAGGGACACCTTGGGCTACCAGAAGCTAGTAGAGGCAAGGAAGGGATTTCCCCAAGAGCCTCTAGGAAAAGAGAGTCTATGGCCCTGATAACACCCTGAATTTGGACCTCTAGCCTCCAGAATGGCAAGAGAATACATTTCTGTTGTTTTAAGCTTCGCACTTTGTGGTAATTTGTTATGACAACCCTAGGAAATTAATATACTTAGGAAGTACTTTTAGGTGAGAAAAAAGTTACCTCAGCATTGAATAAACAGGTTACTGCTGTGAAGAACTGAGGTTTAATCCCACTGAGGACACCTCAGGGTTGTCCCACCTGAGGGATGAAGAAGTTGGAATGTTTATCTTCCTTGATGCATGCTTCATTGGCTGAGAACTGCTCCCAGGAATTTCAACTCCTCCGCACTTCCCACACTTGGAAGTCTCTAGACAAGGCTAAGAGCAGGGTGAGAGGAGTATCAAATATTCTGACCCAAAATCAGAGACATACATGGGCAAACAGAAAATATAGTACAGTTTAAGGTTCAGAGATGAGAATAACAGTAGAGTTCCAAGGTCAGCTTGCTCATCCCAAAGGGTGCCACCTCACCCAGCACTGGAGCACTGACCAGCTCGTAGAGAGCTACATGTGAAGTACCAGTTAGAAAACGTCGTCTAAGATAGGATCTGAAAATTCACCAGCCAATCAGATATGTTATGGACTAGGGAGTCTGTATGAAGGGGAGATTCTGAAGTTGAGACTCTGGATACTGAGCTGGGTTGCAAACCAAGATGATGGGAGCCAAAGAAGTGGGCTTTATGACTGAGGACCAAAAACCAAACTAGTTGTCATCAAGGTGATTTTACTAACGGTGACCCCATGTATGTCAGAGTAGAACTGTGCTACACAGGAATTTAATGGCTGACTTTTCAAAAGCAGATCTCTAGGCCTTTCTTCTGAGGCTCCTCTGAGTGGACTCAAACCACCAACCATGTAGTTAGTACCCTAGTGCATTAACCAATTGCACCACCCAGGGATGTAGAAAAATGAGAACAGGGCATTTGAAACCTGTGTCAGGAAACTATACGCAAGTCAGCTGGAGAAAGATGAGCTTGGTTGGAGCCCAGACTGGAATATGTTGGACAAATTGCAAGTTATAGATGTTCTTTATCAGAGGCAGTATGGTAGGACAGAAAGAGCCTAGCATTGGGACCTAGGCCTATCGGTGAAGTTCTAACTTTACCACTTACTAGCTTACTGACTTTCAGCAAGTGGCTTGGCCTCTCTTAGCCCCAGCCTCCTTCACAGAATTCTACAAGGGTTAAATAAGGTAATGTAGAAAAAGTGCACAACATGGTGTCTGTCCCATGGTTCTTGTTGTTACCGTGTACCATAGCATTAATTTGAACTCATAGCAACCCTATAGGACACAGTAGAACTGCCCCACAGGGTTTCCTAGCCTGTAATCGTCATAGGAAGTAGCTTTGGTGGTATAGTGGTTAAGGCATTTGGCTGCTAACCAAAAAGTCAGTGGTTCAAAGCCACAAGCTGCTCTGTGGAAGAAAGGTGGGACAGTCTGCCTCTGTAAAGATTTACAACCTTGTAAACCCAATGCGGGTCACTATGAATGAGAATCGACTTGATGGTAGTGAGAAGGAGAATCTTTACAGGAGCAGGTCACCATGTATTTTCTCCCACAGAGCCATTGGGTGGGTTCAAACTGTCAGCAGAGCACTTATTAATTGCACCACCAGGGCTTTTTTGTTCCATGGTCAAAACCAAAACCAAATCCATTGCCATTGACTTGATTCTAACTCATAGACACCCTATAGAACAGAGTAGAACTGTATGGAGTTGCCAAGGCTCTAATCTTTACAGAAGCTGACTGTCACATCTTTCTCCAGCAGATTTCACTATTGGATTCAAACCACTGACCTTTCAGTTAGCATCTGAGCACTTAATCACTAGGCTCATTTTGTGTCATGGTAAGAGATTATGAAAGTTACTTCTGTACTCTTAGATTGTAACCTATGTAACTCTAGGACCCATTCCTTGAGTGAACCCAGTACTGACTCTGTATGTATGTATGTATATTGAGGAGCAAGGTAACAGAATGTGCCTGACAAGAGGAAGAGCCACTCACTCTACCTCAGATTCTTTAAATGTCCCTGTCCTTGAAAACCAGCTTTGTGTAGGAACTCTCTTCTTGCTTCTGACATTTCCCAGATAGGTAAGGATATTAAGACACACTGAAGTTAAAGGGCTTGCCTCCACTCACACAGCTGGTGATTGTCAGAGTGATATCTACCCTACCATGTAGCCCAGCCCTGTGAGGCCCACTCTAGCCAGGTCAACAGACCCTTGACTGTCCAGGCAAGTGAAGGATATGCATTTCATATTCTGTGTGGGATTTGCAGAGTGTCTGTGTCTTTAGGATTGGTGATTGATGGAGGGAAGAAGAGGGTGAATATTTGAATCTCATCAGAGCTTGTTCAGTAATGCTTAAAGTTTTGCTATTTGTCACAATCAACTTGACGACAATGGGTTATGGTTATGGCTTAAAGCTTAATTCTAACGGAAGATATTTTTCTTCCCACCCAACAATCTCCTCAGAAGTGACAGGTGGCACATCTGAAGTTCAGGGAAGAAAACTAACTTCATCTGAATAATGCAGGCCTGATATTTCAACAAGGAATCTTTACTCTCCACACGTGGAAGTCATGGCCTCATGAGAGCTGGCTTTAGTGCTCCCTCTGTGGGTGAGCCTGAAGAAGGGTGAGACATAAGGTTCTACCTCAAGTTGCTCAGTCAGGCCTTCTTCATGCCACTTCTGGCTGTCCCTCTTTTCTTTGGATACTCAGAAGATAGAGACATCTTAAATCTTCAGAGTTGATGCAGTCTGCCTGTTGACACAGCCTTTTCTGGTCCAACAATTCCTCACAGGGAAGACTCCAGCCCTTGCTGTCTGGTACCTGGTACCCTGGCATCCTTGCTACCTGGTAGCTTTTTCTGTGGAGAGAAAACCTCTGGAGAGACAGTGTAAGTAGTAGGTCTGGTCTTCTCTCCTACCACAGTTTACACATTGTGGGCTTTTAAACAATATGTGGGAAAAGCTACCTACCAATATCATGCTGTCAATGAAGGACTATTTAGTAATACCACCTATTTGGTAATACCACCAAACTGAACCCCTCACTGAGCACAGAAGACCTTCCAGATAGAGGGCCACATCTAGTTCCCTAATCCAGGAACCCATGATACAGTGACCCCATTCTTCTTTGATGTCTATGCTCCTCTGCCCAATCTTCCTGCCGAGGAGTGGCTGGTGGGTTTGAACCACCAGCCTTCTGGTTAGCAGTCAAATGCCTTAGGCACTATGCCACTAGAGCTCCCTTTTTTTTTTTTTTTTTAATTTTTATTGTGATTTGGGTGAAAATTTACAGAGCAAATACACTCTCCATACAGCAGATCACATACACTTTGTCTCATGACATTGACCACTATTTAGCACAATGCAACATCTCCTCTCCCACTTCCTTCCGATAGGTACCACTTCCCTGTGACCATCCCTCCATGCACTCCTACCCCCTGAGCTGTCTCCCTGTGCCTGAGCAGCCCTTCTTTCTCTCTTGCTTGTTCTCTCCAAGGAATGTATCTACCTCAGGTAAATGCTCAACTAGTATGCCTGTTTACTGCTTGGCTGGAAGCTACAGGTGTGTGTTC
>NW_006921601.1:8277556-8278479 GCF_000298275.1 Orycteropus afer afer | reverse complement strand
ATTTGTTATTTTCTGTCCTGTTGAACTTGTTTGGTTTGTCTGATGCTCCTCTGCATTGCTATTGGAATTTTTACTCTGGCCCCATGACCTCAGTTTGCCATCTTGCAGATCTTATTATGCCTTTGCCACTCGGGGTAAGGATAAGCCAGGGGACCAAGATTCAGGGGAGATGAACAATGACAGGAGTGATCCTACCAGGGGCAGCCCAGAAATCCAAAAGTTGAAAGAATGGCCTGCATAGGTGATGGCTTCTGTGCACCAGGTCTCACAACCTCCTTTACTTACAGTTGCTTACATCAAAGTGTACCATCAGGGCTTGATGTATTTCCCCTGTGGCTTGCTCTGCCATTTGCCCATTGATGACTGCCAAACCTGAATCTTCGTTCTATCCAGATCCATTTATCCAGATATTTCTTCCTGAATGTCCTCCAAGGCACACCCAAATCTGTATTCATTGTGTTACCTCCAAGTCTGACCCCCACATTTATTTCCCATTTCTGTGAATGGTGTCATGCAAGTTGGAAACATAAGTGTCATCCTTAACTCTACCTTCTTATCACTCATATTGAAAAAATGGCCCAGAGCATCCAATTCCACCTCCTATAAATACCTCAAATCCTATACATATCTCTGTCTCTTCAACCATGCTACAATTATTCATGTTCATACTTTCTCTTAGATCTCACATGTAGATTACTTTCATAACCCCTACTGGTCTATTTGCTTTGGTCTGGTCCATTCCTAGAACATATACTTTCTTTTGTCCATTTGGAAAACTCTTCTTTCTCATAAGCCTTCCTCCTCCGTGAAGCCTTCATTGTCATTGTTGTTGTTTGCCGTCGAGTTGGACCTGACTCATAGCGACCCCTCCTTGGGTTTCCGAGGCAGTATCACTACGGAAGTAGATTGCCCCATCTTCCTTC
>NW_006921601.1:8275224-8276643 GCF_000298275.1 Orycteropus afer afer | reverse complement strand
TCTGTAAATCTTCACCCAAATCACAATAAATTAAAGAAAAGAAAAGAAAAAGAAAACAGAGCCTCAGTTGTGAGTTTGTAATTGTGCCCATGGTTTCATTGGTCTGGTCTGTGTAGTTTCCTGATTCAACTAATATTTGTTGAGCTTCTACCGTGTGCCTGCCAGCATGCTAGGTATATTCTCCTAACACCTGGTGGGGCATGGGTGAAATAATTTGCCAGGCTGGTAATTGGCAGAAGTGGGCTTTGAACTAAGTCTTCTTACTATTAGCCCATCAGTGCTCTTTTTGCTACACTGCGCTTCTTTTGTCAGTAAAATGGTGGGGTTTGATTCCATTCCCTTCAATTCTAAGAGTCAAAATTACCACAAGTGTGCCCAATGAGGCCATGACCAATGCATAAAATGATTCCAAGAAACAATCCCAAATTTAGTTGTTCTGTTTCTTTAAACAAAGTGAACTTGTTGATTTTTCTCAAGCTGATTTTTTTATTGAAATAAATATAATTAGATATTTTCCATTCTAACCTCGTTTAAGTGTACAATTCAGTGACATTAATTACATTTACTATGTTGTGCAACCATCACCACTATCGAACTCCAAGTGTTTTTATCACCCTCTTTTGGTTCTCTAAAGAACTCTGGTGACATAGTGCCTAGGACATTTGACTGCTAACCAGAAGGCTGGCGGTTCAAACCCACCAGCCACTCCTCACAAGGAAGATTGGGCAATCTACTTCTGTAGTGATACTGCCTCAGAAACTCAAGGAGGGGTTGCTGTGAGTTTGGGTTTTTGTTTTTGTTTGGTTTTATTGGTTCTCTAGTGATGCTGTAACAGAAATACCATGAATAGATGGCCTTAACAAACAGGAATGTATTCTCTTACAGCTTAGGAGGCTACAAGTCCAAATCAGAGTGCCAGCTCTAGTGACTAGTAAAAGCCCCTTGACCTTGGGCTTCAGCTCTGCCTCTTCTTCCAGGCCCACTGGAGCTGGAAGCTTTTCTTAACTCATGCAGCTGCTGGATACTGAGGCTGATGAACCCCAGGTCGTCAGGCAACACAGCTGACCCCTGGTTCAAGTCCAGGAAATGGAGATGAAGACTCAGCCAAATGCAGGATCCAGATAAGCCAAAAAGCTAGAGACCTTCCACAAAGTTCCCCCATATATACTGGAAGCAGGACACACGCCAAAGGCAACTGTTTAGCTACTGTCAGCAGATTCCACTATGGAGTTGATTCCAGTCTCATCATGGGGAATAACTGCACCCAGCTGCCAAGCTACTCAAAGTCACAGCCCAGCCAAGTTGACACACAACCTTAACTACCACACACCCCAAAGAGAAATTCAATACCCTTTAAGCAATAACTCCTCACTTCCCTCTTTCTCCAGCCCCTGGTAACCATTAATAAATTTAGTCTCT
>NW_006921601.1:8270221-8275124 GCF_000298275.1 Orycteropus afer afer | reverse complement strand
CTAACCAGAAGGCTGGCGGTTCAAACCCACCAGCCACTCCTTGGAAGGAAGATGGGGCAATCTACTTCCGTAGTGACACTGCCTCGGAAACCCAAAGAGGGGTCGCTATGAGTCGGGCCGACTCGATGGCACATAACAACAACAACAACAAAGAATCCTATAAGAAAGAAGCCAAGGGTCTTTCAAAGTCTCTTTTCCCCCCATTTCTGAAGGATATGATAATAGAATTTTGTGTTTGTTAGTTATCTAGTACTGCTCTGGAGAAAGACCCTTGTATCTTCTGAATTTCTGTTCATCTTTCTTCCCCCATCTCTACTTCTCTCATTGGTTTGTTGACTTAAGCTACACCCTACACTAATCCTGTCTCATTAACAAAACAAAGAAAGCCCATTCCCAAATGGGATTATAACTGGGTTTCCAAGGCAGTAAATCTTTACAGAAGTAGATTGCCCCATCTTCCTTCCAAGGAGTGGCTGGTGGATAACAGCCAACCTCTGGTAAGCAGTCAAATACCTTAGGGACTGCGTTTACGAGACATATTTTTGGGGAATACAATTCAATCCATAACATATCTTTCTAATCACAGACCCCCAAAAATCTAAGTCAGACTAAATCTTTTAGCAAATGAATCTATGCAACACTAGCATGTCCATTTCTGTAGCCAGGAAACCTTTTGTAAAGAAATTTTCTTGCCTCAAATTCCAGTTTCTTCTTTATTTTTTTAGAATTGAAGCTGGGTGTCCATTGTCAGAGTCTTGATACTTAACATCGTATGTGGAGAAGTGAAACACGGGTTTAATGTTGGGTCCAATTCTTCTGGTTCTACTGTCAGAAAAAATGGATTGCTTCTCTTGGCTCAAGGCTCTGTTTACAGGAGAGGAAAGGCTTCTATTCCCAGAGCTCCCCAATTGCAAGTGCACAGTATTTGAGAAAGACATCAGCACAGAATAATTAATAGAAGGAACAAAAAAATGCCACCTGAGCCCATAGGTATAAGTTGGAATTTTCTCTCAGTGATGTTCAGGGAACAAGGAGTTCCTCAGGTCACTTATTGAGAGTACATCTGCCTTAGATACCATAAATGTTTTAGACATTATGCTTCCTTATTCATTCAGTAAGAATTTACTGAACACCTACTGTGTACCAGCCACTGTGGTTGGCTTTTTATCAGAAAATCAGCCAAAACCTCTACAACCCAGGCAAAATTGTTGTCCTTAGCTGAACTTCAAGCTTTCCAATCTATTCAGAGGACATTCTCCCTTCAGCAACTCTAGACCAAACACCAAAGCCATTGCTATTGAGTTGATTCTGACTAATGGTCACCCCACATATTTTAGAGTAGAACTGTGTTCCATTGGGTTTAAAATGGCTATAATCTTGTGGAAGTAGTTTGCCAAGTTTTTCTTCTGAATCACAACTGGGTGGCTTCAAATGCCAACTTTTGGTTAGTAGTCAAGCACTAACCATTTGAAACCCCCAGGGACTTATCATATCTGTAGAATCAACCAGTAATCCTCTGACTTTCCCTTCCTTCCTTCCTTTCTTCTGTACACAATCCAACCATCTAGCCATCCATCCATCTGTCCATCTATCCATCCATGCATTAAGCAGTTACTATCGATCAGATGCTGTACTGAGTCCTGCAGATGCTGAAATGAATAAACACAGGTTCAGCACTAAAAGAGGTCGTAATCTGGTGGAGAAGACAGAAATTTTTACAAATGTTTATGAAGAGTATGAATAGAGTAGTGTGAGAATCCAAGGGAGAAGATGATTAATTCTAGGACTATGGGAAAGTGACATTAAAAAAAGCTGACATTTAAGCTGAGTGAAACTCTTGAAGGTGAAGAAGAGTGAAAAATGTCCTCCAGAGGAAATAGCTACTGCAATGACTTAAAGGCTTAAAATAACAGGGTATAAACAGAAAAAACAAATCACAAGAAGCTCAGTCTGATTGGAGCAAAGGAGACAAATATGAGAGGCATGAATAAAGTAAAGTTACAGGCAGGATAGACAGATTTGGAGGATGCCAAATTCTAGACTAAAATTTCTGGATTTTTTCTGGAGCTCACAGGAAGCCATTGGAGGGCTTTATGTGGATCAACACAGTCAAGTCTGCAGTTTGGAAAAAACATTTTTGGCTGCAGAGGACCAAAAGAAGAGTGCTAGATAAAAGGCTGGGAAGCCAGTTAGCCAGCACAACAGACCAAGGAGAGAAGAGGACTGGAGTGAAGGTACGTGTGTGGGATGGCGAGGGCAAATGGAGGGAAGGGATAAAGAGGAGAGGATGCCTTTTTAGATGTGTAAAGCAAGATGTCTGTCTCAAAGGAGGCAGAAGAAATAAATGCTTCTTATGCTGCAGCCGAAGAGCTTGGTAAGCCTGCTCTGGGCCCAGCTGTCTCCAAAATGCTCTAGGTCCTGCCTGGCAATCAATGGAAGCAAGCCCTCTTCCAGCCTTGAATTAATGAATCTACTAGGAAAACATTCTGGTGTCTGCACCATCAGCCTGGCTTTGAAAGCATTAGGACCAAGTCAGTGAAACCATCCCACTGGGCAAAAGTTGATGACAAGTCAGCAGTCAGAACACAGCCCTCAGTCCCTTCATCTGAGATGACTTGTTTTCCATATCAAAACGTCCTATTGGAAGACAGAGCCCAGGGTGTGAAAAATCACACACTCTTTTTCTAAATGACACAGGCTTAGAATTCAACTTCATTTTTTATCAACAGGCAATTCACTTATTTATTTCATTTTTCTTCTATTGATATTTAAAGATTATTTGTTACTCAAATAAGGAGCCCTAGTTGAGTAGTAGTTAAATGCTTGGCTGCTAATCAAAAGGTGCGTGGTTTGAACCCACCAGCCACTCCATGGGAGAAAGACATGGTAGTCTACTTCTGTAAAGATTTACAACCTTGGAAATCCTATAGGGCAGTTCTACTCTGGCCTAAGGGGTCACTATGAGTCAAAATTGACTCTATGGCATTGGGTTTGGGATTTTTGGTTTTGGAGTTTCTCAAACATAAAAGATCTCTCTAGAATAACAAACAGCCAGAGAGCAAGAAAACTTGAATTCTCGTCATGAGGAGGAAAAAAGTAATGAAGACGTCTTCAAAATAGTAATAAAAAGAAGGGGCTAAAATTATCCCACACCTAATGAATTTCTGATAGAATTTTTTAATTCACTATCTCATTCTATCTTCTCCGTAGCACTGTGAGGTGAATTGATGATCTCTGTTTTACAGGTAAGAAAACTGAAGCACAAAGAGCTTAGGCCACTTGCCCAACATCACACAGCTGCTGGTCTGTGGAGCAAGGATGTAAATTCAATTTGTCTGATTTAGAAGACCCTGTTCATTCCACTGAGCTCTGGTGGCACAGTGGCTAAAGTGCTCGGCTGTTAACTGAAAGGTCAGCAATTCAAACCCACCAGCCTCTGCACAGGAGAAAGGTGTGGCAGTCTACCTCCATAAAGATTACAGCCTTGGAAACCCTATAGGGCAGTTCTACTCTTTCTGTAGCATTGCTATGAGTCAGAATCGACTCAATGGCAATGGGTTTGGGTTTGGATTTCAGTTCACTCCAACACCTTATGCCACCTCAGAGTGGCAGTGTTGTGAGGGGAATGAGAATATGGATAAAACCAGTTGCTGTCAAATTGATTACAACTCACAGCGACCCCAAGTGTTTCAAACTAGAATTGTCCTGAATAGCTGACTTTTGGGAAGTAGATTGCAAGGCACCTTTGGGTGGACTCAAACTGCCAACCATTTGGTTAGTACTAGCACTTAACTATTGGTACCACCCAGAGAGTGAGAACATGGATAAGAGGTCAGAATCTGAAAAACTCACAAACTTGGAGTCAGAAGACTTAGGTCCTGGACCTGCTTAATCTTTCTGTGATTCTGAACAAATCACAGCCCTTACAAGAGTGGCCAGACAAAAATTTATGAAGCATTTACTGTTTGCCAAGAACTAAATTAAGTACTGTGGTCTCAGAGATGGAAAAAACAGTGGCTTACATGAGCATCAGTGGCTTGGTTCTCTAGTGCTGCTATAACAGAAATACCACATGTGGATGGCTTTAACAAACATGAATGTATTCTTTACAGTTTAGGAGGCTAGAAGTCCCAATTCAGAGTGCCAATTCTAGGAGATAGGTGAAGGCCCCTTGGCCTTGGACTTCAGCTCTGCCTCTTATTCCAGGCCCACTGGAGCTGGAGATGTATCTTAACTTACACAGCTGCTGGGTGCTGAGGCTGATAAACCCAAGGCCAGCAGGTAAGGCACAATCCCATCATCAGCAGATAGACAGTACAACAGGCCACTGGTTCAAGTCCAGGAACAATCTCAAGATCGGCAGAAAACGTAGCCCAAGATGTGCCAAAAGCTAGAGACCTTTCCCAAAGCTTCTCTTTATACACTGGAAGCAGGCCAAACCTGGAATGCAACTACTTAGCAGCTCATAGCAGAGTCCACCATGAAGGTGATTACAATTTCATCATGGGAAATAACTACATCCAGCTGCCTAGCAACTCAAAACCGTGGCCCAGCCAAGTTAACACACAACTTGAACTACCACAATCAGTATCACCTCTAAAATAAGGGGACAAACTGGGTTACTAGACTACAATTCTATGTTTCTAAGCCAACCAAGAGAATATGGTCATTGTTGAATGAATAAGGTTATACAGACAGCATTTCATGTTATTTTTGATATTGCAATGTCTCTTTATATGTGTCATAAAAAGAAAACAGAGAGTTCTGGCAAGATGGCGGACTAGGCAGAAGGACTGTACAGATGCTCTTCAACAAAGAAAAGGGAAACCAATTAACACAGACACAGAAGATAATCTTGGACCCCTGAGCCTTGAAGGAAAGGATACAAAAGTGGACTAAACCC
>NW_006921601.1:8262319-8264861 GCF_000298275.1 Orycteropus afer afer | reverse complement strand
AGTCTCATCATGGGGAATAACTGCACCCAGCTGCCAAGCTACTCAAAGTCACAGCCCAGCCAAGTTGACACACAACCTTAACTACCACACACCCCAAAGAGAAATTCAATACCCTTTAAGCAATAACTCCTCACTTCCCTCTTTCTCCAGCCCCTGGTAACCATTAATAAATTTAGTCTCTATACAGTTGGCCATTCTATATGCCCAACTGTCATTGGAGGAACCCTAACTTTAGATGTCAAAAGATGTTACAGAGCCAAAAGCATTCTGTTCAAATAGTTTGGAAAATACTGTGTTAAACAAGGATAAACACGTTTCTTTACCTTGTGACTTTTCAGGTTCTAAGAGGAGAATGAATAATCAGGATTTCTTAAACTTACTGGCCCACAGAATTTTTTTCAAGGAGCACCTAACAAAGCAAGTACTATAATGACTACACCAGACTTAATTTCTAATAGTTGCCACCTGATTCCATGAGTGTCAAGTGGAACTGTGCTCCAGAGGATTTTCATGGCTGATTTTTCAGAGGTATATCACCAGGCCTTTCTTCCAAGGCCCTCTCAGTGGATTTGAACCACCAACTTGCAGGTTAACAGCCAAGCACATTAACCATTTGCACTACCGGGGGCTGAGTGCTGGACTAAACCAAAAACCAAACCAACTCACTGCCATCGAGTCATATCCAACCCATAGCAACCCCTCCTTGGGTTTCCCAGGTGGTATCACAAAGGAAGTAGATCACCCAACCTTCCTTCCAAGGAGTGGTTGGTTGGTTTGAACCACTAGGCTTCTTTCTAGTTAGCACTCAAATGCCTTAGGCACTACACCACTAGGAACTTAAAAATCTTGAAGCAGCAACTGGGTTGTAATTATACATGTGCTACAATCTGAAAGCATTAGAGGCCTGACACAGAGTCAGTGCTCATTAAATGTTAACAAAAGGGGATCCAATCTGTGTTGATAATGAGCACTTTCTCTGGCTAGGAGTGACCAGACAGGTCATGCTGCCTTACTGAGGCCACAGCCCCAGGGCTGGGGAGGGAGCAGGTGGGGTCACATGACCTCTGACATTTTGGAAGTGCATAGAGAGTCCATTTTCTGAAAAGGCATTCACAGCTTTTAGCCAAGTGTCCCCTTTCTTCACTTATGACATTTTGAGAAGATGAATCATTTGGCAAGGATGGCCCTCACCGGTCTTCTAAGTATACATGCTTGTCAACAAGAGGTTTATTCAATGCATCATTTGAGAATTTGTCCTTGTCCAGAATGACTGGTTGGTGTATTTTATCTTGAATCTGCAGATCCCTGCAGTGTGAGAGTTCTGCCAACAGCCTCTGACAGCATTTCCATGAGCTGATGTTTCTGAAAGTGGAAGGGTGCTTCTTCTTTTCCCCCCAATTGAGAAACCAGAGTAGGAATAACCCAATGATGTGAATCTTGTTTGTGAAAACGGTGAGTTTATTTTGTCATTTTCTGACCCAAAACTGAAAATGATCTTAAAATGCTAATGAAGAAGCATATTCAATTACTACCGAAGGGTCTGCTAACTTTTCAAAAAAGTAATTTATTTGAAAAAGAATATGTATCTATACATTTTTTCCTACTATTTTTACCCTTTAAATAAACCTTAATTCTTTTCTGGGTTTAAAATGAGTAAATTCTTACTATACAAATTTTTGGAAAATGTAAAATTCATAAAGAAAAGATTAAAATAATCAGTGTTCCCATCATGCAAGGAAAACCATAATAGATATTTATATATTTCTTTCATATGTATTTCATATGCATTTCTTTCCTTTTTATGTATTTATTTCACTAGAAAAAAAATACATTTATTCTTAAAAGTATATATTCATAGTATTACAAGGAAATACATATACTAGAGTTTTGTTTCTGTTTTTTAGTCAAATTGGGAACATGTACATTAGTCAGGGTTCCACCATAACAAGTACAGAAAGTCCCAACTTACAATGTATTCCAGTTATGACAAACCGTGCTTACAACTACCCCCCCCCCTTTTTTTTTTTTTTTTTGGACATCTTATTAGTGCAATATTGCAATGTGAAATTTGTTATGGTTCCCAGATGTTCACTCACAGATGTTCAATTTTATGACTTACTGTTCAAAACACTACTGTATAGATTTAGTTTTCTAAACTAAATCAGGGACTTCAATTGCTTGAAAACATGGACTTAAATGCTGATTGCTTTGCTAAAGTCTATAGGCAGATTTCAGAAGCAGTGAGAATGTTACTGTGAAATATATGAAGAAAAGGACCATACAGATAGCTCTCACTCATTTTCTGACTAGAAACACCCACCCGGTTCCCAGGGCTAACCCAGATGATCCAGAACTTCCCACCAGTGGAGTTATTACCACAACTGACAAAATACCACCATTGTCCAACTCTTCCTCATTGTCAGAGTAAATTTTTATGATTTATGTATTTTTTAGTATGTATTAAAATAAGCTTATGTGTAATGTAAGTTTATATGTAATGTTTCCAACCCTCAAAGACACACAAAGACTGAATTTATAAAGA
>NW_006921601.1:8260837-8262028 GCF_000298275.1 Orycteropus afer afer | reverse complement strand
AAATTTATTGTCTCATAATTTCAGAGGCTGGAAGTCCAAAATTAAACTGTCAGCAGGCTCAGGCTCTCTGGAAGAGCATACTCTCTGGAGAGCCATGCCTCTTCCTAGCTTTTGGTGGTTCTTGACAATCGTTGGCATCCCTTGGCTTGTAGATGCATCACTGCCTTTATTTTCACATTGCCGTTTTCTCTCTCTCTCTCCTCTTGGACACCAGTCATACAGGATTAGGACTGAACATGGTTTAGGATGACCTCATGTTAATTTAACTGATAGCATCTTCAAAGACTATTTCCAAACAAGGTCACATTCAATTCACAAGTACCACGAGTTAGGACTTCAGCATATCTTTTTTGGGGACACAATTCAATTTATAACAACATCATATATAGTTTTCTCACTTAGCACTGTATCATAAGCAGTTTTAAGGGCTGAAGTTTCACATTCTAAATCCCCTGAGGTGTTGGCTCATAGATGGACTGATGAATTTACGAGCTGCTGTCAAACATGACTAGTGATGACTATGGCATTAATATCAGCAATTCTTGAAAGCAATTAAACTTGGCATTGCTATTGCTACCTAATGTGTTTATATCAGCTCCTGTAATTGTTTTCTAAAGCCATAAATTTCTCAAGTTAATTATAAACAAATTGCTATGCTTAATTAATGGGCATTACTAACGGGTATTATCTAATATGCATGTGAATGAACCTTGTGACAGCCTCACAGGAGTTAGATTAATGATGCTTAGTCAGGATGGTGGCACTTGGAGAGAAGTTAATTGCCCAGAACTGGATCTCAACTGGGTTCTAGAAAACCCTGGGTCCAGAATCTGTTAAAGCAAGAATGTCCCAGGGCTATTCCTGCCAGAGCTGGATATTCAGGTTGTATGTTGCCTTGGACCCTCCTAGCTATGCATCAAGAGGTATGGTGAGGCCAATGTTAGGAAATCTATCTTAGTTATCTAGGGCTACTATAACAGAAATACCACAAGTGGGTGGTTTTAACAAACAGATTTTATTCAGTCACAGTTTAGGAGGCTAGAGAAGTCCATATTCAGTATTCCAGCTCTTAGGGAAGGTTATTTCTCTCTGTCAACTCTGGGAGAAGGTCTTTGACCCTTTCCACATCTGTGGGCCTGGCATTCCTTGGAGATCTCCATATGTCTTGGCAACAATCTTCCATGGGTCTAG
>NW_006921601.1:8228204-8233709 GCF_000298275.1 Orycteropus afer afer | reverse complement strand
ATTAACTAATTTTCCTCAGCATTATGTCCTCTAGTTTCATCCATATTATGAGGTGTTTTGCAGGTTCATCGTTATTCTTTAATGCTGCATAATATTCCATTGTGTGTACATATCATAGTTTGTTCATTCTTCCACTGAAGGGCACTTCAGTGCTATTGAGAATAATGCTGTGATGAACATGGGTGTGCATGTATCTGTTCATGTCACGGCTGTCAGTTTTTTAGCATATATATATATACCTAATAGTGGGATTGCTGGATAATATGGTATTCCTATTCCCAACTTTTTAAGGAAGTGCCATACAGTTTTCCACAGTGGTTATACCATTTTACAGTTCCACCAGCAGTATACGAGAGTTCCAATCTCTCCACACCTTTAGCAGCATTTGCTGTTTTCTACTTTTTCCAAACCAATTAAAAATGTGAAAATCGTTCTTGGAACTGTAGGTCATACAAAAACAGGCTGTGGATCCTTGGTTTGAGTATTGTGGTTTGCTGACTACTGATCTAGGATTTGGCCAATGATACTACAAAAGGGCCAATACTAATTGTGTTTGATGAATCAGATGGCATTTTCTAAAGAGATAAAACAGGGCTTTATTATGGCCAGCTTCTGTTTAATTAGCACCTAAATGTCTTGCTACTACTCTTAGGTGATTACAATATCAGCTTATTTCCCCCTAATTATTAAAAATAGAAGGAAGAGTATTTGCTTATTCACAAATACCTTAGTTCAGTGTCATGAGCCAAGACTTATTTTAATAGATAACTTACTATCTAATTACTGTTGTAAAGGAGGACTACAGATCAAATGCTTCTGAAAATAAAGTCATCATTTTTGGTAGACAGCCTCCAATATTAAACTGACTTATGGTCAATAACCCTAAGGAACCAGTTAACTAATTCTGTTACATAGTCGTATATTATACAAACAATTTAGCTTAGAGAGGGTGCCAGGAAACCATATTTCTCAAGGTTAAATGTTCCATGGGTGTTTAACTAGATGTTTTATGAACAATGTGGGTATTTGATCCACCTGCTTGTGTTCTGATGGAGAATTTCTAGAGATGAGTTGTGTTTTCTTCTGTGCACTGGTTTGCTCTCAAAACTACTTTCTGAGGAGATGCTTGACCCACCAAGGACTCCCTCAGCCTGTCCTTCACTTTCTCTTTGTGCATGTGTCCTTGTCAAGTTCCTCAGCTTTCCTAAGAGGACGCTGATCCTGAACCTACTAGCTGGCCATGAAGGCAGATTTTCCCCATTCTTGTCAACAAGATGACAAGCTGTACTACATCCCAAGTACCCATAAAGAAGTATACCTGGAAGCCCCATTGACCTGTTGAGAGACTCCTATATGATTACAGGATTGTCTGAAAGATATTCGGCTCCTGAATTCTTCTCTCCCAGTGGTTCCGAAATTCTTGAGGATTCCAAGATACCACTGGTAATCTGTTGAAAACCACAAACCCTTGACTTGGGGTGGTGGTTGGGGCGGGAAGCTTTTAACTTCAGAAGTCCTAGTGAAAGAATCTGTTTCAGATAATCTGAAAATCATTTCAGGATGATGCCAGAGTGGCTTTCCTGGATGGTGCTTTGGGGTTATCCATTGGCTCACATTCAGGGATACTTCAGTATTTACCATAAGAATATTATTGAGGACATTGTTTATAGCATCATACACCTCCATATGAAAATCCATGGGAGAAATTTTTCTCTGGCATTGCGATCATTCCTGTACTTTCCTTAAGGAATAGTTCATTTGTTTGTTTGTTGGTTGGTTGGTTGGTTTATTTCTATTATTTCTACATATTGTGAGCAATGTAACTTGGCGGTTCTCCACACTGGCTACACTTTGGAATCATTAGGATCATTTACAACATGCAGACACCAGCCCAGAGCAATTAAATCACAACCCTGGGGGTGTTCCTAATGGGTAGCCAGAGTTGAGAACTATTGATTCCTTCTTGACATTGGCTGCCGGGAAACCAAAAACCAAACATGTCAGTTGCTGGCAGCAAGTACACAGAGTTTTGTGGCTTTCATTGGTATCTCCTCTGCTAACACCATTCTATACTTCAGTTCTCACTTTCAATTCACCTACACATTTTAATTGTGACTTTATCTTTTTTTAATTTATTTTAGTTGGAGTCTGTGAGAAACTCAGTTGAGCTGGCTTACACTAAAAAGAATAGGAAGAGCTATTGTAATATTACATGGTTATCTCATGGACACAAAAGAGGAAATATAGTCAGACCATAGCAGGAATAAGAACCAGAATTGAGAAAAATATCAGAAATCAAGGCATTTCCTCTCTTAGTCACTCTCCTTTCTCTTCCTCAAATGCCTTGTTTCTGCTTTCTTCTCAGCATCTGTTTAATTTTGTCTGCCTCTATACACTGACATTCTTTTCCTCCTCTGTGAAAATGAGTAAGTTGAAATGATCTCAGTTGAGCCAGTTACTAGAGAGAGACTGCTGTCTCCAAGCACTATTTTCAAAGTCTCAGGAGAAAATTGCAAAGGTCCCAGTTTGGGTCAATCTTCTCCACTAGGTCTGTTCATTCACCTAGAACCATGTGGTGGGTTCCTGAAATTCAAACATGGCTTCCTGATGGCACAGACAGCTTGGATGTTGCCGAGTGGTGTTAGGACCTAAGGATTAACCTAAAAACCAGCACTGCTAGCCAGGGACTGCATGGAAGACTTCTCTGATGGCTGGGGAATAAAAGGAGAACCAGCGAAGAGGAAGGCGGGCTGAGCTGTGGCTTCCAGACCCACCACTATAAATGAGAGTGACAGTTCTTAAAGAAAGGAGGTCATGGGAAGATACCCCCAGAGAGGACTCCAAAAGCAGTACTCATCTAAGCCACTCACAACCTTTCTGAAATAGGGAGAAGGGTAAACAAACAAACAGACAAGGATAGTCAACACTATTGCATTTGAATCTGTCTGAGAATTTAACCTTAGGAGGCTTGTAACATAGGGAGGCAAAAAGAAACCTCACAAAAAGGCAAATAGGACCATTATGCACTGAAGAGATGGGTCATTAGAGATATTAGTGTTTCTAATGTTCCTCACACTCACTGTCCCCAGCAAAAGTCCCATCGGAAGCCATTTCTGAATCTGTATGTAAAATCCATGTCTGATAGGATACTAGAAAATCTTAGTTATAACCCTTTCATGCTGCTTGGACTCACTTGCCAGAACTGCTTTAGAAAAATGTTGAAAGTGGAGAGCAGCAATTCCACATTAACAGACATTACTGTCTAACAAGGTTCAGTTCACAAATCTGATGGTGCTCAACATTGCTGCACAAATTTTAACAAATTTAAAAGTCACTTCAGCAGAGTCAAAATTGAACAAAGTCTCATTTGTCAAGCTAATGTCAAGCAACTTAAGATGAGGCTAGTATATTAGCTGTAGAAGATAATCATCAGAAAATAATTTACATCATGTAACAATAATAAAATAGCTGTCATTGATCAAATATATACTATGTGCCATGATCTGTGCTAAGATATTACTTTCCTTATCCATATAATAATATTATTAAACATAAGGTAGTTGTTATTAACTTTTTATTGAAACGTAATATAATTTTCTAGTGCACTGTAGTAATACTGCCTTGGAAACCCAAGGAAAAGTCACTATGAGTCAGATCCTACACTACGGCAGTGAGTTTTTTGAGTTTTTGAGTGCACGTGTAACTGAAGAGCTTAATGAGTTTTACTAACACAACACTCACACACAACCAGCATCCAGATCAAGAAATGGAACATGACCACCCAAAGCCCTTCTTTGTATTTGCTTCCAGTTGCTATGCCTACCCGTGGGTGATAACTGTTCTAATGTCTAACAGCCCAGATTAGATTTATTCTTTATGCAAATTCAATAATAAGAAGGTACTGCGGAGTTCCAGTAACATGATGAATAGGCAGAAAGACTGCACGGACCCTCTTCAATAAAGAAAAGGGAACCAATGAACATAGATACAGAAGATAATCCTGGACCCCTGAGCTTTGAAGGGAAGGATACAGAAATGGACTAAACTCCAGCTAGCAGAAGAATTTACATGAAAACACCAGAAAAGAAGACATATGGAGCTGCAGTCTGGCAGCAATCCTTATGGCATAGACAGCTTGGATATTGCTGAGTGGTGTCAGGACCTAAGAATTAACCTAAAAATCAGCCCTGCTAGCCAGGGACTGCATGGAGGACTGCTTTGGTGACTGGTGAATAAAAGGGGAACCAGCAAAGAGGAAGATGACTGAGCTGCAGACTTTTGCCTGTCTGGAGGATGAAGCCATTTTGAATGTTTACAAGTGGTTTGACCATTTTGGATAGTTAAAGTGACAGCATTGTCCCAGATTCCAAGGACTTAAGAACAGGCTCCACTTGCCAGGAACCACAAGGATATTCAGGAAACCGATGACTAGAAAGGTGTGACATTCCGTGTTACTCTTATATCTCACACCCTCTTGGTGAATGGAGGTGTGGCCATCCCTCATCCCACCCACCTTATAGGCCAGCAGGAATTCCATCCCAATCTGTGTGCTCAGACAGAGCCTGGGTGGCTTGACCCACCCTGCCTGAATTTTTTTTTCTTGTTTTTGTCTGTTTTAAAACTACTATTATTAGTATTACTACTTTTGTCCTCTTAATTATTATTCTTTATTTTTCCCTTCCCAGGTTCTAGTTCTCAGGTTTTTTTCTTTTCCCTGTTCCTAGTTCCAATTTTTTTTTTCTTTCTCTTGTTAACCCTATTCTTTGCTTTTCTTTTTGAGTTTTTCTCATTTTTTCCTTCATTATTCTCCTTCTCTACCTTTTTTCTCTTATTGCCCTCTCCCCAGATACTATGGTGTGTGTTTTGTGTGTGTGTGTGTGTGTGTGTGTTTATTTCCCCCTTTTTTATTTTTTTGTTTACTGTTCCTGTATGATTACATGGTGTGTTTTTTGTCCATTTGCCTTTACTTTTTTGATGGTTATTCAATTGTTATTTTTGTCTAATGGAGTGGGAGACAGCAACAGTCCCCATATGACACAACTACACTCACACCTCCTGCAGCTTCACTTACTAAGTGAGAGCAACCACTTCCTTCTTCACCAATGGCCCAATGATAAACAACCACCAAGAAGAACTGACTCATCCTTGGCTGCTCTTCACAAACAGTTGACAAAGATCTAAATACAACAACATCACAATGTCTCAGAGATAGCAGACCATCACAGGCCACACAAAGAAGCAAGATAAAGTAGTAGAAACAAGGGAGCAGGATACAGACACAGAACACATCTCTGAGGAAGAAGCAGCATTGGAAATTCCTGAAAAGGAATTCAAAAGAATTATATTTAGGTATCTTCAAAGGATTGAGAGACAGATCAAGGAAAACACAGAGAAAATCCTAGAAGAATTTCAGAAGAAAATATAAGAACAAAATGACAAAATGAATGAAAAATTAGAAATTATTAAAAATCAAGAGATAGAAATCCAGAAGATTAATCCTAAATT
>NW_006921601.1:8225831-8227102 GCF_000298275.1 Orycteropus afer afer | reverse complement strand
ATATGGAACAAAGAAACCAGGGACACCATGAAAAAACACATAACAAAATGACAGCAAGCAATCATACTTGTCAATAATTACAATGAATATTAACGGATTAAATGCACCACTGAAGAGACAGAGAGTTGCAGATTGGATAAGAAAACAAAACCTATCAATATGCTGTGTATAAGAGACATACCTTAGAGACAAAGACAAAAATACAATAAAAATCAAAGGTTGGAAAAAGATATATCAAGCAAATGGCAACTGTAAAAGAGAAGGAGTGACAATATTAATTTCTGATCAAATTGACTTTAAGACAAAAACCACCACATAAGATAGGGAAGGACATTATATAATTATTAAAGGAACAATTAAACAAGAAGATATAACCATAATAAATATCTATGGACCCAATGAAAGAACCCCATAATACATAAATCAGGTTTTAATGGAGTTGAAAGGCAAATAGATGACTCCACAGTCATAGAGGGGGCTTTAATACAGCACTTTCAATGAAAGATAGAGCAAGTGGAAAGAAACTCAACAAAGACGCAGAAGAGCTAAACAATACAATCTACCAATTTAACCTTATAGACATCTACAGAGCACTTCATCCAACAACACACAACATACTTCTTTTCCAGTGCACATGGAACATTTTCCTTGATAGACCATATGTTAGGCCATAAAGCAAGCCTTAATAAATTTAAAAACATTGAGAAACTGTAAAACATCTTCTCAGATCACAATGCTATCAAATTAGAAATTAGCAAAAGGAAGATCATCAGGAAAAGAGCAAACATAGAAACTGAACAACACTATCCTTAAGAAATACTGGGAAAGAGAAGAAATAAAAAATGAAATTCACAAATTCCTTGAATTAAATGAGATTGAAAGCACAACATACCAAAATCTTTGGGACACAGCAAAAGCAGTTATCAGAGGCCAATTTATAGCAATAAATGCACACATCCAAAAAGAAGAAAGACCCAAAATCAACACTTTAAATCAATATCTCCAACAATTAGAAAAAGAAAAGTCTATTGTCACCAGAAGAAAGGAAATAATAAAGATTTAAGCAGAAATCAATGAAACAAAATAGAAAGACAACAGAAAAGATCAACAAGACCAGAAGTTTGTTTTTTGAAAACATTAATAAAATTGACAAACCACTGGCAAATTTAACAAAGGAAAAGAGGGAGAGAATACAAATAACATGAATAAGAAACTAAATGGGTGACATCACAACAGAACCAACTGAAATAAAAAGGATAATATCAGGATAC
>NW_006921601.1:8221702-8222798 GCF_000298275.1 Orycteropus afer afer | reverse complement strand
TATGGCCCCTAGCTGCCCTTCAGGTCTGGAATTGAACCCACACCTGTGGCTTCCAGCCAAACAAAAGACAGGCATATGAGTTGAACATTTACCTGTGGTAGATACACTCCTCGGAGAGAACAGTCATAGGAGAAAGAAGGGCTGTTGATGCACAGGGAGACAGCTCAAGGGGCAGGAGTGCATGGAGCGATGGACACAACGAAGAGGTAACTATCAGGAGGAAGTGGGAGGGGAGCTGTTGCATTAGGGTAAATTGTAGTCAGTGTCATGAGACAAAGTGTATGTGAACTGCTGTATGGAAAGTGAATTTGCCCTGTTCACTTTCATCCAAATCACAATTTAAAAAAAAAAAAAGAAGAAGAAGAAAGTACTGTTGGGGTTTGTTATTTTCCTTTCAGTATTATGTTTCTCATAACATTCATCAATGTTGTTGCAAGGATGTAGATCATTTATTCTCATTACTATGTAGTATTCCATTGTATAACTACACCACAATTTATTTATTCAGTCTAGTGTTGATGTACATTTGGGTGATGTTCAGTGTCTTAGTGTTACAAATAGTGCTTCTATTATAATTCTAGTACATGTTGTTTGGTGAATATATAAATACAGTTCCGTTGTGTATTTAACGAGGAATGAAATAGCCAGGCAATACAGTGCACATATGATCAGCTTTAGCTAATACTGCCAAATAGTTTGCCAAAATGATAGTACCAATTTACATTACCACCAACACTGTAGGAGAGTTCATTTGTTCCATATTCTCAGCAATCTTTGTTTGGAACATTCCACCTTTTTCTTTTTTGGGGGGAAAAAAGATTCCAGTGGATATGTAAATGTATCACAAGGTGGTTTAAATTTGCATTTTCCTGATGATTAATGAAATTGAACATATAGGTTGTTAATGTTATGTGCTGTTGAATCAGCTGTGACCCATAGCGACCCTATGTACAACAGAACGAAACACTGCCCAGTCCTGTGCCAGCTTCACAATCCTTGCTATATCTGAGCCCATGGTGGCACCCACTGTGTCCATCCATTTTATTGAGTGTCTTTCCCTTTTTCACTGACCCTCCACTTTACCAAACATGATATC
>NW_006921601.1:8206838-8221377 GCF_000298275.1 Orycteropus afer afer | reverse complement strand
CATAGCGACCCCTCCTTGGGTTTCCGAGGCAGTATCACTACGGAAGTAGGATTGCCCAACCTTCCTTCCGAGGAGTGGCTGGTGGTGTACCTTAGTCTTCAAAGAGACATCTTTGCTCTTCAGCACTTTAAAGAGGTCATTTGCGGCAGAGTTGGCCAGGGTAATACATCATCTGATTCTATGACTGTTGTGTCCATTGGTGTTGATTGTGAAACTAAGTAATATGAAATCTTTGACAACTTCAATTTTCTCTCCATTAATCATGATGCTGCTTATTGGTCCAGTTGTGAGGATTTTCGTTTTCTTTATGTTGAGGTGCAATCCATACTGCAGATTGTAGTCTATAATCTTCATTAGTAAGTGCTTCAAGTCATCCTCACTTTCAGCAGCAAGGTTGTGCCATTCGCATGTCACCGGTTGTTTATGACTCTTCCTCCAATCCTGATGCCACATTCTTCTTCATATACTCCAGCTACTCACATTATTTGCTCAGCATACACATTGAATTAGTATTGTGACACATTTCTCTTCCTGATTTTAAGCTATGCAGTATCCCCTTGTTTTGTTCAAGCAACAGCCTCCTGCTCTATGTACAGGTTCCTCATGAGCACAATCAAGTATTCTGGAGTTCCCATTCTTCTCAATGTTATCCATAAGTTCTTATGATCCACACAGTCAAATGCTTTGCACAGTTAATAAAATGCAAATATTCCTGGTACTATTTGCTTTCAGCCAAGATCTGTCTGACATCAGCAATGATATCCCTCGTTCCACATCTTCTGAATCCTGCTTGCATTTCTGAAGTTCTCCATCAATATATTCCTTCAGTCATTTTTTAATTATCTTCAGCAAGATTTTACTTGCATGTGATATTATTGTTTGATAATTTCCACATTCTGTAGGATCACCTTTCTTTGGAATTGGTACAAATATGGATCTCTTCCAGTCAGTTGGCCAGATAGCTGTCTTCCAGATCTCTTGGCATAGATGAGTAAGTTCCTCCGGAGCAGCATCCATATGTTGAAATATCTCAATGGGTATCCCATCAATTCCTGGAGCCTTGTTTTTCACCAATTCCTTTGGTTCATCTTCAACTTCTTCCTTCAATACCATTGGTTCTTGATCATATGCCACCTCCTAAAATAGATGAACATCAATCAGTTCTTTTTGGTACAGTGACTCTGTGTATTCCTTCCATCTTCTTTTGATGTTTCTTGCATCATTCAATATTTTGCCCATAGAATCTTTCAATATTGCAACTTACGGCTTAAATGTTTTCTTCAGTTCTTTCAGCTTGAGATATGCTGAGTGTGTTCTTCTCTTTTGGTTTTCTAACTCCAGGTCTTTGCATATTTTATTATAATAATGACTTTTTCTTCTCTAGCTGCTCTTTGAAATCTTCGTTGAGCTCTTTTATCTTGTCATTTCTTTCATCTGCTTTAGCTATTCTCCACTCAAGGACAAGTTTCAGAGTCTCTTTTGACCTCCAGTTTGGTCTTTTCTTTCTTTTCTTTCTTTTTAATGAAGTATTGTTTTCTTCATGGATGATATTCTTAATGTCATCCCACAATTCCTCTGGTTTTTGGTCATTGTTGTTCAATGCTTGAAATCTATTCTTTAGATGTCTCTAAATTCAGGTGGAATATAATGGGGGTCATAATCGTGGACTTGTTTTAATTGTCTTCAGCTTCAACTTGAAGTTGATGGTCTGTTCCAGTCAGCTCCTGACTTTGTTTTGTCTGAAGATACTGAGCTTCTCCATCCCCTCCTGCCACAGATGTAGTCCATCTGATTCCTGTGTACTCCATCTGGCAACATCCAAGTGTATAGCTGCCATTTGTGTTGTTGAAAAAGGTATTTGCAATGAATAAGTCATCAGTCTTGCAAAAGTCTATCATGCAACTTCCAGAGTCATTTCTATCACCAAGGACATATTTTCCAACTACTGGTGATTCTTCTTTGTTTCTAACTTTTGCACTCCAATCACCAGTAATAATCAACACATCTTGATTGCATGTTTGGTCAATTTCAGACTGCAAAAGTTGGTAAAAATCTTCAATTTTCTCATCTTTGGCTTTGGTGATTGGTGCATAAATTTGAATAATAGCAGTATTAAGTGGTCTTCCTTATAGGTGCATGGATATTATCCTATCAGTGACAGCATTGTATTTCAGGATATATCTTGAAACACAATACACAAGTCACCACAGTATGAAAAACTGACAGACGAGTAGTGGCGAACATATATATATATATATGTATATATATGTATATATATATATACACACACACATACATACATACATATATATGTGTGTGTGTGTGTGTAATATATGTATATATATGTGTGTGTATATATGTGTATACAGGAGCTCTGGTGGCATAGTGCCTAAGGCACTTGACTGCTAACCAGAAGGGTGGTGGTTCAAACCCACCAGCCACTCCTCAGAAGAAAGATTGGGCAATCTGCTTCTGTAGTGATACTGCCTCGGAAACACAAAGAGGGGTTGCTATGAGTCGGGTCTGACTCGATGGCAAATAACAACATGTATGTATATACATGTAGAGAGAGAGAGAGAGAAGACTATTTTGATATTCTCTTTGTTAACTGTCTCTTCAAGCCTTTTGCTATTTTTCTACTGGACTATCTTTTCCCAGTCATTCTGTAGGAGTTCTTTCTATATTCAGGATATATTTCCTTTGTTGGATAAAATGTTGCAAGGATTTTTCCCACTCTTCCCACTCTGTGCTTTATCTTTTGTAATATCGTAATTGTGTTTTAAAAAACTGAAGCTTAGTTTTAATGTAACCTAACTTTTTATTTTCTTTTTCTGGATAGCAGTTTTTATGTCCTTTTAAAGAAATCTTTGACAACTCCACAGTCATGAAGATGTAATCCTATGTTTTCTTCTATGACTTTATTATTTTCTCTTTCACATTTAGAGCTATCACCAATTAATTTTGTCTTTGGTGTGAAGTAAAGATACCATTTCTCCCACATAATTATATAATTGACTGAACAACATTTACTAAACAAACTTCCCTTTCCTTATGTCCTGCCTCAATCATTTATCAGATGGTTATATATGAGTCTGTTTCTGAATTTTATTTTGTACCATTGATAAGTTTCTCTGCTCTTGTAACAGTTTCATGCTATCTCCATTACTATAAATTTATAATGGGTCTTTTCATCTGGTAATATAAATTGTCCAGCTTTATTCGTTTTCAAGATTTTAAAATTTTTCTTGACTATTCTTGGCCTTTTGTATTTTTACATGAATTTTGGAACTAGTTTACTAATTTTTGCAAAAAAATAGAAAAAAGCTGTCTAGGTTTAATTGGGGTCATATAGAGTCTATAGGTTAAGTTGGAAAGAATTGACACCTTATAACATTGAGTTTTCCAGTCCATGAACATGATATATTCCTTCATTTATTTGTTCTTGTTGTGTTTGTTACATGTTGTCAAGTTAATTTGAATTCGTAGTGACCCCATGTGACAGAGTAGAACTGCCCCCTAGCTTTTTCTTGGCTATAATCTTCATGGAAGCAAATCATCAAGTCTTCCCCCAACAGAGCTGCTGGGTGAGTTCAAACTGCCAGCCTTTCAGTTAGCAACTGAGCACTTAACCATTATGCCACCAGGGCTCTTTACCATATATTTAGATATTGTTCAATTTCTCTCAAAAATATTTTAGATTTGGACATCTTTTGTTAGATTTAATCCTAGGTATTTTGTGTTTATTGATGCTGTTATAAATGGGATATTTTATTTTAATTTTTACTTTTTAATTGACAACACATGTACATAGAAATAAAATTGACTTTTGCATACTGACCTTGTATCCAGCAATTTTGTTAATTCTATTAATTAATTCTAATAGTTTGTGTAGTCATTTCTCTAAGGCTGCTTCAACAGATGACCACAAATGTGGTGGCTTAAGACAACAGAAATTTATTCTCTCAAAGTTCTAGAGACCAGAAACCCAAAATCAGTGACCAAAATCAAGGTGTCAGCAGGGCCACGCTCCCTCTGGGGGCCCTAGGAGAGAATTCTTCCTTGCCTCTTCCAGCTGGTGGCTGCTGATTGGATATTCCTTGTGACTAAATCACAATTGCTGCCTCCATCTTTACTTTACCTTCTCTTTTTCTGTTTATGTGTGTGAAATTTCCCTCTGCCTCTCTCTTATAAAGACATTTGTGATGACATTTAGGGCCCACCTGTGTACTCCAGGATAATCTCCTCATCACAAGAGTCTTAATGTTATCACAAATATAGAATGGTGCCCACTGGGTTCCATTTGATAGAGAATCGAGATGTTAGTCTGATCACATCAGATATATTGTGTCCAGTACTGGGATCCACAGTTTGATGGTGAGTGGACTCAGAACTTTCTTACCTGAGGAAGAAATGTTTGAATAGAAGCAAAACATAGGGGAAGGCAACCCAGGGAGGAGCCCTCTCTTCAATTTCCTGAATCTTATCGAAGACAGATTAGGCTTCTTCTATCCTGCACCAAAAGGGAAAATTAAGACTTCTAATTCCAGTGAGTTCGTTTTTTTTTCCCCCCCAGAAGATGGAACACACTTGGTGTGAAGTAGGAGGAATACAGATACTATTTTTCCTACATGGTTATATAATTGATTGAACAACATTTACTAAACAAACTACCCTTTCTTTATGCTCTGATATTCTCACAACATTCAAAGTTATGTAGGCAAAGGAGGCAAAGGAGAAAGATGGGCATCATTATCTTTACCCTATGTGTAGGAAATCCTTGTACAAAGAAGTGAAATTATTTCCTCAAGGTCACCAGACAAGGGTCAGAAGCAGAGCTAGAGACCTGGGTTTCTGCCTCTGAGTCCAGCATCATTCTACTCAGCTACATTGCTCAGATACCCCAAAGACCTCCTGGACTATGGTTCTGATGGGGCCAGAACTCCATGGATTTCCAGGCAGGGGAATGTTAGTCACAAGCTATGCTGTGGAACTGGGATTACAACCAGGGCCAGCTTCATGACATGTAACCAGTGCAGTCATAAAGGGTATTTTCTTAGAAGGGCCTTGAGCTTGGGGTTATTGTCACCATCTTGAAATTCTTAATCATTTTATCTTTGAATGTGTGTTTTGTAAGTGAAGTCTAATTGGGTAATGGAGTATGCAAGGCACTTAGACCCTCAGTCTACTCATGGTCCTTCCTCCTGCCATCTCCCCAAGACAGTTCTTGGAGGCCCATTCTCCTGGCCTCTGATGCCTAGGCCCTGCCAAGACTCTCTCTCCCTTGGTCCCCATCCTGTAATTACTGCTATCTTCCACCCCTGGCAGAAACCTGAGACCAACAGGATCACAATTAGGTGCCTATCCCACAGTGCCATGGGGTGGGGCATGGTAGCAGCTGTCCTCCTGGCAGCACCACAACACATTTGGTGGGTAGCCAGCCAGAAGCCAAGTCTCCACTGGATAGAGCCTTTGTCTCACCCCCAGTCCAGGTGCAGAGCACACAACAGCACTAAGGTTTAAAGATCCTTGGGAGCCCATTGGTCATGGTTTGGGGTGGTGAGCCTACAAAATAAAGGAGACATCTGACTTGATTTCTCCAGACCTCCACCCCCTTGCCACTGTGCAATGCATCAGTCCTGACTGGCAGTGTCAGATTACCCAATAAGCAAGGTAAGCATGGGCTTACTTGTGCTTACTTACTAATCTATAGTAAACAATTTCACATTTTTTTCACATTAAAGATTCTGCTTCTAGGTATGGCTGGCATGTGTCTCTCTTCCATCCCACAGCACCTTCCTACAGAATCAAGGCTTCTTTTCAAATTTACAATCCCTGACAGGGATGAAGTACCCAGTAAGCAAGGTAAGCATGGGTTTACTTGTGCTTACTTACTAATCTGTAGTGAACAATTTAAATAGGTTTCACCACACTGACCCATGTGAAACTGTTCACTACAGATTAGTAAGTAAACATAAATAAGCTGTGCTTACCTTGCTTATTGGGTAATCCACCCCTGGTCCTGAAGCTTGCAGGACAGGAAACCAGGCAGCCATCAAGAGGGAGAACATGCATGTGCCTTGCGCTGTAGGCCAGGGCCCAGGGCACAGGTGTAAATTCACACCTCCCTGGGAGCTCCCTTGGCCAGCTCTGTCCCTGGGGGATCCTCTCTTCCTCCTGTCAACCTTCCCAGTCTGGCTTGGTTTGTCTCTTCTGGTCAGCTGGAGGCACCCTCTGGGGAGGCACTAGGAAAAAGGAATTATGTAATTTCAGTGATTCCACATACACATTAAATGATCTTATATTTGCATTTATATTAACATTGCTCTACATAAAGATGAGGTGTACAATCCATGCTAATAATCAGAAAATTTCATTTTTCTTAGAGTGTCATGAAAGCAAATAAAAAGCAACATGGCAAATCAAGAGAGACATCAGAAAAAAGAAAAAACTTTATGTATATTTTCAGTGGCATTTTCCCCTTGCTTTTTAACCTAAGGGCCCTATTTTCATTTTGCATTGAGCCCCACAAATTATGTAGCCAGCTCTGATTACAACTCACTTCCTGCATAAGCCACCACTTGTGCAAGCCTGGCAGCTGACCCTGAAACCAACGGGTCCCGGAATAACGTTACTTTCTGTGAGTACCCCGTGGTGACTCACATCTCAAGACTGTATATTTCTCACTTGTCCGAATATAGTGTAAAACTGGCTATTTTTATAGAACAAAAACCCAGGGAAAATATGAAATTCAGCCCATCTATATGCACTGCTGCACCTGAGACACTCAGCACACATAATAAATCTGTCTTTGGAAACTTGCTCCTTTGCAGTTTTGACACAGATAGATGACAAGTATTAAATCTTAAGGGAAAAGAACCAGCTGCTGTAGATGTTGAATTACTGAGACATAAGCTTCCAGGCCTGATGATGTGAGGTATCAGCCAGAGGCCATCTGGAAAAGGGTACAGGTGAGCTGTGAGAATGTCAGAGGTGACCTCTAAATGTCTCTGTCTCCACCAACCCAAAGAAACTTGGGGCCACATCTAATAGCCACTGAATCTGAACTTTATAAGACATTACCACAAACTTGGGCTTTGACCAGTAAAAGGACCTTGTTCAAGACAGATGCCACATTAAGCCAGTGGTTCAGAACTTGGATTGTTCAAAATGGATTTTTCTGAGTACCTCATGAAAGAGTTACAGACTTATTTATCACCGTTCAGCACAATAGTATTGGTAGGAGGCAGAGTGAGAAGGAGGATAATTCTAGAATATCCAAGGCAAATATAGCCAGGAGATGATGCCTCCTCCACCATGGTGTTTCTCTGCCCTAGAGGGGAGCTCTTTCAAGGGAGAGACCTTGTCTCCTTTGTTTTTATATCCCTAGATCCTGATGGATGGTCCTTTGTGGTGAAAACAATTCGTTCTCAGCTACTAACTGAAAGATTGGCAGTTCAAACCCACCCAGCGGTGCTGAGGAGGAAAGATCTAGCTATGCACTTCTGTTGGATTACAGCCATTGAAAACTCCAGGGCATACCATTCTACTCTGACACACATGGGTTGCCATGAGTCAGTATCGACTCCACGGCAAAGGGTTTTAATGTCCTATGCATTGCCTGAAGGAATCCTGGTCAAGCACTCACCTGCTAATGAAAAGTTGACAGTTCAAACTCACCAGCTGCTCTGTGGGAGAAATCTGCTTCCATAAAGATTACAGCCTTGGAAACCAATGGGGCAATTCTACTCTGTCCTATAAGGTCACTTGGAATCAGAATCAACTCAACGGCAATAGGTATACATTGCCCAACTGGGCATGGAAGCTCATAGCACTTTAAAAGAACTATTAATTATCTTGTTTAATAATCTCTGAGTTCTGTTGAATCACTTTTCTTTAGAGTGGGCACAAATATGGATATCTTCCAATCATTTGGCCAGGTAGTTATCTTCCAAATTTCTCGACATAGACAAATAAGCACTTTCAGTTTGGCACCCATTTGTTGAAACATCTCAATTGGTATGTGATCAATTGCTGAAGACTTATTTTTCACCAATTCCTTCAGTGCAGCTTGGGATTCTTTCACTACCATCAGTTCTTGATCATACGCTACCTCCCAAAATGGTTGACCGTCTATCAATTTTTTCAGTACAGTGACTGTGTATTCCTTCCATCTTCTTTTGATTCTTCCTACATCATTCAATATTTTGCCCACAGAATCCTTCAGTATTGAAACTCAAGGTTTGAATTTTTTCTTCAGTCCTTTCAGCTAGAGAAATGCCAAGAATGTTCTTCCATTTTGGTTTTCTAACTCCAGGTCTTTGCACATTTCATTAAAATACTTTTCTTTGTCTTGTTGATCTGCCCTTTGAAATCTTCTGTTCAGCTCCTTTATCTCATCATTTCTTCCATTCACTTTATCTACTCTACATTCAAGAGCAAGTTTCAGAGTCTTTTCTGACCACCATTTTGGTCTTCTCTTTCTTTCCTGTTGTTTTAATGACTTTTTGCTTTCTTCACTTATGGCATTCCTTGATGTCATCCCACAACTCATTTGGTCTTCAGTCATTAATGTTCAATGCATCAATTCTATTGTTCAGGTGGTCTTTAAATTCAGGTGGGATATACTCAAGGTCATATTTTGGCTCTCCTGGACTCATTTTAATTTTCTTCAGCTTCAACTTGAACTTGCATATGAGCAATTGATGGTCTGTTCCATAGTCAGCCCTGGTTTTGTTCTGACTGATGATATTGAGCTTCTCCATCATCTCTTTCCACAGATATAGTTGATTTGATTCCTGTGTATTACATCTGGTGAGGTCCGTATGCATAGTCACCATTTATGTTGCTGAAAAAAAAGGTATTTGCAATGAATTAGTTGTTGGTCTTGCAAAATTCTAGCATGCAATTTCCAGCATTGTTTCTATCATCGAGGTCATATTATGCAGCTACCGATCCTTCTTGTTTCCAACTTTCACATTCCAAACACCAGTAATTATCAATATATCTTGATTGCATATATGGTCAGCTTCAGTCTGCAGAAGTTGGTAAAAATTTTCAGTTTCTTCATCTTTCACTTTGATGGTTGGTGTATAAATTTGAATAATAGTCATATTAACTGGTCTTCCTTGCAGGCTTATGGATATTATCTTATCACTGACAGAATTGTACTTCAGGATAGATCTTTTTATTATTTATTTATTTATTTTGCAGTGTTCCCTCCCCTCCTCTCCCACCCCCTGGTAACCAACAAAGAAAGTTTCCTTCCATATATAAATCTTTTCTTGACTTTTTACAATAATGAACTAATACAATATTTGTCCTTCTGTGATTGACTTACTTCACTCAACATAACATCCTCCAAATTCATCCACGTTATGAGGTGTTTTGCGGATTCTACATTATTCTTTAGTGTTACATAGTATTCCATTGTGTATATGTACCATGGTTTGGTCATCCATTCTTCTGTTGATGGGCACCAAGGTTGTTTCCATCTTTTTGCTATTGTAAATAGTGCTGTGATGAACATGGGTGTGCATATATCTGTTCTTGTCCTTCAGGATAGATCTTGAAATGTTCTTTTTGATGAGAATGTGACACTATTCTTCTTCAATTTGTCACTCTTGACATAGTAGATCATGTGCTTGTCCAGTTCAAAGGGGCAATACCAGTCCATTTCAGTTCACTAATATCAATCTTTATGCATCTCATTTCATTTTTGACAAGTTCCAATTTTTCTAAATGCACACTTCACACATAAACCTACTGAAACATACATAAACCTTCATACATAAACCTAACTTACTTAATCCTCATAACAAGCCAGTTATGGAAGCAGTGGTATCACTGGGGATGGGAAGGGGGGCAGTGTGAGGGTGTCATTGGGGTGTGTGACTGAAATAGAAAAGGATGGGTGCAGATCACACCCCTGACACTGTCAGAAGAGGGTGACACCAGAATGACCTCAGATCCACCATTATATCTGCTCAGGGAGAGGAGTTGCCAAGGCAGTGGCATCACTAGGGTTGATGTCACCCATCACCTAGTTTGGTAATGTGGTAGCTTGTCACCACCACCCAACTCCCCCACTGCCCCACCCTCCACCCATCACCTACCAGTCAGAGTGTGGGCCAGTGGGTCAGGGTTCATGCCATTGGGGGGAGGGTTTTCACCTTGGGCAACAGGAGAGGGGAGGAACTGCAGGAAGCTATGGGGGGGCAGAGCTGGGAGTGGCAGGTCAGCACTGCACAGCACTTGGTCCTGCTTGGTCCTTACCAAGCAAGTGAGGATGTGTGTCATCCCATAAGTTACTGCACTGCACCAACCCTAGTGATGCCATTGTAGGGAGGCACTATTATGAATTCTATTTGACTGAATGAAATTGAGGAAAACTTGCCAGTGATGGGTGGAGTTAGGTTTCTAATGCAAGGATCTGAGCTTGGCTCTTAGCCCTGTGCTATGCTGCCTGTCTGACCCTGGTAGAGGGCACATTCAACAGATATAGGCAAACGTCCTCAAGGTCAGAGTGCTGGCTGGGCACTGCATTGTGAACAGGTAGTCTCTGACACCCTCTGATGGCACCAGAAGCATAGTACCAGCTGCTAGAAAGACCACTGGAGGAACAGTTCCTGACCCCCAGCTCTATATTTGCAATTCTCCTATCCCAGAGAGCCACCACCTGAATTCTTCAGACTGGAGTTGGATGCCTAGAACCCTGTATACTCCCCATCCCATGGTCCCTCCAACAGAGAGCCTGCTTGGACAAGTTACTTAACAATCTCTGGTCTTCAATGTCATTATCCACCCACTAGGTACCCACAGTGCTTCACAGAGTGACACTGAGGATCAACTGAGTGACTGCATGTGTGAAACCACATTGTAAATTGTTTTGTGCTAGCTTGCATGTAACCATTTCAGGTTATTCACTTCTAGAACCAACTACTCGAGAATGCTTGAGAGCCTGGACTTTGGAACCAGACAGATATAGGCAAGTTACTGAACCTTTCTCAATTTAAGCTTCCACATCTGTAAAGCAGGGATCATAACAGTACCTACCTCAGGAATGTCAGAAGACACTGTGCACAATTTTTAACTTGTTTGTTATCGTTAAATTCTTCTAATAGCCAATGGGGTATTATTTTCCCTGTTTTACAGAGAAGGAAACTCAGAAAGTTTTAATAACATGTCTAAAATCAAATAACATCTCAGAAGTAAAACCAGTATATAAACACATGTTTGTCTGAATCCACAGCCCCTGGGATAACCACTGCTCTATTCTGCCATATGGGACTTTGTGGTCTTTTCCTTATGTCTGAACTCAGTTCTCTCCCACTTGCCCACCTGCCCCCAAGGGCTGACTGAGATCATTGTACACATATTCACCCAAGCCTTGACAAACTTCCCCACACAAGTTCTCTGGATGTCCCCACTCTTCCACTGTAGACAAAGGAGACATTTACTACACGTGCATAAAGGGCCTATGGATTAGTTTCTTGTGGCTGCTGTAACAAATTACTACAGATTTCCTATCTTCAAATAACAGAAACATATCCTCTCACAGTTTTAGAGACCAGAAGCATCACTTTACCAAAATTAAAATGTTGGCAGGGCCACACTGCCTCTGAAGGTTCTAGGGGAGAATCTCTTCCCTGCCTCTTCCAGCTTCTGGTGGTGGCCAGCATTCCTTGGCTTGTGGTTGCATCACTAAAGTTTAAGGTCAGTATGTACAAATATCTCTCTGTTTCATTTTCACATTGCTTTCTCCTTTGTGAGTGTTTGTGTTAAATCTCCCTCTGCCTCCGTCTTATGAGGAAGGGACATGTGTTTTATGTAAGACTTCCCTGGATAATCCAGGATGTTATTATTAAGTGCCATTGAGTCCCTTCAACACTTAGCAACCCTATGTACAACAAAATGAAACATTGCCCAATCCTGAGCCATCCTCACAATTGTTCCTATGTTTGAACCCATGGTTGCAGCCACTGTGCCAATCCATCTCACTGAGGGTCTTCTTTTTTCTGACCCTCTGCCAAGCATAATGTCTTCCAGGGGTAAATCTCACCATCTCAAGATCCTTAACTTAATCACACCTGCAGAGACCCTTTCTTGCCATATCATGTAACAGTCACAGGTTCTGATGATTAGAACATGGCTATCTTTTGGAATCATTTTTCAGGCTACCACAGTCTGCAAGTATGCTAAGGATTGGGGGATTCAAAGGAAAACGAAAGGCTTTCTTGGACCTATCTGACAGTTCCTGAGCAGCCTCCAACCAGGGAAGCCTTCTCAAAAGAACTGGTTCCTCTGGATTTAGGCCACTGCTCTGGAAAAAAAAGGTCTAGAGACAAGGAGGCAGGGAGGCCCTGGCTAAGGCCCACTGCACTGAAGAGCCTGAAGCTGGGTTTTCTAAGGATAGCAGAACCCAAAGTTCAGCAGTGCTCTTGAGTCTCTGTTCCCTTTTCACATCCTTTTTCCAGTTCTGCAGGTAAATGTGTGTGATAAACATTAAATCTGTTAAGAATTCTGCTCTGAGAAGTTATGTTTTCAAACACTGGCTAATAAACTCTCTTGTTGCCATTCCTTTTTGTTTCTATTACTCTACTTTCCCCCCTTTTATTACTTAGTTAGAAACTTTCTGTTTCTACCTTCCCCTCCTTATGCCCACATTCTCCTTCATCCCTTCATATTAGACAAATTACTCCCAAATAGTGAAACCCTGAAGGATAATTAAGTTACACCCTAAGGGTTGTTGTTGTTAGATGTTGAGTTAATTCTGACTCATCATAACCCCATGTGACAGGAGTAGAACTGCCCCTTTGGGTTTCCTAGACTATAACCTTTACAGAAACACATGGCCAGATCTCTCTCCCACAGAGCTGCTGGGTGGGTTCACACTACCAACCTTTTGATTAGCAGCCGAGCACTTCATCATTGCAATACCACAGCTCCTTACACCAAAAGGGTACATAAGAATCACTTGGCATCTGTAAGAATCACCGGAGAGTCTTTTTAAAATGTAAATTCTTATGCATTATATCTGGGGGGAAATGCAAATTGTCAGCAAGGGGTCAAACTGAAATGAACCTGTTGGCAAATCAGCTCACTTCAGAGTGGAATCTATGGAGGATGGGGCTCACCTGATCAGCCACACCTGGGTTCTGCACCTGGCAATTGGGGCTTTAAAACAGAGTCCTTTTATGGACTACAAAAGGAGATGCTGAGAAGACTGAGGGAATGAACAATGTCCTTTTTATATATGTACACATATCAGGAAACATGGAAACATATCCATGACTCTGTGGCATTGTGAGAAGGAGTTAACTACTGGTCCCTCCATACCAGCCACTGGTACAGCCTTAAAGCAGAAGTGGCTAGGGCAAGGGCTCATCTTGTCCTAGTCTATTGCTCCAGGCCTGCCCATCTGCTTCACATTCCTTTCTGGGCCAACATAGCCTGATTTCCCACATCCTCACACCAGCGTGGACATACTGACTGCTCACCTATCTTTCTCCAAAGAGCAGAATTTGTCAGCTGTGTTCCTATTTTTTAAAAACTATTCCTAACCCTATTTGTGGGAGCTCTGGTAGCGTAGTGCCTAAGGCACTTGACTGTTAACCAGAAGGCTGGCAGTTCAAACCCACCAGCCACTCCTTGGAAGGAAGGTTGGGCAATCTACTTCCGTAGTGATACTGCCTCAGAAACCCAAGGAGGGGTCGCTATGAGTCAGATCCAACTCGATGGCACATAACAGCAACAACAACAAACCCTATTTGCTACTGCACTGATCTGTGCAGGAGTTTCAGCTTTCCTCTAATTAGAATATGTCTTTATCAGTCAGGGTTTGATCAGAGAAGCAGGACCAGTAGAAGATGGAGACATAAACATAGATCTGTTAAGGAATTTGTATACAGAAATTGGCTTATACATTGCAGGAGATGATTAAGCAATCCCTTTAAGACTGTCTTTGCATCTGATGCTGGAACTTGAAGTCCACAGGGCAGGCACTCAGGAAGGAAAGATAACAAGCAGGTTAGAACCTCATAAGTGTAGCTGGAGTCCCATAAGGACAGGTTGGAAAGGAACCCTTGTCCATTCATGTTGGTTCTTACCTTGGAGATGAGGCAATCCTTCGGTCATCAGGGCCCCTCATCACAGAGCTAACCACACACATCTATTCCTGCTGCTGCTTCATGCCAAAGAGGTGTCTCAGATTAGCAATGTATGCATGCTACAAGATGGCCACTACCTCCCTTTAACCTCCAAAATCTCAAGACAATCTCCATTTTGGCCCAGTCTAACTGGAAACTTACCAGAAAGGGAATTCTTGTATGTTGACGTTGTTGACTTGTTACAAAGCCATCACAGTGTCTTAGGTGAGACGCCCCCAGGAAACAGACTCTAAGATGGAGAGGTGCATACAGGAGGTTTACTGGGGAGTGTTCTTTGGAGGGAAAACACAAGAGAGGGCAGAGAGAGAAGGTGGACTGAGATGTGGGGGCTGCAACATGAATGGATTCTGCATAGAGCACTGGAGCTGGGATGG
>NW_006921601.1:8178484-8203053 GCF_000298275.1 Orycteropus afer afer | reverse complement strand
ACCCCGCCTGTGATGAGTATATAAGACAGAATAAAAAACCCAGGGAAGGGGTTTTTTAGATGTGATCAGAAATCATTGTGTGCTGGTTGGAAGCTGGAAGATTCTCCCCATGCCTTGAGGACCATTTGTCTAGTGGCTGCTTCCTGGTCCACTGCTTGCTAATCTCTTCCTAGCTACAATGCCAGGAGTTGGTACTTCTCCCAGCTTCCTGGGATTTTTCTGTTTAACTGCTTCACATTTGCCATACAAGGTTATATCTAGACGCCCCCGTTCCCCCATGCACGGACTTCCTTGAGGAAACAAGGGTTCTGGGGAATGTGGAATTCTAGGAAAAGAATTCTAGCATGAATTTTTCTAGAAAGTGAGCTTGGAAAGCTGGAGCTGAGATTTTGCTTCCAGAAAGGCTGAGAACTTCATTCCCATTTCTCTGCTGAAGTGGGCTCTGACTCCACCCTTGAAGTCATTTTCCTGGTGACAACGCAGGGTGCAGAAACAGCAGAAAAGGTGAGGTTGCCATTTTGTCATTTCCCAGAAACATCAAACCTCCTCCCCTTACACACAGCTATTCTTAAACATCCTCGAAGTAAAATTATCCTTAGATAGGATATATATACATAACAGTGTGGACAGATGAAGAAAATAAATCATCCTCCAGCACCTTCTAAGTGAATGGCATCACCATCTAGTTGTACAAGCCAGAATCTGAGGAGTCATCCTTGACGCCTCCATCCCCTGCAGACTCATATCACCACAAACTGTCCATTTTATCTCATAGTTCTCCAGTCCTTCCTCCCACTACTCTTCTTAACTGCTGTCCCCAACCTCCTCATTCTCTTTTCAAGCTACCATCATCCCTCCCCTGGGCCCCTCAAGTGGCCTCTAAATTTGTTTCCTCACATCTACTCCTGCCCCCTTCCAATCTGTTCTCTATTCTGTAAACAGAATGATCTTTTAAAAATACAATTCTGGTCATGTGCTTTCTGTCCTTAAATACCTTCAGTGCCTTCCTATTGTGCTTACGATAAAGATCAAATTTGTAACATGGCCTAGAAGGCCCTCCAAGGCCTCAGCCTCATCTTGCACCTCTCTGGCCTTCCCTCGGTGGCTTCACTTGGCCTCTACCCCTGCTATTATTTCCCCACCACTGCTCACTTAATGTTTGCCATGGTTCTGTGGTTATGCACACAGGCTCTGCAGCCAGAATGACAGTGTTCAAATCCCGAGCTCTAGAATTTTTAAAATAAAGTTTGTTTAATTTTTTTTTAATAGGATTTGTTTTTTAGAGCTATTTTTGGTTTTTAGAGTTCAGAGTGTTCCCACATGCTCTTTCTTCCCCAGCCCCCATCTCGGCCAAAATATCCCCTATTATGAACACCTTGGGTGGTGGCGTAGTGCCCAAGACATTTGACTGCTAAGCAGAAGCCTGGTGGTTCAAACCCACCAGCCACTCCTCAGAAGGAAGATTGGGCAATCTACTTTTGTAGTGATACCACTTCGGAAAGCCAAGGAAGGGTCACTATGAGTCTGATCCAACTCAACAGCAATGAGTTTGGTTTTGTTGGTTTTCGGTTTTGTTTTTTTTGTTTTTTTTTTTTTGGTGTAAACATCTTACATTCCTTTGGTACATTTGTTACAATTGATTAGACAATACTGATACATTATTATTAACCACAGCCTATAATTTACATTAGTGTTCACTCTCTGTGTTATACATTCTATGGGTTTTGACAAATGTATGTGATGTGTCCACCATTACAGTATCATACAGAATAGTTTCACTGTCCTAAAATGCCCTGTGTTCTACCTCTTCATCCCTGCCCTGGGATCCCTGGCAACCATTGACAGTTTTATTTTCTGCACGGTTTTGCCTTTTCAGAATTCCATGCAGTTGGAATCATACACTGTGTAGCTTTCTCAGACTGCCTTCTTTCACTTAGTAATATGTGTTTGTTTCCTCCATGCATTTTCATAGCTTGATTAGCACTTCAAAAAAAAAGTGTGGCCTTGGACAATTTATGAAAGCTCTACTCATCTCAACCTCCTCATCTGTAAAATGGAGACAATAATACTTATCTCACAGGGCTGTTTCATAGAGTAAATGAGACAATGCATATAGAATGCTTAGTGCCAGGCACATGGCCCTTGCTCAGAAATGTTGTTCATCATCATAACTCATCCTCCATATCTCAGCCCAGGTGTCACTTCCTCTGGAAGCCCTCCCTGGCAGACACTTCCCCAGACCAGGTGTCCTCCTATGTGCTGTCATGGCTTCCTGTGCTTTCCCTTCACAGCACATGGCACAATGTGGATTGGTCTGCCTTCTCCCATATGCTCCATCAGGGCAGAAACACTGCTCACCATGATATCCCCAAATTTAAATGTAAGAATAAAGACTAACTTGTCAAAGCAGAACCTGCATGTAGTGGGAAAATAAGTGAAAATGGGTAGAACTTACCGTGACAAAGTATAAGAAAAAACATTTCCTAACATATGTGTAACCAAGGGCTTTTCACAATATTTTCTTCAAACTCTTTAAAATTATTTTAATCATAATTATATTTCAGTTGGACACAAATGTATTTATTTTACCATAGCAATAGAACAAAATAAAATTTCTTTAGCCATTTTTCCTAAGAATATATCCCCAGAGTCTAGTAGAATTTCTGACCTATAGTAAGTTCTCAAAACTAATGTTCTCTTTTCTGGTATAGTAGAGAAGGCACAGGTAGGAATTTATGTACCTTGGGCTGGTTCTTTTCCCATCATAGGGCTTCAGTTTCTCTGCCATAAAGGACAGATAGGTGAGATAGCTCTCAGGGTCCCTATTTCTGTATGATTCTATGGTTCATCTGCCTTCTACCCACAAAGAAGCTGCTTACTTAAGCTTCAGGTTAAATCATTCAGCATTTGCTACATGATAGGTACTCAGTAAATGTCCGAGAGTAATTTAAGGTGTGCCTCAGGCCTATGGAATTTCTAATCATATCTGTGTTCATCCTCATAATTTGCTAGCACTCGATGAGTTGTGTGGGCTGCAGCAAAGCCTGTGGTCAATGAAAAAGATCCCAGGGCTCAAATCCCAGGAAGAGGATAAGAAACCCCCGCGAGGAAGAGTCGAGGCTGTCACTGAAGCTGACAAAGAGACAGCAGAAAATAAAAGAAAACTAGACCAATCTCACTCATGAATAAAGATATGGAAATTCTAGAATACCAAAATACCAGCAAATTGAATTCAATAGTATATTAAAAGAATAATTTACCACAACCCTGTAGGGTTTACCCAAAGAATGCAAAGCTGTTTTAATATTAGAAAATCTATTTCTATAACATATCAATGATGAAATCTGAGACATTATGTGATTATCTCAGTAAGGGTAGGAAAATACTTTATGAGGATTCAAATTGATTCCTAATGGAGACTTCTCTAAAATACTAGGAGTAGACAGTACAATTGGATATGTGTGGGAGTTTTGTGCAAGGGGGGCACCTTACATCTGAATCCTCTCCCAAAGTTTGGGAAATTTCCCACTTTCTGAGTTTGGGTGGGAGACAGAATCACTGTTGTTCTTAGGATAAAGACCAAATTCTTAACATGCTAGAAGGCCCTCTAAGGCCTCAGCCTCATCCTGCCCCCCTCTGGCTTTCCTTCAGGGCCTTAGAAGCAGAAAATGACAATGCTCATTGTTCTGGGCCCGGGCCCCACTCTTGCAGCAACAGTGAAGCATTTGACCCAAGCTCAGATCTAAGCTTATGAAGAACAGAAACCAGGCAACAGAGGATTTTTTCTGCTGGTCTCGGTAATGGAGAGACACCAGTTTCCAAGGATAGCAGTAATAATAGCTCAAGTAGCTTCATCCAGGTTCCTGTGACCAGTAGTGTTGGTGTTTCAAGCTGCAGCATCCAACATTCAGAAATGGATACACTTCTTCTCTGTATTGCATCATGATTTGGGCCATGGATCCAGCTGCCCAGGCACCCTTTATTTCTGACTGTTTTCCAGATCTTCCCAGCAACATTCTGAGTTATTCAAGATTCCTTCAATAAAGTTCTTTTCTGCTTAAATCAGTCAAAATCAGTTTTCATTGTTGGCAGCTGAAAATCTTAGAAGTATAGGCTACTTTCTTAACATGATAAAGAATATGGGTTTTTTCCAAAACTGTGGACAAAATAGTACACAAATAAAGATAATCTTAAAATAAAGAGCAAACAAGAATTGCCATTGTTTGTTTGTTTGCTTGTTGACTATATCTGAGTAAGCAAGGTACTGTGCTCCTCCATGTGCTAGTTGGCAGCACTTATGCACTCACCATCTGTCTTCTGGTGGGTGTGATAGAGAATGAGAGTGGCTGCACAGATCTCTGTTAACTGTGAAGAGCAGTTAAGGGTGAGTCAGGCTCTTAGTGGTAGTCCTATATCATTGGCCAGTTGGTGCAGAAGGAAGTGGTGGCTCTCATTCAGTTAAGTAGAGCTGAAGGATGTGCTGATGTGGTTGTGTCAAAGGTCAGGGCTGCAGGATTATCTTCTGTATCTGTGTTAATTGGTTCCTCTTTACTTTGTTGAAGAGGGTCTGTGTAGTTTGTCTGCCTATTCCGTCATCTTACCAGAACTCCCCCTTGTCAGTTTTGTGTTTTTCATATATTTTCTCTCATTTTGTGGCTTATCATTTTATTTTCTTAATACTGTCTTTCAAGATGAAGAAGTTTTCATTTTTATAATGTCCAATTTATTGTGTGTTTTTTTCTTTTATAGTTCCTGTTTGTTTCCTATCTAAGAAATCATTGCATAACCCAAGGGCACAGAGATTTTTCTCTTGTTTTCATCTAGAAGTTTTATAGTTTTAACTCTTACATTCGAGTCTGTTTCATTTCAATTTAAATTTTGTATATATAAAGACCAAAAACCAAAACCAAACTCACTGCTATCATGTCAGTTCTGACTTATAGCAACCCCGCCTTGGGTTTCTGAGGCAGTATCACCACAGAAGTAGATTGCCCAACCTTCCTCCCAATGAGTGGCTGCTGGGTTTGAACCACCTGCCTTCTGGTTAGGAGTCAAATTCCTTGGGCACTATGCCACCAGAAGAGTAAATACTGATTTTTTGCATAAGAATGTAAACAATTTTCAGATTACTATTATTTTTTAGCTTTGTCTGGCACCATGAGACAAAAAAACAGAAGTAGGAGATATGATTATTAGAAAGGAAGAGAAAAAAAATGATAATTAACAATCAATATGATTTCATGTACCAAAAAAAAAAAAAAAAAAACTCAATAGAATCTATTGAAAACACATAGAATTAATAAGGAAAATTCAGTAAACTGGTTACAGAATAAACATGCAAAAATCAATAACTTTTCTACATACCAATAGTTGTTTTTGTTGTTGTTATGTGCCGTCTAGTCAGACCCGACTCATAACGACCCCTCCTTGGGTTTCCAAGGCAGTATCACTACGGAAGTAGTTTGCCCCATCTTCCTTCCAAGGAGTGGCTGGTGGGTTTGAACCACCAGCCTTCTGGTTAGCAGTCAAATGCCTTAGCCACTATGCTACCAGAGCTCCCATACCAATAGTATCCATATTGAAAACATAGTAGAAAAATAAAGAATCTCATGCCCAACAGTAGCAAAATACATAAACCCCAAAGCTCACACTACCAAGTCAATTCCAATTCATAGCCACCCTACAGAACACAGTACAACTGCCCCATAGGGTTTCCAAGGCTGTCTTTTCTCTCTCTCTCTCTCTCTCAGATCCTACTTTATTTTGTAAAACTCAGGAACTAACAACCAATCACATCCCCCCCCCCCCCATCTCCTTTCTGAAGGCAATCTCTCTCAGACAAAAGGGCTGTGGCTTGCGGATTATCCACCATCTCCAGTTTTACATTCAGACAGCCCTTGGCCTGGTGGTCAGGCCTCCAGACCTTGAAGCTCTCAGAGGCAACAGAAATAAAATGAAGCTCTTACTTTAAAGACAACAAACTGTCCTCCCCCTGTTCCCCATACCTGCAACCTCCCCACACTCCCAACCTAAATGAAAAGATAGTAGAGGACAATACCATGAGTGAGAAAGAGAGAAATGGACAGAACTTCCTTTCATCCAAAGAGCTGCAAATCTCTCCCTGGAAGGAGGAACATTGGCCAATACCAATCAAAGCATAGTGGTCCAGGGTGATGGTTGAATCATGTAAGACTGGTAAAAATCCAGGAAGAAAAGATTTCACCTTTAGCCCATTCCCAGGTCTCTAGTGAGCTTATTTCAGTTCTAAGAAATTCCACTTCCACACATGCAAACTGTGGCTTTGAGGCAGCTAGCTTAGGGAATAATTTTTCATGGCCAAGACAATAGTGGAGGAGAGTAAGGAAAAGAGGAAGGAGTTTATCCATCCTTGGCTAGTGAATCTGAGTTAGTTCTTTCACAGCTTTGATCAGGTAATCTGTAGTAGCCTTTCACTTCATGATGTTGTCATCATGCTACTGTTGGCCACAACCTCCTGCACCTTGGGCTGGCTGATATCCAGGAAACTAATCAAGGACAAATCGATGATGCCTGTGACTTATTCTGTCTTTTGCTCAGTGTGAAAGGATCTCCAGAAGGAGTGCTCAATCTTGCCCACATTTTAATGACTTTACTGAGTCAATTCTGCATGCCCAACAGGAGCGTGTTGTACCAGCTCTCTGACAGTAACGTCACCAGCCCAATCATGACACTGACTGTGCTGAAAAGCACTAAGCCTTAGGTGGAGGTGGAAGTCTCACCTAGGTTCTTCATAACCAGAGAGCCAGGCCGAAAACATTGACAAATACGCTCAGGTGGAAGAGAACAACTTCCTGAATGTGTTGCTCCTCCCCATCCATGATCACAGTATTATCCTTCTGCTGCACAAGTAAGTTAAAGGCATTTTCAGACCCCAGGAAGTTGTCATCATCCAAGATTTACACAGCATTCACCTAGTTGGGATTAAAGTATTGAGTAATCTCTTCAGAGTTCCCCTTCATGGGCTTGTAGGTGAGCAGTAGCACTAAGCATAGCGGGTCACTTCCCAGGATGAGGTTACCTTTGGTCTTCAGGCAGAGGGCCATGAGGTTTCTGTAGTGATTGCAGTCAGTGCAAAGCTCCTTTACTGTTGCAAGGCTCCAACTCTTTACAGAAGCAAACTGTCACATCTTTCTCCCAGGGAGCGGTTGGTGGGTTTGAACCACCAACTTTTTGCTTAGCAGCCAAGCACTTTAACCACTGTGTCAATGCCTACAAATAATCTTAAGGAAAAAAAAAAAAAATGCAGGGCTTATATAATGAAAATCAGAAAACTTTGTTGAGGACATAAAAGAAAATAACTAAATATAAACATGTCTATCTTTTAGATGGAAAAATTCAGTACATAAAGTTTTCATTTTTACAAATGAATTTATAATATTGGAAGTTTTATTGGAATATGATAAAATGATTCTGAAATCCATCTGGGAGAGTAAATAGAAAAAAAAATAGCTGAAAAAAAATATGTTGAAGAGCATTGAGGAGGAACTACCCTACCAGATATGGAGATGGTATATAAATATATTGTAACTAAAATATTTTATCAGAGACCCAGAATCAGATAGACAGACCAATAGAATGAAATAAATAAGCCTGCAACAGGACCTGATGAACAGTGAAAACTGTGAGACCCAGAACTCAACAGAACAAGACTGCCTTACTTTTCCAGGTCTCACAAGTTTTCTATCCTTTATGGGGTACAGTCTTACCACTTTTTTATCACTCCTTTTAGTGGAAAATAAATGAGTTTTCCCTCTCCAACAGGTTTCCACCTTACATAGATTGTGGTTTTTGCATGTTTTGCTGTATATTAAAACTTCATGTATGAGAATTAAAGCATCACTAATCAATTTGAATCAGGATATATTGCAGAGAGATCAGGATGTATTGGATTGATATGGTGGCTGCAACAATGGACTCAAACATAGCAATAATCATGAGTGTGGTGCAGGTCTGGGCAGCATTTCATGCTGTTGTTGTACATGGGTTGCCATCAGTAGGAGCCAACTCAACAGCATCTAACAGTAACAACAACGAATTATAGAGTGGCAGGAAAAGAAGAAAGGAGACTAGTTAAGAAATTACTAGAAAAATCCAAGAGAAATGATAGCCAAGAAGTTTGCTGGTTTTCTGAGCCAGGGGTGGTCCATAGTCATCCAGCAAGCAGGAACACCCTCTGGTGAACAGGCATCCAAGGCTAGTGTGTAAGTGTACAAAGAGAGTCAGGCACTGCTCCTAGTGTTACTGGAACCAGTTGCTGAGAGACCTTCAACTGGAGAAAACTAACAGAGTTTTGTGAAAACATGGGCCTGGGAGGATCACTGTGGGCCTCACATACACATGTGAGGAGAAGCTGTGGAGAGCAGTGACATGGGTGGGGCACAGGACCACCTGGCCTGAGGATCCCAGACATACTCCTGTGGACCATGTTTAGACTTGGAGGAAATATACACTGGCCAAATGCTAGACAAAGTTATAACCTTCAGGCACCCAGCACTGGAGAAACTGGCTGAGCAGTGGAGAAAAAGGGTATGCTCTCCAGTGACCTTGCTTTCTAATCACTGGAACCTGGAAGGAAAGCTTCTTCCTGAGATGTCTGTCCAGCACCCTCTACTGACACAGTTTCCACCAGCTGGCAAAAAGAAAATATTTACAAGGCTCAGATCCATTTCCACAGATCAGGCAAGAAAGGGTGACTGTGGAGCTGAGAAGTAATATACTGATAACAGACACACACAAGGTGCAATTGCCAAACCACATTTTTCTAACACATTTAAAGCCTCAATTCTAAACATATTTGCTAACATTCCATTGGCCAAAGCAGTTCACATGAAGAAGTCTAATACCAAGAGAAAGTATACTCTGCATACAAAGGAGAAGGGGAGTGAGTATTTGCCAAAAAATAATTCGAACCTTGATTAACAATGATGCCATGTACTGAGATAGGAACAAAAGGAAAATGGACAAGGTTGCTGGATAAAATCATGAGTTCTGTTTTGGAATTGTTAAACATGAGGCACTTAATTGATATCTAAGAAGAGATGTCAAACAGGCACATAGATATGAGACTGGGGTTGAAGAGAAAGGTCAGGTTTAAAGATATAAGCATGATAAAACCAAAACTGTTGACATCAAATTGATCTCAACTCATGGCAACCCAAAATGTTGCAAAGTAGATCTGAGCCCCATAGGGTTTTCTTGACTGTGATCCTTACAGAAGCAGATCACTAGTCTTTTTGCCACAGCCCTGCTAGGTAGATTTGAACTGCCAACCCTTGATTAATAGTCAAGTACAAACCATTTGTGCCACCCAGAGACCTTGTAAGCATGATAGTCATTGGCTTATGGAAAATGTTTCATGCCATGGATCTGGTTGAGGTCAGCTGGACAAAAAATGGAGCTAAAACAGAGCAGCTATCTGAAATAGAAAACTTGGGCACTGCAATATTCAGGTAACAGGTAATGGAGGAGTCAATGGGGGACTGTGAAAGAGTCATTGGTATTATAGAAGAAAACCAGGAAAGTGCGGTGTCACAGGAGCCAAGAGAAAAGGTGTCTGAAGAAGAAAGGAATGCTAAATTGAGTAAAATGTTGCTTGGATTTTGACTAAGATGAGAACAAAGATGGAGGCTGTTTGTGACCTTGGCAAGAGTTATTTAGGGAACCAGCTTTACTAAATACTGTGCTAGGTGCTAGAGATAAAAAGATGAATAAGATACATTTCTTGCCCTTTAGGAAATCACAGGCTGGTAAGGAAGGCAGACATGTGAACAAATCATTGCAATACAGTGTGATAAATCTTATAATAGAATAACATTTCCCTAAATGTTCCACTGAACACTATTTGGGGGAGATGTTAATCAGTGCTCTAAAAACCAAAGTGTTCCAAATCAACTTGAGACCAAATCAACTTGAGAAATATTTCAGGCTTAATCCCTAACTCAGAAGATTCATGGGACACATTAATATTTTAAAGTTCTGATAAATCTGCTTACCTTTATTTTGTAGTCAAATATGTATATTTTAGTAGAACATTTTATGATTTGGCATATCTGTTAATAGCCCCCAGATTAGTGTTGTTTTTTTCTTACTGCCAGTTTGGAAAGAGCTTTACCCTCCCTTAGTTTTGCTCCCTGCCTTGTAGTATTCCATGAGTTTCCTGCCTGGCAGAAGTACCAAATATATCAGAGGGTTGACACATGCTTGGCCATGCTGACTACATGTGATATCACATGGCATTTCATTCATCAAGAAACCTTCATAAAAGTTCCTGGACTCTTGACCAGAGAGGGAGTAGGCACAGGAGGGCTTCTCCACGCTGGGCCCTGGGGCTTGCATTCCCAGGACAACCATATACATATCGCAGCAGAGTTGAGAGGTCTGGCTTCCATTTGATCTGGCAATTTCCCCAGAGGCAGGAAATTTGAATTTCAGATCTTCTTCAATTTTTCCCTGACAATTAAGTCACTGGAAGTAGCAGAGACCCCCAAGAATACTTGTTGTTCACATGCTGCTAGGCAAAACTAAATTTATTAGTCCATAATTCTGAGGCTCACAGATGCTTTCTGACATGCCCTACGTGGGGCCGGTAAGGAGTGGGAAGAAGAGAAGACAGTGTGGCTCTTACTCACACCTATTGATGGTGCTCAAGAGAAAACTACAACGTGGCAGAACAGAGCCATGACCATAAGGTGCCTGTTGGGAGGTCAAGAGGTGTACATCACAGTGTCCGGAGGATGGGAAAACTCTGGCATGGCTATGACAACAGGAGTCCAGACAGCAGAAGGAACTTCAGCAATACTGTTCTGAGTGATGGTTCACAACATGACCCCAACAGATGTCTACAAGTAAAGTAAGTTGTAGGCAACCATGAGAGATAGTTGGTTTGGGAAAGTTGAGGGTGAGGGACAATGGTTCAACTATGGAATCTGAGGCAGAAGTCTAGTCCTATGAAGTGAGATAACATGGTGAAGGAAGAAATGTGAGGACATTTTTTTTTTCCCTTAAGGACCCAACCCTGCAAAAATCATCTAGTAGCCCCTGATCAGGGTTGGCTGGCCTGGTTCTACCCTTAAGGACTTCAATAGTTGTAGCCATTGAAAGTGAGGACCACCAGAGGGTGGGAACTGAAGCACCACAGATATAAGAAGGCCACAAAAGGAAATACTCCCTTGTCCTCTTCATTGCTCTTGACATTTTCAAAGACTCCTGTTGAACATAGAATCTTTGCTCTTAAGTGTTGTATAAGTCACCTTTTTAAGATGTCAAGGAAGAAAGACTGTTCTATTTGGGATTGCTTAGGTTGCACAGAATGAAATCCTACTCTGGCTCAGAACAGAGAGGAGATGATGCAGTGATGGAGAGAGATGTTAGACTAAAATGATAAGATAGAAAGCACAGCCTGGCCTCACTGAGTTTGGAACTGGGAACATCTCAGTCTCTCAAAGGCTACATGATCCCTCCAGTTATGTTTCTGCTTGCTTCATCTTTTCATCAACTGGCTTCCTCTACTTACACATATTGTACACTACCTACCATGGAAGCCTCAATTCTGACTCTAGATTCCTTTTAGTCTAAAGAGCATACCATCCCTATGTCACTTAATCCAAATTCTTTAGAACTTGATTGGCCACTGGTAAGTCAATGAATCACTGGCGAGCAAATAGCAAATCAATGGATCATAAGCCAATAGGTCACTAATCAGAAAATAGATCAGTGATGTACCAATATTTCCAAAGAGGGTGGAATCATATGGTTCTTGGACGCTCCCTTCCAATGAAAGACATATAATATAGAATTGTATAGATGATTGTCATCAGAAAGGCATGCAAAAATAGATAACAAATCAGATTGGGAACATGAATAATCCCCCCCTAAAAAAAGATATTCTCATTCTAATCAACAGAATTTACAAATATATTCATTTATATGGCTAAAGGGATTTTGCAGATGTGATTATGTTTAGGGTCTTGAGAGAGATTATCTGAATGAGCCTAATGTCGTCATCTTTTGGGTCCGTTGATAACAGGCTTGCCATCTCCTAAACCCTGAGCTACAGGCAGTCCTCCTTCAGAGGTCAAAGGTGACCATTCTTCCTATTCTGTAGTCTTGCTCTTGCCCCTGCAGATTGATTTGAAGGAAGGCCCAGGAGCAGTATTTTTAGGAGTTTAAAGCAAAGCAATAAAGTAGACTGTTGAAGTCAATTTCAGGTTCTAGGCATGAAAAGAGATGCAGTCCTTCAGCTCCTGGAAATCAGGATGGCTTAAGAAGTCAAAGAGATGTTTGAATTACAGGCTTTGAGACTGGAAGAAACTCAAACAATTAGAAATGGAAAAGCACAGGATTGACAGTTTGATAGGTGTTGATGTATCCCTAAAATCAGGTCTCTGAGCCCATTGGAGCCTGACCTCATTTACAATTGCTTAGAAAATAGCAATAGCTCAGTCTGAAGACTCCTTGACAATTCAGTTTGAATCTGCCATTTTCCCACAGGGTTTTGTTTTATTTATTATTATTATTTTAGTTATATATGCTTTCCTCCTCTAATATGCTACATTTTTTAAAAAACAATTGAGCATCCCAGACCAGATTATCTAGAAATAAATTGATGTTTTTCTGTGGCATTTATTACTTATCTTTTTATGTACTTTCAATGACTTCTTTCTTAAAATTGTTCCATCAACTTTCCTAACCTAAACCTTTGTTCCGGTTTCCCAGTCCTGATTATTAAATTAGAACCTTTCAAATGCTTTCATTTAAATTTGATTTGAAAGCCCATGCATAGTTCTTATGATTTCTTTAATAAAGATTAAATTTAAAAAAAAAAAAGATTAAATGACTGGCATAAAAATTTTTTTAAATGTGAAAAACATATGTATATGTAACTGATATATTTACCCCAGAAGGCAAAGTTTTCAGCCATATCATGCTTTATTTGTCAGAATGAAAAAATTGATAATCTAGTTTTCGTATAGGCATGTACAGTGTCCTTCTCTCTATAGATGGTCCCATGGGGCAGAGGCAGGGCTGATTTTGTCTTACTCCTTCCTGGAGGATGATAGATTAGCTCCACTGGGCCACGGACTCCCTCTAGCCAGGTCTGACCTTCACTTGATGCCTGAGGTTCACTGTGAATATCTCAAGAAGAGGGAGTGGCTCTGGGGTAATGCATTAGAAAGTCTACAGAAGGCTAGGCAAGAAAAGGACCTCAGCACACCGGACTGCAGCCTTGAGAGCCAGGTGCCCTGGGTGCCTCTATCACCTCCCTCTCTACGTAGGTCACTTTATTTGGGTACAGCTCCAGGCCCACACTCCTGCCAACAGTATCTTAGAGGCAGGTTGGATAAACTCTTCAGCTGCCTCAAGACCTGGAAGGTGTCTCCCCTATGGCCAGCACATGAAGAATAACCATGTGTAATACGGGAAAGCCATGTCTCTACCTCACACAAGACCCTGATCTTCCAGCTAAGAACAATCATATGATGTCAGCATCTGGGCTGGGGATGGTGTTCTGAACTGAGGTGCCAGCAGCTCACCTGGTCTCCCACCCCTTTGTTAGACCTAGAAACATGCCTACAGATGCAGGTCCTGGAAAAACTGGGAGCCATTCTCAATCTACCCTTTGGGTCCTCACCAATTCCAAGAGGATTTGCTGGAACCCTTTAATGGGTTGAATAAAGTTCTTCCAAAATTCATGTCAACCCAGCACCTGTGAATGTGATCTTATTTAGAAACCGAGTTTCTGCAGATGTGATCAAGTTAAGACTAAGTCATATTGGATTACGATGGGCCCTAATCCAATGACTAGTGTCCATATAAGAAGAAGGGAATTTGGGCACAGACACAAGGAAGAAGACCATGTGAGGATGGAGGCAGAAAATACAATCCATTTATAAGCCAAGGAACATCAAGAATTGACAGCAACCACCAGAAACTAGAAAATACAAGGAAGGATGCTTCCCTAGAGCCTTCAGAGTGAGCCCTGCTAACACCTTCTCTTTCTCTTGCTGGGTCTGTTTTCACTGTACAATGAAGGAACTCGTTTGCCTGGATCAGAGGACCGAGTGATGTGGTGTCTCAGGAAAGACTTGTTTGCAGCATTGGTGCATAGATCCCAACTCATTAACCTGGGACAACATATAGGAACTGTTACAGGTCAAGCTCTTCTATAACAAGACTCTAAAATGGAGAAGTGTGTACAGGATATTTATTAGGGAGTGCTCTCAGGATCAACACCTGTGGGAGTAATGAGGGAACCAGAATTGAACAGAGAGAATGAACTTCAATGCAGAAGCAACAAGGGCCTTGACAATCCCGCAGAGAATGGGAATGGATGTGGACAATGGATGTGCAGCCTCGGGGAGGGGACATGACTTGGTGGCTGCCTTTATCTGAGGCCAATGACTTGAGACAGACTCAGCTGAGAGGTGTAAACTACCCAGTGTTGGATTACCCAATCATCTTGTGTGTACTTACTAATCTATAGTGAAAAATTTCACATTTTTTCACCACATCAAAAATTCTGCTTGTAGGTATGGCTGGCATCTGTCTCTCTCACAACCCAACAGCACCTTCCTACAGAATCAAAGCCTCTTTTCAAATTTACAATTCCTGACAGGAATGGAGCATCCAGTAAGTAACGTAAGCTTGGGCTCACTTGTGCTTACTTACTAATCTGTAGTGAATAGTTTCACATATGTTTTTTTCCCATATCCTATGTTCACTATAGATTAGTTGTTGTTGTTGTTACGTGTCATCAAGTCAGACCCGACTCATAGTGACCCCTCCTTGGGTTTCTGAGGCAGTATCATCACTAAGGAAGTAGATTGCCCCATCTTCCTTCCGAGGAGTGGCTGGTGGGTTTGAACCACCAGCCTTCTGGTTAGCAGTCAGGTGCCTTAGGCGCTATGCTACCAGAGCTCCCATAGGTTAGTAAGGAAGCGCAAGTAAGACCACACTCACCTTGCTTATTTTGCTAACTGTATAATCTGCCTCTAGCTACCAGTATGACATCTCAGTGATGGTGTAATGAGAACCTAGGCGTCATGGCAGAGCACCCTCTAGAAGCACAATGCTGTAACTACAGTCAATTATCAAGAGGCTCCTTGGCCTCTGGGCTAGTCAGAGAGGAGAATTCAGGTATGAGGAGTCTCCTGAAGGAAACTGAGGGAGTCCAGATTGCAGGGTTGACTCCCTTGTAGCTGTTGTGGTTAAGCATCTGTGGCCCTGGGTGTCAACCAGGAGGAAGTTGATTAGGGCCCTGACCAGGATCTGCCAAGCTTCACCATGCAAAGATTCTGGGGTCTTCTACCCTCTCTGAAGACTGAATGAAGCCCCAGGATGAGCAGAGGAGACCCCTCGGGTAGTGAGAATATGGTTTTCTATGAAGCTCCACTTCTATTGTCCTTCCATCCATTGTCCATCAGTTCTTGCTATTTCCCTTGTTCCTGGCATTAACCAGCCTGGAAACAGGCAAGCATGTCAGATCATAGAGTGAGGGCTGAGTAGGTCAACTGGAGAGTTGGGAGTCTAGGCAGAGTGTGGTGAGACTGTAAGATTTGGAGTCATATAGACCAGGTTCAATTCCCACTTCTACCACTCAGTTCAAGGCCATGTGACTTTGAATAGTTATACCTCATGAGCTTCAGGTTCCCCGATAATCTCAGTCCCTACCTAAGACTATGGTCCCTCATGACCCTTGGGGCCTAGAATTGAACTCATGCCCATGGCACATTATTAAGTCTTCAGGATTATTCCAGTCATTAGTTTTATTGCCACTTCTGACCTCTTCTGAACTCTGATCCCTAGCTTGGAATTAGGATTTTGGCACAGAGAGTTAGCTTTGAAACTAATAATTTATTTATTAATTTTAAATTGTGATTTGGATGAAAGTTTATAGAGAGAATTCATTTTCCATTCAACAGTGTATACATATTTTGTTTCATGACATTGATTGCAATCCTCACACTGTAACAGCTTCCCACTTATGTCCTGTGGTTACCTTTTCCCTGTGTCCTTCTTCTTGTGCATTCTTGCCCTCTGAGCTAACTCCCTATACAAATGCTGCTTTTCTGATCTCTCATCATTGATTGTTCCTAGGACTGTACCTACCTGGTATAATTTTTCACCTTGTAGGTCTGTCTACTGTTTGGCTGAAAGCCATGGGTGTGAGTTCAATTCCAAGCCCCAAGGGTCACCAGGGCCCATAGTCTTAGGGGATTCACCAAGCTCTATCAGATCAGTAATCCTGGTCTTTTTTTTTTTTTTTTTTGGATTTTGAGTTTTATTCTACATTTTTTAGCTCTGGAATTTCTTGATGAGTCCCAAGACCAAATGCTTATTGGGCTTATATGTCTGGCTCCATCCCACAGACTCTTCCAGGCTGGTCCTACCTGCCATCAGCCTTCCCATCTCAGCATCCCTTTGCTCTTTCATCTTCAGCCTGACTGCTATTGTAGCCTAATGAGAGTCCTGGCAGAAGAATTCTGCAAACACTAAACAGATGTGTCCTGGCTTTGGAATGAATATCCTTCCATCCAAGTCATTACAAAAGCAATCTTTAAACAGTACTGGAATGGGATGTTTTCTGAATGTAAGATGAAAGAAAAGGACAAACTGATAGTAAAACATACACTTCAGACAGAATCTGGCTACTACAATTTCTTGGGGACGAATAGAGGGGGAAGCTGCCCCTTTTCTGTTTAACACTGGTGCACGGTGGAAATCGAGACCAAACCTACCATTAGTGTAGATACCCTCAGACACTGCAGGACTGAAAGCTTTTCAGAGCTTGTAACATATCCTTGCAGTGAAATCCTCCATATGCAAACTGATCAAGCAGTTACTTTTTAAAAGAAAATAGCTGAATCCAATACCACTATGGTCTGAGCACTGGTTTTCAGAACTTTACATGAGTTAATTCATTTCAACAACCTTTTGAAGAAAGTACTATTATAGTCATCCAATTTATAGATGGGGAAACTGAGGCACAGGGAAGTTAAATAAATTGTCCTGAGTCACTCAGCCTGTAAGTTTCAGAATCAGAATTCAAAACCACACTCTCTTGCTCCAGAGTCTCATGCAAGGGCCCCAGAAGAATCCTCTCTGGGTCCCAGGCTGCTATTCCTGCAAATACATTCCTTGGGCTCTACAATGCAACTTTGGACTTAGCTGGCCTTGGTTCCAAAACACCAGCTTCTGGATTCAATCCAGCTACCAAGAGCTTCACCTCTGACTTTACCCATTCAATTCCTGGCTCCCAGTTCCCAGCTGTCCATTCCTGCCTTGACTCCATCTGCCCTGGCACCTACACTGCTCACCAGCATCCTCCCCGTCTCCCATCTCACCAGCATCCAATCTGAGCCTCAGCTCACAGCCACATCTACTCAAGGAAAGGCCAACCCCACACCCAAAAGGTATATCACTCAATATGTATGTGGGGGGGGGGCAGGCTTGTTAGAGTCAAAAATGATGCAAATTCTGGGGATATCGTCTGAAGACAGATCGTTACCAGGAAAGGAAACTAGTAATACAGAGGAGGGAAGAGCATTACCGTGTAGATAAAAAGAGGCAAATGATTCCACAGAGCCGAGAACTTGGGTTACGGTTACAGACAGATACTGTAGGGAAAATAATAGAAGCTGCTATAGACCTCTAGGGCACAATGAAAAAGCAAATCTACCCTTGTTTATGTAGATATCAGAGGCTATTAAAGAGGCTATAACACTGATCATAAAGGATTTCAGTAGCCCTGAAATGTACTAGAATGAGGTCTGTGGGGTGGCCAGGAGGATGGCCCATGGAGTCAGCAGTGATTGCTGGCTCTTCTCCAGGAGCCTTTGTTACACATCAGGAAGATCATGGGCATTTGGGGTGGCCATCAAAAAAGTCACATTCAACGAGGGATAAAGGGATGGTGTTAAAATGCTAGATGCAGCATTTTCAAATGTGTCTCATTTCAATTTAGTCCTCCCATCTGCGGTGCTTTTAAAAATATCGTTCCCAAATTGCCTGTAGCATCTGGGGAGCAGGGTCTGTGGGCAGACACCTGCTCGCCAGTGAGAACTTGGGATGCGATTTCCGGATAGGGTCCTTGTGGTTTACAGATTGATCGGCAAAGGAGACAGATGTAGAGAACCCAAGAATAGCAGAGCTTGGAGGTCCTTAAAGATGGCTTGGTTAAACTGCCCTCCTTTCAGAGATAAGAAAACTCAGGTCCAGAGAGGGCAAGTGACATGCTCACTGTCACACAGCTGGTAAGTGATGAGGCAGGAGCCAGAGTTCCATAGTTGTGAATCCTTGTTTAGGACTGGAACATCCCCTGGGGTAAGTGAAATGAAGATTCTTGAAACTGTCTCCTCAAAGAAAGTGTAGAATAAGAGGCACGTGGCTGACAAATGAGAGGAGAATGAACAAAGATGGATCAATTCTCATTTCTCAGAAAATTAAATTTCTAAAAATTATTATCCTTCATTAACTTAGAGGAAACAAGAGGACCAAAGATTGTCCTAACATGAATATGTACAGGCAAGACTAGGAAAGAAGAAACAGTTGATTCTTAAAGAAGTTAACCATTCAAATTAACTGTCTATCCTACCTTGTCCCTTAAACCCAAGGTGCCCACTCAATTTTCATACTTTTATGGGCACATAAAAATCAGCCACAAATACTGTACCTGTTCCAGGTGACTGTCCTGAAGCCTCCTCACTCTCTTTGTGCCCATTATGTCTGTCCTTGTATCCTTAGTCCCACATTTCTGAACTTGCTCCCCCCTTTTTATTTCTTCTAGCTTTTTCAGATTAGTCACCCGATCCCCTCCTTTTAGATCATGGTTCTGTGCTCAGTTCTAAGTTCCATCTTATTTTAGCATCGCCTATCGTCCTAATGGAGGACAGTGCTGGTTCAGTGGTAGAATCTTGCCTCCATGCAGGAGATTCGGGTTTGAATCCCAGCCAAGGCACCTCGAGCACAGCCACACAGTGTGTCTCTCGGTGGAGGCTTGCGGGTTGCCATGATGCTGAAGAGGTTGCACCAGAGTTTCCAGACTAAGACGGACTACAAAGAACCACCTGCTGATCTACTTCTAAACATCACCCAGTGAAAAGCCTATGGATGCATCACAATGATCCAATGTATAATCAATCATGAGGATGGGGCAGGACCAGGCAGGGTTTCATTCCACTGTGCATGGGTTCACCACGAGTCCAGGGCTGACTGGACTAATGAAAAACTCCCTGCTCTAGCTGCAGCCTATGGAGGCATATATGCTAAACTGGATTCCTCACTGGATCCTTTCTCATTAATGAGTCCTTTTGTTACTTATTGCAGAGTAAACAAGCACTGTTATGAGAAGCATATGGTTCAACACCCCCTCCCCCTTTGCCACTTTGCCACACAACTCCACTTCCAAATTCAGGCTATGCCATGGGCAATATCACAATTGCTGACAAGCTTGAGGCTTCCAGACAGCTTTTTCCTAGTAAGACAAACTCTTTATTTAATCTAGAGAAATGTGGAGCTATTAAATTAATTTCTGAACTGCCATTGCCAGGAAGCTAAAGCCATCTGTGTAGAAGACAGAGGATAGAGGTGAGGAGACAGACAAGACAGCAAAAAGGAGGCAGTTGACAAGTCCCTAACCCAGCTCTGCCCAACACTTTTATTCCAATATGTGGGCACTGTGTTGAGGAGACTCTGCAATTAAAATAAGAAATGAGATTCCCTGATAGGTTATTGTACCCAGGGCCCTAAAAATGATGGAAAGGTGGGCTGCCTCAGCCCTGGGGTGAACCCGAAATTCATTGCCAGGATACTTTGCAGATTATTGAATAAGTCCCTGTAACTAGCACATTGATTTATATAAGACCCAGAGATTTTGAGAGATTTGAAAGAATATTAAGAATCAACCAATATTTTAATTTATTTCAGGGTCCTGGAGATTTGAGGTCTGCGGGAAACCGCTAGGAAGAAATTATGACCTTTGAAATATGGCTGGCTGGCAGGCAGCAGGGAGACGCCTCAGCAAGCAGGCTGTTTGGCAACAGTGGACATGAAGAACCACTCTGCTCTGAAATGTTCTCTTTATTCATGGCATTAGTCAGGGATTTCAAACAGCCACCAGCTGGAGGACCTCAGGGTGAATGTGCACCAGAGCCCTGGACAGGAGGCTCTCAGCTTGAACATGCAGAACTTGCTCCTCTCAGGACAGAGTCCTCAAGGCCTGGAGGAAGGACACTGCAGGAGCTGTGACCCTTGTTAGGGCACACCAATGTGGTCTGCGGACATCATCGTAGAGCCACCTGATGATGCGACATATCTGGGTGAGATTCAGCACTGTCTCCCTTGGAAAGCTAGGCTCCCTGGCTACATTCTCCTCCATGTCTTCTCAGTGCTTACAGGCCTAAGCACCATGTTTCAGACTATAACCACCAATGAATCTATTTTTCCTGTAAGAATATAAGCTCCCTTTGGGTGAGTCTGTGCTCCCAGAACCTGGCATCATGCTTGGCACAGAATAGGTAGACATCAACAACAATATATTGGATACGCCAAATGAACTAACACAAGAAAAACAAATATTCATTCATGAAAATGACTCTTAAAGGTTACACAATGTATTTGGATCAGTCAAGTTTCAATAGCCAAAAGGGGGCACATTGAAACTGGGTCACTGGAGGAGTTTAGGAAGGTGAAAATAGGGTGTAGGGAACTGAGAAAGGAATGCAGTGCTATGGGGCTGGTAACAGTGGTTGGGGAGATAGAGCTGTTACCATCCCCAGGTCTGATGGGACTGAGGTAGGGAGAGCAAGTACCAGAACCTGAAGAGGGCCACCTGGCAGGTGCAGTGGCCTTTGAAAAAGAGACAGCCAGTCCCTAATGAACCTGCAGGGAGGAAGCTGGGAATAGATACCTGACCTCACTCCTTCCCTTCTGTGAGCATCTTTCCAGGGTTATCCATTGGCCAAAGCCAACTAGAAGCCAGAGGTCAAGGGAGTGAGTACATTGATTCAGGGTGGAGAAATCAACTCTTTGCTGATTACATTCTGACTTATCCACCCCTATGAGAAGGGCAAACCCAGGCAGGGCTAACTGACAGACCTGACCCAGGGGTTCTCAGCAGGGAGCAATTTTCCCTCCCAGAGGACATTTGTCAATGTCTGCAGACATTTTATTACAGCTAGGGAGGGTGCTACTTGCATCTAGTGGGTAAGCATCAGAAATGCTGCTTAACACCCTACGATGCATAGGATAACCACACACAATAAAGGATCACGCAGCCCATGTCTTGACATCTTGCCAATAGTGCCAAGGTTGAGAAACTCTGGCCTCACCCAATGTTTCTGAGAAACCAGGCTCAGGACAGGCTCTGTGTTGCCCTCACTTGAACTGGAGAATGTTACTCTCACTGTGCAGGGAAAGGCAACATCATTTAGTCTGATTCAGAGTCACTGGTCATTATGTGACCTGTGTTCTGACTTCTGCCCCTTTAGGAAGGTACCTTGTCAAGGAAGAAGCTCTTCCACTCTCCTCCCCCCTCACCAACATCAATGTCCCCAGGGTGGCCACAATGGTTAAAGGGTAGGCTGGAGGGCATTGCTCAAGCTGTGGGCCTCCAGAACCTGACTTTGCTTTCTACTGGAGGCCAAACCTCTGCAATGGGCTCACTGCCTCCCCAATTCCTCAGATTGTTGCAACCCTCTCATTCCCCTCATTATCAATTTTATATTTGCACCACAAAAACATTTGGTAAGTGAATCAAGTCTTGGCATCTGTCTCTTTCACTTTTATTACATTTGTAACAAAAAGAAGAATCTGGGGGAAATTGAAACCAAACTGCAAAGACTGTGCTGCTCTCCCTGCAGCTGAGCTCCTCCCAAGCCAGGCGGCTCCTCCAGGAAGCGGTTGACACCCCTGCTTGGAGTTAAAAAGTACATTCCCATCATGATCTCATGTGGTTCTCACAGTAGCCCTGGAAAGTAGGGATTGTTATCCCCAATAATAGATGGTGAAAGTGAGGTTCATCAAGATGAAATTTCTTGCCCAATGTTATACTCCAAGCAAATAACAAAGTAGGGTCTGAGTTTTAGACCTGTCAGCTCCAAGATGTAGTCTAAAGTTGCTTCCTATTTCACCTTAACATGAAATTGATAAATTATTGTTGGAGTTTAAGTAACTGTGATCCTCAACAGAGTCCTAATTAATTTTCTCTGTCAGAAAGTCTGTTGTTTTCCTGTCCCTCTGGGGCCAGAGCTGGGAAATCAGTAAGTGTCATTCATATATTCATACCACAAATATTTATGGAGCACCAACTATGTGGCAGGTGCTAGGTATAGCTCCAGAACACCAAAGAACCCTTAAAATGGACAGAAGACATGAATAGACGCTTCATCAAAGTGGATATTCAGGCGGCCAGCAAATACATGAAGAAATACACACAACCATTAGCCCTCAGAGAGATGCAAATCAAAACAACAATGAGATACCATCTTGCCCCAGCACTAATGGCAAAGTTCAACAAGACAGGTGAGGATGTGGAGAGATTGGGACTCTCATACATTACTGGTGGGACTGTAAAATGATACAATCATCATGAAAGAGAGGCAGCCAGTCCCTAATGTGGCAGAAAGCAGAATGGTGATTCCTTAAAAAGCTGGAATTAGAGATACCATTTGACCCAGCTATCCCATTACTAGGTTTATATCTTAAAGAAGTGAGAGCCAGGACAAGAACAGATATATGCACACCCATGTTCATCACAGCACTATTTACAATAGAGCAAAAAGATGGAAACAGCCTAGGTGCCCATCAACAGAAGAATGGATAACCAAACTATGGTCCATACACACAGTGGAATACTATGCAACACTAAAGAATAATGTAGACTCTGCAAAACACCACATAACATGGATGAACTTGGAGGATATTATGCTGAGTGAAATAAGTCAATCACAGAAAGACAAATACAGTATTAGTTCATTATTGTGAAAAGTCAAGGAAAGGTTTATATATGGAAGGAAACTTTCTTTGTTGGTTATCAGGGGTGGGAAGAGAGGGGAGGGAACACTGGGGAAAAAAAAAAAGCACTGACCCCTGTCACTTTAGTTTTGTGTATTTCACTGTACATAAATTATATTTCAATAAAATGTATTTTTTAAAAAAAGAAACTTAGCTTAAAAAAATATATAATATAATAAAGTACAGACTTCAGAAAAAAAAAAAAGAATCCTTAAAATTAGATCAGAGAAGAACACAATAATGGTAGACTATATTTATTGGTAGCCCCTGGGTGGTACAAACAGTTAAAACACTTGGCTGCTGACTGAAAGGTTAGAGGTTTGGCTTCACCCAGAGGTGACTCAGAAAAAAGGCTTGGAGATCTACTTCAGAAAAATCAATCACTGGAAACTGTGGAGCACAGTTCTACTCTGACAACATGGGGTCACCATGGGCTGGAATTGACTTGATGGCAATATTTTGTTTTGTTTTGTTTTTAACTGAGCACTCACTATAAGCCAGTTGCTGTTCAAGTACTTTACACATACTAATGCATTACATTGATATAACATTGATACTATCATACCACCCATTTTATAGATGAGGAAATTCAAAGCAATTAGAGAAACTGCTCAAGGACACACCAGGAGCAGCTGGGCTCTAGAATACATTCTCTTAACCATCCTCTATGCTAGATGGTCAATTACACTATGCCAAGTCTACAGAGAGAGTTGACCTGTGGCTTCCAGCCAAACAAAAGACAGGCACAAGAGCTGAACATTTACATTAGGTAGATACAATTCTTGGAGAGATCAATCATGGGAGAATAGAAGAGCTGTGTATGCACAGGGTGACAGCATGGGGGGCATGGAAGGAAGGACACAGGGAAGTGGTAACTACAGGGAGGAAGTGGGAGGGGAACTGTTGCATTGTGGGAAATTGTAGTCAATGTCATGAGACAAAGTGTATGGAAAGTGAATTTGCTTTGTAAACTTTCACCCAAATCAAATTAAAGATAAAGAGAGAGTAGATCAGCTATAAGAGACCATAGTAAAAGAGCTGATAAGGTGGAATGGAATCCAAAGAAGCAGGTTAACTAAGATCCAAAGCTAGGAATGGACCCAATGCTCTGCTGTTGAAGCAGAGGAAAAGACTTTGAACTGACTAACACAGGGTGATTTGGGCAGAGATAGGGCAGGTCGGGGACGATTTACCAATGTCTGTCCCAACTGCTGAACCTCTCTTGCTCCAAGAGTCAGCAGAAAAGGGGAAGACCCTTAATGAGATGGATTGACACAATGGCTGCAAGAATGGGCTCTAGTATGGCAACGATTGTGAGGGTGGTACAGGACAGGGCAGTGTTTCGTTCTGTTGTATATAGGATTGCTGTGACTCCAAACTGAATTGATGGCACCTAACAACAAGACACCTTGATAACTTTGCTCCCTGTGTGCTCTATTACATTTATGGATATATTTGCAGCCCAAATAAATATGTATGTAGAAATATCCTCTGTCAAATCTTTATATATTCTCTTCAGA
>NW_006921601.1:8174109-8175789 GCF_000298275.1 Orycteropus afer afer | reverse complement strand
CCAGGCTTCTGGTTAGCAGTCAAGTGCCTGAGGCACTACACCACCAGAGCTCCTAGTTACTGGAACTCTCTGAGCATTTAGCTGTTCCTCTTAAGATAAGTTTCTGGCACCCCTTTCTCTTTCCTTTCTCCCCCAGGAGCCTTTTGGTAAAGCAATTTATTCAGGAGATTAAAATTGTGACCCAGTTAAGCATTCTTTTCTGTGTCCTGGAGAAAAATATACTGGCTAAATTTAGAGGCTAGATGTAGGCCCTTAAAATGCTTGGAGATAATGCGTAGGTTTCCTTTATTTCTTTATTTGTCTTATTTCTAAGACAAATAAGGTTCCAAGAGGCAGCTTCATAATATAATAGAAAGATCATGCATGTTACAGGCCAATGGAATGAATATCCTTTCCCAAGCTTTGAGACCTTGGCAAGACATTTAATCACTCTGAGCTTTCTTCATCTGTAAAATGGAGACATTCTAGTGTTTGGATTATTCTCAAGAAACACTGAAAAATCCATAAAGTGTAATTTAGCAAAGTGTTTGTAAATAAGTGGTTCCAAGAGAGTGAATCACCACCCACTGCCTGGTACCAACAGTTCTGTTGTTCTTTGCTTGAATTAAAGTACCCAAAAAACCAAAACCAAACTTACTGCCATAGAATTGACTCCCACTCATAGAGTTCCCGGTGGCTTCAGAAATCTTTATGGAAGCAGAATGTCTCATCTTTCTTCTGAGGAGTGGCTGGTGGATTCAAACAACTGACTTTTGGTTAACAACCAAATGCTTTAACCACTATACCATTAGAGCTCCTTGAACTCAAGTATAGATTTTAAAAATCATTTTATTTTGAAATATAACATATACACAGAAAAGTGCACAAAACAAAAATGTATAGCAAAAAAAAAAAAAGAAGAAAAATGTATAGCATGATGATTCATCAAAATACCTTTACTCATACCACCAGAAACAAACCTTCTGAAAATAGTTCAAGATTTGTTTGTAATTCTTTTATTCCCTTAGATTTAGAATATACAGTATAGTCAGTGAATGTGCTCAAAAGTTATTTGGATTACTTCCTTTTTTCCCTACTTTCATCAATTGACTGGTCTTCACTCCAGATATTAAAATCTAGGAAAAGAAAGTTTCTGGTTCAGGCATATTTCATTGTTATTGCACTTTGCTTTATTGTGCTTTGCAGATATTGTGGGGTTTTTTTTATAAATTGAAGGCTTGTAGCAACCCTGGGTGGAGCAAGTCTATTGGGACCATTTTTCCAACAGCATGTGCTCACTTCATGTCACATTGCCATATTTTGGTAATTCTTACAATATTTCAAACTTTTTCACAATGATATTGCACACTTAATAGACTACCAAAACCAAACTAAATCCACTGCCATTCAGGTTGATTGTGACTCATGGAGACCTCGTAAGAGTTTCCAAGGCTGTAAATCTTTATGGAAGCAGATTTTCTCCTCATCTTTCTCCCATGGAGTGGCTGGTGGATTCGAACTGCCAACCTTTTGGTTAGTAGCTGAATGCCTTTGCCACAGCACCACCAGAGCTATTCTTAAAAGACTACTCAAACCAAAAAAACAAACTCACTGACATCAAGTCGGATCCAACTCATAGCAACCCCTCCTTGGGTTTCTGAGGCAGTATCACTATGGAAGTAGATTGCCCAACCTTCCTTC
>NW_006921601.1:8172782-8173454 GCF_000298275.1 Orycteropus afer afer | reverse complement strand
CTGGGAAGTTCGCTCTCTCTCAGGTGCTTAGAATTCTGATGTTATGATTGGTTAGTTTGGCCACTCTGCCAGGCTCAAAAGGAGGCCTCTTAGAAGCAGAAGTCTCTCTGACTGCTGGCTGAGAAAGATGTGCTGCTGAGAGAAACACGTTTCTGAGAAACACGCGATGTTGAGAAAGAGACAATGAGAGACATGGGCTGCTGTGAAAGAGACACTGAGAGACATGCATTGCTGAGAGAGACACCAAGAGACATGCTTTGGTGGGAGAGTGGCTGAGAGAGACTGTTGGCTGAGAGACAGTGGGCTGAGAGAGACTGAGCGTTTTTCCTGAACTTGAATTGTAGCCTGGGGCTTCCCTAATAAACCACATAACCTGTGAGTTCTGTGTGGCCACTGCAGTGAATTATTGAACCCAGCAGAAAGGTGGTGAGTGCTGTGAGAGGAAGGGTTGGTATCAGGGTTGGTGAAAGGGCTGGAGGGAGGCAGCATGTCTGGCCTCACAGGAATAGGCCTTGGGCTACTGATGGTGATTCTGTCTTCCTCTTGCGGGGTTAGAGGAGGTCAGAAGATGCGGCCTCTTTGCCTTTTTAGCAGGCACTATGCTACCAGGGGGAGCTCTGGTAGCATAGTGGCTAAGACACTTGCCTGCTAACCAGACGGCTGGCGGTTCAA
>NW_006921601.1:8167864-8172182 GCF_000298275.1 Orycteropus afer afer | reverse complement strand
GGGGAGACACCCCGTTTGTCTTCTATCCCTAGAGTGTTTGTTAGTTTTGTCCAGGTTGATTGACATTTCCTGGGTAAATTGTAAACAACTTGATGGTTTGATATTTTTTGTCTGGCCCTGGGCTGCAGTCTGCCCATGATAGGTCTATTTCACATGCCTTGCAGGAGCTGGTTGATTTGCTATGCAAATAGTGGCTTGAAATGCCACTCAATGAGATTGACAGACTCCCAGGAATTGGTCAGTTTGTGGTTCTGGTAGGAGGGCCATGCTATGAAATTGACAAAGAGTTTGCTCATGTAAGCAGCCAACCCCACAGAGGTATTTGGAGGCAAGGAGAGCTGAGCCAGTTGGCAATGGGAGTGGCCAACAGTGGGGAGACTGAAAGTAGTTAGGCCTGCACAGGCTACAGAGAAAATGTGCAACCAAGAGGGGGCATGTACAGCTGAGAGAAGGGCCTGCCTGCTGGCACAGCCAAGAAAAGGGCCTGAGAGAACTGTGCTGGTTAGAAGCTGTCCTACAGTGATACACCCTTCCAAACATTCCTATGTGCTTCCTGCTCCTGATACCAACTTGTTCCTGGTACTTCTAAGTTGATCCTGATCCTACATTGTAGCCTATTATCTAACTGTGAGCACAGTCTCTAAGTTCTGTGTGGCCAGGACCGTGAATTATCAAACCCAGTAGAGAAGTAATTGGTGCCATGGTGGGGATGGCTGGCATCAGAAATGGTAAGAAAGGTGGAGAGTGGAGATATGCTTGACCTCCACCTCAGAGGAACCAGCTTTGTGCTGATCTTGACACTTATTTCTCAAGAATCTAGGTGATTTACGACACTAGAATACAGCTGCCATTAAGATTACAGCCATGAAACTCTATGGAGCAGTTCTGCTCTGTAATACCTAAGATCACCATGAGTTTGAGTCAACTCAGAGGCAAGTAACATCAACACTGTTAATTTTTATACAGTCCTTATTGTATGCTAAGAATTTCTTTGAGGACTTTGTTGTTGTTGTTGTTGTTAGGTGCCATTGAGTCAGCTTTGACTCATAGCGACCCTATGTACAACAGAATGAAACACTGCCCAGTCCCTGTGCCAGCCTCACGATCCTTGCTATACCTGAGCCTATCATTGTAGTCACTGTGTCAATCCATCCCATTGAGGGCCTTCCCCTTCTTCACTGACCCTCCACTTTACCAAGCATGATATCCTTCTCCAGAAAATGGTCCCTTCTGACAATCTGACCAAAGTAGGTAAGACAAAGTCTGGCCATTCTCACTTCCAAGGAGCATTCCAGCTGCACTTCCTCTAAGACAAATTTGTTCATTCTTTTGGCAGTCCATGGTACTTTCAGTATTCTTCGCCAACACCATAACCCAAAAGCAAACGGGTATTCCATTAATTCCTGGAGCCTTGTTCTTTGCCAATGCCTTCAGTGCAGCTTCAACTTCTTCCTTCAATACCATTGGTTCTTGATCATATTCAACCTCCTGAAATGGATAAACATGACCAATTTTTTTGTCCCATTGTACTTTATATAATAAAAGACTTTGTTGTTGTTGTTGTTATGTGCCATCGAGTCAAACCCGACTCATAGCGACCCCTCCTTGGGTTTCTGAGGCAGTATCACTACAGAAGTAGGATTGCCCAACCTTCCTTCCGAGGAGTGGCTGGTGGGTTTGAACCGCCAGCTGTCTGGTTAGCAGGCAAGTGTCTTAGCCACTATGCTACCAGAGCTCCCATAAAGACTTTATATAATAATTTAATCCTTACAACAAAATTAGGAAGAAAATCCTTATAATTCTTATTTAATAAATGAGGAAACTGAAGCACAGAGAAATCAAGAGACTTGACAAAGCTCACTTAGTAAGTAGCAGAGCTGAGATTCAAACCCTAGCAGTTTGGCACTAGAGTACATGGTCTCTATTGCTACACAATCTTGTTTCTGGGGATACAAAGGAGGAAAAGAGGGCCTAAAGTTCCGGAAGTTGAAACGCTTTACTGGATTCTATTTGTCTCAGTGACCATTAAATCCACAATGGAACTGAAAAAAAGTACTATTTTTGTGAGCACTAAGAGGTGAGCTGCCCCTTAAAATTCACCATGTTGTTGTTCTGTCTGTTACAAACCAGCATGCATCTGAATGTTAATTCAATTAGTAAATGTGTAATTGTTGTCTTCATAAACCATTCTCTGACATTTAATATGCCATACAAGATTGTTTTATGAGCAAATCAAGTTATCCATAATACATTTTTATGTTCTGTAGTTATCAAGATGGCTTCAGATTTATGGAAGTATATTACTTTTATGCTAAAAGTAACTATATCATAAATTTCAATTTTCCCAAAATGTCTTTTTTAAATGAAACAGGAAAAAATCATACTTCTGCTAATACCTCCCCCTAGTAGGTTCAGAATTCCTAAAAATTTGAAATTGCTCAAAGATGGAAGGCCCTAACACAGCTCTGAGCAGTCCTCTGTCCTATGCCTTTACTGGAGGGCTTGTGGATAGACCCACTCCCAATTTTAAAATAGTTTAGAAAAAGAACCTCACATCTCTGCCTGATGCTAATACATGGTCTTGGGACTCTATGAAGTGGTTGCTAGAGAAAAGATCTTTTTTTTTTTTCATTGTGATTTGGGTTAAAGTTTACAGAGTTTTCCATATACTTTTGGTTTCATGGCATTGATCGCAATCCCCACATTGTAACAGCTCTCTTATCACTTCCTCCCTGTAGTTACTGTTTCTCTGTGTCCTTCTTTCCTATGCATCCCTGCCCTCTGAGCTAACTCCCTGTGCAAATACTGCCCTTCAGATCTCCCATGGTTGATTGTTCTAAGTGTACCTGCCTGGTGTAAATAGTCACTTTACATGCCTATCTATTGTTTGGCTGGAAGTCATGGAAGTGAGTTCAATTCCAGGTCTGAAGGATAACTAGGGGCCATAGTTTAGGGGGTTTCCCCAGACTCTGTCATACCAGTAAGCTTGGTCTTTTTTATGATTTTGAGTTTTGTTCCACATTTTTCTCCCATTCTATCCAGGATTTCCTAATTTGATCCCTTTCTAAGTGGTTGTCAGTGTTAGCCAGACACCATCTAGTTCTACTGGTCTCATGGTTTGTAGGCTGAGGTTCCCATGGACCACTGGTCTCTTGGACTAATTGTTTTCATGCGTCTTTGGTTTTCTTCATCCTTAGAGAAAAGATCTTGATGGTGAAGAGAAGAGACCTTCTTGATGGCATGGGGCCTCCTTGTGGCCATGCCGGAGATGTGAGGAAGGAGTGGGTGGGCTAATGGGCTAATGGGCTGCAGAAGGCTGAAAATCTGTATCTTGCAAAGCTCTTTCATCCACTAAGTCCAGGACTGTGGATAGAAACAGACTTCTCAGGTCCTAGAAGCCATCCTTGTTCCCTAGGAAATCCAAATTGGGTGAGAGGTTAGGAGGAAACTGGTACCTCAGGATCTTCTGAAACCTCAGAAGTCTCTTTGAGTGAGGAAAACTGAAGAGGTGAGCTGTGAAGGATAATATACACCATGTTTGAAAAGCTCAGTTCTTATTGTCACACCCCAAACACAGTTAATGGGTTTGGTGGGGGTAGGGGAGGTGAGTAATGATAAATCAGCAGAGCAATGAAACAGAATAGAAAGCCAAGAATAGATCCAAATTCATATGAGAATTTAGTTGATAATAGAGGTGGATTTTCACATCAGTGGGGAAACTGTTATTATGTATTATACTATATTGGTACAAAACACTTAACAATTGGACTAAAACAAAGTCAGGAGCCACCATATACCATATAGAAAAATAAGTATCAGATGAATTATAGATTTAAATCTGCAAAATATATAGCTATTAAAATGTAAAAGAAAATATTTAGAAAAAGATAGCTGTATTTGATCAAGTTCATAAAACTTTATTCTAACACTGCTGGTGGGACTATAAAATGGTGGAAAATGGTATGGCATCTCTTTAAGAAGCTGGAAATAGAAATACATAGGATTCAGCAATCTATATAAGAGTCAGGACATGAACAGATATATGCATAGCCATGTTCATTGCAGCACTATTCACAATACCAAAAAGATGGAAACAACCTAAATGCTCATCAGCAGATAAATGGATAAACAAACTGTGGTACAGACAGGTCTACAAAGTGAGCAATAACTCTAGGAAGACATACATGCTGTAGAACAATCAACAATTTCAGATCAAAAGCTTTTGCCCAAGGAGAAAATTCAGAAGGCAGAAAGGGTGAGGAGATAAGGAGGAATGGAAACAAGAAACACAGGGTGGGAACGGGAAGAGTGATGCTAC
>NW_006921601.1:8157068-8162964 GCF_000298275.1 Orycteropus afer afer | reverse complement strand
GTTAGGCATACCTTAGACCTCGAAGTGACATCTTTGTTCTTCAACACTTTAAAGAGGCCTTTTGCAGCAGATTTGCCCGCTGTGCTACAACATCTAATTTCTTGACTTCTGCTCCCATGGGTGTTGATTATGGAATCCAAGTACAATGAAATCTTTGACAACTTCAATCTTTTCTCCATTTATCGTGATGCTGCTTATGGGTCCAGTTGTGAGGATTTTTGTTTTCTTTATGTTGAGGTGTAATTCATACTGCAGAGTGTTGTCTTTAATCTTCATCAGTAAGTGCTTCACATCATCTTCACTTTTAGCAAGCAAGTTTGCTCATCTCCATATCTCAGGTTGTTAATGAGTTTTCCTCCAATCCTGATACTATGTTCTTCTTCATGTAGTCCAGCTTCTCAGATTATTTGCTCACTATATAGGTTGAATAAGTATGGTGAAAGGATATAACCCTGACACACAATGTTCTTGATTTTAAACCATATAGTATCCTTTTTATGTTTGAATGACAACCTCTTGGTCTATGTACAAGTTCCTCATGATCATAATTAAGTGTTCTGGAATTCCCATTCTTTGTAATGTTATCCACAATTTGTTATGATCCATGCAGTCAAATGCCTTTGCGTAGTCAATTAAATACAAGTAAACATCTTTCTAGTATTCTCTGCTTTCAGCTAGGATCCACTTGACATCAGCAATGATATCCCTCATTCCACATCCTCTTCTGAGTCCAGCTTGCATTTCTAGAAGTTCCTTGTCAATGTATTGCTGCAGCATTTTTTAATTATCTTCAGAAAAATTTTACTTGCATGTGATATGAACAATATTGTTTGATAATTTCCACATTTGGTTGTATCACCTTTCTTTGGAATGGGCACAAATATGGATCTCTTCAAGTCAGTTGGCCAAGTAGTTGTCTTCCAAATTACTTGGCAAACATGAGTAAGTGCCTTCAACGCTGCCTTCATTTGTTGAAACATCTCAATGGGTATTCTGTCAATTCCCGGAGCCTTGTTTTTCATCAATTCCTTCAGTGCAGTGTCTACTTCTTCCTTCAATACCATTGGTTCTTGATCATATGCCACCTCCTGAAATAGTTGAACATCAACCAATATTTTTTTGTACAGTAACTCTGTGTATTCCTTTCATCTTCTTTTGATGCTTCACATCCTTCAATATTTGCCCACAGAATCTTTCAGTTTGCAAGTCAAGGCTTGAATTTTTTCTCCAGTTCTTTCAGCTTGAGAAATGCTGACCATGTTCTTCCCTTTTGGTTTTCTAACTCCAGGTCTTTGCACATTTCATTATAATAATTGACTTTGTCTTCTCAAGCTGCTCTTTGAAATCTTCTGTTCAGTTCTTTTATCTTGTCATTTCTTCCACTCACTTTAGCTACTCTCCATTCAAGAACAAGTTTCAGAGTCTCTTCTGACATCCATTTTGGTCTTTTCTTTCTTTCTTGTCTTTTTAAAATAACTTTTTGATTTCTTCATGTATGATGTTCTTGATGTCTTTCCAAAAGTCGTCTGGTTTTTGGTCATTAGTGTTCAATGCTTCAAATCTATTCATCAGATGGTCTCTGAATTCAGATGAGATATAATCAAGGTCATATGTTGGCTCTTAGGGACTTGTTTTAATTTTCTTCAGCTTCAATTTGAACTTGCGTATGAGCAATTGATGGTCTGTTCCACGGTCAGCTCCTGGCCTTGTTTTGGCTGAAGATATTGAATTTCTCCATCTCCTCTTTCCACAGATGGAATCAATCTGATTCCTGTGTAGTCCATCTGGCAAGGTCCACATGTATAGCCACTATATGTTATTGAAAACAGGTATTTGCAATGAATAAGTCATTGGTCGTACAAAATTCTATTGTGCAATCTCCAGCGTAATTTCTATCACCAATGAATATTTTCCAAATACCAATGTTTCTTCTTTGTTTCCATCTTTTTCATTCCAATCACTGGTAATAATCAATAGATCTTGATTTCATGTTTGGTCAGTTTCAGACTGCAGAAGTTGGTAAAAGTGTTCAGTTTCCTTGTCTTTGGCCTTAGTGGTTGGTGCATACATTTGAATAATAGTAGTACTAACTGATCTTCCTTGTAGGGATATGGATATTATCCTATCAGTGACAGCTTTGTATTTCAGGATAGCTCTTGAAACACTCTTTTTGATAATGAATGTGACACCATTCCTCTTTGATTTGTCATTCCCAACATAGACCAACTGATTGTCTGATTTAAAATGGCCAAAACCCAGTGCATTTCAGCTCACTAATGCCTAGGAGCTCTGGTAGCATAGTGCCTAAGGAACTTGACTGCTGGTGGTTCAAACCCATCATCCACTCCTCAGAAGGAAGGTTGGGCAATCCTACTTCTGTAGTGATATTGCCTCGGAAACCCAAGGAGGGATCACTATGAGTTGGGGTCGACTCAATGGCACGTAACAACAATGCCTAGGATATCGATTTTTGTGTGTTGCACTTCATTTTTGACAACTTCCAATTTTCCTAGACTCATACTTCATACATTCCACATCTTGATTATTAATGGATGTGTGCAGCTGTTAGTTCCCATTTTGAGTTGCACCCCATCAGCAAATAGAGGTCCCAAAAGCTTTACTCCACCCACGTCATTCAGGTCAACTCTACTTTGAGGAGGCAGCTCTTTCCCAGTTGTATTTTGAGTGCCTTTCCAACCTGAAGGCTCATCTTCTGGCATTATATGAGGCAATGTTTCAAAGATATTCATAAAATTTCACAGTAATATATCAGACAGAGTTTCATTGCTTTTCATAAGGTTTTCACTGACCAAGTTTTTCAGAAGTAAATGGGCCCATTTTTTTCTCAGTCTGTCTTGGTCTGGAAGCTCTACTGAAAACTGTCCAGCATGGGTGACCCTGCAGGTGTTTGAAACACTGGTGACATAGCCTCCAATCTCATAGCAACACACAAGCCACCACAGTATGACAAACTGACAGACAAGTTGGGGGTGGGGTGGCTATCTATAGATACTGCTTTATCTATGAAGTTAATAAACTGAGACTAAATGTATGTTTAACTATATTATTTAAATATATATGTATATTCATTTGAGTAATAGATGAGGAGTCTGACTAAGAATCTATGTGTGATTTTTCAAGTCTGACCATAGGTAATCATAAAGGCTTTACCTAGCAGCCTCAGAGGGAAAGTCGGTCTCCATATCCAGACATGGTGCACAGCCAATGCAATGCAGTCTCTGAGGGGATTTCCAGCCAAGGACTCAGCCTGCCTCCCCCAGGCCAGCCAGGTTCTTTCACATATCTGTATTCCTAGCCCAGGTGCTTCCATACTGGTCTCTCTCTGAAGCCTACTTATCAGGAAAAAAGGGGATATTTTTAAGACGCTTTTCTCCACTCTGACTCAGTACTCAGTACTTTTCCATTCTTAATCCTTCCCTCCTCTCCTACCACCCCATCCTGTCCCCAGAGTCTCTAAAACTTTAGGTGGAGCCTTTTGTTCAGAGCTCTCTTGGCAGTGAGAGGATCCCCATGTCTGTGTTGATCCAGCGGACCAAAGACCAGGAACTATTCCTAGGAAATTATGGAAGAGGGAGGAGGTGGCACCTTCTCTGGGTTTCTCTTGCTTATACTTTCATATTGTTGCTGTTATTTGCCATCGAGTGTGACCCAACTCATAGGGACCCCTCCTTGGGTTTCCGAGGTGGTATCACTATGGAAGTAGATTGCCCAACCTTCCTTCCAAGGAGTGGCTGATGGATTTGAACTGCCAGGCTTCTGGTTAGCAGTCAAGTGCCTTAGGCACTATGCTACTCTCATAGTAAGTGATTAAAGAAGAAAATTAATTAGAACAAATAATTCAATGTTTTTTCTGTTGCCAACTTGGCCCTACATCTAGGCTTACAACCTCCTTTAAACTAGAGCATTTCCTCCTACTTTGCTTCCCTATTAGTCATCCCTTGGGCTCAGCTTTAGATCGGTGTCTCCTCTCTTCCTCCCAAGGCAAATCCACTGTCATCAACTCAATTCCAATCACTGTGATGGTATCATAGGGCTTCCAAGGCTGTAAATCTTTACAGAAACAGATTGCCTCATCTTTCTCCCATAGAGCTGCTGGTGGGTTCGAACTGCTGACCTTTTGGTTAGCAACCAAATACATTTTTTAAAATTTCAGTTCCCTATCAGCCTATAGGGGAGCTCTTAGTGCCTAAGGCATTTGACTGCTAACCAGAAGGCTAGCGGTTCAAACCACCAGCCACTCCTCAGAAGGAAGATTGGGTGATCTACTTCCATAGTGATACTGCCTCGGAAACCTAAGAAGGGGGTTACTATGAGTCAGATCCCACTCCACAGCAGTGAGTTTTTGTTTGTTTGTTTGTTTAATTGGCCTGTGGAGTTATTCAAACAAGCCAATGACATCCTCCCATGGAAACCCAGAGTCACTCCACCCTCTTAATACTACAAAGCCTGTCTCCAACAGCCCCTGGTTGCTCACTGTGTTCCCAAATGCAACTCCTGTGTGGTCCTGCAGGGTGTGGTGTCCTCTCTCCTGGACTGTGAAAATGGATAACTAATAAACTGCTGTCAGTCTCATCTGTCTAGTGTTGGCTATTGTGTGTTTGGCCACTCCCATAATCCTAGGGCAGGAATCCTTCCTTCACCAATAGGGTGAAAAGGAAATGATCAAAACGCCTCTCAATTTCTCAATAAGGATGCCCATTACTTCCTTAGTGAGGAACTATTGGAGTGGGTATTTTTGTCAGAACATTTTCTAGGTCATTTATAATTGGCTGCATATATTTATGCTGAGGTCAAGGGAGCATAATCTGTATGCAATTCTTCAGAAATTCTCCAGAAATACTTTTGTTGATCTCTTTAGATCTTAAACTTGCATTCAGTTAAAGATGTATATTTGGACTTGGAAGATCCAATCTATGACAAACAATACACAGGTCCCCTGCAGAATAATAATAATAGCAATAATAATAACAGCATATAACACTTATGAAGCGTTTGTCATATGACAAAGACTATGCTAAACATTTTACATGCATTCCTTCATTTAATCCTAATGAATGATGAAGTAGAAAGTGAGATTCAAACCCAGACCTGTCTGATTACAAAGCCCACATATTTAAATCAGATATTTTCTTTCTGAAAGTGCTAAATGTTTCGTAATTGTTTCCTCATTTCATCCTCCCAACAACCCAGTGAAGCAATAATTACTATCCCTATCTTACTCCTCGGAAGGAAGGTTGGGCAATCCTACTTCCGTAATGATAACTGCCTCGGAAACCCAAGTAGGGGTCGCTATGGGTCGGGGCGACTCGACGGCACATAACAACAACAACATCTTACGTATGAAAGGAGCTCTGGAGGTGCAGGTGCATTCAGTTGCTAACCAAAAAAGTCTGGCGGTTTGAACCCACAGCCTTAGAAACCCTACCAGGTGGTTCTACTCTTTCCTATAGGGTCTCAATGAGTCAGAATCAACTTGATGGCAGTGGATATCTTACATCTGAGGCTCAAAGACATGAATAATATTCTCAGATCACACACTGGTTAAGTGGCAGAACTAGAATCTGAGCTTGCTTCTTTCTGCCTCTAAAGGCTATGTTTTTTCTATGTAGACTCCTGTTATACTAGCCATTACTCTCCTGACTATGTCAGAAGAGTAAGGAAGATAAGGAATTGCCCTTGGGTTTCACATGGAACTTTTCCCTCTCAACCTCATTTTCCCACTCTGGGAAAACAAAGCATTTTCTGTGTCCTTTTGCTATTCCTCACCACCTTCACTATCTTCAAGTATGGGGTTTCTTTTCTAGATTTTTTTTTTTTTTTTCCTTCCCAGTTTTTTGTATATCCCTAGTTAGGTTCATTTCTAAGTATTTTATCT
>NW_006921601.1:8134301-8156229 GCF_000298275.1 Orycteropus afer afer | reverse complement strand
TAGTTTTTAGCAGATTCCTTAGGATTTTCTATATACAAGTTCATGTCATCTGTGAATAGAGATGGTTTTACTTCTTCCTTTCCAATTCAGATGCATTTTATTTCATTTTCTTGCCTAATTGCCCAGACTAGCACTTCCAATACAATGTTGAATCCTTATCTCATTCCTGATCTTAGGGGGTAAATGTTTGTGTTTTTATCATTGTCATTAAGCTATGGGTTTCCACAGAAGCTCTTTACCAGGTTGAGAAAATTCCCTCTATCCCTAATTTGTTGAGTGTTTTTATTTTTATCGTGGAGCAGTGTTGGATTTTGTCAAATACTTCGTCTAATGAGACGACCACTTGTTTTTGGCCTTTATTTTATTGATATGGCATATTACATTGATTTTCTGATTGTAAAATATGTGCAATTTTTGGCTGCTAAGTTTGAGGTGATTTGTTACACTGCAGAGAGAACTAATACAGCTACAGAATCATAATAATTATAATAATTAACATTTACTCAACATGGAATGTGTCAGGAATTGTTTAAGTGCTGCCCATATATTAATGCATGTAATCCGCACCAGAACACTGGAAGGGCAGACTATTAACAGTCCCCATTTTACATACGGGGGCATGAAGATCAGGAAAGTTAAGTAATCTGCCCAAGGCTTGTTCACTATTATATGTAGTTGAGGTAGAGTTTGAACTCATACAGTTTGACTCAGAATCTATGCTTCTAAGAAGCAAGAACTTTTCTGTTCCATGTGCATCCAACCAATAACTTCAATAAGCACCAGGGAACCAGCTTTCCCCATTAATGTGTTCATTTTCTAAGGCTGCTATAACTGAAATACCACTAGTGTGTAGCTTTAAAGAACAGAAATTTATTTTCTCACAGTTCAAGTGGCCTGAAGTCCAAATCTGGGGCCTCAATAGGGAGGTCCTTCTTTGTCTGTCTCAGCATCTAGTTGTTGTTGTTTGTTGTTATGTGCCGTGGAGTCGGAGCAATCCTTGGCATTCCTGGGCTTGTAGAGTTATCAGTCTCCGTGTAGCTGTCTGTCTTCGTATGACCCCTTCAGCAGGTATGTGCCCCTGTATCTGTCCACACGCTTCTTTTTGTAACTCAGAAGTAATTATGTTTAGGACCCACCCAACTCTGCAGTGACCTCATTAACATTTTGTTGTTGTTGTTATGTGCCGTAGAGTTGGACCAACTCATAGGGACCCCTCCTTGGGTTTCCAAAGCAGTATCACTACAGAAGTAGATTGCCCCATCTTCCTTCCAAGGAGTGGCTGGTGGGTTTGAACTGCCAGGCTTCTGGTTAGCAGTCAAGTGCCTTAGGCACTATGCTACCAGAGCTCTCATTAACATAAGAAGCCTCTATTTCCAAACAGGATCACACTTTTATTAGCACAGGCCAGGATTTCAATACATCTTTTGTGGGGGACACAATTCAATCCATAACTACCAACTTCTGCCTCCCTGAGTACTAAGGAGACTGACTCATCATAACACCATACCCCAGAGCCAGACAAAGACACTGCCATCTGAGCCGTTGTCCACCATGCCCATTCACAAGTGAGGCTGAACTTCTCTAGAAATGTAACAAGGTACAGAAGCTAGTTTGCTAGGGGAAAAAACAAAAGCTCTCAGGGAGAGGCCTTCAGTGAACTGCTTGTAGTGGAAGACAGGCTCTTCCAGGGAATATTTGGAGGTGGTGGCAATATGCCCTCTAAGGAGCATCGGCCTGTTAACTGCAGGGTCTTGTTTTGATGAGTATGTTATGGAAATGGACCAGAGCTGAATTGCTTGAGACAACAGAGGAGAAACTGAGCCTGGCCTACCACTTTCCTGCTCTTTCCTCCAAATAGCATTCAGTTTCTGCTTTAATTAAATGTTAAACAAATATTTAAAGAATCTTTTGTTGAAGAGATATCAAATTATCAGCCAGCCCATCATGCTCACGTGTCTCAGTCAAGCCCTGCCTCCCTGCACTAAGATATGGCAAAGCCAAGGGTTCTCAGTAATTAGTAGGAGTTAAGCTTTTCACTGTGTCCACAAACAGTATGGATTGCTGTGTTTCTGCTTAGCTGATCAGAAAATTGTAACACTTTAGCTTTAGTGTTTTCAGCAGCTCATAGCTGAGCATTCATTAATTATGCAAAACAGGCTTCGAGGGACCAATTCTATTGAGTTAATTAATATTGAGTGTTGCTAGCCAATTAGCAGCCTTCTCCCGCATTGCAACAAGGTTGCTGAGGGATGTTCCAAGCAAGACTGGCTTCCTCCAAACCTCTCCTCTGTCCTATTCCATTTGCTTTCCATGACTCAGTGAGGAGCACCCTTGATCAAGAAGGATATAGGCATGGACTTTTTTCCTACCCATGGGACTCCCTTCATCCTGGGCCAGTTCAATGTCCATCTGGTAGTGTTGTGTGGTGGCATAGTGCCTAAGGCATTTGACTGCTAACCAGAAGGCTGGAGGTTCAAACCCACCAGCTACTCCTCAGAAGGAAGATGGGGCAATCCACTTCCCTAGTGATACTGCCCTATGAGTCAGATCTGACTTGACAGCAGTGGTTTGGTTTGGTTTTGGTTACTTAAAGTGTAGGAGCTCAGGTGGTGTGGGCGATAGAGCAGCATAATCAGCATCACTGGGGATGCTTATTGAAATGCAAATCTCAGCTCCCAGACCCCAGACTTAGTGAATCAGATTTGCATGTTAACACAATCCCAAAGGGACCCACATGCACATTAAAATTTGAAAAGCACTGATATAAAAGATTCATCCAAAACCCTGACCCTCACAATTCCTGGTTCTCCTCAATCCAGTAACATCCTGTCAATTTACTTTACCCACCACCTAAGCTCACTGCCATTGAGTCAGTTCTGACTTATAATGACCCCTGTTGAGTTTCCAAGACTATAAATCTTTATGGAAGTAGATCACCCCATCTTCTTTCCTCGGAGTAGTTGGTGAGTTTGAACTGTCAACCCTCTAGTTAGCAGTCAAATGCCTTAGGCACCGAGCCTCCAAAGCTCCTTACTCACCGCTTAGACACCCACAAACACACCTAGAACCTTGCCTTTCGACTTCTGTAATCTTACTTCCTGCTCTATGACCATTCTCAAATTCCAATGTGCAAATCTTTCTTCATTCTCTTACTCACAAAACGGTCTCTCTGACCTCATGGAGCTAACTGCTACTTATCCAATAAAACTCATTTCTAGTTTCATCTCCTCTGAGTTTTTTTTTTTTTTTTTTACCATCTTTCCAGCAAGATGCCCTTTTCATGTGCTATTGACAATAAGATTTAAAATAATTATCTATTATTGAAAACTTTCCACATATCTATACTAAAGTGCCTTATCTGCTATTCTTAATCCTCAAGACAACTCTACAAAGAATTACTTTTATTCTCTCTAACTATGAGAAAATTGAGGTTCAGAGAGGATAAGCAATTTGGCTGAGGTCATATTGCCAATGAAACATTCAAACCCAAAACCCAATTTCCTAATCACCATGCTATGTGCCACTGTGCCCCATGCATAGCACACTGTGCTTGCTTTCACTAAGACATTTATCACAGAGTCTCTTCCTTAACCTCTGGTCACATGTTTGGCTCTCCTGTCCCCAACAGTAAAGGGCCTGGAACTCTTTGAAACATCTTCCTTACTTATACTCCCAGTACAGATCACAGGACCTTACTTGTTAGGGGTTCAATGAACATGGCTACACCTCTCCACTGTTTGAATGACTATGTGCCATCAAACCGGAAAAAAAAAACAAAACTCACTGCTGTTAAGTCAAATCTGACTCATAGCGACCCCTCTTTGGATTTCCGAGGTGGTACCACTATGGAAGTAGATTACCCAACCTTCCTTCTAAGGAGTAGCTGGTGAGTTTGAACTGCGAGCCTTCTGGTTAGCAGTCACATGCCTTAGGCACTACGCCAGCAGAGCTCCCATGTGCCACCAGTGGAGGCTTAGTAGATTAGATCTTTAAAGCTATTGAAAGGACTTGGGATAATCCCAGGAGAACATCATAGACGAGGGGCTCAAAGGATGAGTAGACTAGATATAGGTTGAAAGGATTGTTGTTGTTGTTGTTATTTGCCGTCGAGTCGGCCCCGACTCATAGTGACCCCTCCTTGGGTTTCTGAGGCAGTATCACTACGAAAGTAGGATTGCCCAACCTTCCTTCAGAGGAGTGGCTGGTGGGTTTGAACCGCCAGCCTTCTGGTTAGCAGTCAAGTGCCTTAGGCACTATGCTACCAGAGCTCGGGATAACAGAGATCTTTTCTGATCTAAGGAAGAAGCAGGGATAAGGTGGGGCAACGTGGTCAAACCCACAAAATATCCTGGAGATAAGTGGCTGGGAGAAAAAACTTGAACATCAGGTAGGAGCCAGGCCACAAAGGACCTTGTAGGCTCTTCTCAGATACACAGATTTTTTTCTTTTTTTTCCATTGATCCAAGATTGGGCAGCTTTTCATCCCTCCCATCATCTTTGATTGGTCAGTTTGGTCTACTCAGAACACTAAACTGGGAAGGATTCTACGACTGCTTCTGAGTTCATCAGAATAAGAGCAGTGATGAATTAGTGATGATTGCCATGGTACTGGGTACAGAGGGATGAGTGGCAAAGCATCATGGATTTTCCACCTTTGCTAGAGATTCTACCCTCCAAATGTCTCCAGTTACTTATAGGAGAACTCAAATAGACTTTACAACCTGTAAAAATGTCCCCTCGATCACTACACAGTGTCCACCATACCCTTCTCTTCCAACTCTGCTTCCCCTGGTTTGAGCTTATCCTCTGCAAGTGCTCAGAGAAGCCTTTCTGTTGCCCATGCTAAGGGTGCTCAGTGCAAAACTGCCCTCCCCAGGCCAGGGTGGCATTTTCCATCACACCTAGGATACTCTTGGGGAACCAGAATAGCATGAAATCCCAAGCAGAGCTGGACAAAAAGGCATGTTCCTAAATCTGTATTTTACTTTTTCCAGACACTCCAAAGCAGTTTAACTTGTGCCTACATCTCACCAAACTGTCTCATAAAAATTGATAGGTTCCTTCAGCTTCTGGCCCTCACCTTTCCAACCTTAGGGACTCAGACTCTATCCAAAGGCCCAGGCAGAAAATAGAAGTCATACCATCTGTTGTCCTTGTCTCTATTCTTTCCTGTAGCCCCTACCACAGTCAAATTCTCTCTCCTTTCTCAATTATAAACCAAAGTCCTCTTGCAGGTTAATGGAGGCCAGCAGGACCTAAGGAGAAGGTGAGAGAGAGTTGACCATCCCTGAGTCCCTCCCTGATCCTCCATCATAATGGTTCTGAAACCAAACCAAACTCACTGCAGTCAAGTCGAACCCAACTCATAGCAACCCCTCCTTGGGTTTCTGAGGCTGTATCTTACAGGAGAACTGAATCAAAAAATACATGTAACACCCTGGAAATTCCTCCTCTAATACCGCTGGTGGCACTGGGAGCATATTAATAGCTAAAATTTAATGAGCTAATACTATGCAAATGCACTGTAAGCACTATGCAAACACAATCTTCTTTAATCCTCACATTAAACTGTAAGGAGAAGGATAAAGCCTTGTGTTGTGTGCTTTAGATTGTGGTGATGCTTCTTGTATTGGTCAATTCTGCATACTCTGTCCTCCTCTTGGAAACTGACAGTATTTATTTCCAGTGTTTATTTCTCTACATCCTTCATTAGAGTTTTAAAGATTCTTGGAAACCAGAGGTGGGGGGTTAAATTCACACCTGAACCAAGCATTAAAACGTAGACAGCTGTCCCACTCTTACCTATGAACATGAAAACAAATGGAAAGTGTAAGAAAGAATTAGAATGAAGAACCCTTCCAATAATGATAATAATAGCTAGCATTTATCTGTGTGTTAAGTGTTTTAGGTATATTTAATCTTCACTACAATCCAATGAGGTAGATGCTATTTAAGATTAGACAACTAAAGCAACAACAGAAAAAAAAAAATGGCCATTGAGTCAATCCCTACTCACAGCTACTCTATAGGCATAGTAGAACTGTCCAATAGGGTTTCCAAGGCTATCAATCTTTACAGAAGCAAACTAACTGCCTTATCTTTCTCCTGTGGACCAGGTGGTGGGTTCAAACCACAGTGCTACCAGAGCTCCTTGAACCAAAGCACAGAGGAGCAAAATAATTTGCTCAAGTTCAAACAGCTGGTAAGTAATGGAGCCAAAATTCACACTCAGGCAGTCAAACTCCAGCCCATGTAGATTCAAGGCCACTAGGCTTTGCTGCCTTATCCAAGAAGGCAAAGTTCAAGGTCACATCTGAGAGGTCAGGAAAGTTAATACTCTCCATTGAGAACCAAGACCAAGTTCATAGTTTTGTTCTAAGAAGTTAAGTTCTTCCGTGCACAGTGCCCCTCTCTGCACACAAATATGGGCTATCACCAGGCCAAGCTGAGTGCTTGCAGGCTGTCTTAGTCAAATCATAGAGCACCTGCTGGTAATGAATACTGTAGAGAAGCAAATTGAAATATAACTGTCCTGACACTGGGAGGGAAGGGGCGGAGTCAAGGCATTGCATGAGAAATGTATCCTGTTGAATTTTTCATGTTTCTGCTGTCAAAGCGAGTCAACCAGACCCTCCTGAGGATGAAATTAAGGAGCCCCAAGCAAAGCAAAGGGTCAGAATTCTTGTCAAAGCCCATTAAGGTGGCCAGTTCAGGCAGCAGGTGGTATTATTATGCGATGTCCGTGATTAATTTGAAGATTCATTTCTCTTTCTCTCATTCATGCATGTGTGCATGCTTGTGTAAGTGCGTGCACACACACACACACACACACACACACACACACACACTGCTCAAAGCCCAAAGGATTTGAATGGCTTCCAGATGTAACCTAAAGCAGTATTTCCCATAGGATGTTCCGCCAAATACTAGTGTTGAGGCAGGTTAATAAGATGGGGCTAACACAGGGCTGTGCTCTAATCATGTTGGGGATGCTGGATTAAACCAAGTTAACTTTTTCCCATAGGATCCCTCAGAGCCTTGAACCTACCACTGTATACTGTCAGTTTCCAAGAGGAGAAGAGAATTAACCAAACACCTTTCCCTACTGATGTTGCATGTAAAACACTGTAAGAACTTCTTTCTATAGAATGAGCCCCGATCTTCCACTCTTCTCAAATCTAGAGTTGCTGAGGCCTCAGCCTGCAGATTCTGCCCTGCCCTGTTCTTTAGTCAACCTAGTCAGGTAGGAAGGCATTAGTGATCACAGACTCACCGACAAGGGATCCTTGCAAAGGTCATACAGACAAAGAAGCAACATCCAGTAAGTCAGGTGATCACTCTAATCCCCAGGTGCCTAATGAACATAAGCTGCTCATTCTCCTGACCCTCTCCCTTATCATTGTTTGGCTCAGTCCATATTTCTGGGCTCTGTTCAGTTTCCCTGTCCAGCACTTGATGTGTATTCTGGACCTGAATTCTGTCCTGAAACCTATCCCACTTGCTAGGACCCTGATCTTTGCTTCTCTCTTGTACTTGCTGTATTCTATTCCAAGATGTACTGCTTCTTTCTGGGAGCCTCTTGTGCTGGAATGTTCACTGAGAATCCCACTGCATCTCCTCCCTACATGGCCTCAAGTATCATCTACTACCTGGGCACCCCCTACTTCACTCACCAACTGGCCCCTGGTATAGATATCCCTTTGGACCATAGGTTATCCACTAACCCCTACTGGCATCAGACTTACAGCCAGGTCATGGGCCAATCTCCAAGCCTACCTAGTGTCATTGTCTTTTGTTGCTGAGGTCATGGCATGCTTGGTGACCAAGCCCTTCATAAGCTGCAAATAGAAGTTTTTCAGATTATGTGCCCATCACTTCACAGGTCTGCAAGAGACACAGCCAGGTTTGCAGGCTCAGGACGAGGGCATAAGTGATGAGAAGTGTTGGGGATCTCCCTTGAGCATGGTGCTGGCTGAGTGGGGTGGAGGTCCCTCTGATGGTTCGGATTTTCTGGGAAGAAAAGGACAGTTACATTAGATCATTGATTTCCAGGCATTTGGATTTTATGGACCATTACATTTTCAAAACTACTCCTTAGGAGGTTTTATGATGTTGGCAACCAAGTAAGGGACAATAAAAAAATAACAATAATCTATTACCACCATCATTTCATAAAGTTTTATCTTGATACCAAAAAAAAAAAAATGTAAAGAAGCCTATCTCAAAATTTGAAAAATGAGTCTACAAAAAATTTTCACACTTTCCATGTTTTATAAGAAACCAGGTAGAAATTGGTTATGGATCAGCCCTAGCCTAGCACATAGAATTTTGGATCCACTGCCATACAGAGTCTATTTTGGTTCTCTAGAGCTGCTCTAACAGAAAATAGCACAAGTAGATGGCTTTAACAAATAGGAGTTTATTCTTCTACAGTTTAGGAGATTAGAAGCCCAAGTTCAAAGTGCCAGCTGTAGGCACTGGGTGAAAGCCCCTCAACCTTGGGCTTCAGCCCTGCATATTGCTCCTGGCCCACTGAAGCTGGAGGCTTCTCTTAACTCAGGCAGCTGCTGGCTGCTGAGGCTGACAAACCCAAGGTCAACAAATAAAATGGCACAGTCCCAAGATTACCAAACAACATGGCAGGCCACTAGTTCAAGTCCATCAACAGTCTCAAGATTGGCAGGAAAAATGGCAGACTGCTGAATGAAGACTCAGCTACATGCAGGGTCCAACTATGCCAAAATACTCCAGAGAACTTTCTCAAAGCCTCTTCTTATATACTGGGAACAGACCATAACTCTAAGGCAGCTACTCAGATGCTCCAGTAGATTCCACCATGGAACTGATTTCCAGTCTCATCATGGAGAATAACTACATCAAGTTGCCCAGCCCTCAAAACTAGGCCTAGTCAAGTTGACACATAACCTTAACTACCACAGTCTCCAAGGTCTCTTCAGATGTTTTGTTGGTCTGGTTGACTTCTCCTTACTGCATGACAGCCTGTTACATATTTGACAGTTCATATTATTGGGCAACAGTCTCTTTTATGAAAACAAGGTCTGTCTTCTTGCAGCTCCCATACCTTGGTCTTGATTCTGCCTTGATGTAGAATATGTTTACTGCTTATTTTCCAAGACATCCCTTCAAGCAATGGAAACCAGTGCAAAAGACCATACTTAGGCTACCTTCCCCTACTCTCTCTTCCAGATTAGGGCTGAGGAAGACCTTCCAGAGAAAAACAGAGAGGTCTGCAAGCTGGTGGGAAGTGGAGGGGAAGAGGAGAAGAGAAGTAATGCTCTGTCAGACTTCCTTCCTCCCAGGCCTACCTTAAAAGATACAGGAGCAGGAAGATGCCCAGTCAGAAAGCAAGAGGCCTCAGACCCAAAGGCAGCAGGGCTCCTGAGCAGGAGGAACATTAGAGTCTCTGCTGTGACATAAGAAAGCCTTCGTAAGAGACACCAGTGCATAGTTCTCTCCCAGCAGGTGCACAGCCCTGTCACCTCAAAACCCAGAGCAGTACAGAAGTGGTCATGTGGAATGGTTATTGCAGCATGGGGACATCACAGAGTGGGAACAGATATGACTGCAAGATCCCAGCTCTACTCTTTCCTCTCTGGGGAGAGAAGTGAACTGATCCCTGATCTATTGAACATCTGTCTCAGGACACAGCTGTCTGTGGGCCAATGCTATTGGGTTTTAATGTGTGTGCCAGACCCAAGCAGAGAAGCTGGTCCTACTCCAACTTCCCTATGAGTCAATGCAGCTCATAGGAAGCTACAGGCACACTATGACCTCAGCAGCAACGTAGGGCAAAAGTTGACAATATTTGTCAGACTATGAACACTTTTGAGCCTCAGAGACTACCTAGAGTGGTGAGGGGAGGAAAGGAAAATTCCCATGTCTTGAATATTAATTTATTGAATTTAAAACTCCTCAGTGACTTCCCATAGTTCTTAGGATAAAAACCCCATATATCTTTATTTGTTCTGGATGGCACTGTGTGATCCAGCCCTACCCATCTCTCCCACCTCATCTTGCATTCTCTGTCCTGACTCACTAAGAGTCAGCCACACGTGCTGTTTTTTGGTTCCTTCAAATGTACTTTGCTTCCTTCCACCATAGGGCCATTGCTTGAGCTATTCACTCTCTCTGAAACATTCTTCCCATGTGCCTCTCTTTACCTCCTCAACTCCTACTCATATTTCAGATCTCAATTAAAAGGTCTCTTCTATAAAGGGACTTTCCCTGACCACCTCAGTCTAGAGTTGCTCTGTCCAATATGGCAGCCACTATCTACAGTGACTATTGAGCACTTGAGATGCAGTGAGTCTAAATTGAAATATACCATATGTATAAAATGTACACCAAATTTTTTTAAGATTTATTTTTGAAGATCCTTACAAAAATAAGAATATAAAATATCTCACTGATCATTTTTAATACTGATTAAATGTTAAAATGGTAATATTTTGGACATATTGGGTTAAATAAAATATAATATTAAAATTAATTCTGTTTGTTTTTACTTTTGCTGATATGGCTACTGGAAAATTTAAAATTAAATATGTGGCTCATATTTTATTTCTACTGGATAGCACCAGTCTGGACCATATGTATGCTCAAGTAGCACCCTATATTTTTTCTTCTTATCCTTTATTACATTTCGTAATTATGCACTCAAAGTGGAACATTAGCTCTATGAACACAGAGACTGTTTTGTTTTCCACTGTATCCTCAATTGCTGACACGGTCCTTGGTATGTGATAGGAGCACAGTAAATATATGTGGAATATACTAATGAATTATCTAATATGAACCAGATAGTTTATGTAAAGCATTTTCAAAGTTGGGTGTGTATATGAATGTGTGTGTACATATATATATATATATATATATGTCCACTATTCTATGATGAAAAAAAATGGAGAAAATCAACACAACAAGAAACTGGTTCTTGTCAAACAAAAGATATATATATGAGCAGAACATTTATTTTCTGTTGAATTGTGTGTAGAAGCTCATCATATAAAAGAGAGAACAGCAGAACAATTTTGGATGAAGCTTTGTGGGAGGTTGGGAGGTCCGGGACCCCTCCGTTTGGCACACCTCATTTCTCACAGCAGCCCATGAAGCACTTGATGGAGCTCTTGGACCCCCTTGGTACACTGTATGAAAACAACTGTTTTCTAGCAAAGCAGTAAGGAAACTGGCAGAGAGAGGTTACATGACTGATAGCCAGTGATAGAGTCAAGTGGTGCCCATTGAAATCCCAACTCAGCCTCTCTGACTCTCAGGATACATTAAGTGTCTAGAGCAAAGGAGATTCTTTGGGACACTCATTTATCTTTATATAGAGCAGCAAGCTGGAGTTTTTGTGATTTGGGGCAATTCTGAGATAAATGGAAATGGATACATCTGTGTTGGAAGAGTTTGTGTAGTGCCTAAGGCACTTGACTGCTAACCAGAGAGCTGGCAGTTCAAACCCACCAGCCTCTCCTAGGAAGGAAGATTGGGCAATCTACTTCCGTAGTGATACCGGCTCGGAAACCCAAAGAGGGGTCGCTATGAGTTGGGTCCAACTCAACAGCACATAAAAACAACAAGTAAGAAAATATGTATAGCAGCTAGTCTAATACCTGGCACATAGTAGGCACTCAATAAATGGTTGCTATTATTATCATCATCATTACTAAAAATAAGCAAGTTTGATGACAGAAGCCTAAACAGAAAAATAAATCATTTTCTTGCTAAATGTATTTCCTTGCCATAGTCATTAGTGATCTATATCCATAACCTGTATATTGTATGGGTAAATGCATGCACATATGTAGATGCATGCACTTAATATACATGGTATTGAATTCTACTATCATTTTTTGTAATGTGTGCAGGGAAGGAACTGAGCTGAATGTATTTCCATAAGTGACCCAGCACAGAGACACATGATCATCAAATATAAAACCAATTACTTCCCCTCACAAAATAGGTTTCAGTGCTGCTGTCTCTATGAACTGAAGAAGGGGCACATGAACATTTGTTCCTATTAACACACACACACACACACAAAAAAAAATCAGTCTCATTTATTCTAAATAACCAATCCTGAGGTGCTACTTGTCATGTTTCATTTGAGAAAGGCATCATCACCTCTCAGCGGTGCCGAGAATGGACTCTGGGTCTCCACGTTACATACAAAATGGCAGCTCCCATTCGTCACACCTTAACAAGGCAGCGGGCCAGGGGGACTGGCTGCTCAAAGACTTGGTAACAATCCAGCACCTGTCACAGCACTGGGCCAATGGAGCTGAAAACCGTAGCATTTCTGCTAAGAATTGTAGTGGCAAGAGAGTCCCAAGCAAGAACTGCCAGTGACTCACTAATGTACTTTTTCATGGGCCAGCTGTAAGATGTGGCCATAAAAACCAGGTGCAGTCCTGATCCTTCCACCTCCCTCAGCACTAATTCAAGAGCTGGATTCTGTGGCTTCTGCCCTCACCCCTAATTATCCACAGACTCAAAACTGGGTTGTAGGAGCCAAAAGCACTCAGGATACCAAGTATCTCCAAAGCTCTAGGATACAAACAGGATGGCAAAGGGTCCCCAGAATCCCAGGCTTCTCATCTCTACCCTTATCCCCAGAAGGCACGTATAGGCTTAGGGCAAAGGCTGAGGCAGATCAAATGTCCAGGCCTTTTCCTCTGCTTTCTTCCTCTCCTTTCCACCCGTCATGACACTTTACTCATGAAAAGAGCATTTAAAAGATTCAGCCTGACACAAAGTGAGGTAAATACAGGGTGTCAACAAACTCTTTCTCTAAAGGACCGATTAGTATTTTCAGCTTTGTAGGAAAAAACAGCTACAGACAATACGTAAATGATGGCATGTCTGTACACCAATAAAATTTTATTTACCAAAAAGAGTGGCAAGTTGGAGTCATAGATTGCCAATCCTTGCTTTACATTGATGAAAATGAATCAAATTCAGGTAGTAACCAGAACTTTTTTTTTTTCCCCAAAATGAACTAGATTGGAATGACACTAGGCAGGACAGGATGGGACAGAATAGAATAGACAATGTATCACACAGATAAATAACAAGTATTGTTTGTGGACATTTTGTTGCAAATATGTTTTTATCCACATGCACTATATAGAATAAAACCTGTGAAAGCCAGGATCTGTGTAAGGTGGGAACTTTCAGGGACATATGTGTGTGACCATGTTCTAGACATCGTTGTTAGTTACCATCAAGTTGATTCCAATTCACGTTGACCCCATGTTACAGAGTACACTCACTGCCTAGGGTTTTCTTGGCTGTAATCTTAACTGAAGCAGATCATCAGGCATTTTCTTTCACAGGTGGGTCTGGGTGGTTTGGAGTCACCAAACTTCAGGTTAGCAATTGAGTGCAAATCATTTGCACCACCTAGCGACTAGATATTTATCACAAATATATTTCTTACTCTGAGTCAGGATCAGAAAAGTTTGAAATATACTGGTATAATGGAATCTTGAACTGGGGGCCAGTAGGCCTGGGTTAAAAACTCCATTCTGCCTCCAGTTTACACTGATTTTTCAGAAATTACTTCTCCTCTATTGGCTTCAGTTTCCTCATCTCTAGATAGACTAAAAGATTTGGAGATGACGTCCAACTTTCATTCTGTTCTAAGCTTCTATGGAGATGCTGTCTTCATCTAATGCAGCTGATCAAGGAAGCCTGCAAAACGGAAGAGCCAGGTCAGAGACTTCCAGGCAGTCTAGTTTCTCTCCCAGCGTCTCTTCCCCTCTCCAGCTCTCATCTCTTTCCAGCTGAGAAGTATTTTCTACATTTTGTGGCTTGAAGTTTGGTTTAACTGTCACCCTTAGTGTGGATAAAACTAGAGCCCCAAAAAAGTAAGGATTTGCCCAAAGACACTCATCTCATAAGTGTAAAAATCAAATTCAAACTCAAGTTTTTCTCAGTCTAAAGCCCTTGCCTTTTTCTCCATGGAATGACCCTTCTTTGGGAAGGTAGTTTTCTGCAGGACCCAATCCCAAACTGCAGTTCGCCCTTTCTTCCTACTTTGGGTCAGTTGCTGAGCACTTAAAAATAAAGCAACAATTGCCAGGAGCCAGTGCAGATTTACCAAGAACAGGTCATGTCAAAGTCATGTCCTTTCATATTTTCACAGGGTTATTGGATCTTCAGACCAGGGCAATCATGTAGAGGGCAAATACCTGAGCTTCTAGAGGGTCCTGGGCAGGTGTCTCACAGGACTCTACTTGTGAAATGGAAGTTGAAAGGTGATTCAACGAGGCACATTAGTGATTGGTACATCCGCCATAATCAAAAAGCATCATTTAATGGAGCAAAGAGGGTCATGGGAAAAGGGTCGCAAGTGCCTACCTATGTGATCAGAGAATGGTAAGGACTCCGGCAAATGGAACAGGGCATAATCAACCTAAAAGGAACACCACTATCACCGAGTTCCAGCCTACTGTGGCCTTGAGAAGACTCCAGAAAACCCTTGTAAAAATTTGAATTTGCCATTTAAAACTGTTACAAAGCGCATTCCAAATTTAGAAAAAAAACAAAAAACACTGCATGTGACCAATAAAACATGACTATGGGACAAACACAATCCATGGGTGCCAGTTTGTAATGTCTGGATTAAAAGTTTGATGTCAACCTAGAGGGATTTCTTTAGGCAATGCTACAAAACTCTGTTCTCTGCCTTGTCCTGACAAAATTTTCATTCCAGACTTGGACAAGGACACAAGAAGCAATGATTGTCACACAGACAGATATCAGGAAACTGGGAGTGGGGATGACAGGATCAAAAATCAAAGTGATTCTAACATGTTAACATGAGATTTATTAGAGAAAAATATAAGGGTGTATGCCATGGTCATAAAATGTTAGACCATAGTTGATCTCTTTCATGCCATACTGCTCTGTCGCTCTTCTGGTGGGCCCTTCTCCTCCTCTGGTCCTCCTGAAGAGAAAGGGAGCTTTCTCAGGGACCCCAGGACTCCTTTCCCTTTCTCAAGAGATGCCTCAGCCTATGGTCTCTGCAGACATCTACTCTACCTATTGTAAACTGGAGCCCAAGTCTATAACAGATACCTCCTACCCAAACTGATCCAGAAAACCAGGTCTGAATTTTTAGTAGACTTTGAAATACTCATTCACCATGGGAGTCCCCTTGGGCCCAGGGAGATTCATCTAAGCAAGGACCAGCTCCAAGATGGACTTTTCCCTCAGCCTGTGGGGAGAACCAGTCTCCATACCCTCTGGTCCATAAGAATGCAACCTCCACCAGGATGGGAATCCTGTCTCACTGTTCTTTGCTGCGGGCACAGACCTGGCACAAAGCCTAGCACAAAGTATAAATAAACATCAGTGATTGGATCTATAAAAACACATTTTTCAGACCTATGAAAACACATTTTCTTTTCAGAAAAATTTGAATACTGACTATGAATTAGATGATATTAAGAAATTATTTTTAATTTTGTTAGACATGATAATGACATTGTGATTACATTTAAAAAAAGGTTGCTCTCTTATTCTGTTCTTTTTATTTTGGGGAAAGTGCAAATTAAAATATTTAGTATTTCATGGATAACGTAATTCTAGGATTTGCTTTAAAATGCCCTAGCCAACAGAAAAGTTGGGGGCGATTAGGATGTGGATGTGTGTTTGCACATTTTCATAATAAAAAACTTACTGATGAGGCTGTCCTCCCACCAGCTGAAGCACTTTAACTAGAGTTAGTTGCTGCCACCCCAGCCTGCAGCACATGCAGCCCTTGTGGCCAAGTCCTACTCCTTTCCCTCGGCTCTTCATGAGAATGGGAGGAGAGATGCCTACCTTGGAATGAGAAAGGATTCTCTTCCCATAATGACCCCCACCTCTATCCCACCCTAGCCAGGGCCTGAAGCAGGCTGTCCTGGGTGAGGTCCTCGGGCTGAGGCAAACTGTACAGCTCTGTCAGAAAAATCATTCAAACTTGGAAGTAAGGCAGAAGGGTGGGTGGTGCATTCTTTCAATGTCACAGAGGGGTAAAGGCCACCCACGGGTTATCTTGGAGAATGTATTAGTCGACTCATATTTACTGTTGATTTAAAGTCCCAGATTGAGTAAAGTTATATATTACCTTGTTGATTTTGGTGCACTACAGAGTCAGTAATTTCTATCCGGTAAAAAGATGACCCCAAAGGTTACAGGTTATGGCCCTGTTGGACATTAACCAGTTTGGAGTCTAACTGAGCAGCCTTATCCTAGCACTTTAAATGCTCTTTGAGCTGGTTCTCACATCTTGCTGGTTCCCTCATTAATTAATGAGTAGAATAAAATATTTGACATATGTTCACTTTACATTGGCATAAAAATGATGTTTTTGTTTGTTTGTTTGTTATCCTTTTGAAAGTTATACTTTATCAGCTCTCTGGAACCCACCTTCTGTGAGGCTGCTGTTCCCATTCCATTGACATGGGAACTCTGGATGTAGCCCATTTCCACAATAGATAGCTCTGATCCTTTTTATAAAACTCATTTTACTTAACTAGAATCTGTCACCATAGAGCATTCTCTGTGCTAATCCAGTGAAACCCATAAGATCTTTGGAATCAGACGAACCTGGGCTCAAATCCTAGTTCCACCACTTCTTAGCTGCTTGACCTTGGGAAAAGTGCTTGATCTCGACAGACACTCTCTTTTCTTATCTCTGGGTTGTGAGAATTAAATGAAATAGTGTATGTAAAGCACTGAGCACAGGGCCTAACATATAATAGGCTCATTTATCTTCTTCTCAATAATTTTCTCATTCACTCATTTATTCAACAAACATTTATTAAGGTGGTGAATGCTGGAGATGCAAATATGCATAACAAATAGCTCTTATTCTTAGGGTGCATGCAAATTAGTGGTGAGAAAGAAATGTTTAAAAAGAAATTCTAATACAGCATGATAAGTACAACAATAGAATCATGTACAATGCACAGAGGAGAAAGTGATTAGCTCTGAGGCAGAAGCACAGGTGGTTGCCAAAGTAGGTTTCCCAGCGAAGGTGATGCCCATGATGTAATTTGAACATAAATAAGAGTTTTCCTGACACTCAAGGAGGCTTTACAAAAACTTGGAGAAATAGAATAGCACTCTAGGCCTTGATGGAGCTTAAAATGCAAATTAGGGGCAGAAAGATGAACTTGGAGAGATAGTAATGAGAAGTGAAACTGATAAGCAAAGGATATTTGACTTTTTCCATATACATATATGACGGAGAGCCTTTGAAAGATTTTAAGCTGGAAGAGTGGCATTATCATATGTACATTTTTAGAAAGATCATGGTGACCACAGTGTGAGGAATGCAGCAAGACGGGCTGGCAGAGGTCCTCGTCAATCTAGTCCAAATAACAGTGAAATGGAGGTGAAACGTAGAAGTAGAAGGAATGCAACACAACGCAACTCACTGCTGGTGAGTCAGATCCGACTCATAGCGACCCCTCCTTAGATTTCTGAAGGGGTGTCACTATGGAAGTAGATTGCCCAATCTTCCTTCTGAGGAGTGACTGGTGGGTTTGAATCACCAGCCTTTTGGTTAGCAGTCAAATGCCTTATGGACTACACCACCAGAGTTCCCTGAAGTAGAGGGAAGAGAGGAGGATAATGTTTAAGAAATAGAATCAGCCAGGTTTGACAAACTACTTGACGATCATGGTGACCAACACTCTCAACTTTCCTTTGGAAGGGAAATTGCTCTACCCAAAGCCTCTGCTGAGAGAAGCCTTATGCTGGCCCTTGAGCACGGACTGGCAACTAACTGGATATACTGGGCAGCTAAGCCGAGAGCAGCTCATCCATAGGCTGGCCAATAACCAATGAAATAGCCTGATATGAAAAGCTTTGTCAATAGGATTGATGATAATTCACTAGGGTAGTCAGGCACTCCCTTTGGAATTCAAACAGGGAAATGCAAAGATAACTAGCTGGGAATAGGAAGAGAATCTGGGCATAGAAGCACAGATACTATGGAAAAGAGATCAATGCCAGAGGCACCAACAGCCACGAAATCATAAGAAAGTCAGGCATCCTAAGGCAAAGTTGCTGTTAAAGCCTTACAGCCCTCATCATCTGGCATATCAACTCACGTAAGTCCATCCAAGGTCCTTGCAGCCAACATAACTCTATTAGCTCACTTAGTAACTGGTTGAATGCTAGGCAAAGAGATGCATCTGCATAAATATTTGAATACAGGTCTTACCTCCCTCATGGCTTCTTTTCTCCAAGCTAAATATTCCCATTCTTTCAACTATTCTCCATTGACCATGGTATACCTTCTCTCCCCACCCGGATTTTCTCCATTGGACCAATTCCTGACTGATCTTGCTTCATGGGCTGGGAATCCAAAGCCAGGGTACTTATTTTGTTCTCAATTCCTGATTGCATTTGCCTACCTGAAGTTCAGGGGGAGCTCTGGTGGCATAGTGCCTAAGGTATTTGACTGCTAACCAGAAGACTGGCAGTTCAAACCCCCAGCCACTCCCCAGAAGGAAGATTGGGCAATCTACTTCCATAGTGATACCACCTCAGAAACCCAAGGAGGGGTCACTGTAAGTCCAATCCAACTCGATGGCAGTGAGTTTTTGTTTTTTTTTTTTTTTTTTTGGTTTTGTGAACTGAAGTTCAATTCCTCCCATGTTCCTCCCACCCAAGCCCTAAATTGCTCTATGGTTCTGGAAAGAAAAGTAGCAAAATGAGCTAAAAACCCCTAGGGAGCTATATCTGGTCACAGAGAAGGCAAGAACAAGGACAACCTTCTTGCTTGTTGTAAAGAACAGCCTTACATTCCATCCTCCATCAGGTATAGTGTTCACCCAGGTTCTTGGCTCAGGAGGTTTTGAACTGGCATTATGAAAAGATAAAGGATCTGTAGGAACCAGGGTATCTACATAGCCCATTAACGGTCAAGGCACTTGACTGCTAACCAGAAGTCTGGTGCTTCAAACCCACCAGCCACTCCTCAGAAGGAAGGTTGGGCATAGTGATACTGCCTCGGAAACCCAAGGAGGGGTCAATATGAGTCAGGGCTGACTAGATGGCACATAACAATAACAACAGGCCCTAAAAAGCTGACTAATATAAGAAAGCAAACTCCAGGAAAACTGAGATTTGTCTTATTCATCACCAAATCTTCAGCACCTAGAATAATGTTTAGCACATGATAGGAACTCAATAAATATTTGTTGAGTGAACAAAATGTATATGAATACACAGCAAGTCTTCAGAGAAGTCCCTGATGGTATGCCACAGTTCCCTGTTCTCAGCCCACGATGAATTATATTGAATGAAAACATAAAAAGATTTTTTATCGAATAGATAAAATACAACAGAGCTAGGAGGAATATTGAATGCATTGATGAATCAGCTCAAGATTAAAAATATATAAACAGGCCAGAACAATAATCAATATTAAGATAAAGATTTTAACAGAACTGTCATAGAAGTCGAGAAACATGATTTAGCAGCAGCACTCTTGGAAAAAGGAGCTCTGGTGGCTGTAAGGCATTTGACCACTAACTAGAAGGCTGGCAGTTCAAACCCACCAGCCACTCCAGGGAAGGAAGACTGAGCAATCTACTTCCGTAAAGATTTACCACCTCGGAAACCCAAAGGGGGTCACTATGAGTTGAAATCGACTGGATGGCAGTGAGTTTGGTTTTTGGTTCTTTCTCTTGGAAAAGAATCATAGATCCTAACTGACCATCAACTCAGTAAGAATTTGAAGCATAAAGCTGCCAAGCAAGTAGCTACGCTCTGAGGTACAGAATCCAGAAAGGAGGGAGGTGATGGGCCCACTACTAAGTGTGCTGCTCAGAGTACCTTCAAAGTGCTTTGCTTGGTACAGGAAATATTTTCAAAGAAGGGAAATTAAGGAAAGGAAAAGATGGAGATGATATCGTAAGACACAACTGAAGGAACTGAGGATATTTCACCTGTGGCAGTCTCAGAGGACACCAGAATTGTCTTCACATATTCAACAAACTCTCTTGTAGAAGATTTGATCTGTGTGAGCCAAAGAGGCACAACCAAGAACAGGGTATGGAAGTGACAGTGATACAGATTTCAGTTACCTATAAAGCACTTTCTAAGAGTTAAAGCTGTGGTCCTTGTGACTCCCAACTCTGAAGCTGCCCAGAAAGAGGCAAACCTACTTATCAGAGTGGCTTTAGAGGGAATTCTTTGCCCCAAAGAGAGTCGGGCTGCATGGCCTCATCTCATTCTCAGCCTACATGAGTCTGTGTGTCACTGCTCTCTGGTACCTGGAATGAGGGAACCATTTTTAACCAACCAGAGATTTAAGGGGCTGTTTCCAAGAGGCGATAGAAGCAGATGAGTGCCACGATAATGCAGCCTGCTTATGAGAAATGGAGCGTGAATTGCAGCCCTAAGAAATGAATATAAATTCAGCAGCTATTTTAATTTTTTAATTGGAAAAAAGCCCATCCCAGCCAGAAAGAATAGGGGAAGGGTGTTCTTTGTACAGCACTATACAAAGCATTTGTTAGGGCTGCAGAGACAAATGTGTAGCCTTGTCACCTCTGCTGTGCCCACAATTGGGATAGGAAAGATTTCTACAGGGGCTGCCACTGCTGCCCGCCTCCATGGAAAATGAAGGTCATGGTTTATGGGCACAAACTCTTCTGCTCCAGACGCAGCCTCATTGGTATGCAGGCATGGAGACCCAGCAGCCTGCCCAAGGCACTGATCAGATTTTAGAATTATGTAATAATGTATCCCCTCTCCAATTCCTTCCCATTTCACTGAACAGTTTTGCACTCAAATGGAGCAGATGGAAGACAGGAAGGGTCAGGAAAAGAGAACTGACATTCATTAGGCTCCTTCTGTGACTCAAGCATTTATCTCATGGAATTGTATGGGCTTTGAATTCCATGTAAGAGGGGTTAATATATGTGCATGTAGTACTCTCTGGCTGCTTTTTAGAAGTAGCTCACCAGGCTTTTCTTCCTAGTCTGTTTTAGCCTAGAAACTCTGCTGGAACCTATCTGGCATCATAACCACACGAAAGTCTCCATTGACAGAAGCTGGTGGCTGCACTTGAAGTGCATGATTACAAATGAGCATAACACTGCAATGGAGAAGCACAGGAGGCCACTGGAGTGTATGGGGTGTCAGAGCAGATTGCCCGGGCAGTGACATTTCACCTGAGACAAAAGAAGATAAAACAGAAGAATGTTCCAGGAAGGCAAATCAGCAGTGAGGAGAGAATGATGTTTGGAAAAGTAGTGAGTTCTTAATAGACAGGCATGAATGATGAACATTTACATCAGGTAGATACACCACTTGGAGCCATCAATCATGAGAGAACAGAAGCGCAGTGGTTGCACAGGGAGACATATCAGGGGGGTGGGAGTGCATGGAAGGGAAGGACACAGGGAAGAGGTAACTTCGAGGAGGAAGCAGGAAAAGAGCTGTTACTTTGTGGGGAATTGCAGTCAATGTCATGAACCAAAATGTGTATGAACTACTGCATGGAAAATGAATTTGCTCTGTAAGCTTTCACCCAAGTCGCAATTTAAAAACAACAAACAAACAAACAAACAGTAGTGAGTTCAGTGTGGCTAGAATGGGAAAGGCACGGGATGAGGCATAAAGGTGACTGTTGCTGTTGTTAAGTGCCATCGAGTCAGTTCCTACCCATAGTGACCTCATGTACAACAGAAAGAAACACTGCCCGGTCCTGCGCCATCCTCACAATCATTGTTATGTGTGAGCTCATTGTTGCAGCCACTAAGTCAATCCTTCTCATTGAGGGTCTTTCTCTTTTTGCTGACCCTCTACTTTACCAGGCCTGATGTCCTTCTCCAGGGGTGGACCTTCCTGATAACATGTCCAAAGTATGTCCGACAAAGTCTCACTGTCTTTA
>NW_006921601.1:8114700-8133486 GCF_000298275.1 Orycteropus afer afer | reverse complement strand
CACAGTCGAATGTCTTTGCATAGTCCATAAAACACAAGAAACATCCTTCTGGTAAAACGCAGGATGAGACAGCAAGGGTAGCAGGAGGCAAAGCCCAAACTGGGTCTCCTAAGTTACATTAAGGCTTCTGGCTTTACCTTGCTAGCTGTGGAAAGCCATTTCACATTTGGATCTCGGGGAAGCACACTAACCAAAAAAGCATGTGTTACAGAGTAGAACTGCTCCATGGGGTTTCCTTGGTTGTAATCATTACAGGAGCAGATCACCAAGCTTTTTTTCCATGGTCCACTGGGTGGGTTCTTTGTGAAAAGGAAATCGTGTAAATCCCTCCTTCAAGAAAGAAAAATATAAAATGAGCAATGAGCTACTTTTTAAGAAGAGAATTAGTTTTGATTAAAGGAAAACTGAAGAAAATCACTTGGACTTAAAAGTACTTTTGTTTATTGAGGCATTATGTGGTAAATTGCTTTGCTTAGCTGATCAGAGAAGCTGAAGGATAAAGGTTATTTACAACCCACATAGTAAGGAATCTATTTGTTCACAAGTCAGATTGAGACAAGTCCCCAATAACATTAAACTAGACTATGCTCCACTTAAGTGACAAATTTCTCAGCTGCCATTCTCTAGATTGAGATAAGGACTGTCTTTCTGTCAAAGTGTTTTGACAGGCCTGTTTTTACACATTTGAAATGTAAACTTTTAATATTTACATACGTACATCAAGAATTAGGAGACATGGTTTAGATAATCACAAAAAGCCATAAAACATAACTGGTGTAGGAGGAAATGATAGTACTAATAGTTGAAAATTTGTAATTATTATTAGTAACTGCAGATGTAACTGAACATAAAATAGATTAAGGTTGGGTGCTTCTTCTTTTTTTTGCCTATAGCTAAACCTCATTGCTGGTCAACAATATAAAAGCCCAGTATAGTTTTAGAGTTTGAAACAGGGGCTGTCAGTCTTGACTTTGAAGTTATTGTTAAAAGTGGGAGCTTTGCTTACACTCCTTCCCTTTCAGATAGCCCCATTCATGGCTGTCCCAGCCATTCCTCCCCAAACTAGATACTCTATCTAGCTCCACATCTTTCCTGGTGTCATTGTCCCTGCTTGGAACACCTTTCTCAGTCCCAGCTAGCAAGCCTGGTATTCCACACAACTAAGAAACTGCCATTAATTGACAAGGAACCCGTACTGCAAATACAATGACCAGTAAGTCTCTTGAAACTTGTGACTCTAAGCCTAATTCTTCATCATTTATTGATTTCCTTCTTCATGTGGGGGACAATATCCAAGGAAGGAACATGCAGATTGAGAACGTCCAGTCAAATGACATGCCCCATAAACCCAAATGTGCACCTCCCTAGTGGCTATGGTGAGAGGGTCAATGAGCCACTCATGTCCTTTTACACCCAGGTCCCCCCAAATCAAAGGCATACCCTGCTGATGGTTCAAGTTATAGTTACATTTGTGCCCATAGTAAGGTTCCTTGGCTCACACTGGAATTGAAGACGTTTATCTTGGCCAAACCAAGCCAAGCCAAATCCAAATGGCAACAGACACTTTTGGAATGGGGTGGTGTGTCCCTTGGTCAATCTGATTGTATTATCAATACAAATACCCAGATCATCTTAAATAATACTACTTTGGCACCTCTTCAATTCATTTCTCTCTCTGAGAAATGGAAAGACTGCAGGATAAATCTTGACTCTTCAGAAGGCAGAGGTAAAATGGAAAACACTACTCCCCCTGCTGCAGGTTAGAGGATGGAGCCAAAGACAGTGACCTCTGGATTACTTCTGAGTATACAGTGTGTTCAGGCATTGTACCCAGGCTGGATCCATAAACAACCAATCAAAACGGCACCTTAGAAATCCTGTGGTGTGTTTGATCTGGTTGGCCAACCATATCAGATCATTCAAGCCAAGAAATTTCAAATTTAATTCTCTACAAATCTACCTGGATCCTATTAGCTCAGAATTTGTCCCATAGAAACAGCCCTCAGGGCTCCAACCATCAGATGTAGCCATCTTTATGGATTCTAACCATTACTGTACAGGGCAACTGCCCATCTCTAGCCTGTCCTGATTAGCAGCACATGCTCATCAACAGCTGCTTTGTGCTCAAATGTTCTCCCCCGCATGGAGTAAGGCCTACAAAGCGTTCCAAAAATACATCTCCCTGTGAAAAGACACGCCATGGCCCAGATGTTTGCTGATAATTGGCCTGAGAATTTGCTCTGCCAGGAACTAAGATTCTAATTGCCTCCAGTGTCAGCCAGAGTGAGGACAAAGCACTCCAGGGCCAACACCACGATCCTGCAGACTCACAGGGCTTAACTGGGTCCCAGGAACATGCTGCTGTTGTTAGGGCCATCGAGTCAGTTCTGACTCATAGCAACCCTATGTACACCACAATGAAATACCACCTGGTCCTGTGCTAGCCTCACAGTCTTTGCTGTTTGAGCCCATTGTTGCAGCCACTGTGTCAATCTCTCTCATTGAGGGTCTTCCTCTTTTTCACTGACCCTACTTTACCAAGCATGATGTCCTTCTCCAGGGACTGGTCCCTTCTGATAACATGTCCAAAGTACATAAGATGAAGTCTTGCCTTACTTATAAGGAGCCTTCTAGCTGTACTTCTTCCAAGACAGATTTGTTTGTTCTTCTGACAGTCCATGTTATATTCAATATTCTTCACAAACACCGTAATTCAAAGGCACCAATTCTTCTTCAATCTTTCTTATTCATATGTCCTGGAACATCACTTCCATTTAGTCGATTCTGACTCATAGCAACCCCCTTTGGGTTTCCAAGACAGTAATTGTTTAAGGAAGTAGTTTGCCTCATCTTCTTTCCATGGAGTGGTTGGCGGCTTTGAATCACCAACCTTCTTGTTAGCAGTCAAGTGCCTTAGGCATCACGCCACCAGAGCTCCTGGTCCTGAATTGTAGTTGGTACTTAATTAATGTTAACAGTCAGCTGATATTCAGTTAATATGCACCTAAACAGCCATTAAATAATAATAATAATAATCAAAAAAATGCAGAAAAAAAATTCCCATGTTGGAATGTAATAGCTGCTTCTTCCCTTAGCTCCCACCCATTGAATGTCCTCCTCCTCCACCACCACCACTTCCATCACAGCTCCTGCCTCTCTCTCAGGACCCCTAGAACCAACCCACATCCAAGACTCATTTTGATCAGTCAGTACAATGGATGTTATTATTGTTGTTGTTAGTTACCATTGAGTCCATTCCAACTCATGGTGACCTCATGTATTTCAGAATAGAACTGCTCCAAAGGGTTTTCTTAACTGTATCCTTATTGGAAGCAGGTCACCAGGTCTTTTCTTCTGTGGTGTTTCTGGGTGGGTTCAAACTGCCAACCTTTAAGTTTATAGCTTAATACAAACCATTTGTTCTATCTGGGGACCTCTATGTACAATGGATACCAGCCATTAAATATTTTCAATATCACTTCTGCTATCATCATCATTGTTGTTATCATCATTTATGGACTCATATTCTTACAAATATTTATGAATAGAAACTCAGCCCTACCTCTCACAGGGTCTCCTGCTACTTCTCTGATTTCTCCTTCTCATTCTCCATGGTAGGTTTCTCTTCCTCTGATCATACATTGAATGATGATATTTTCTGATTCAGCACAATCCCAGAACTACCTCTTGCATGATCATAGCTTCAACTGCACTGCATGGGGCTTCAACCCCCATTGTGGGGAAGCTATCTTAGCTAGGCTGGAACTTAGCTAGGCTGGAACTGTTCTCCATAATTGCCTTCACTGCATAGTTCTGGGTTAACATTCACTGCAGAGACATTTTATGTGAGATTTAGAAGGCAGAAGTAAAGTGGAGCCCATTTTCATTTTGCTCTCAGACAGCCACTACAGGGCACCAGGTGTTGTTGCAGCTTATCTGCTGGCTTACCTCATGAGTGTAAGGTAACAGCCATGCCAGCAGCTACTCCAGCTCCTGTTAGTTTCTCCCTTCAGTATCTCTGACTCCTGGGCCAGGTGCATGTGAACTCTATGATGAAAGAAACCAGTTTCCCCTGCCATAAAAGCTCAGTGGCTGTGATAGACCAACACAAATTCTAATCCATCCTCATGGTTCGGGTTCATCCATGCAGATTCCAGTTTGTCCAGCTTCCCCACTTCATGTCCGTCTTCTATTCCTGACTAATTGTCCTGCAGACACAAAAGTAGTAGCCAAACGTAAACTAGTTATTCCAGCTCCTACATCACATAAGGCCAAATCTTTGTAATAAAGCAATCCATGTATCTGTATCTCTATCTATAAACCAAAACAGTTGCCATCAAGTCGATTCCAGCTCATGGAAACCCCATGTGTGTCAGAGTAGAACTGTGCTCCATAGGGTTTTCAATGTCTGTGACCTTTCAGAAGGAGATTGTTGGACATTTCTTCTGAGGCCACTCTGGGTGAGTTCATACTGCCAAGCTTTCCGTTAGTGGCCCAGCTCTTAGCCACTAGCACCACCCAGGGATTCCATATCAATATCTAAATAGATAGATACACTCATAGTTTGCTTCTCTGATTAACTTCACTCTCCACCTACCCAGTGACCTAAGCCATAAAGCTAGTATCATCATCCCAATTCCTCACTCTTCATCACTCCCACCATCTAAACATCCACCCATCAAGCCATTCTACCATATAACCCATTTTCTTCTTTAAACTTCTGGATCTTCTGTTTTGTTCTGTTTCATGTTGGGATATGAAAAAATTGCCTATGATTGTTTTTATAAACCAAACTCACTACCATCGAGTCAATTCTGACTCATAGCAACCCCTGTTGGGTTTCCAAGGATGTAAATCTTTACAGAAGCAGACTGCCTCATCTTTCTTCTACTGAGCAGCTGATAGGTTTGAACCAACAACTTTTGGTCAGCAGCCAAATGTCTTAACCACTACACTACCAGCAGTGACTATATATCTACTGTATATCATAGTAGAAAAAGCAGAAGGAAATCCATAAAGGATTGCTACTTGAAAGCTCAACAATAGAAAACTGTGAATAGCCTAAGTGCGGGTCCTCACAACTGTGCAAACATTAAACAATCAGATATGTTCCTTTGGAAGGACACGGCCATGGAAAGAATGTCCCCATTTGTATGTCAAAGTTGTTCACTGAAGAGCATTTGTTGTAATCAGTGACAAGCACTGCACTGGGGGCTTGGAAACAGCTTAATTATTAAGAATGCCTTTTACAGAAATATGTCTGTACTTATTTATCATAAAGGTGACAGGGGTTGCTAAGCAAATTCATAATTCAAATAGCAGAAATGTTATCCTACTTAAGAGCAAGGCGCTTAAGCACTGGTCTTTACGTTCACATAATAAATAGGCTCATTACACATTTTTCCTACCTCTTTAATAATGTCCTGGCGTGGATCTCTAATACATCCTCCTTCTTCCTTCTTAGCACTTTTCCTGTGGGTGTTTGATTACAGCGAAACTACATTTCCTTACAAATGTTCTGTTCTTCAAGCCTATCATTTATCATCTATTAATTAACTACGTATTAAGTGCCTGTTGTTTGCCAGGTGTTGAGAATATGATGACTTCCTAGAACAGGCTTTGCTCTGGAACAGTGGTGTTTCTGCTCTAATGGAGGAAGATCATCTATCAAAAAGTAATCAAATAAATCACATGATTTCATTTGGTGATAGATGCCACAGTAGAGTAAGGGATAGTGAGTGTGAATGGGTGGTCAAGCAAGGTCTCTTAAAAGAGGTGACTATTAAATATTGATAAAAACAACAGGAAGGAGTCAGCCATGTGACCATCTCAGGCAAAGGGAACTGTGAGGGTAAAGGCCTTGAGGTGGAAAGAGACCCATCACTCATTCATGCTATGGTGGCATAGTGCCTAAGGCATTTGACTGCTAACCAGAAGGCTAGAGGTTCAAACCCACCAGCCACTCCTCAGAAGGAAGACTGGGCAATCTACTTCCATAGAGATACTGCCTTGGAAACCCAAGGAGGGGTCGCTATTAGTTGGATCTGACTCCATGGTAGTGAGTTTGATGGGAAGATAATGAATATTAAGTGTTTCTTTTTTCAGTTTCTGGAACAGTCCAAACTTTCCTGCCTCAGGGCCTTTGCACATTCTATTGCCTTACCCGGATCACTCTTGCCCATGTTCCTCACCTGACTCCTCATATTTCATATCTCAAGCTAAACATCCCTTCTTCAGAGAAATGGCCTTTTCCTATCCAATCTAAGGTAGGTCCTCCTTATTATTTTCTCCAGTAACACCTTCTTTTACCTTTACAACAAACCTTACAAAGTATAACCACTCATGCACTTATTTCACACATAAAGAGCATTCAGAATAATTGCTGAATGATTGCGCCAATAAAAGGATTTTAAAATAGTAATCACAGATCACCCAAACAAGAGAAGGAAAGAATGTTATTGGGAAAAAAGTAAAATAAAATAAGGACTTTAAGAAGAAGAATAGAAGAGGGAAGGGAAGGCTGCTAAGGGAAGGCAAGCAGAGGGCTCAGGAAAGAGGACCACAAGGGCAGAGAAAGCCTAATGCCAGAACAACAGCTGCACTGAGGGCCACATGCCAACGAAGGCTACAGTGTTCTTCAGGAGGACAGAGCCATGAATGGCCCAAGAGGCAATGAGACCCACCTGAGTCACTTGCTACTACCACTGGATCCTCCCCTACCTGGATGCTTTTAGCAACAGACAGGTGCTCACTGCTAGCATTAACCCCATATGGTGAGTCTTCTCTATGCTAAGCATTCATAGTCCCTTAACCATTCCTCATGGGATACTGTGGCCAAGCCATCCACCCTCTGGTCATCCACTCCTGTGACAGGTTCTAGTTTGCCAATATCCCCTTTAATGTGTGTTGTCCACAACTCCACCCAGGGCACCAGATGTGGCTGAAGCCTGATGCACTGAAACAATCACAACAGTTGCAATTGTAATGGCCATGACTTTCTTAAGGCCTTTGAAACTGACAAGCCTGCCAGCTGGGAGAAGGCCTGGGCTGGCTTTGAGCCCCGCCTGCTTTGACAGGAGAGGTTATAGCAGATGCTCTTGTATTTTATTGTGTGGCAAATGGATGCGATGTGGGAGGAGAGGAAAATAGAACCCAGAAAAGGGCACGCAGGCCTTTCTGGGCATCCCAAGCAGATGGGGCCATACATAACGAGATAATACAGGTTCCAATCTCAGGGCCAGCTGCTGAGGTGTGACTTTTTTCTTAACAGAAAAGGAAGAAATTCTCCTTGAAATGAGAAATATAAGGCAGACCAATGTGCCCAGGGAGATCCTGAGAATTGAATGCCCCCACAGGGCTCTTTGGGGAAGCAGAGGGTTCAGTTGCAAATGCCATGGCAGATGGAAGCAGATTCCTGGTTACCTGCTCAGACTGGATGAAAAACAGACCCCAGGCATCTCAAGTGATTGATACAATTTTGGACAGCATTCACCTCACATCAATTATTTCCCTAATTTTTATTTACTAGAAAAATTACTAAAGAGCTCTGGTCCCCTCCTTGCCTGGGATATTTCTTTTTTAATGTATGTATCCATAGAAGTATGTCTTAAAAAGGAGTAGCTCAGTTTTCAACATGTGGATAATTGATTTGTTACAACTCACAAAAGAGCATTTATCATTTTGAAACAACCAAGACCGACAAGGCTCTTCCTCCGGAGATAAGCATGGAGGCAGTTGACTTATTGCTGCCATTAAATTGAAGTGTTCAGCTGATTATTTGGTATTTCAGAATTCCTTATAAATCAGCACCTTATTTTGGTGATTACAATTTTAAGAAGAGATGCTTGATTTATAGGTGGCATCAGGGAGGAGGAGGGAAAAAGAGGGAGGAGCCAGCAGGCTGCATACCCATGGCAAAAAAGCTCAATAAAGATACAATTGGAAACATCTGTTTGATACATTGCCCCCTTCACAACAAATTGCAGCCAAGAATATGCCCACACCTGGGACATTTTCATTACTGAAGCTTTAGCAGATAAATATAAGAAGGGGAGGTTCAGGCATTTTGCAGATTGAGATGTGCCTGTCCACTTAGGGTTCTGGTTCTTACCTCAGTTAGGGGTAGAAGAGAGCAGAGCTCCAAAATGAGATTTGTCCTATTGTGATGTATAGGCAAGCCATAGGATCTGAGTAATATTCACAGAGAAAATGAAATGAGTGGGAGGGCTGACTCCAGCTGGACACAGCTGGATTCTAAGATGCAACAGAGCAGAAAATGACTTCTTAGGCCCCAGTGAGTACATCAATCAATTGCATTTATTGACAGTTGAAAGGAGTCACATTGGAGGGACCCAGGAATGATTAGATGCAATACCTGCCCAGGATAAACTTACTGCCTAACAGGAGAGGCCCAAGTGGCATACAGACTGTCATCAGATAAAAGGATCATATAGAATGTGTCATGGGTGGTGGTTATGGTTAAGTGACACATAGTTCATAATGACTTGCCCAGCTGTAAGTTGGTGTCTGAAATTTCTACAATGAGAGGTCAGGCTTGAGTTTCAACTGTCCTAAAAGAAGGAATGTGTTGGTAGTCACACCATGCTGGTGGCATGTGTTCTGTGCTAGATTTTATAATTGGAGCATGTATAGAAGCTCAGGTGGCTAGGCTGGTGAGAGGACCTAAAACTAGTCCTATAAGGAGTACATAAGGAAAATGGGGCATTCAGCCTGGAGGAAAAAAAAGACAGACTCGACTCAGGAAGCATATAAGAACTCATACATATCTGAAAGGTTGTCGTAGGAAGGAGGATACAGATTTATTTTGTAATTTCCACAGAGAGCAAAGTGAGGACTGCTGGTGGAAAGCTGCAGAGAGGCAGATTTTAGTTCAACATATTAACATCTAGCAATCGGAGCTCTTGGGATACAGAGGAGTGGCAAATGGTGATTTTTCCTGGCACAGGAGGTAATAAAACACAGTCTGGGTGGCCATGTCAAGGTCACCATTTACAGAATGTCTGCATTTGTTGGGAAGTAACACTAGATGAAATATACGGTCTCTTGCAACTATAAGAGTATATGAGTCTGTGTCTTTAATTCATACTAAAGTGTGAATGATTGGTAAATACTTGCTGGGAAAGTATATCATATTAACACTAGAGAATCTATAAAAGTGTTGGCTATGTTAATGGATCCATTTGAGCCCCTAACAGGAGAAATGAACTTAGAAAGGGATAATGACTGTAGGTGTCCATTTCAGGACTGAAGTTGGTATCCTAAATTGGAGAGCCAATAAGGATTAAAAGCAAATACTTTGACATCAACAAATGGGTTTAGGTTCTGGCTTGAGCACTTACTAGCTGTGTGTTCTTGGAAAACAACTTTTCTGAGCTTCATTTTTCTCATTAGCAAAGTGGGAGTGCTAACAGCACCAGTCTCTTAGAGACTCTGTGAGGATTTGTTTTGGTCCTCTAGGGCCGCTTTAACAGAAATACCACAAGTGGATGGCTTTAACAAATAGTAATTTATTCTCTTAGAGTTTAGGAGGCTAGAAGTCCAAGTTCAAAGTGCCAGCTCTGGGGGCTAGGTGAGGGCCCCTCAATTTTGGCCTTAAGCTCTGCCTCTTGCTCCCTGCCCACTGGAGGTGAAGGCTTCTCTTAACTCAGGTAGTTGCTGGTTGCTGAAGTTGACAAACCCAAGATCAACAAATAAAATGGAACAGTCTCAAGATTATTAAGCAACACGGCAGGCCATTAATTCAAGTTCAGAAATAGTCCCAAGATCAGCAGACAACATGGCAGGCCACTCACTGATGGCTCTGCCAAATGTAGGATCCAAATGTGCCAAGAAGCTAGAGACCTTCCTCAAAGCTTCTCATATACTGGAAGCAGACCACATCCCTAAGGCTCCTCAGAAGACTCAGTTGCTCATGGTAGATTTCACCATGGAGTTGATTACCAGCCTCATCATGGGGAATAACTACATCTAGCTGCCCAGCCACTCAAACCAGGCCCAGCCAAGCTACCCCAATATTTAATGAGATAATTTATGCAAAGAATTAATCAGTGCCTGGCACATAGCAAGCACTCAATCATTATATTAATATATATTAGTGGTAGTATTGTATTTTCTTCCAAGATACCCAATTTTCTACATTGTAATGTTTCTGAAATCAGAATAGGTCTTATAAGAGACATTTGCATTGAATGTATTTTTTCTCTTCCTCCCGCCACACTCACACACTCACACACACATAGTTATTACTGAATGAATGGTCCAGTTTACAGCTGATGACATCATAGAACAAGGTCTGAGTCCTCCTCCATGCTACCTTCCATGGTTACCAGCTTGAACTCCTGTTAGAAGAATAAAATTCAATTTCTGCTAAATCAAGCACACAGCTACACTTGTTTTCCCCATACCCTGTGCAGGGAGCCTGTCCAGAATTTAGTAAACAGTATAAGCTACCATTTACCCTGTTCTTTCTGCATGCCTGGCTATGATTCTGTACCAGAGACTTGCACATACATATATCATCTCATTTTACCTTCACATCAACCGTGTGAGGTCAGTATTATTATCTCCATTTGGGCACTGAGTTTCAATATTTGAGAAGCTTACCCAGAAGCATACAGGGAGTAAATGGTGCATCTAGTTTATGAACCAAGGTCTATTTGACTTCGTTCCCCATGCTATTTCCCGGGATGTTACAAAGAAGGTGGGGATTATAGGCCTTCTTAACTTCCGGGTTATTAACTCCCATGCTTAGGCCTACTTTGTGGCTTTAAACAACCACTGATTCCTAAGAAAACAAGGTGTGGTATGGGCCATGGTACCCCTCCCTACATAGACCCTTCACATACCTCCTGAGGGTGCATATACACACACACACACACACACATACAGGAGCATACACATGTCCAGTCATGTACACAGTCTAGTAGCCATCTGAGGGAAAGGCACAGGGTGGGGGTGAGCGTGCTGGGGAAGCTGCTCTTCTTTCCCTATAGCCTCCTAGGACAGCAGTAACTATTTTAGTAAATTTCCCCATCTAAGTAATGGCCCTCAGTCTCACAGGCCCAGAAACAGGATTTTGTATGTTCCCCAGAGGAAGAAAAAAGACTGAGTCATACCAACACTCACAAGGGACTGACGTCTAAACCAGTCATCAGTGTATTAATTTTCAGTGAGAACTACAAATGCTGAGTGGCCTGGGCATGTGGCCTGACCACACTCTGTATCCCTGGAGACAAGTCTCCTGCGAAGCCAAATTGTCAGCAAGCGTCTCTGTGAGACTGGAGTCAGTGCAGGGTGACACAGGAAGGCTTAGACTGCCTTGGGCCAGAGTGACCCTGCTACCTCATCTCCTAAGAGGGCCTGCCAGAGGATCAGAGGAGGCATAGGCCTCACCCAGCTCCCTCTCCCTGCACAACCCCCACCAACTTGGCCCCTGAGGCTCCTTTATGGGGGATCCTGAGGCTGACTAGCCCTCCTTCAGTCTGAAAGTGCCCACTCTCTCACAGTGGCTGCATCCTTCACGCCAAGCTGCCTTTCCCCTGTGTGACTTGGTCCACCGTTGAATAGTGTATTTCTTGTATCTTCTGGTTCTTGGAGTCATGGCACCACTACTGTCCAACCCCCACACTTCCAGCTTTGGGCATTGCTCCTCCCCTACATACATGGCAGCCACTCTCATTTGGAAGAGCAAGTGGAGTACCCTCAACAACCGGAGTCTGGAGCTCAGAGGCAGAGGTACTCCAAGGGTCTCGGCCTATTGCACGCTGTTTCGTACACTGCTGGCTTAAACTACACAATCCATCCATCCCAGTCTCCTGTGCCAGTCTCACCAAAGTAAGTCCCAGTAACTGTATCTCCACCATCTTTAGCCTGGAATTAAGTTCTTTTGCCTCAGACCTGAGAAGGCCTGTGTAGCAGATAAACCCCCAGGGTCTCTCCAAGCCAGGTTCATAGACCTCCACATCCTTTGCTGAGGGGGCTCCTTTTTCAATCCTCACCCCATAGTCTACCACATTCCCTGTCACATATCCCAACCTCACTCCAGACCTAAGCCCTACCTGGAGCCCTGACACCCACCAAGCTCCTATAGCTGCTTCCTGACAGGAGGGATTGTTATGGATTGAATTGTGTCCTCAAAAAATATCTTCTGTAAATGCTAACCCCTAGTGCCTGAGGCATTTGACTGCTAACCAGAAGGCTGGCAGTTCAAACCCACCAGCCACTCCTCAGAAGCAAGATTGGAATCTACTTCCGTAGTGATTCTGCCTCAGAAACCCAAGGAGGGGTTGATATGAGTCAAAAACAACTCGATGCAGTGAGTTTGGTTTGATTTGGATCCATGTGGATGTAATTCCATATGGGAATGGGGTTTTCTTTGTTATATTAATGAGGCCATGTCAGTATGTTGTTGTTGTTAGGTGCTGTTGAATTGATTCTGACTCCTAAGGGACTCATGTGACAGACTAGAAGTGCCCCATGGGGTTTTCTTAGCTTTAATCTTTACTGAAGCATATTGCCAGGTCTTTCTTCCAAACAGTTGCTGGGTGGGTTTGAATGGCCCACCTATCAGTTAACCGCTGAGTGCTTAATTATTGCACCACTAAGGCTCCTTATATCAGTGTGAGCTATGCTTTAAACCATTTTTAAGATATCCAAAGAGCAGACTAGGCATAGAAGCAAGGAAGCACAGAAAAGGCAAGACAGGTGTTCTGCCACATGACGATGGCCAAGGAGCTGAGGAGCAGAAGCTGAAAAGAGACAAGGACCTTCCCCCAGAGCTGAAAGAGAAAGCCTTCCCCTAGAGCCAGAGCCCTGAATTCAGACTTCTAGCCTCCTAACGGTGAGAAAACAAATTTCTGTTTTTTAAAGAGACCCACTTTTGGCATTTCTGTTGCAATAGCACTAAAAAACTAAGACAAATATTCTGCTTCCTGGACCTCCCAAGGCCTCCTGGAACTGCCTGGGATCCCTCCAAGAACAGAAAGATTATCTGGTTAATAATAACAAAACATGAAGAAGAATAACATCTACAGCATATTAAATGTTGACCACATGCCAGATACTCTGCTGAACGGTGCATCAGGATCTCATTGCATTCTCATAGATGAGGAAACTGAGATGTCAGAGCAGAATCCTCAGTGTCACACAGCTAACACTTAGTGGGATCAGGATTTGAACTCAGATCTGTCTGCACCCATACTTATAAGCACTATTCTATCTTGCTACCACTGAAGCATCTCCACCTGACTAGGAGCATTGCAGAGCCATACTATGTGTAGGAGGGAAGGATGGGGGACACTTTATCCCTTCCCTAATCCATTCAGAAGGGCTCAGAAGGAAAACAAAAGTAGTTAAGGGCACAGGAATGATTGATGAAGTATACTATTTAGGGTGATCAGAATTTACCCCATTAGCACCCCTATACTTTAATATAGACAACTGAACTCTTCTCAGTTTTACGTAAATTGCTGTGCAAGAGCAACTTTGATCTTATTCTAGCCAAATTGTCACTCCCTGGTGTAGTGGTTAAAGCATTCAGCTGCTAACCAAAAATTTGGTGGTTCGAACTCACCAGCCACTCTGTGAGAAAATGATGAGGCAATCTGCTTCCATATAGATTTATAACCTTGGAAACTCTATGGGGCAGTTCAACTCTGTCCTACAGGGTCGCTATGAGTCAGAATCGACTTCACGGCAGTGGGTTTGGTTTTAAAAACCTTCTAACAAGCGGTTGCGTGAGTGGCACAAACAGTCAAGTCCTTGACTACTAGACAAAAGGTTGGCAGTTTGAAGCCACTGAGAGGTCATGGGAGACAGGCCTGGAATCTACTTCTGAAAGATCACAGCCTTGAAAACCCTTTGGAGCAGTTATACTCGGTATACATGGGGTCTCCACGAGTCAGAATCTATTTGATGGCGATTAATAACAACAACAAAGCCTGCTAACATGAAAACTCTATAGCCACCCTGACTTGATGCTCTACCATTATCCTGAGCAGGGCCACTCCCATATAAACCTTCCCACCCAGTTGGCCCCCTTGTGCTAACATCTGTTTTACGTTTGTCCTCTCTTGGTTCACCCTCTGTAGCCAAGACATAGCTTTCTCCAGGCTATACCTTGTACCCTAGCTAACCAGCTCTTTCCAGGCCCAACTAGCTCCCAGCCCACAAGTCCTAAGGGCTTTCTGCACCAGGCTGCATCTGGCACAGCCACCCCCATTATGCACAAAGAAAGCTTCCTTCCTTCCCATGGTTCATTGGCATGACATACAAAAAAGAGGAAAATTGCAATGAGAAAAAATAAATCTAGGGTTTAAGATTTCCTGGCATAATTCAAAGGAAGATTATACTAAGTATTGGGCAGGTGGTGGGGGTAGTCTTTTCATCAAAGGAATATCATTAGAATTTTCCAAATCATTTAAACCTCTGAGGTAATTTAAACCAGATGATTTGTGAATAATAATAATTATTATTATTATACAACTACCATTCTAAAAGCATACAAAACATGTTTAAGCAAATGCCTGGAAACCTGCTCACAATGTCTTTTCTGACACTGACAATCATGGTTTACTGAATAACTAGCATGAAAAGGGAATTAGCCAGAAAACATTGACCAAGGATAGTAGTATCCACAGAGGAGAAACGGGTAGGGGCCATAAAAAGACGATTAAGGGATGGTGAGTCTGTTCAACAAGTGTCTTTTGAATACTTACTGTATTCCATTTTGGTCTTTTCTTCCTTTTCTGCCTTTTTAAGGACCTTTTGCTTTATTCGTGTATAATATCCTTGATGTCATCCCACAATAAGTCTGGTCTTGGATCACTGGTGTTCAATAAGGCAGATCTTATTATTCACACCTAAATTTAGGTGGTGTAGTAGTTAAAGTTGTGTGTCAGCTTGGCTGGGCCATGGTTTTCAGTGGCTGGTCAGTTGGATGTAGTTACTCCCCATGATGAGACTACAATCACCTCCATGGTGGGATCTGCCATGAGCAGCTAAGTAGTTGCCTTCAGGGTGTGGCCTGCTTCTAGTATACAAGGAGAACCTTTAAGAAAGGTCTCTAGTTTCTTGGCACATCTGGATCCTGCATTTGGCTGAGTCATCAGTGGCCTGCCGTGTTGCTTGCTAATCTTGGGACTGTGCCATTTTTCTTGTCAATCTTCGGTTCATCAGCCTCAGCAGCCAGCAGCTGTGTGAGTCAAAAAAAGCCTCCAACTCTAGTGGGCCTGGAAGAGGAGGCAGAGCTGAAGTCCAAGGTTGATGGGCCTTCACTCAGCTCCTAGAGCTGGTACTTTCAACTTGGATTTCTAGCCTCCTAAACTGTAAGAGAATAAATCCCTGTTTGCTAAAGTCATCCACTTGCATGTCTGGTATAGCAGCTCTGGGGGCTCTGGTGGTGTAGTGCCTAAGGCACTTGACTGCTAACCAGAAGGCTGGCGGTTCAAACCCACCAGCCGCTCCTCGGAAGGAAGGTTGGGCAATCTACTTCCATAATGATACTGCCTCAGAAACCCAAGGAGGGGTCACTAGAGTCAGGTCCGACTCGACGACACATAACAACAACAACAACAGAGAACAAAAACAGGTGGGATATACTCAAGGTCATATTTTGGCTCTCGTGGACTTGTTTTAATTTTCTTCAGCTTCAGCTGAAACTTGCATATGGACAATTGAAGGTCTGTTCCACAATTAGCCCCTGGCCTTGTTCTGACTGATGACATCAAGCTTCTCCATTGTCTCTTTCCACAGACGTGGGTGATTTGATTTCTGTGTATTCCATCTGGTGAGGCTCATGTATAGTAATGTTGTTGCAAAAGGTATTTGCAATGAGCAAGTCATTGGTCTTACAAAATTCCATTATGAGATTCCTGGCATCATTTCCCTCAGCAAGACCATATTTCCAACTACCAATGCTGCTGCTTTGTTTCCAACTCTCACATTCCAATCACCAGTCATTATCAATGCATCTTGATTGCATGCTTGCACTATATCAGACTGCAGAAGTTGGTAAAAAATCTTCAATTTCTTCATCTTTGGCTTTAGTGATTGATGTGTAAATTTTAATAATAGTAGTAGTAATTTGTCTTCCTTGTCGGTGTATGGATATCATCCTATCACTGACAGCACTGTACTTCAGGATAGATTTTTGAAATGTTCCTTCTGACAATGAATGTGACGCCATTCCTCTTCAAGTTGTCTTTCCCAACATATTAGGCCATATGATTGTCTGACTCAAAATGGCAAATACCAGTCCATTTCAGCTCTTTAATGCATAGGATATCGATATTTATGCATTCCATTTCATTTTTGACAACTTCCAATGTTCCTAGTTTCATATTCAGTACATCCCATGTTACAATTATTAATGAAGGTTTCCAGCTCTTTCTTCTTATTTTAAATCATGCCACATCAGCAAATGAAGGTCCTGAAAGCTTTACTCCACCCACATCATTACAGTTGACCCTACTTTGAGGAGGCAGCTCTTTCCTGGTCCAGAACAAAATGGATGTCAGAAGACACTCTGCAAGTCACTCTGGAACAGAGAGTAGCTTAAGTGAAAGAATAAATGATGATGTAAAAATGCTGAACAGAAGATAAAGGGAAGCTCAACAAGACGAAGTAAAGTACCACAATGAAATGCACAAAGACCTAGAGTCAGAATATCAAAAGGAAAGAACAAGCTTGGCATTTCTCAAGCTGAAAGAACTGAAGAAAAAAAATCAAGCCTCAAGTTGCAATATTGAAGGATTCCATAGGCAGATTATTGAACAATGCAGGAAACATCAAAAGAAGTTGGAAAGAATAAACAAGTTACTGTACCAAAAATAATTGGTCAATGTTCAGCCAATTTTAGGAGGTAAAATATGATCGAGAACCAATGATATTGAAAGAAGAAGCCCAAGCTGCACTGAAGGAATTGGTGAAAAACAAGTCTTCAGAAACTGATGGCATACCAACTGAGATATTTCATCAAATGAATGCAACACTGGAACTCAAGAGTTCAACTCCCAATTCTTAGTCACTACACTTGAGAAGGGAGCTCTGGTAGCATAGTGGCTAAGACACTTGCCTGCTAACCAGACGGCTGGCAGTTCAAACCCACCAGCCACTCCTCGGAAGGAAGGTTGGGCAATCCTACTTCCGTAGTGATACTGCCTCGGAAACCCAAGGAGGGGTCGCTATGAGTCGGGGCTGACTCGACGGCACATAACAACAACAACAACAACACTTGAGAAAGTCACTGAACTCTCTGTGCCTCCCTCTATCTAGAAAACAAAGAGTAAAAATCAGCTTAACCATTGCACCACCGTTGTTGTTGTTGTGTGCCATCAAGTCAATTATGACTCAGAACATCCTTATATGACAGAGTAAAACTGCCCATATTGTATCCTAGGCTGTAATCTTTATGGGAGCAGATTGCCAGGTCTTTTGTCCCATGGAGCCGCAGGTGGGTACAACTGCTGACCTTTTTGTTAGTAGCCAAGCATTCAACCATTGTGCCACCAGAGTTGCTATTGCACCACCAAACAAGCAAACAAACCACTACCATCAAGTCAATTCTAACTCATAGTGACCCTATACGACAGAGTATAACCACCCCATCGGATTTCCAAGGCTGTAAATCTTTACGGAAGCAGACTGCCATATCTTTCTCCCACAGAACAGCTAGTGGGCTCCAACCACTCATCTTTCAGTTAGCCACTAGGCACTTTAACAACTGTGCCACCAGGGCTCAACCAAACCTACCCTCTGCCATTGAGTTGGTTCCAACTGATAGCAACCCTTTGGACAGAGCAGAACCGCCCCCCAGGTTTTTCAAGGCTATAAATCTATATGGAAGCATATTGCCTCATCTTTCTCCCACAGAGTAGCTGGTGTGTTCAAAGCACCGACCTTTTGATTAGCAGCCAAAGGCTGCACCACCAGAGCTCCTTATTGAACAACCAGGGCCCCTTAAAACAACAGTCAAGAATTACTGTTTGAAAAAAAAAAAAAAAAGCATAATCTTCAAGGACAAACAGAATAGACAAAAAGTCAATAGTAATAAACTTTTGGAAATCTGAAAACAGATGCTCACTTGGTAATCAACTAAGAAACCCAAAGAAGCTGGATCACAGTTGGGCAATGAACAAAGCCAGGGAACCACCAGATCTGTAATGAGAGAACACCCAAAGACCCAGCATGGAAGCATCTAGGACCTCCGCAAGTGAGGGGAGGGGCTCACATGGGTAGACTGCGTCCAATCCTACTTAGAAAACAGAGACCCACATTCCCTCCCCAGCCCCAAGCTACATGACTGCCTCTCCTCACTGGTGGTTCTTCTCCAGCCTCTAGGACAGGGCTACCCAAGAGAAATATAGTGTGGGCCACATGTACAATTTGACATTCTCCAGTATCCACATACAAAAGTGAAACACATATCACTTATTTAAAAACCAAACCAAACTCACTGCCCTCAAGTCAAATCCCACTAGTAACGAACCTTCCTTGGGTTTCTGAGGCAGTATCTCAGCAGAAGTAAGTAGATTGCCCACTCTTTCTTCTGTAGAGCTCGCAATATTACTTATAGAGTTTATCTATAGAGTTTGTTTAACATAAACCAAAAAAAATCGACTCATACTGACCCCTCCTTGGGTTTCTGAGGTGGTATCTCTACAGAAATAGATTGCCCAATCTTCCTTCCAAGGAGTGGTTGGTGGGTTTGAACCACCAGACTTCTGGTTAGCAGTCAAATGCCTTAGGCACTATGCCACCAGAGTATAG
>NW_006921601.1:8108661-8110301 GCF_000298275.1 Orycteropus afer afer | reverse complement strand
AAATTAGAACAGGATGCTACTGAAAAATATTCATGAAACAAACAACTACAAAGAGTTCTGGAAAGTAACAAAAATCTGAGAGCAGAAATGAAAGATTCAATACAAGGGCTAGAAGGGAAAAATGAGTAAATCTCTCAGAAAGTACAACAAATAGAAAAAGAGATGAAAAATGGGAGAAGGCAAATGAGAAATTTAGAGGATCAGTCCAGAAGATCCAGTAGCTGAAAAATAGGAATTAGAGATATAAAAAGGAAAAAGTGGAGATGAGGGAAACATTTTATAAAAATTAGGAAAATATCCCAAACCTGAAAGACATCAGTTTCTAAAATGAAAGAGCCCATTGAGTACCTAGCACAATGGATGAAAATAGTCACTCTGTGGCATAGAAGGAAAATTTCAGAACACTGGGGCCAAATAAAATATCCTAAAAGCTTTCAGAGAGGGAGAAAAATTACAAAAAATGGATTCAAAGTTTCATTGGCACTGGTCTTCCCAATGGCAACTCTGAAATCTAGAAGAAAATACAGCAATTCTGAGAGAAAATAATTTTCAACCCAGAATTCTGCGTTCATTCAAAATATCAATAAATGTGAAAATATAATAGACTTGCAAAGTTAAAAAAAAAAAAACCTCCCATTAACACTTTCTCAGAAAGTTATTAGAAGATGCACTGCATCAAAATAAGAGAGTACATGAAGAAAAAAGATGACATTAGATCCAGGAAACAGAAGATCTGACACAAGCTAGAGGCAGAGAACTTTTAGAATGCTGGTGAAGGGCCTCCTAGAATACTGCTAAGTCACAAGAGGCAAAAGTAGTCCTAGGAGGCTGTGTTGTAGCATTTTTTCTTTTTCCTTGCCCCTGCCCATTCCTGTGATCCCTGCTGAGCTTCCACTTCCATTATGACTAGGTCATAGCAAAGGACAAAACCCAGAGGCAGCAGAGGGAGGTTGGAGCTGAGGGTGTTTCGCCATGGGGAAGGGAAGAAACAAATATGGTGTCCATGCAGAAGACGTAGAGGTCAACAAGGCCAGATTGAAGTTGGTCAAAAGCTAAATGAGCAACTTCTCCAAGAAGTCTTTGATATAATAACTGTTTAAACAGACTGAGAAGAGATTTTTACATCTGAGGAAGGGCTTGGAGATTGATAAATACAAAGAAAACTGGGGGAAGAAATTAAGCAGACGATAAATTCCAGGGAGAATGAAAATTTGTACAAGAAAGAACAAGTGACAACTAAGCTGCAAATAAAATGTACATAGTCATAATCAGAAAAATACGCAATCTTGATCAAACCAAAATTATCCTATTAATTAAAAGAGAGGATGAGGGAAGTGTGTATACATGGGGAGATCAGAGTGAAAGAGAGCTAAATTCTTAACAGTCATAGAGGAAGTCAACAGATGATGGCTAAAACTGAGCTATGAAGAAGTAACAATGTAAGCATATAGTTGGCGGTAAATGCTAAAATGACCACTAAAGGAGGGACCTGACAAGGGGGATGGAATGGCAGTATTTTTTTGTAAAAAAAAAAATTTATAGAAGCTATGTATGTGAGCTCTGGTAGCGTAGTGTCTAAGGCATTTGACTGCTAACCAGAAGGTTGGCGGTTCAAACCCACCAGCCACTCCTCGGAAGGA
>NW_006921601.1:8106919-8108256 GCF_000298275.1 Orycteropus afer afer | reverse complement strand
ACATCCAGATTTAGAATTATCTAGCTCTGGTGGCATAGTGCTTAAGGCACTTCACTGCTAACCAGAAGGCCTGCGGTTCAAACCCACCAGCCACTCCTTGGAAGGAAGGTTGGGCAATCTACTTCTGTAGTGACACCACCTCCTAAACCCAAGGAGGGGTCGCTATGAGTCGGGTTGGACTCGATGGCACATAACAACAACAACAGCTCTGGTGGAGCAGTGGTTAAAGCATTGACCTGCTAACCAAAAGCTTGGTGGTTCAAACCCACCAGCCACTCTGCAGAGAGAAATGTGAGGCTGTCTGCTTCTGTACCGGTTTACAGTCTTGGAAATCCTCTGGGGCAGTTCTGCTCTGTCCCATAGGGTTGCTATGAGTCAGAATAGACTCCATAGCAGTGAGTTTGGTTTTGGTTTGGTTTAACTCTTCAAACTATGGTTGTATAGATCCTTGATAAAAATAAAAACTTTGAACTATGTAAAGAAAACGATGTAAACATTAAGATTGATAGAAATTTGCAATTGGAGAAAATATAAAGCAGAGTCAGGAATAATTTGTGGGTTTCTAGTTTGAGATGGAGATGTCACCAAACAGATACAAAGCATAGACAGGGGATCAGGTTGTCAGCAAATTGGTAATGACAAGTTCCAGTTTAGGTAGGTTGTTTTGCAGTGCCTGTGTTACACCTGAAAAGAGTAGGTCAATTGACGATTGTTTGTACAAGCCCAGAACTCAAGCTTCAGGTCAGAGCTGGAGATTGTAGTTACACATAGTAGTCAAAACCGCTGGAGTGGAAAGGTCCCTTGGTGGCTCAGATGGTCTGCACCCAGCTACTAACTCAAAGTTGTTTGTTCAAACCCACCCAGAGGTACCACAGAAAAACCTGGTCTGGTGAGTGGCTTCTGTAAAGATTACAGCCAACCCAACTCCATAGTATATGGAGTTTCTCCAGATGAACACATAAACAAACAAATGCCTCAACAAAACCACTAGAGTAGATTTGGTTATGTGGAGATGGAACAGGGTAAGAGATAAGAAAAGGCAAACCCAGACTCTTGAAGACCCCCAAGGCTTACAGGTCAGTCGGTCAGAGGAAGAGAAGCACCCAAGGAAACTGAGAAAATGGTCAATAGTTAAATGCTCTAGAGAAGTCTGAGTAAAAAAAAAAGGACTGAATATTGTCCACTGGATCTAACAGTGTTGTTATATGCCGTCGAGTCATACCCAACTCATAGCGACCCCTCCTTGAGTTTCCGAGGCAGTATCACTACGGAAGTAGATTGCCCCATCTTCCTTCCGAGGAGTGGCTGGTGGGTTTGAACTGCCAGCCTTCTGGTTA
>NW_006921601.1:8106190-8106724 GCF_000298275.1 Orycteropus afer afer | reverse complement strand
GGCACATAACAACAACAACAATGGATCTAACAGTGAGGAGAACATTGGCAGTCTTACCTAGAGCAGATTGAGTGGGTGGTAGACACAGAAGCCATGCTATGCTAAAAAGAGTAGTAAATGGGAGGTGAGTTGACAGGACATGAGTAGACAGTAGAGAACTCTCTCCAAATGTTTGGCTATAGAAGAAAGGGGAGAGATGGGGTGAAAACACAACTTTCGGTTAGGGTTTTTGAGAAAAGGAGAAGCTTGAGCTTAGGGGGAAAAGCTATGGGAGAATGATTATATGAAAAGACAAGTGATAACTGAAAGAGTGAGGCTTCCACAGACATGTGAGGGGTGGAATACGAAGCCAAATTGATAGGATAAGCTTTAGGAAGAACACACCTCCATAGGAATGGGAAAGAGTGGGAGAAAAGGAATAATAGGAAGATTGAGTCATCCCCATAATTTGATCTTTTTCTAGATCTGCTCCCAAGAGTTACTAAATGAGAACGTTTGTTACCATCACCCTATGGTGTATTTTTGCTCCTGTCC
>NW_006921601.1:8103308-8105060 GCF_000298275.1 Orycteropus afer afer | reverse complement strand
GCATATAGATTGAATAAGTGTGGAGAAAGGATACAACCCTGACTCACTCCCTTCTTGATTTTAAACCATGTAGTATCCCCTTGTTCTGTTCGAACGACAGCCTCCTGGTCAAGGTACAGATTCCACATATAATCATAGTTATACTTTTATTATACACCCAAAAATACATAATTGCAAAAGGCTTCTGTAAATCTATTATTGCTTTTACATATGTTTTTTACCACGAGAGCATCTATATACATTGGGAATATAATTCAATATTTAAATTCAAGACATATCTGTCTACAAGCAATTCTTACAAATATATGGATCCACGGAACTCTGCAATAATTACATTTTTTCCCACCTCTCAGATTCAAAGGTCTTCCTGTTGGAAAAGACTGATCTAGACCATGTGGTGAAGTAGTCAGTACTCTGCCAAAGCAGAGGAACAATGGCATCCTCATGAAGCCAAACCAGATATCATCAAGATCAAGAGAAGAAACTCCTCCCAGAGTTAGAAGGGAAATGGGCAAGATTCTATGGGAATATGCCTTTTTAAGTGACTTCATCTCTTCTCACATGGAGTGTGCCACCCATGTGTACAAACATGGAAGAGTAATAACTAAATGAGCCTGTGGCTACCCACTATAAATAAATGTGTAGAGAGCATTAGAGTCAAAAAATGTAAATTAGCAACTATGTCAGTTATAATTTATAACAAAACTCTCTCCTCAGTCTTATGATCCCTCTCCCTACTCAGTTTACTAGTCCATTATGTGCCAGGCTATGTGCTATGTATTTTCATATATGCATTTCTCGTTTAATCTTTACAACAATATCATGAAGTAGGTTATAGAAACCAAGGATCAGAGAGGTTACCTGCTTTGCCCAAGGTCACAAAGCCAATATGATAGAGCTGGGATTGAAACCCAGATTCTATATGGTACAAATGGTCTTTCCACCACACACATTGTCTTTTTTCTGTCTGAAATGTAGAATTCTTGTTAAGGGATGAGGTAGAGGTAGGGGGCTGGTAGTTGTAGTTCTTTAAACTGGTTCCAGCCAGAAGGAACTCCTACTAATGGCATTTCCATAATTAGAATGCATTTCTTTTTGATAGTTATAATTTAGGCAATTGCAGTGACATTCAGCTGAAACCTGGCATGCAAGATGTTCATTTCTCTTAAAAGTTCACTTTTAATTGGCCCCAATTCTTCTCAAGTCTGGAAGAAGTATAAAATGTGTTCTTCTGATGTTTGCAGTGTTGAAGTCTGTTTGCAACAACACTCAATCCCTGGAGTTTGTTCTGAACTCCTTAGTAAGAAAGAGACAGGTGGGATTAGGTAGAAGAGGAAGAAAAAAAGAGGAAGGCAGGGAGGGGCCTTGTCAGATAAAAAAGCACTGCTCCCTACAGAGCACACTATTCCCAAAGGAATTCTAGAATCACAGGTACATTCTATAAACCATATGGAGTAAGAAAATAGCCTACAAATGATATTTTACTCCTTCATTCCGCAGATATATGGACTGCAACTACAAGGCCCCATGTTATTAGTTTGGATAGCCCTAGCTGGATCTTCCACCATAAGAATGGGTGCCCTCAAGACAAGTTGGAACTGTGTTTGGTAAAGTGAGAGAAAAATGTAAGTAAGATGCTGTGGTGGTTACATTTGTATGTCAACTTCGCTGGGCCTGGTTGAGCGGCTGGGCAGCTGGTGATAGTTATTCCCCATGATGAGACTGGCAATCAACTCCATGGTGGGATCTACC
>NW_006921601.1:8086105-8102933 GCF_000298275.1 Orycteropus afer afer | reverse complement strand
TTAAAGCCTCCAAATTGTAAGAATAAACTCCTGTTCATTAAGGCCATCCCATTTGTGGTATATTCTTGTCAGAGCGGCACTAGGTAACCAGAACAGATGCTTTTAGAATTCTCAGTGCAATTCTAGGCTTACCAGAGAGCCCAAATCCCATAGGGTCTCAGAATTTGCATTAAATGAAGAGAGAGAGGCCAGGGGACTAGTGTAAATGGTGAGGAGAACAAAAGATGAAGTGGAGACAGAAGATGTGGGTTTACGTCCAAGCCCTGCTTTGCCACTTGCTATCTATGAAAACTTCTCGAGCCTCAGATTCTCTGGCCAATAATAATAATAATTTGTTAATAATCCCAAGATTATTGTGAGGGCTAAATGTGACATTATACCTAGCTTAGCTCAAACTACTACTTGTGGTTAGAGGGCAGACTAGATATTCTGACAAACCCTTCCACTGTGCTAAATAAAGTATTGAAAAAGTGAATTAGGACAGAGATCAAAAACTAAGTAAATGTGGAAACTTAGAACACTGAAACCAATTTTCCATTGAGGGCATTTGCCAAACCCAAGTGACCTTGAGCTTCAGTATTCATGACTTAATAGTTTGTTAGAAAAAAGAGACAAAGACCCATACAAAGGGAAGTGACTCAAAAGAGAATCACCAGTCCCTGCATAAAGCTAGAAATGCAATTGGTATATCCTCAATGTAAGGATGAAGTACCAAGAACAGCCCATCCCCTCACAGAGGGGACAGTGAAGAAAACTGATTACCTCAAACAATGACCACTAGTGGAGCAGACAAAATTCTCTAAGAATTGAAACTGTGAACTGAGGTTATAATCAGGATTCAAAGCTCAAATTGATATTATCTGGTTGTCCATAAAACCTCTGATTTGGCTCTCTAGTGCTACAGACATACCACAAATAGATGACTTTAACAAACAGGGATTTTTTTTTTCTCTTACAGTTTTGGAGGCTAGACCAAGTTCAAAGTGCCAGCTCTGGGGACTGGGTGCATGTCCCTTGACCTTGGGGTCTGCCTCTTGCTCCTGGCCCACTGAAGTTGGAGGCTTCTCTTAACTCAGGCAGCTGCTGGCTGCTGAGGCTGACAAACCTAAGGTCAACAAATGAAATGGCACATTCCCAAGATTATCAAGCAACATGGCAGGCCACTAGTTCAAGTCCAGAAATAGTCCCAAGATCAGCAGACAACATGGCAGGCTGCTGAATGAAGACTTGGCTACATGCAGGATCCAAGTATGCCAAAAAGCTCAGAGACCTTTCTCAAAGCTGCTTCTTATATATTGGAAGGAGCCCACATCCTAAGGTAGCTACTCAGCTGTTCACAGTAGATTCCACCATGGAGCTGATTACCAGTTTCATCACAGGGAATCACTACATCCAGCTTCTGAGCTGCTCAAAACCAGGCCCAGCCAAGTTGACACACAAACTTAACTACCACAACCTCATACTGAGAATGTAGTCTGTATCCTAGATTAATAGTACCCGTAGCATCCTATCAGAAAAAAACACACAGATACTTTATAGAAAAACTCATTTTCAACCCAGATCTGAAATAATTCTTGCAGATAAAGTTCCACACAAGGAAACAGGACACCATTAGCATAAGCCAACAGAAAGAGCATTACCCTCATTACACACCCACAAAGACTTCAAATACTAAAATTATCAGATATCTATGACATATTTAAGAAAATAAAACACAACACAACACAACCACTGCCGTGAAGTCATATCCGACTCATAGCGACCCTCTTTGGGTTTCCGAGGCATTTGACTGCTAACCAGAAGGCTAGTGGTTCAAACCCACCAGCCAATTCTCAGAAGGAAGGTTGGGCAATCTACTTTTATAGTGATAACACCTCGGAAACCCAAGGAGGGGTTGCTATGAGTCAGGTTCAACTTGACGGTGGTGAGTTTGGTTTGGTTTGGTTTATCACTACAGAAGTAGATTGCCCAACCTTCCTTCTGAGGAGTGGCTGGTGGTTTTGAACTGTCAGCTTTTTGGTTAGCAGTCAAATGCCTTAGTTACTACACTACCAGAGCTCCCTAAGGAGGAGACTGCAAATAACAGTAGGGAGAACTATAAACACAACTAAGCAGATTTGAAAAAGAATCAAATGCACCATCTACCAAAATAATAATAATAATTGAAATAAAACCTAAATTAATAGTTTTAAGAGGTTATTAGATACAACTAAAAAAAGTTGGTTTTTTTTTTTTTTTTTTTTGTCAACTCTAAGGCAAAATGTAGAACAGAAGTAAAAAAAAAACTTTTTTTTTTTTTTTAATATGGGAGGTTGAGAGACATGAGGGCAAAAGTGAGCAGGTCTAAATTTTATCTAAGCAAACTTTCAAATGGAAAGGAGAGAAATATAGGAGAGATGCATTATGTGAAGAACTAATGACAGATTTCCCAAGACTGATAAATGACATTAATCTTCAGACTCAATAAATTCCCAGCAGAATAATTAAAACAAAATCCACTCCTAGATACATCACAGTGAATTCTTCAAAACACCAAAGGCAAAGAAAGAACCTTGAAAATAATCAGAAGGAAAAGACAAATGAGTAAAAATTACACTGACAGGTGACTTCTCAGTAGAAGCCAAAAGACAGGGCAACAGTGTCTTTAGGTGCTGAGAACAACATAAATTGTGTACCCATAAAAATACACTATCAAGAATGAGGGTAAACATTTCAGACACAGAAAAACTGAGAGAGCTCTTATTAGAAGATTTTCACTATTCCTCTTAGCTCCAAATTCACCCTTCTGTGCTGCTCTGTAGAAATGTGCATGAGCCCTTTAAATAGTGTTTCTTTGCCGGTTGGCATGATGTTAAGATTTGTCAGTAGAGGGTACTAGAGAGAGATTGCAGAACATAGGGGTTTCCCTTTCTGCTTCCAGTTTGCTCTTCTCAGCAGGCTCCTGCAGCACCCCAAAAACTTTCCAGTAGTAGGCTCCTGCAGCACATATGGCTTCTCCAGCACTAACTCTTGCAGTGCATGAGAGAATCACCTAGCAACCAGCAGCTTCCCCTAGCAACTACCTCAGGAGGTTGCCCAGGCAACTTAAAGGGCAGATTTCCAGCAAGTTCCACCAGTGCAACACCGTAGCAATTTATCTGCCATTCAGTGAGCCATGGCCATGCCCTTTCCAACAAGGTCTGAATCTCAGCCCTGAAGGGTTTCTTCCTTGGATGCTTTAATCTAGCCTTAAGGGTAGTGACTGCTCCCAATACCTGCTATTTGTATTCTTTAGAGTTCTCTTTACTACTTAGTCTAGCCAATGCCTTATTATTCCAGTTTCTATTATAGTAAACAACATTTTATACTAAACTTTTCTTGATCAATTACTATGTGGTTTCTCTCTCCTGGTTAGACCTTTACAGATACTGCATTAAAGGTAATTCTAAAGAACATATTTTTGTCCTGGAGGAAGTGCAGCCAGAATGCTCCTTGGAAGCGAGAACGGCTAGACTTCATCTCACTTACTTTAGTCATGTTATCAGAAGGGACCATTCCTTGGAGAAAGATGTCATGCTTGGTAAGGTGGAGGGTCGACGAAAGAAAGGAAGGCCCTCAACAAGATGGACTGACACAGTGGCTGTGGCAATGGACTCAAGTATGGCAGGGATCGCCGAGCTGGCATGGGACCAGTCAGTGTTTCGTTCTGCTGTGCATAGGGTTGCTATGAGTCAGAGATGACTCAACGGCACCTAACAACAACAAAAACAAAAGGGCATATTTTATGCAGAAGGAAAGCAATCACAGATGGAAAGTATGAGATGTAAGAAGAAATGACAAAGAAAATGGTAAATTTAGGTAAATACAAATACACATTAACTTCCTATTTTCATCTTCGTAAGCCTACTGCCTTGACAGTAGATCTCCAAGAAATTGTCCCCTTGGTCCTCCCTCCTAGAAAAGTCGGAATGATGGTCTGATGAAAGCTACTATGTGAAGATACCTGGAACATAGCAGGTTCTCTACCTATTTTAAAGACATCATTTTGAAGAGGTTTTTAACCTTCCTGAAGGCTCCTCCTAGTCATAAAGCTTGATTTTCTTCAGAGAACATTCATGCTTTTGAAAGGAATTCTTAAATGTTTTTACTAATGGATTTATTTCATTAGCTGATGTCTGTTAGCATAGCTCAGAAAATGAAAAGTCCTGAGCCATGCTCTTTCTCTATCCTGATTCTTTTCCCTAATGGACCTCTAAATCTTTAAACCTGAGCCCTGGGTATCTGACTCTCCTGCTTATCAGCAGGTCCAACAGAGACCAACTGTGCTGAGCAAGGATTAAGTGCCAAGGGAAAGTAAATGCTTACACATACTGTAAGGGTATTTGCTATGCTTTGAGTTTTAAGTTGCCCCTTCTTTGCTGGCACTGACTTAGCCATAATATTATAGCATATCCTGTGGGGGGGGGGCATCAAACTCCATCCCCAAATTCACAGCATAATCTGAGCATCACCCAACTCAGATCACCTCTGCCCACATGTGTTTGAGACTGCTAAGTGGACACTAGCTAGACCTTACTATCTCAGTCATTCATTTACTCAGCACCTCAGTCACCACTCTGTTAGGGACAGAAACTGAGCATCCTATGTATAAAGCCTAGCATGAGATCCTGGGCCAGACAAATAGAAATGACACGTAGCCTCTTACGAAAAAACAGCAAGTTTTACAGTCTTAGAATTAGATTCTATTTCTAAGACCTCAGAACTTGTCCAGTCCCCTTCCTTCCCAGCTCAGGACTTCCAGCCTTTGGTGGAATATTTCCAGGGGTGGGGTACTCACATTCTCCAAGGATCGCTCTCCCATGATGAGTAGTTGAGAATTAGAAAGTTCTTCTGTGTTTGTAGCTGAAAATTTCCTCCATGCATAAAAAAAGCACTCTACCGAAAAACAAGTGGAGGGACCAGCATCTGCACTACAGAGATATGGAGTGATTGGAGTGTCCCAAGACTGGCAGTCAGAGGAGGAACTCAAACAGTGCTTCATGGCAGAGGTAACCACTTATCTATTCACTGGAATTGGGACCTTGAAAGAAGACATTGACATCTTCTGAATCAAGGAAGAATCTAGGAAGATGGATGTAGATATGCTTTTCCTTATTTCTCCTACTAATTATAGTTGAAAAGCCTGGACTTTTCATCAAAAACAAGCATAAGAAGAATTTGAAAGGTGGAAAGAAGAAGGTAAACCAACTAGAGACCTTGTAACCAAGAAATTTACTATACCTTCTATAGAAGATTGTCAGGCTGCTGTATGTCCAGAACGACATGGAAATCAGAATGTTGAAAGAATTGTGACTGTTTAACCTGGAGAGGAGAAGACTTGGGGCCATAATTGCTATTATTAGACATCTGGGCACTGTTAGGGGAAAAGTGAGTATCTGGGCAGCCTGAAAGAAGGTACAGAGAAATATACTTTTGTTTCTGGAGCTTTGCAATGGTGAAATGGGCTGCCGGGGGAGACAGTGAGCTCTTGAAGTCAACAGAGATGTGAAGGTTGATGGTTCTATGGAAGGACAGTTGTGGCACTACATCAGGGATTTAAAGGCTTTCAGAAGAGGAGTTGAACCAGAAGAGATAACTCAATTGGGTCCTTCCAGCACTGAGTCTATGATTCCAGATCAGACATCAAGCCTGTTAGGAAGTCAAGATCTATGCTCCAGGTGGGGGTCCTCACCCATGGACCATGATATCTGAAGGTCCAATCCCAGAGAATTAGAGTCATATCTTTACTTTCTCCAGACCTTGACACCAGGTTGAAAACTCCTGAAAGAGGAGGAAATATCACCTGATGAGAACCTGATTTGCTCACCCACAAGGACACAGGCACCTGGGTAGTTACTCCCAGAGTAAAAGCCTCCAACATCCAGCTGTCTTAGTGCAAAGTTCCCTGGAGTTCTACTCTGCATTTCAACATGCGTGCCTAAAGCCCACCCACACTGTCCTGAACATGGACCACCTCATAAATGTATCTGTGGGACACATGTCCTGATGTGCCTGCCCAGTCTCCTGACCTTGTCATCCAAGGTGGTGTTTGCTTTAAACCAGAGAGTCACCAAACATTTTATGTAAAGGATTTAATGGTAATATTTTAGACTTCATAGGCCATACAACATCTAGAGTAGCTGTTCAACTCTGATACGGTAGTGCAAAAGCAGCCATAAACTGTATGTAAATAAACTAACATGTCTGTGTTCCAGTAAAACTTTATGTAAAAAAAAAAAAAAAAAAAAAACAGGCTGTGGGTCAGATAGTGATATTACCATAATCTGTGAACCCTGATGTAAATGTATGACTACCTTAGCCTGACCTTTTCCCTGATTCTAAGACCCCTTCCCCTCTGTCACTGGTCAATTCTCCCTGCCTTCTCCAGAATTTTTGGCTCACTTGGGGCTGACCAGCACATCCTTGGAAGTCTCCTATCTCCTGCTTCCTGCCATGCTACTCCCAGCTTCTTGCTGTGTGCTCTAAGCACCAGATGCCTTGTGGGTGTCTGAAGTTCCCCTCCATGCCTTATTTCAAGCTATACCCTCTGCTGGGCTTCCGCTCCCCCCTCTGCTTCACCAGAAAAATAATTTTTCAACCTCTGATAATCTTCTAGAAGAGCTTTCCTATATCACATCACTCTGCATCCCAGGCTCTAGAAGAGCTTTCCTATATCACATCACTCTGCATCCCAGGCTCAGCTAGGGGTCCCCTTCTCTCCATTCCCACAATACTCTGATTTCCCCAATGTTCTGAAATTGTCTTTGTTGGTCTGCCTCTCTAATTAGGTTGTAGAATTCCAAAGGGCAAGAACAATGACTTGCTAGCACCTAAATGTCTTGCTCCAACTCAATTGGACTCAGAGTAGATACCCAATAATGGCTGAGAGAATAATTAGATGGATGAATGACTCACCATACATGGCCTTTTTCAGGGAGCCACTGTGCCCCACCTACACACTTCCTCATCTCCTTGCTTCTTGCCCTGGAGCTTAGTTCAGTCATTTTTCCATGTCTTTCATCCCTTGCTGTCTGCATGCTTAACGTGTTTACATTCTGTTCTTTCCTGGGAGGATGAAGTCTACCTCTTCTTGGACTTCAGGAGCCCGCCACCACCACCACCACCACCACCACCACCACCACCACCACCACCACCTCAGCCCCTCCTCAGAGATGAGCATTTCTGTAGCTGAGAATGATCAGGATTTTGAAGTTTTTCATACTTGGAAATAAGTAAGAACTTTTCATCACCATTTGTCGTCTGTCAGTGTGTCATACTGCAGTGGCTTGTGTGTTGCTGTGAGGCTAGACGTTATGCCACTGGTTTTTCAGATACCAGAAGGGTCACCCATGGTGACAGACTGGGAAGAAGGAAGGAACCATCAATTTCTCAAAAAATTGGCCAGTGAAAACCTTATGAATAGCAGAGTCCTCTCACCAAGCCATCACTCATGCTAGCAGCCAGGGTCTGGGCTGGAGGAAAGACATGAGGGATCTTCCCCTCTAAAGTGTTTTAGGGACTAGAACTAGCTCTTCTGGAAGGAGGATACAGATTTTTGGGCTCTGAAACTACACTCCAGCAGCCCATCCCACCTGGTTCTGGGGCCTCAGGCCTCAACTGGTCAAGCCAATAGAAAGGCAAGAATTGTTGGCTCTACTCAAAGCCTGAAAGGAGGCAGCAGTCTCAACCTGTAGGGGAGAGACCACTGACAGCCCCCCACCCCAGTACTAGCCTGTGTGGCTTAGGGGCTCATCACTGGTACAGGCTCCTCCAGGGACTGGGTTACACACATTGAGATACATCACCTCCCTCAGTCTGGGAGTAAAGTGGAAATGTACCTTGGAGAGAGGGCAGGAGGTTAGCAAGACCCAGGCAGGACTTGTCTAAGAAATTGATCTTCTTGCCTCGTCCCAACCCAGACCCTGTTCTCTGTACAGGGCAGTTAGGTTAAAAGTAACAGTTCCCTAGGAAGAGGACGGATAGAGTAATCAATATCCAAGAGTCCAAAATGAAAGTCAACCTTGAGAGGGCCATAAGACAGGGAAGGGTCCGTGGCCTGTGAAGGGTCAAGGCAGAGTCACCAACACTCAAACTGTCACCTCTTACTGAACAGTATACTGGGCCTGGCCCTGAGCTAGGAAGCTTCCAGACCTTACTCTCATCCTCACCACCAAACTTCTTGGCCAGTATTGTCCTCATTTTACAACTTATGAAAGAGAAATCCAGGGAGTTTCAGTGACCTAACGGGACACAAAAAGTGATGGGGTCTGGATTCATTGGAGCTCTGCCTGCCTCTGAGGTCTGCACCCTTTCCACAGCATGATATGACCTCTCTAGGAAACACATTGGAGAAGAAGGTACAATTGAGCCAGCCTCAGGGGGTAGGACTGTCAAGGATGAGATGAGCTAATGGATCCGAGGAGTGTGGTACACTCCCTCCCACAAAGGCCACAGCCTTGGGTGTGGAGAGGGATGTGGGAAAAGCCAGATCCCCAAAGTAACTCAGGCAGAAGGGGTCAGTAGATGGACAGAGGTATCTAGTGAGCCCTACCAGCCTACAGCAGTGCCATGAGGTCAGATTATTGGGGTGCTTGAGTGCTCAGCTCAGAACAGCCTCCATCAGGCCTCTCCGGGGTTCTTTCTCCTCCAGAAGACTATTTTCCCTCCTTCTGGTGTTCTGAATTTCCTGGAACATAATCCAGACTCTGCAGCATCCCCCTCCTGGCAGCATTTCATCAATTAATCTTTCATCCACATTGATTCCCTGAAAAATGACTTCCTAATTATCCATCTTGCAGAGTTTCCACTTGGCAGCCTAGATGGTAAAACATCCGTCATACTCAAATTCTCTGTGGTGTAGTGGGAAGAGCCAGGGCTTTGGAGTCAAACACACTCTAGTGGGAGGCCCAGCTCTGCCACTCTCCAGCTGCGTGACCTTGGGTGAGTCACTCGGCCACTCTGAACCTCAGTTTCCCCATTTGTATAACAGTTTAAAAGTACCTCCCTCAGAAGATGGTCAAGAAGATAAAATGACATAATGCATGTGAGAGATTTTTGCAAACTGCTACATAAATGTAAACCCCATTTGAATGACTTGTTTTTTATTGTTTCCCTGGGATACTGAGCCTGCTCTTGAGCTTCTAGGTCTCAAAAAGGCTAGATCAGCTTCTGATCTAAGGGCAAAGGCTTGAGAGATGCTCCCCCCTCCTCCCTCATTACCCACTTTTATCCTGCAAGGCAAAAGCCAAGATATAATTGAGGCTTGAAGTGAAAGGCAAGAAATGGGGCTCATTTCAGTGGCAGGAAATAATAATCTCTGCATTAAATATATTATCTTTGAGATAGAAGGACATCTCAGGAGTCTGGTGGCTCAGTGATTAAAGCGTTCAGCTGCTAAGCAAAAGGTAGGTAGTTTGAACCCACCAGCACTCAGCAGGAGAAAAATGGGGCAGTCTGCTTGTGTCAAGATTTACAGCCTTGGAAACTCTATAGGTCAGTTCTACTCTGTCCTATAGGGTCATTATGAGTTGGAATCGACTCAACGGCAGTTGGTTTTGATTTTGGTTTGGGGGGCAACCTTGACTAACAGAGGACGGAAACTCATAAGCTGTAGATCAATACTCCCATTTTTCAAGTCTTGAGCAGACTGTTCTGAGGCACATTGTATGCTGGTCCTTACAAGGTCCTTTGTGGGATTGAGTCCTCGTTGTGATTGTAATCATTAGCTTAATAACACTTTCTTCAATTGACTTTCCTCTTCCTTTGTCTCTCACTCCTGCCCCCTAGGGTTAACTCCCCAAATTAATTACCTGCCCACAAGTCCTTGTCTCAGACCCTGCTTTTGTGATTGTACTGCTTGGCAAAGCTTGCCTTCTGAATGGAAAGGGAAAAGTTATTCATTGGGTAGACACTTCATGGAAGGTATTGTGCTAGGTATGTAAACCTGACAACCCTGAAGAATAAGCATTTTTGCCCCTATTTTAATGATTGAATACTGCAGCTTCAGGAAGCACTTGGCTTGCTCATTGCCACCTGGCAAAACGTGAAGGAACCAACATATGAACCAGTGTTGTCACTATGGTTGGTGTCACCAAGTGCGGTCACTCATGGTGTCACATCCCCAACCTGCTACAGAGTCCCACCCCATCCCCCATCAGGGCTAAGCTGGCAAGCAGCACACCTCAGCCCCTCCCAGGCCACCCTACCCCATTGGGCAAGGTAGAGACCCTCTGCTCCGCCCAGTGGTGGTCACCACAGTCCATCCACTGCATACTGAATGCTGGATGATAAAGGGTTGGGGAGGGTAATAGGAGAAGAGGGCACCACCACTGCCACAGACCCTAGGGTAATTTTGGTGGCATCCCCATCAACAGTGTCAGGGATGCAGCCTGCACACACACACACACACATCCCTAGTGACACTACTGATATGAACACGAGTCTGTATAGCTCCAGAGCTCATGCTCTTTTTCGACTCTTTGCCACCTCTAGTCCAAATCAGAATGCCTAATTCTCTGTTCCCATGAGAACACTTCACATTTTCAAAACAGCCTTCAACTCCCTGCTCTTCACTGCTCCCAGAACAATGTTTTGCAGCCCAAATAGTCCCAGTCCCTTCATCAGCCAGCATGACACAGTTGCAAATCTTTACACCTCTCTTCCCTGTATGTGCTCCATTTTGCCCAAGTGCCCTTAAACATGTGAGGCCTAGAACTGGACACAGATCTGGACTGATAGGCTGACCAAAGCAAACCCTGCAGGAATTATAGTCCTCTTTGATCTAGAATGGGAGCTGACAGCAGCACAGCTTAGGATGGATTCGTTAACTTTGCTGACAGCCATGGCACAGAGCTGGCTCATAATGAGCGTTTCTGCAGCTAAAGCTCTCTGGAGCTTTGAATGCTGGCCTCTGCTAAGCCAGCTTTCCTCTTCCTACACTTGGGTGATTTGTGGTTTTGAACCTCAATTGAGAATTTCCCATTATTGATTTCAATTCCATTCAACAAACACCCACCAAGCTAGGCACAAGTGCTGGTTGCTGAGGAGCCAGATGAACAAGGCACCATTGATGTTCACGCTGCTATTTTCCAGCCACAGTTCAGCTCCTCTGGGCACCGTTGCATGGCCCCTCAGGAGGCTGGTACATTCCATTCTCACCCCCCATCAGCTATGGAGGCCTCCCTCAAGAGCAAAGCCACACCTTGAAAACTCCTAGGTCTCTGGTGTGGTTTTTGAGTGACCAACGCTGCGCTAAGCAGGGTATTTTTGTTAGTGAGGGAACAGCTGCCAAGAACATACCAAGAGATGATTTACTCCTTCTCTGGGGGTTGTTTACACCAGAGCTCTCTGTTCCCGTCAGAGTCTGTGCCTCCTGTGAAAAATCTGTCACAATTTGTGATCTGAGAGGAACCTGTTTGCCTGAAGGAAGATGCTTTGTGTATGTGTACACACACACACATATATTTACACACACACAGAAGAAATAATGCCATATCCTCTCACTTCTCCCAAATATATTCCATTCCCCTGGCCTGGAAATGGGGAAGGGATTCTATGGGGGCCATCAGCTGACCCTGGCCTAGACCCTGTCCTAGTCACAGGGTATCTGTTGTTTGAGGTGCTGTTACCTATTACTGATACCCTTAGGCAAGTTGACAGTGTCTGGACCAAGTTATGAAATTTTCAACCCCATAAAGCCAAGAGATCATAGTATAATTCTGGTCCGATCCAGTTAGTTAACATAAAGTGTGAGTTTTAGCTAAAATGCCTTCAGACAAACTTGGTTTAACGTAAATGATGGTTACACAGTATCATGACAAGAGTTCTGAGTTAGGAGCCAGAAGACCTGGATCTAGGTTACAACTCTACTACTGATTGGCTAAGTGACCTTGACAAATCATTTACACTCTCTGTACCTCAGTTTCCTCATCTGCTATAGTGAGAAGATTAATACACAGATTCTCCAAAGTCTCTTCAAATTGTAATAGTATACAGTAGTATGGGTTATGAGCATGACTATGGAATCAGATGCCTGGGTTTATACCCCAGCTCTATCATTTACCAGCTGTATGACTTTAGGAAAGTTACTTAAGTTCTGTGGTAGTTAAGATTGTATGTCAACTTGGCGGGGCCTGGTTTTGAGCTGCTGGGCAACTGGCTGTAGTGATTCCCCATGATGAGACTGGTAATCAACTCCTGGTGGAATCTACTGGAGCAGCTGAGTAGCTGCCTTAGGGGTGTGGTCTGCTTTCTGAAAATAAGAATATGCTTTGAGAAAGGTCTTGAGCTTTTGGCACATCTGGATCCTGCATTTGGCTGAGTCTTCACCTCAATGGCCTGCCATGTTGTCTGCTGATCTTGGGACTGTTACTGGACTTGGATTCATGGCCTGCTGTGTTGCTTGATAATCCTGGGACTAACCAACCTTATGTTTGTAAGTCTCAGCAGCAAGAAGCTGCCTGAGTTAAGAGAAGCCTCCAGCTTCAGTGGGCCAGGAGCAAGAGGCAGAGCTGAAGCCCAAGGTCGAGGGGCCTTCAACCAGCCCCTAGAGCTGCCACTTTGAACTCAGACTTCTAGCCTCCTAAAGTGTAAGAGAATAAACCCCTGTTTGTTAAAGTCATATCTTCTTATGATATCTCTGTTATAGCAGCATTGTTGTTGTTGTTGTTATGCACCATGGAGTCGAATCCGATGGAAGTAGATTGCCCAACCTTCCTTCTGAGGAGTGGCTGGTGGGTTTGAACTGCCAGCCTTCTGGTTAGCAGTCAGGTGCCTTAGCCACTACGCTAACATAGCAGCATTGGAGAACCAAAACAAGTTCTTCAAGCCTCAGTTTCCTCATCTGTAAAATGTAAGTAATACTTATCTCAGGATTCTTATAAAGACTAACTGAGGATGTAAAGTGCTTAGGAAAGTTCCTGGCAAATAGCAAATGCTCAATAAATGTTTTTGTTTTGTTTTTATAATATCAATTTATTTTATAATTCATTTCTAAACTGGGCCTCACTATAATTATCAGTATTAAAATGAGCTACTTGTGAGGTAATCAATGAAATGAGGACTCTGCAACTCTGAACATTCTTCCAACAGAACTTATCTGTAATTTTAACTCCCTCAGAAGAAGAGGGGAGCTCTCTGGTAGCGTAGTGCCTAAGTCATTTGACTACTAACCAGAAGGCTGGATGTTCAAACCCACCAGCCACTCCACAGAAGGAAGACTGGGCAATCTACTTCCGTAGAGATACTGCCTCAGAAACCCAAGGAAGGGTCACTATGAATAGAATCAAATCAATGGCTGTGAGTTTGGTTTTGGTTTTCAGAAGAAGAGTTGGGGAGGGTCACCTATGACCTCTCAAAGCCCCAAAATGGACAGGGGACCTGGATTCAGAGACTGATTTGGGCTTGGTGGCCCTTATAGTTTGTAAAATCACAGTTTCATAGGCAGGTCCCAGGCTAGCTTCTTTTCCTCCAGCACAGCTCACACTCCCAGGCTTCTCTTAGTGGTAAAGCTGGGGTTCAGAAACAGGCCAGAAGGCTGTCTGAGGCCTTTTACTGGGATTCCTTTGGGGTACTCAGTCAGTGCCAAAGGGACAGCTGCTGGGTATATGGCCCTCCTTGTTTCCTGTGCCACCAGACTCTCTAGGAAGGGGAATCATCTTAGTGAAAGGTCTTTCACCCCTTGAAAAAGCCCATTGAAATCTCACTGGGAAAGAGTGAAGAACTGTGATGCCTCTGGCACTGCTGACCAGCTGGACCTCGACCAGTAAGAGAAGAAATTGAAATTCATGATAGCGTTTCTTCCTGAGGCTTAGTTTTTCCCATTGGGATAGATCTGGGACAAGGCTTAGAAGGTTTAAGGGCACAACTTCTCTGCTTTTGCTAATTTAGTTTGAACTTCTTTGCTCTTGCTAATTTATTTTGTGCCTAAAATAAATTTAAGGAAAGGGGACACATAAAAGGTAGTGTTATTTTCCCTGACTGAGATCATAACCTATTGACAGATAAAACAAAAGTTGGAACTTCATTACTGAAGAAGTTGATAAAGGATTATCTGGCTCAGGTAGGTAGCAATAAAGGGCTTCCTAATACTAAAGACCCCACCGCACATCTGTCAGTTTGTCATACTGTGGTGGCTTGACTGTTGCTATGACGCTAGAAGCTATGCCACTGGTATTTCAAACATAAGCAGGGACACCTATGGTGGATAGGTGTCAGCAGAGTTTTGAGACTAAGACAGACAAGGAAGAAAGTCCTGGTGATCAATTTAGCCAAGGAAAACTCTATGAATCACAGCAGAATATTGTCTGGTGTAGTGCTGGAAGATTAGGCCCGTAAATTGAAGGTACTCAAAATACACTGTGAATACAACCATGGACTTGAGCATACTAACAATCATGAAGACAGCACAGGACAGGGCAATGTTTCATTCTCACATACATGGGTTCTCCATGACTCAGAACTGGCTTGATGGCAGCTAACAACAATACTAATTCCCAGAGCTAAATGGATTCACAACCCCAGTCACAAGTGACATGATAACCACCCTGAGGCCTGCCCCTGGAAAACCAACTGCATAGTACCAGGAAGCTGAATTCACATTTCCTGCAGAGAGCTCACCCCTAGAAGAAAGAGGCCAAGCTACACATGTGCATTTCTCTGTCCAAACACATCAATCAAGAAAAAAGCCAGAAGGATTATATTAATATGTCCTTCGCATAGAAGGTATCATCAAAAGTAGGAAATGTGTGTACCCTTCAACACCCTCTTGCCTAGTTTGCCACATCCTATTCAACCTTCCACATTCAGATCCTAAGCCTTCCTCAGTGATTCCAGTCCATGCCAACCCTTTACACTCCACTGAAGGATAAGATTTTCAAGAACTGAAATGGTCTTCTTCATCTATGTAATGGCTCAGAGTGTAGCCTATTTGATGCTGCCATTTACCAGCCATGTGACTTTGTATGAGTTACTTAATTATCTTTTATGTGTCTCATTTTCCTTTTTTGAAAAATGGTGTAACAGTATGTGGTGGTTAAGTTTGTGTGTCAACTTGGCTGGGCCTGGTTGAGTGGTTGGGCAGCTGAGTATAGTTATTCTCCAGGGTGAGATTGGTAATCAACTCCGTGGTGGAATCTACTGGAGCAGCTGAGGAGCTGCTTTGGGTATGTGGGCTGCTTCCCACATATAAGAAACAGCTTTGGGAATAGTCTCTAGCTTATGGCATACTTGAACCCTGCATGTAACCATGTCATTGTTCAGCAGCCTGCCATGCTCTGCCAACCTGGTGACTTTTGATGGACTTGAATTGATTGCCACCCATGTGGTTTGGTAACATCAGGACTGTGCCTTTTTACTTGTCAAACTTGGGCTTGTCAATCTCAGCAGCCAGCAGCTGTCTGAGTGAAGAAAAGCCTCTACCTTCATTGGGCCAGGAGCAGGAGGCAGAGTTGAAGCCCAAGTTTGGAGGCTTTCACCCAGCCCCTAGAGTTTGGCACTTTGAACTCGGACTTAAAGCCTCCAAACCGTTAGAGAATAAACTCCTGTTTGTTCAAGCCATCCCATTGGTGGTATATTCTTGACAGAGCAGCACTAGGTAACCAGAACACAGTAGTACCAATCTCATCATGTGAGATTATTTGAAATAATTTTTGAAACAGTGCCAGACCTATAGTTAACTATGGAGACCCTGGGTGGTGCCAATTGTTAACACCCTTGACTGCCAAAGAAAACGTTAGAAGTTTGAGTCCATCTAGAGACACCTCAGAAGACCTGGTGATCTACTTCCATAAAGCAAGCCACTGAAAACTCTATGCGGCACAGTTCTACTCTCTCACACACAGAGTTAACTAGACAGCAACAGGTTATACTCAGCTATGATGACAAAGATGACGATGATGATGGCTATCTGTGTTTCCAATATTTAGTGATGGCCCTCTTATGGAATGAAATAAAATGGAACAAAAAGGAATGCTGCACCCTGTCTCCCTGATTTGAACAGCCTGGCTCCCACAGGCATTCTGGCAACAGTCCACCCACATCCTCACCCTTCCCTGATAGTGGGATAGTGGGATAGGACTCTTGAAGCCCAGGGACCAGATCTCCACAACAAATAAAGATGAGGGCATCTAAAGGACACTCCACACAAGAAGTTGTCCCTGACCTGCTGGTCAAGACTCCACCGGACCAGAACATGTAACTCAAATCAAAGAAATGGAAGAGAGGGGCCTTGAGATTCCTGAAGCCTATGAGTATCGAGATTGGACAGGATAGAAGTTCAAACCAACCATCCCTCAAGCCCCAGTGCCTACTTCCACAATAAGCTGGGAACCAAAGGAAAATCCCAGGCCCTGTACAGCCCAGCTTCAAACATGGCTGAGGCCTGAGGCTTCTCAACCAGGTGCAGCACCAAACTCCCTCCCTCCCAAGTTCAGGCTGACTCATAGGCCTGAGGGGTGGGTTAGTACATTTGGGCCCCACAAGCCCAGAATCACCAGATGATTAAACTTGCCTTTTATTGTGGCCCTGAGGGTTATAAACAAACAGGCCTGACATACGGGTCATTCCTGAGACTCTTGCTTCATTGGCTTTAAGGGACCCTTGATGGTAAAGAATTTCGAAGCTGCTAACTCCATAGTATATTAAAGTGGAATAAATTCTTCTGAATTGTCCTCAGGTGAGAAGCAATGCTCAGGAAAACTTCTTAGCTTCATCTTGTAGGACCCAAGACTGACCCCTAGTGGTCTCTAAGACCAGTGGAAGCCCAGCCTTCCCATGGCTACATGGCTATTTGTCTTGAGAATCTTCCCTGCTT
>NW_006921601.1:8084706-8085620 GCF_000298275.1 Orycteropus afer afer | reverse complement strand
CCACCCAGCAGTGCCATGAAAGGAAAGCCTGGCAATCTGCTCCTATAAAGATTACAGCCAAGAAAACTCTATGAAGCAGTTCTACTCTGCAACATACGTGGATGCCATTAGTCAGAAGCAACTCAGAAGCAAGAGGTATTGTAGTCATATTTAAAAGGAGGTTGTCCACATCAACTTTTCCCATTTATTTCCATCACATTCCCCATACTCATGATGTTGTAATGATTCTAATCTTCTCATCATCTCTGCCTACCTTCCCCAGCAGGCCAGAGATTTTCATGCTTCCATGCCTTTGTATGTGCTGCCCTTTTTTCCTGGAATGCTTTTCCATAATCCTTCGAGGCCAACTTCAAATGCCTCTTCTTCATAAAACCATTGAGTCTGCCCTCCCTTCTCTGTTGAAAATGAAATGCACCCTCCTCTGGGTGTCCCCCTGGGCTTTTTCCCCAGCTCTCAGTTCTTCCTACTTTGCATCAGAGAATATGTGTGCTCATCATCTCCCCTACCAGCCTGTAAGGTCCCTAGGGTATGGACTATGTCTGAGTCATGCCTGGCATGGTGTATAGACCCATTGCCATCAAGTTGACTGTGACTCATGGTGACCTATGTGTTACAGAGTAGAACTGATCTATAGGGTCTTCTTGACTGTAAGCTTTATGGAAGCAGATCACCAGGCCTTTCTTCCATGGTGTTGCTGAGTGGGTTCGAACCACTAACCTTTAGGACAGTAGCCAACTGCAAAGCTCTTGCACCACTCAAGGACCTTAAATACCAGTAAATTCTTGGTGAATTAGTGAATGAGTGGATCCTATTGGCTGCAGGGCCTAGGAGGATTTTCTCTGTTCTGAGCTTCAAAGGAAAGAGGTAAATTACTAAGTTCCTACATCCCGAAGTTGTTCTCCTAATTTTTTTTT
>NW_006921601.1:8059850-8079071 GCF_000298275.1 Orycteropus afer afer | reverse complement strand
ACCAAGGCCATATTTTCCAACTATCAGTGAATGATGGACTTAAAAAATCACCATTTTTCAATCATCATGGTAATAATGGATTCAAGTAAGAATTACCAATGGATTCTAAAACAGGTAGGTGGTAGTCTGGTAAGGAACAGGATATTTACACAGTTTTAAAGTATCTTTCCATAATTTATTTATTAATCACAAAGGAGAAAGTAACTCTACAGTGGAGAAAACTGGAGACCACAAACTTAACCACATGGTCAATGTTCCCAGCATCAGTGATGGGACAGATCAACATCACATGCCTTCTAACATGGCGTTCTGAGAAGGAGACATCACTTCTGTGACATTTGAGCTAAAAATATATATAGTTTGAATCTTAGTGTGAGGAACATTAGATATACTTAAATTGGGGGATAATTTACAGAATAACTGACCTGTATTTTTTAAAAAAGGAGTCCTGGTGGCACAGTAATTAAAGTGCTCAGCTGCTAACTAAAGGGACAGTGGTTCGAATCCACCAGTCACTCCACAGAGAAATGTGGAAGTCTGCTTCCATAAAGATTTATAGCCTTGGAAACCCTATGGGGCAGTTTTACTCTGTCCTATAGGGTCACTATGAGTTGGAATTGGCTCAAGAACAGTGAGTTATTTTTTTTAAATGTCAAGGTCATAAAAGAAAAAGGCTGAGGAAATCTTCCAAATTAAAGAACTGAGGGAGATAAGACAATTAAATGCAATGCACGATCCTGGGTTGGACCCTGACCAGGAAAAGATTAGCTATAAAGACAATTGGCAAAACTTGAATTTAGACTGTGGATTAGATGATAGCATTTTGTTAATGTTAAATCTCCCAATTTGGGAAATGTATCGTGGATATGTAGCAAAATGTCTTTTTCTTATAAAATACACACTGACAGATTTGGAGGTAGAGGACTATCATGCCTACTTACTCTCAAATAGTTCACAAAAAAATGTTTATATTTAGAGAGAAAAAAGAAATGATTATGCAAATGGGACAAAACAACTCTTGGTGAGTCAGAGAGAAGGGCATGTGGAAAATTTTTGTATTATTGCAATTTTCTGTACATTTAAAATGACATCAAAAGTAAAAGTTACCAAAAAAATTAAAAAGTAAAAACTTTTTTCTACCTGTGGAATTTTTCTCTTAAATGAAATCCCATCTGAAAGCCCACAGTATTCAACAAATAAATTCAGAGCTATTCTGAGTGAAGGGGAGATTGTAGGTCCAGAAGTCCGCATACTCAGATCCCTTCCCTCCCTCCAAAGCAACACCTGGAGGGCGTGACCCTGGGGACTGGCTGTTCACTGCCATTCCCTCCCCATTGCACCGGATGTGCTGAGGTAGCACCTCCGGCCTCATCCCTAACTAAATCATCTTCCCTGATCATCCTTGCTCTCCACCTTCCTCTAACTGTACTCTCCATGCTTATCTGCTCTTTTCCCAATATTTATGCAAATATCCCAAATGATGGCAGAGAATTCTCCATCCCTCTGGCTGCTATTACCCAACAATCCCAAGTGCTCAAAAACTTTCTTCCCTAACCATACAGAGCTTCACAGCTGCCATGTCCATTTTGCTTCAAGCTGCAGCTGCCCATACCCATACTAAATAAGAACTACAAACTGGGGAACTCTTGTTGAGGAAGCAAATGCACGATACTGATCCCTTCTCACCTTCTTTACCTCTATAAAATACTTCTGACTGCCAGAGTAGAACTCTTTGGCATTAGGCAAAAAAAAAAAAAATACTGTATAAATTTCCTGTGGCTGCTGTAACAAAAAACTGCAAGCCTGGTTTGAAACAAATAACACAAATTTATTCTCATACAGTTCTGAAGTTCAGAAATCCAAAATAGGTTTCCATAGGCTAAAGTCAAGATGTTCGCATGTCTGATGTCCTCTGGAGGCTTTAAGGGGAGAATCCATTTCTTTGCCTTTTTCAGCTTCTAGCGGCCACCTGGATTCCTTGGTTTGTGCATCTTTCTTCTATCTTCAAAGCACATCACTCTGATCTCTGCTTTCATCATCACAACATCTCCTCTGCTGTCCAATCACCTTCTGTCTTCCTCTTACAAAGTCACTTTTGGTGACATTTAGGTCCAACCCAGATAATCCAGAATAATCTCCTCATCTCAAGATCCTTAATTTAACCACATCTGCAAACTCCCTTTTGCCATATAGGTTATAGGTATTTTGATATGAATATGCTTGGGGGCCAATATTCAGCCTACCTACCACCAGTTGCCATTGAGTCAATTCTGACTCACGGCAATCCCACGTGTTTCAGAGTTATTGAGCTCTGTAAGGTTTTCAATGGCAGTGATCTTTTGTAAGTAGATCTCCAGGCCTTTTTTCTGAGGTGCCTTTGGGGAGATTCAAACTGTCAACCTTCTGGTTCAAGCATATAGCCCTTTGCACAATAACTGCCCAATGGCTTTTCCCTATTACTCTAATGCCCCAATATTTATAATTATTTGGTTTCACTTAATTGTTACCCCAAGTACACTTATTTGGGTTCAAAAATTCTGCCTTACTTACTTTTGTTGTTCTGCTTTATTATGTCGCCTGTGTGGAAGTGAAGTTACAGAGTTTGTATATATACACGTCTTACCTGCATAACCTCTTTATCAATTGAATTGCTGGGTTATATTGGTCTTACATAGCCCTAGACCTGGGTGGAAGTCCCTGAAAGCAACAGATAAGGGATTGAGTGAGAAGATCCTCTGCTATTTTCCAAGACAGTGGCTGGGGTGGGCTGAGGTCTCCCTTGGAGCTCTCATCAGCAACAACAACACACATAAATCAAAAAGAATTGAGCCACAGTGCTCCTGGAGAATGAAAGGGTAAAGAGAACATTGCTGCATGTTTGGGCTGATTCTGAAATATACGGGAATGAAAGCTTGAAGGATGATGAATTTCCCTTTAATGCTGTCACATCTGTAGTCCTGGAGGTTTAACCTCTGATTTTGGGCGATAAAACCAACATTATTTCTACAAACTTGACACCAGATGCTATCAGGGAGATATTGCTGAAAAGATAAAAATCTGTTTAACAGATTTAGTGAAGCAAATACAAACTAATTAACAATTTTGGAATTGAGATTAAACATTAGTCTTTGAAACCATAAAAACTGAGATGAACAAAGGGAAAAATTGTTCTCCCTCTGAGTAACTCGAAGGAGCCATCTGTTTGTCATTGAGAAAATGGCCCAACTGATAGATTTTGAACAAATTCTGACATATTTTTATCTGGATTCAAATGCATTACGGATATCCATCCCAGAGAGAAGGCATATTACTTCCTGGCTAACATGTTAGACTGGGCTTCCCTAAAGCTCAAGAAAATAAATTATTTGTATACTGACTCTAAATGAGGAGACAAAGAAAGTATCTTTATGAATCTTGCATGAGACATATGTTTCTGGCCATTAGGAAGGAAAGATAGCCTAGGGTTCCTTCTAACAGCATTGTGCAGTGGCTATTGGTAGGATACAACTCCAGTGTCTTCAGTTTTGCTTCCCAGTTAGGGTTGAAGTACCCTCTCTGCTTCCCTTCTAAGTCTTCCCAAATTGAGTGAAGTCTAAGCTGTGATATTATGGAAATTGGACTTGCCATCACACCCACCTGTACACTCTTGACCTTAATATATAGTCAATTTCTAGAATACAGGATCTAGACTTAATCCTACCCTAATAATGGTTGCATGAAGGAAGTGAATTTTGTTTGTTCTGGCCCCAAACTCAGTTGATTTTGTATCAAACCAGTCTGAATGTTAGTCCCATTCTGAGTGGCCCCTTAGAAGACCTCAGATCTTTTGTGAGAGACTTGAAGATGGAAACTTTGATATCCCTTGTACCTAGCCCAAAGTCCTACATATACAAATTCTCGGTAAATAGTAATAATAATAATAATCACTACTTATTGAATGCCTGTAAGGAGCTCTCGTGGTACAGTGCCTAAAGCATTTGACTGCTAACCAGAAAGTTGGCAGTTCAAGCCCACCAGCCACTGTGCAAAAGGAAGATGGGACTATCTACTTCCACAATGATTTATTGCCTTGGAAACCCAATAGAGTAGGAATTGACTCAATGACAGTGGGTTTGGGTTGTTGGTTTTTTTTTTAATTTTGGAGTGCTTATGATATGCCAGACACTGTGATTTCTCATTTAGCCCTCTTAGCAACATTATGAAACAGGTATTATTATCATCCTATTTTATAGGTGAGAAAACTAAGTCCTGAAGAGGTTAAGTAATTTGTCCATGGCCACGTAATTCCAAAGTAGCAAGAGAAGGCTAAAACCCAGAACAATCTGGTTCTAGAACCTGGTCTCTAACCACTACATGATATTATACTGCATTTTTGTAGATAATCATTCATTCATTTATATTGAACTTTATTCTAAAATTTATTTATCTAAAATATATTTCTATAGGTTATATAAATATAACCAGTACAAAAAATTAATTAAAAAAAACAAACTCACTGCCATCAAGTCGATTCCAACTCACAGTAATCCCCATTGGATTTCTGAGGTGGTAAATCTTTACAAAAGTAGATTACCCAGTCTTCCTTCCACAGAGTGGGTGGTGGGTTTGAACTGCCAACCTTTTGGTTAGCAGTCAAATGCCTTAGGCACCATGCCACCAGAGAGTTTCAGGGGAAATAAAGATGGGAAAGGCAAATTGTTAAAAAGTGTTCCCTAAAAGTACTTAGGGGGCAATATGAAGCACTTGGTGAAATGTGAGACTTAGACTCTTCAGGCAGGCAAGGTTGTAGACAAAAAGCTGCAGAAAGTGGGAGAAAGTCCAACCTGGGCTATAAAGACCACTAATAGGCTAGTCAAAGAACAGGTATGATGAATGAAAACTGTCAATGAGACTTTGAGGAAAAGCCTCAGCTTCCCAGTACATCAATATGTGTGAGGCTGAAAACAGTATGTTTCATTAACAACTCTGAATGCTTTATTGGGTTTGGGGGTTACCATTGCCAGTCATAGAACAGTCCACATTTTTGTTAAATAACATTATCTGCCCATATTGTAAAAGGCAGCCAAGCTCACAAGTTCCTGGGGGTTATTTGACCACTTCCTTGGTCAGTGCTTCTTCTCTACTCTGAATGATCATTTGGAACCCAAAATCTATGCAGTTAGCTTGGTCCCCTTTGAATGGTTGTTATCTTAACTTTTCTTCCTGGTGAACATACACATTCAAACACAGAGATAGCATGAAAACTTTTCAAACCAGAGTTCCAATCCATCTTTCTTGACCATGAGTGACTGCATTCCATTACATAAACCCCCAATTCCAATGTCTAGCACTAGGTAGTATGTTATGGACATTCAGCAAGTGCTGGGTCCATTGTCCAGAGTGACTTAAGTCAATAAACAATGACGTGAAGAACAAAGGACATGGCCTTTACTTAGTTTGTGCATGAGATGAAGGAATTCCCTCAGATTCTTCTCCCTCTAGGTATTTTCCTACTTTCTTTCAAAGGGTGAGGATTACATAAGAATCATGTTAAAACCAAAGAAAAAACAAACTCACTGTAGTCCAGTTGGATCCGACACATAGCGACTCCTCCTTGGGTTTCCCAGGTGATATCCCTCAGAAGTAGATTGCCCAATCTTTCTTCCAAGGAATCATGTTACACATACAATTTCTTATCATTACAGGTCAAGCATGTACAGGATAATCCAAAAAACAAACTCACAGCCATCGAGTGGATTCCAACTCATAGTGACCAGGCGGTAAATCTTTACAGAAGTAGATTGCCCTATCTTCCTTCTGTGGAGCAGCTGATGAGTTTGAATCACTAAATTTAGCAGTTAAATACCTTAAGCACTGCACCACCAGAGCTCCTTAAGTGCAGTAAAACCAAAAAAAAAACCAAACTCACTGCCATCAAGTACAATAAAGAACACAAAAACCGGCAGCTTTAGAATGTCTCATTATAATGTTAAATCTCCACCCACTCACTACCACTTTCATCCTGTCAATTCTGACTCATAGAGACCCCCCTTTGGGTCTCCTAGGTAGATCTTGACAGAAGTAGATTGCCCCATCTTCCTTGCGTTGAGCGGCTGGTGGGTTTGAACTGCCAACCTTCTGGTTAGCAATCAAGTGCCTTGGGCACTGATCCACCAGAGATCCTTAAATATCCACCCAGGAGAGGGATTTTTGTATGCCAATATTCCCTTTTACTGAGATTCAAGCTTTTAGCTTTTATGGGTCAGCAAACCTCCTGACTATTTGTTATTTCTCAAAAGCTACATTTTACTTCTCTTATCTCACTGGGAGGAATATTTTAGAAAGCCTTCAAAGAATCCTGCGCATTCTTTCAAAGAAACACTGTGCCTAGGCATGAGAGCTCTGGTTGGTGGCACATAGCCTGTCACAGGTATCTAGGTTTCCCAGTAAATCTACGAATAGACCAACATTGAGGAGGTGTAGACTGAAGTAGGTGTAATCTGATTTGGGCACCTACTGATAGTTTAAGCCCCCAATCTCCCCCTCTATCTTCTGTCACATGCCAGGGAGAGTCACACCATGGGACTTTGCATGCTTCTCAAACTAGTACGTTGAACATTTTCTTTGGGTTCAGGAGTCCTTGGCATTTTTTTAAATGTTATGTTCATAAAATCTAAATATAGATTGATATCGAGATGGATCAGCTCAATGACCTGCTCAAAACCACAGAATTTCTATGTCCACATTCAGATTTGTGTTTATGAGAGTAGCGAGACTACATAGAACTGTTTTAACTGTCTCGGGCTAACGTAAATTAACAGGGATGAACTTCACTGTAAGTGGTGTGTTCATTGTCAAGAGGATTGCAAACAACCACACAACATCCTGTAGAAAGAAAGGTATTATGATAGTTGGAGCTGAGGGAAGTGATGGAAGTGCTGAGTTGTCACGGGGTGTGCAGAGTATTCAGAAGAGTTATGATCAACTCAAAGAAACTGTCTTAACTGTTAATTTCTTTTAGCAAACCGACACCATCCATCCTACTAAAGATTGATCTGGATTTTATTGGCTTTATGGGTTGGTTTATATTTAATTTATACATTTGTAAAGGTTTACCTGAATTTTAATGTTCACAGTATTGTTTATATTTAATTTATGTATTTTTTGTTTTAAGGAGATTGTACTGAGTTTAGTATCTATACAGCTGGTGGCGTAGTGCCTAAGGCACTAACCAGAAAACTGCTAACCAGAAGGCTGGTGGTTCAAGCCCATCAGCCATTCCTCAAAAGGAGAATTGGGCAATCTACTTCTGTAGCGATATCACCTCAGAAACCCATGGAGGGGTCACTATGAGTCAAATCCAACTCAACAGCAATGAGTTGTTTTTTCTTTTTTAGTTTTGTGAATTATGATCATAAAATAATTTGTCAGCAGCTTTTTTTCTTTAAAAGGGGTATAAACATCATTCAAATTTGAAATGCTATTATTATCTGAACCTTACATCATCCATTAGACAGAGGAGTTTGCCCCCTATTGGTAGGTGGGTACAGCTAATATATTTTATCAAACAGTCTTCCTGACTTTTTATGGCCTCCTTGATCCATTCCCCTGAAGAATGCTGAAAGGGCCAGCAGCCTGAATGAAGAAACTATCCTGCTGAACACATTAATTGTTCTAAAAAGCAACAGAGCAGAAAGTTCTGGAAGGTCTTCAAGGCAGGACCTCTAGGGGTAGCTTTTGATCAGAGAACAAAGCAGAAGGCCTGGACCAGACCTCTTTACAAAATAGATTAGTCCAGGCAACAGGACAGATGTGATGATCATCCTGGGGTTTCTTTATCTCCTCCTACCCTTACCATTAAAGAGAGAACGGACTCCAGAGAGTAGGAGAAGGAGGCTGGTTAGGATGAAGCCTGTAGCTGAAAATTCATTGTTCCCAGCTATGAAGTGGTGAGAGCTGGGGTGCAGGAGACAGACTAGTGAATTCCCAGATCGATTGCTCGCCTCAGAGAAAACAAATTATTTTAGCCATAATTGACTGTAGACAATGAAACACTAAGGCCATTGCCATAAAACATCACATTATTTCTGACTTGAATTAAATGAGAGAAATAAAGTAAGGTTCCCATTAGAAAAAAATTGTTGAAATGTTAAGGCTTTGCCCTTAAGCCCTATTCATGGCCAGGATGCTTATGGACAGTGCTGGCTCTGGGAATGGGAGATGCCACCAGAGAAGAAGATGACAGTCAAGGTCAACAATGCCTGCTGTGGGACACTGCCCACTGCTGCTCCTGCTTACCTTTACGTAAACACCCCTAAACCCAAGAAAAAACTGTGAATAAAGGAGGTGGACAAGGTCAAAGACACAGACACACTTGGTTTATATATTTTAATAATAACATAAAAACAAAAACAAAAAAAAACATTGCTGTCAAGTCAATTGTAACTCATAGCAACCCTATAGGGCAGAGTAGAACTGCCCCTTAGGGTTTCCAAGGCTGTAATCTTTATGATAGTAGAGTACCAGGTTTCAACTGCCAACCTTTCTGTTATCAGCCAAGTGCTTAACCATTGTTCCACCAAAAAAAAAAAAAAAACCCTCACTGCCATCAAGTCAATTCCAACTCATAGCGACCCCCTTTGGGTGTCCAAAGTGGTAAATCTTTACAGAAGTAGATCTCCCAGTCTTCCTTCCACAGAGTGGCTGATGGGTTTGAACCGCCAACCTTCTGGTTAGCAGTCAAATGCCTTAGACACTATGCCACCAGAGCTCCTATTGTTCCACCAGAATTCTGTTAAACATATAAGAATAGCTTTTTTAAGTCCACAACGAAATATGCTTTATACTATTTTTCTTGAAGTACATATACTCCTTTTGGTCTATCTTTCATTTGTTTTCAAATGAAAGATACGGGAAAGTCTCTGGGTGATGCAAAGGGTTTGTGTTCTTCAGCTGCTGACTTAAAGGCTGGTGGTTCAAACCCACCCAGTGGTACCATGTAAGAAAGGCCTGGCAATCTGCTTCCATAACAATTACAGTCAGGAAAGAAAATCCTAAGGAGCAGTGCTACTCTACTGTAATACATGGGGTCACCAGGAGTCAGAATTGACTCAGTGGCAACAGGTGTTTTTTCGGTTTTAAAGACATAGGTATAGAGAAATATCTCTCTATGATAAGGAGAAAAATAGTGCAAACTGATAGAAAAAATAAGGGACACACAGCTTCAGAGACGAGATATGATGTGGGTGGGGGAAAACAGACTGCAGTGCTGAACTGGAAAGTACTTGCTCTGACTAAAGACCACAGACCCTGGGTGCTTTGCTGAGGTGAATGTCAGTTCTATTCAGCATTAATTCCAGTGTCCTGAAAAGAGAACAGAAGGTGAAGTAATAGCTAACACACCACTCATCTTTCAGATTAAGGCCCAAAATAAAACCCACTAACCATGCAGACAATTCTGACTCAAAGTAACCTTGTAGGACAGAAGAATTGCCCAAAGGGCTTCCAAGGTTGTAAATCCTTAGGGATTTATCTTTCTCTCATGGAGCAGCTAGGGGATTCAAACCACCAACCTTTCCGTTAGCAGCTAAGCACTTTAAGCACTGCACCCCTAGATATCCTTAGGTTAAGACCAAGTACTGAGCAATGTAACCAGTTTGCTGCTAAGCATTCTTTTTTGTTTTGTTTTGTTTTTTGCCTGTGAGCCATAATACATTTTCTAATTAACAACCTGTAACAGGTAACAGAGGTAGAGTCCCAATGCAGAATACCATTATGCATCTGGTCACACATAATGAGGCCATTCTCACATCTTGGCCAACAGCCCACAATAACAGAGCTCTGCTGATATGAGTATAACAAATTCTATTAAATGAAAAACCCAACATAATGGTGACTATTAATACGTTCTAATATTAATAGTTAGAATTAATCTTATGTAATAGAATCTGTCCACTTAGCAGTCACTTCATTTCACAGCCCTTCTCCAGTTTCTTTAAGTGTCTTTTCACCACTCTGACCATCCTAGGACTCTCCTCTCTTCTCCCATAGGCCCACCCCAAAAGGACATACACCGGAGACATCCCCTTTAGTGCGTTCTTGTTCATCCTTCATATGGCAGCTTAACAGCAGCAGCAACTGAGTAAAGTGGCCTCCAACAAGGTTTGCCCAGCGTTGTTAGTTTGCCCATTTCTACTGTGATTCTCTCTTATCTGACCCTCTTCTGAGCAGGGTCCATATCATTTTAGTCCTGGTATCCACAGGACCAAAGATAAAAGGTATTCAATAAATGTTGAATTAATGAACAAATGATTACATGGAATATTAGATGGCTGAATAAATAGGTAGATGGGAGGGTGGGTGGTTGTATGGATGGATGGATGTTCTTTGTCTTTTTTGTAGGTTCTGCCTAGGGGAAGAAACATATGAAGGTTTTAATGGGGATCTCTCCACAAGATGGCACTCATAATTTTCTTAATCTATGGTTTCTAAAGAGTGTTTCCAAACATTAAACTGCCTTAGAATCATTATATTTCACTGTTAACGTAGCTTATTTACCATACTGTCCATGTTTCATGTTCCATCACATTTAACACAATTACAAATATGCCCTCCAGGACATCAAGACATGAGCCTGCAGCATTTGTTGTGAAATTGTGTGAAAAGGGGATGACTTTGTGGCTTGGCTGATTGTTGCGGAGTGCAGAGAACATCAGTCCCTAGATAGTGCAGGAAAGAAGACCTTGTTCTTCCCCTACTCCGTCTCCAGCAATAAAGAGTCAGCAGAAAAATGAAACCTTGACCTGAAATAGCTATTAACCTTTGGAACAATGAATTTAGCTTAATAGAATAGTAACCTCTTACATTTGCATGGGCGCTCTGGTGGCGTAGTGCCTAAGGCATTTGACTGCTAACCAGAAGGCTGGAGGTTCAAACCCACCAGCCACTCCTCAGAAGGAAGATTGAGCAGTCTACTTCTGTAGTGATACTGCGTTGGAAACCCAAGGAGTCGCTATGAGTCAGGATTGACTCGACGGCGGTGAGTTTAGTTCTCAGTTTTCTTACATTTGCACAGAGCTTTATGACATGCAAAGTAATTTCATATCACACTAATAGTTTTTGAGCACCTAAAAACTATGCTAGGCTCTTTATTTTATTTTTTAGTATTTTATTGCGGTTTAGGTGAAAGTTCACAGAACAAATCAGTTTCCCATTCAGCATTTTATACATAGATTGTTCCATGACATTTGTTGTAATCCCCACAATGTGTCAGCACTCTCCTCATTTCACCTTGGGTGCCCCATTTCCATTTGGCCAGTTCTCCTGTCCCTTCCTGCCTTCTTAACTTTGTTTTGGGGCAGATGCTGCCCTTTTGGTCTCATGTAGTTGATTGTTCTGAGGAACATGTTCCTCTCGGGCATTATCATTCACTTTATAAGCCTGTCTTTTCTGTGGCTGAAAGGTAATCTCCAGAAATGGCTTTAGTTCCTAGTTAGAAAGATATCTATGGGCCATAGTCTTGGTGGTTCCACCAGTCTATATCAGACCAGTAAGTCAGATCTTTTTTCTGAATTCGAATTTTGTTCTACCTTTTTCTCCCACTCTACCCAGTATCTTCTGCTGTGATCCTGGTCAGAGTGCTCAGTAATGATAGCTGGGCACCATCTAGTTCTGGGCTTAGCCTACTGGAGGCTGTGCTTTGTGTGGTCCACTAGTCCCTTGGACTAATTGTTTCCTTGAGTCTTTGGTTTTCTTCACTCTTCTTTGCTCTACATGGAAAATTGTAACTTAGATTATGCCAGGCACTTTAGATTTATTATGCTATATAACCCTCATACCAATCTTGTTTGTTAGGTATTAATACCTCCCATTTCACAGATAATAAAACAGGTTCAAAGAGGAGATGTGATTTGCCAGGAGCATATGGGTGGTAAATGACAGAACAACAAATGAAATCCAGGTTTGTCTTTATATTAATTTGTCTCCACTGTTCTCTGTGATATAAGCCATTTCAGTGTCAAAGAGAGAATATCAGGCAATAACTGGCAAAAGAAAGTTTCATTTATAACTCCCTGTTGTGTGCCTGTGTGCCTTGTACAGATGTAAACACACACACACCTCATTATAACACTATAACTCATTACACTCTATAAAGGGGAGTGATAATTACCATTTTCAAGTGCCTACAATATGCCAGGCACATTATTACAAGTGCTTTCTCATACATTATTTCATTTCATCCCTATCTACTTTGGTAAACAAAAATAAAAAATAAATTCACTGCCATCAAGTCGATTCGACTCATAGCGCCCTCTCTTTGGGTTTCCAAGGTGATATCTCTAGGAAAATAGATTTCCCAGTCCTCCTTCTGAGAAGTGGCTGGTGGGTTTGAACCACCAGCCTTCTGGTTGGCACTCAAATGCCTTAGGCACTACACCACCAGAGCGTTATCCCCATTTTACAGATAAGAAAATTGATAAAAAGCTCATAGATAAAATGGCTTACCTTATTTCACAGAGGACACAAATACCCAAACAAATAATCAAACTCAGCTCCATCTAACTTCAAAACTCCAGTCCTTACCATGGCACCATATGAGGTTGACAAAGGCCACCTGAATGGGGATAATTTAGGAATTCTGGGCCGGGGTCCTAGAGCTGCTTTTACCCTTTCTATGCTCTGCTTTTATCAAATTGCTACTATCCTCAAACATTCTTCTGGGCCTTTGCACATTCTCTTCCTCTCCCCAAAATACCTTTCCCTCTCTAGTGGTATAGTGGTTAAGGCATTTAGCCTCTAACCAAAAGGTAAGTGGTTCAAATCCACTAGCTTCTCTGTGGAATATGAGGCAGTCTGCTTCCATAGAGATTTAAGACCTTGAAAACCCCATGGGGGTCACTATGAGTCAGAATCGACTCAGGGCAGTAAGTGCGAGAGCTATTACATTATGGGGATTGCGATCAATGTCATGAAACAAAATGTGTGTGAACTGTTGAATAGAAAACGAATTTACTCTGTAAACTTGCACCCAAATCACAATAGTAATAATAATAAAGAAATGCAATAAGTAAATCCCTTCCGTGCAGAATCTTCTAGAAAGTTCTTACTTACCTTTCAAGACCCAACTCAAATATTACCTCTCCTATGGTGCCTCCTCTAATGTCCCTCTCATTAAACACACACATATTCTCTTGCCATTTGGGTTGTATCTCCTGTAAGTCTCCCACCTCTCACAACATAGACGCACATCTTCTATGTCTGGATAGAATAAGAATAATACACATCCTACTGGTACTCAAATAATGTGAAGGGTCTGAGATTTCCCCAACTTGCAAGCTAACAAATTCACATGCCAATTTCATGGATGCTGGCAGAAGACAAATACTATGTCTTCACTCTGTATCTCCAATGCCTTTAACAGTAACTTGCACATGGTAGATGTTCCATTAATGATGAATGATGAATGAAAGCATGACCTTGGGAAAACTGAAGGTCCAAATTTCGGTGGTGTGTAGAATGAAGAAACAGCTTTGGCATGTCTATGGAGTCACAAAGGAAACAGCAGTGAAGAGAAGCAGGAGTAGGTGGAATCTGTGGAGACTGGAAAGTTCCTATCGTGGTCATGTGTCTATTTGTAAGCACTGAAGTCCTCAACTAGAAAATCTTGTGTATTCATTTTCTTTACACTTATGCAGCACTTACTCTCTGCCAAGTACTGGCTTTAAGTGATTTACCTATATTAACTATGTTAATCTTCATAGCCTTTGTGACTGCCATAGGAATTAAATTGACCATGTAGAAGCAACACTGCATGATTTCAGAGGCTAGGTGAGAAAAGGTCATACGGTATTATCAGTATCTCTTGGGACATTCACTTTGAAAGTCTTTAGCTGGTAAGAGGTTCAACTCAAACCACTGTGGTAGTTAAGGTTATGTGTCAACTTGGCTGAGCCTGGTTTTGAGTGGCTGGGCAGCTGGTTGTAGTTATTCCCCATGATGAGACTGGTAATCAACTTTATGGTAGACTCTATTGGAGCAGCTGAGTAAGCTGCCTTAGGGATGTGGTCTGCTTCCAGTATATAAGGTGAAGTTTTGAGAAAGGTCTCAGCAGCTTTTTGGCACACTTGGACCCCGCATGTAGCTGAGTCTTCATTCAGCAGCCTGCAATACATAACCTGCTGATCTTGAGACCTTTTTCTGGACTTGAACTTGTGGCCAGCCTTGTTGTTTGAAAATCTTGGGACTGTTCCTCTTTACTTGTCAACCTTGGGTTTGCCAGCCTTAGCAACCAGCAGCTGTCTGAGTTACGAAAAGCTTCTAGCTTCAGTGGTCCCGGAACAAGAAGCAGAGCTCAAGCCCAAGGTTGAGGGGATTTTACCCATCCCCTAGACCTTGACACTTTGAACTCAGACTTCTATCTTCCTAAATTTTAGAGAATAAACTCCTGGTTGTTAAGAGCACTCATTTGTGGTAACTTCTGTTAAGGCATTACTAGGTAACCAAAACAACTACCATGCAGAAAGACCACCAGAGATGTCTCAAGAGTCCTTCTTGTTCTAGCCCTCAGCTACTCAGTGTCCTCAGCCCAGGCACAAGACTGAGAGGAAGCCTTCAAGACGGCACCAGGCCCCATCACCATTGTAAGAGATCCCCAGAGAGATGTGCCTAGATAAATCCAAATTCACAAGCAAAATAAATGTTTATTATTATTTTTAAGCCACTGTTTTGGGCTGATTGGCCAAATTGCAATACATAACTGGAACAGATTTTGGTTCCCTGTGGGAGAGATCCATCATCCATCTGTTAGTTTGTTGTGCTGTAGTAGCTTGCATGTTGCTATGATGCTGAAAGCTATGCTACTGGTATTATTTCAGATGCCATCAGGGTCTTCCCCAGCGGACAGATTTCAGCAGAGCTTCCAGACAAATACAGAGCAAGAAGAAAGGTCTGCAGAACTAATTATGAAAATTAATCAGTGAAAACCCTACAAATCACAGCAGAATATTATCTGATACAGTGCTGGAAGATGAGCCCCCTAGGTTGGAAGGCACTCAAAATACACAGTGGTCACAACAATGAACTCAAACATACCAACAATCATGAAGATGATGCAGAACCAAGCAATGTTTCATTCTGTTGTACATGAAGTCACCAGGAATCAGAGCCAACTTAGCAGCAACTAGCAACAACAATGAAATAGATACTGTTTTTAATCCCCGAGTCCACACCTCTAACCACTATACAAAGCTGCCTCTCCATTTAAACCCATAATATGAAATCAACATATCTGGAACTAAATAACCCTAATTGTATGTCAGATTTCAAAGTCACAACAGCCTACTAATTCGGTCTGCATTTTTCAAATACTGTCTGCTAATGCTTCCTGGTTTTGTTCATTCTATTTAACTTAAGAGTTAGAGGTAACTTAGGATCACAGCACTTTCAGCTCTTCCAAAGCATGCATACAACAGGCTAAAGTCTGGCTAGGCCTCTAATGTCCATAGCAAAATAAAGAGGAAGACATACAAGGGCCCACTCTTCAGCTACTGTAACTTGAAGTCTGAACAGGAAAAATGTTACTCATCAATCCATTGTATTGCATACTGGGAGGACATCTGTGGTAGTTAACTTTATGTGTCAACTTGGCTGGGCCTGGTTGAGTGGCTGGGCAGCTAGATGTAGTTATTCTCCATGGTAAGATTGCTAATTAAGTCCATGGTAGAATGAATTGGAGCACCTGAGTAGCTGCTTTAGGGATATGGTCTGCATTCCGTATGTAAGAAACAGCTTTGGGAATGGTCTCTAGCTTATGGCACGCTTGAACCCCACATGTAGCCGTGTCATTGTTCAGCAGCCTGCCATGCTCTGCCAATCCTGGGACTTTCAATGAACTTGCATTAATGGCCTGCTGTGTGGTTTGGTAACATGGGGACTGTGCCTTTTTACTTGTCAAGTTGTGGGGCCAGGAGCAGGAGGCAGAGCTGAAGCCAAGGTTGAGGCGCTTTCATCCAGCCCCTAGAGCTAGGCACTTTGAACTCAGACTTAAAGCCTCCAAATTGTAATAGAATAAACTCCTGTTTCTTCAAGCCATCCCATTTGTGATAGATTCCTGTCAGAGTGGCACTAGGTAACCAAAACAACATCTGTACCACAGAGCCTAATTTAAAGTGCATTCTTGGGAAAAGAAACATGCCTGATAAATGGATTCTCTAGATCAGGCATCAGCAAACTACAGCCCATGGGCCAAATCCAACCTGCCACTGTTTTGGCAAATAAAGCTTTATTGGAACACACCACCCAGGCAGGAAGAGGCAGCCAGGGCGGATGGCCAGAACAGGTAGGGGGAAGGCCAGGAAGTGAGCAGAGCAATTTGGAACAACAAAGGGAGATGAGCTTGTCTGTCAGTTTGTCATGCTGGGGTGGCTTGCGTGTTGCTGTGAGTCTGGAGGCTGCACCACCAGTGTTTCAAATGCCAGCAGGGTTGCCCATGGTGAACAGGTTTCAATGGAGCTTCTGCATGGAGACAGACTCCAAAGAAGGAAGAAGCCATCCACTTCTCGAAGAATTGTCCAATGAAAACTTTATTAATAGCATGAAACACTGATATATTACTGGACAACTTTATGAATAGCCCTGAAACATTGTCCTATATAGTGACAGAAGATGAGCCCCTCAGGTTGGAGGGCACTCAAAATACAACTGGGAAAAAGCTGCCTCATCAGAGTAGAGCCAACCTTAATGATATGGATAAAGTAGAGCTTTCAAGAGCTCCATTTGCTGATGTGGCACAATTCAAAATGAGAAGGAACAGCTGCAAACATCCATTAGTAATCAGAACATGGAATGTATGAAGTATGAATCTAGGAGAATTGGAAGTTGTCTAAAATGAAATGGAATGCATAAAGATTGATATCCTAGGCATTAGTGAGCTAAAATGGACCAATTGTGGCCATTTTGAATCAGACAATGATATGATCTACTATGCCGGGAATGACAAATTGAAGAGGAATGGCATGGTATTCATCAGCACAAAGACGGTTTCAAGATCTATCCTGAAATACAATGCTCTCAGTGACAGGATAATATCCATATGCCTACAAGGAAGGCCAGTTAATACTGTTGTTGTTGTTGTTGTGTGCCGTCGAGTCCGACCTGACTCATAGCGACCCCTCCTTGGGTTTCTGAGGCAGTATCACTACGGAAGTAGATTGCCCAACCTTCCTTCCAAGGAGTGGCTGGTGGGTTTGAACTGCCAGCCTTGTGATTAGCAGTCAAGTGCCTTAGGCACTATGCTACCAGAGCTCCTCCAGTTAATATTACTATTATTTAAATTTACATACCAACCACCAAAGCCAAAGATGAGGACATTGAAGATTTTTACCAACTTCTGCAGTCTGAAATTGACTGAACATGTAATCAAGATGTGCTAATTATCACTGATGATTGAAATGCAAAAGTTGGAAACAAAGAAGAATCATCAGTAGTTGGAAAATTTGGTCTTGGTGACAGAAATGATGCTAGAGATCACATGATACAATTTTGCAAGACCAATGACTTATTCATTGCAAATACTTTTTTCAACAACACAAACAGCATCTATACACGTGGACTTCACCAGATGGAGTACACAGGAAACAGATTGACTACATCTGTGGCAAGAAGTGATGGAAAAGCACAATATCTTTAGCCAAAACAAGGCCAGGAGCTGATTGTGGAACAAACCATCAACTGCTTATATGCAAGTTCAACTTGAAGCTGAAGACAATTAAAATATGTCCATGAGAGCCAAAATATGATCTTGAGTATATCCCTCCTGAATTTAGAGACCATCTAAAGAATAGATTTGATGCATTGAACATCAATGACCAAAAATCATAGGAATTGTGGGATGACATCAAGAACATCATCCTTGAAGAAAGCAAAAGGTAATTAAAAAAACAGGAAAGGAAGAAAAGACCAAAATAGATGTCAAAAGAGACTCTGAAACTTGCCCTCAAACAGAGAGTAGCTAAAGCAAATGGAAGAAATGACAAGATAAAAGAGCTGAACAGAAGATTTCAAAGAGCAGCTGGAGAAGACAAAGTCAATTATTACAATGAAATGTGCAAAGATATGGAATTGGAACGCGAAAAGGGAAGAACACTCTCAGCATTTCTCAAGCTGAAAGAACTGAAGAAAGAATTTAAGCCTTGAATTGCAATATTGAAAGATTCTATGGGCAAATTATTAAATGATGTGGAAAACATCAAAAGAAGATGGAAAGAACACACAGAGTCACTGTACCAAAAAGAATTGATAGATGATCATCCATTTCAGGAGGTGGCATATGATCAAGAACCAATGGCATTTAAGGAAGAAGTAGAAGCTTCCCTGAAGGAAGTGGTGAAAAACAAGGCTCCAGGAATTGATGGAATGCCCATTGAAATGTTTCAACCCATGGATGCCACACTAGAGGCACTCACTCACCTGGCCAACTGACTGGAAGAGATCCACATTTGTACCCATTCCAAAGAAAGATGATCCCACAGAATGGGGAAGTTATCAAACAATATTATTAATATCACATACAAGTAAAATCTTGCTGAATATAACTCAAAAATGGTTGCAGCAGTATATTGACAGAGAACTTCCACAAATGCAAGCTGGGTTCAGAAGAGGATGTGGAATGAGGGATATTGTTGCTGATGTCAGATGGATCTTGGCTCAAAGCAAAGAATATCAGAAAGATATTTACTTGTGTCTTATCAACTATGCAAAAGCATTCAATTATGTGGACCATAACACATTATGGATAACATTGAGAAGAATGGCAATTCCAGAACACTTAATTATACTCATGAGGAACCTGTACATAGACCAGGAGGCTGTCATTCAAACAGAACAAGGGGACACTGCATGGTTTAAAATCAAGAAGGGAGTACATAAGGGTTATATCCTTTCACCATACTTATTCAATCTGTATGCTGGTCAAATAATCTGAGAAGCTAGATTATATGAAGAAGCACATGGCATCAGGATTGGGGGAAGGCTCATTAACAACCTGCGATACACAGACAACACAACTTTGCTTGCTGAAAGTGAGGATGACTTGGAGCACTTACTGATGAAGATTGAAGACTACAATCTGCAGTATTGATTACACCTCAGTATAAAGAAAACAAAAATCCTCACAACTGGACCAATAAGCAGCATCACAATAAATGGAGAAAAGATTGAAGTTGTCAAAGACTTCATATTACTTGG
>NW_006921601.1:8056809-8058467 GCF_000298275.1 Orycteropus afer afer | reverse complement strand
GTTTCCCTCTTATTCACATTTTTGTACTTTTGCTACATACTTATACAATTACCTCATATCTTGCAAATTTTATGTAAGTTTGGAGTTTCTGGATGATGCAAAAACACACTCAGATGCTAACCAAATGGTTGGTGGGTCAAGTCCACCCAGAGGCACCTCAGAAGCAAAGCTTGCTGAAAGACTTCTGAAACCCAGCCACCGATAACTCTATAGAGCACAGTTCTGCTCTGACAGACACAGAGGGCTCTTTGAGTTGCAACAGACTCAATGGTAGTTTTCTTGTTTGTTTACTATTATATGCAGCTTTTGGTCACAAATTTTCCACTCTCCAAAAAGACTCCCTGATGTTGCAATTCTGACTCATAGAGACCCTATCTATAGGATAGAGTAGAACTGCCCCATAGGGTTTCCCAGGCTGTAAATCTTTATAGAAGCAGACTACCACTTCTTTCTCCCATGGAGTGGTGGGTGGGTTTGAACTATCCACCTTTCAGTTAGTAGCCAAGTGCTTTTACCACCGTACCACCATGTTTTTGAGATTTATCCATCTTGATACATGTAGATCTTGTTATTCCTTTTAGTTTCATCACAACATTTCATTCTATGAATAAACCACAGTTTATTATCAGCCTAAAGAGGGATAAGGTGGTTGTTTCTCCAGTGAGGATGACTCAGGACTGGGCAGTGCTTCATTCTGTTGTTTATTGGTCACTATGAGTTGAAACTGACTCAACAGCACCTAACAACAACCACACATTTTCTCTATTGTTAATAGTGTAAACATCTTTGTACACATCTCCTTGTATATACAAGTGTATGAGTTTCTCTAGGGGTAGAGTACACAGTAAGTAGACATATATATGATTACTTATCTTCTACTCTCCCTTCCAGATCACACTTTCCATCTTTTTCCATCCTTCTCTAGGCTCTGGGACACTGAACTGTGTGGACTCATGAGCAGACTCATTTGTCCTCTGTTTCCAGGTATGTTTGATCAATGAAGGGGACCAAAAAGAAATATGATACTCTATGTCAAATTATGAGAAAATATGGAGGTTGTCAAGGATTTAATTTTATTTGAATCCAAAATCAATGCCCATGGAAGCAACAGTCAAGAAATAAAACAATGTATGATTGCATTGAACAAATGCGCTGCAAAAGACTTCTTTAAAATGTTGAAAAGCAAAGATGTCACTTCGAAGACTAAGACACACCTAACCCAAGCCATGGTATTTTCAATCACCTCATAAGCATGCAAAAGGTGAACAATGCATAAGGAAGACCAAAAAAGAATTGATGCATTTGAATTATGGTGTTGGAGAAGAATACTGAATATGCTATAGACTGTCAGAAGAACAAACACATCTGTCTTGGAAGAAGTACAGTCAGAATACTCCTTAGAAGTGAGCATGGCTCAACATTGCTTCACTTACTTTGGACATGTCATCAGGAGGAATCAATACCTGCAGAATGTCAACAAGAAAGAGGAAGATGCTACACAAGATGGATTGATACTGTGGCTGCAAAAATGGGCTCAACCATAGCAATGATTGTGAGGATGGTGTTGGACCCAGCAGTGCTTCTTTCTTTGTACACAGGGTCACTAGGAGTCAGAGTATCAGATTATGATAAATTTCTTTTATTTCTGGTTTTCTAAG
>NW_006921601.1:8027538-8055749 GCF_000298275.1 Orycteropus afer afer | reverse complement strand
TTACAAAGACTTATGGGTAGAAAAGCCACACTAAGTAATTTACTACACCGCACACACTTAGTTCATTACTTTTTAATCTTCCTATTTCTAATATTTGCTTCTAGGGCTGTACATTTCTTTTTGAGTACTATTTCAGCTCTGTCTCACAAGTTTGGATAAGTAGTGTTTTATCGTCATTCAGTTCTAAAAAAAGTTCTCATTTCAATAACTATTTTTCCTTTAGCCATAAATTATTTAGAAATTTTTAAATTCATAAATGCTTGGAGGGTTGTTGGTTTTCTTTTCATTAATGATGACTAAATTTATTAGATTGGGGACAGAGAATATAAATTTGACACTGAATCATCTTGGAGCTTAGTGTGTGATCAAATCAAATCTAATATTATAATTATTCTAAGTGTTCTTGAAAAGAATTTGTGTTCTCTAATGATTATGTTTGAGAAGGTTTGGTGGTACAGTGGTCCAAGCCCTTGGCTACTAACTGAAATGTGGATGGTTTGAACCCACCAGCAGCTCTGCTGGAGAAAGACATGGTAGTCTACTCCTGTAAAGATTTATAGTCCTGGAAACCCTATGGGGCAGTTCTGCCTTGTCCTATATCATCTCTATGAGTCAGAATTGACTCAACTGCAATAAGTTTGTTTTTTTGTTGTTGTATTTTGTTTTGTTTTGTTTTTAATATGTTCAAAGTTCTATACAGTTCCATTGAATTAAGCTTATTAATTTTGTTCTTCAAATCTTGTATATCCTTATTAAATTTTGCCTGTTGGATCTACCAATTACTGAGAAAGATGTGTTAGTCTTACATTATGATTATGAATTTGTTGTGGTGCCTTATAATTTTATCAATGTTGCTTTACATATTTGAAGGCTGCATATACATTCATAATTGTTTTATCTTCCTGCTATATTGTTTTATCATTATGTAATGACCCTCTTGTTATTTAGTAATGGTCTTTAATCATGAAATCTGTATTGTCTGATATTAATCTCTATACCAGTTTCTTTTATGATTAATATTTTTATTATATATTTTCCATTTCTTTATTTTCAATCTTTCTCAGCCCTATGTTTTAGAAATAACTCTTCTAATTTGTATTTTGTTCTGATATATCAGTATGAGTTTCTGTCTTTTAAGTGATGAGTTTGGTCCATTCACAATTATTTCATTTACTGATACACGTGGATTTGTTTTTATCTTATTTTGTGCTTTCTTGTTGTTGTTGTTATGTGCCATGGAGTCAGACCCGACTCATAGTGACCCCTCCTTGGGTTTCCTAGGCGATATCACTACGGAAGTTGATTGCCCAACCTTCCTTGGGGGAGTGGCTGGGGGGTTTGAACTGCCAGCCTTCTGTTTAACACTCAAGTGCCTCAGGCACTACGCTACCAGAGCTCCTGTTATGCTTACCCTAATTATTCTTTTTATTTTCTTTTTTCCTGCCTTCCATTGGATTGATTTTTAACTATTTTCCCTCTTTCCACCCTTTATTGATTTATGAGGTTTATCATCTAATTAATATCTCTTCATTTATTGGTTACTCTAAAATTTTGAACATGCATACTTAACAATATCAAAATTTAATGTATATTTTTCTATCCTCCCTAATAACACAATATATTTTAACTCTGCTAGTATTTTTTGTGCTATTGTTTATATCCTTCTTGAATTAATTGTTATCATTGCTTCATAGAGTAAGGGTATACCTTCTGTATATACAAAGTTATGGTGATTGATTTACTCACCATCTTTTGCGTCCCTTTCCTTCCCTTAAGATTCGTTTTCCTTCTTTCTGATACACATTCTTGAGTAGTTCTTTAAGGGAGGGTCCAAAACCCATTGCCAGTGAGTCACTTGTGATCTTATAGGATAGAATAGAACTGCCCCATAGGGTTTCCAAGGCTATGAATCTTGATGGGAACAGAACTCTCCATCTTTCTCCCATGGAGCGGCTGGTAGATTTGAACCACCAAACTTTTGGTTTGCAGCTGAATGCTGTAACCACTATGCTACCAGAGCTCCTTCAGGAAGGGTCATTTAGTGGTGATTTATTTTAGTCTTCATCTAACAATATCTTTACTTAACCTTAACTTTTGAATAATAACAATATTCATCTCTTAATTCCAAGCTCCTTTATAAGGTGACTTAATAAAATTTTGCTAGATGGATGAAACTCAGCTCTCCTAACTCTAAATCCAGTGTGCTTCCTGTCCCACATTGCCTCCTGGTCATCACAGGAAGGACTCAGGCCTCCCGAGAATAGCCCCACACCCCAAGTGCTCCTGACTTCATGTACCTCCCCCAAGGTCAGGGTCTAGCTGAAGCTTCTACCCTGTATAGCAGGAACTAAACCAGAGGCATCGTCAGGTTCCTCTCTAGGCTCCGCCAGGCACATCTCAAGTGCTCAGAAAGACTGCATGATTGAAATGGATTGCCTTTGATTTGAGGAACCTCAAATACAGAACAATGCTGACTCAGAGAATCGCAGCTCCTGCAATGACTCATATCAAGACCTCTTTAATGGGAAATTATGGAAATATACTGCCTGGAGCTATCTCAATTAAGAACAACCTGATCCTGGTTGCAGCCTCTGGATGGACTCCCCTCTGCTACCTTCCCCTGTCCTTTTCTCCTTGACAGCTAGAGGCAGAACGCAGCTGCCTTTGACAAGGCTTTCCTTCTCCCAGTAATGCTGCTGACAGATGTGGTTTGGAATTGGTTGAGTTAGTAGAGGATGGCAGCCCTTCAGCTGGTCATGAGGCTCCCCAGTGGGCAACCTAAATCAGAGAGTAATTGAGATCTCACTGCACCTGTCCTGCCCTAGCTCTCAGGAAATTCTGGGGCTGACACTGAAAATGGGCAAAAGATAATCAGTTTGGTTGTTCTTCCCAGCCCCCACTCTCCCCACCCCTAATTTATCCCAGAAACTGTATTCTGACCAGAGAATGGAGATGGACTCCTACTCCCCACCACCTCTCAGCTCCAGTTCCCAGCCTAACGGTAGGCTGGGCCTGAGCCCTCAAGAGGAGAAAAGGTACATGCACACACATGTGTGTGTGCGCGTGCACACACACACACACACACACCAAAACAAAACACCAAAAAAATACTGCTATCAAGTCAACTCTGTCTCATGGCGATCCTACGTGCGTCAGAGTAGAAATGTGCTCCACAGGTTTTCAGCCACTTATTTTTAAGAGGGAGCTCTCCAGTTCTCCAGGCTTTTCTTCTGAAGGGACTCTGACTGGGCTCAAACCTCCAACTTTCTGGTTAGCAGCCAGGTGTGTTAATCATTTCCACCACCCAGGGACTCCTATGCATAAACCAGACCCACTATGCACAAGGACATCTTATTAGTATGCTCAGGGGTCACAAAAGAAGACTGGGCTCCAAGAAGACCTGGTTCCCATCTCAAGGTTCCAAACTCCAGCCCAGGTCTAGATACAACCAAACACCTTCCTGTCAGCCCAGATTCCCTCACTCAGGCTCTTCCTGGATTCCTCATTGCCATGTTGTCCACTTGCCATGTTTTCACTTAGCAAACACTATTGATGTATGTGAGGTACTGACGCTCTGTGGTTCCTTGTCCTTCATTCCCCTCTCCACTTCACCAAACACACACATACACACACACAGTTTTGAAGTCGAGTGTTTACTGAACAATAAAAGAGTTTCAAAGAAGCTGTATCACCATGTATGACTCATCTCTTAGTCAGTCGCTTTAAGTTTCTCCAGTCCCCAGCTTCTCTGGGGAATAATTAATAAAGTATAAACAAACATTTAAATCATTTGGGAGCTCACTATTTAAAAACTCTAGGGATGTGCTTTTTGTAATGATATGGACACTCCTGAAATCATTTGTGGGCAAACCTCCTTAAACAATGGATAGAATTCCTACTTAAATGAATAAACCCATTGCTGTGTAGTGATTCCAATTCACAGTGACCCTATAAGTTTTCCAAGACTGTAAATCTTTATGGAAGCAGACTGCTACATCTTTCTCCCTGCAAGCAGCTGGGAGGTTTGAACTGCCTACCTTATGGTTAGCAGCTGAGAGCTTTAACCACTGCACCACCAGGGCTCCTACTTGAATGAACAGAGCTATTAAATTTAACCTGGTAGGACAAGATGGGAAATACTGTGTATCCACTCGCCTTAATATCTTTAGCTACCCTAACATGCTCACACAAGAGATATTGGAAACCCTAACCCCAGAAAATCTCTCTCTTACCTGGGGATCTGCTCTGCTTCTCCTGCCTAAACAGGCAGACTAGTGGTTCTAAGAGTATGAGCAGGGACTAGGAGCATCAGCATCACCTGGAAACTCATTAGAAATGCAAATTTTCAGGCTTACCCCAGATCTACTAAATCAGAAACTTGGAGAATGGGGCCCAGCAATCTCTGTTTTAACAAGCCCTCCAGGGAATTCTGGTACACAAAGTTTGTGAACCACTACCCTAGTTGAAGATGCATTCCTTAGCATAATCTGCAAGACCCTCCATATAAACAATGCTACTAGCATTTATGTAAAGTAGAAACAGGGCCTCTTCTGAGAATTTGTCACCACAAGCACATGCCTGCCATGGGGAGCAAGAGTTGTATTTCAGCCCTCACTTACTCCCCTGAGTGGGCACCCTTGTAAAGTGAACAGCGGACACAGTCATGTATGGTGGCCCTGCCTCCATGACCAGTCTGTCCAGCCTTATATTCCACTTCTTCTTCACCCCCTGTGCTCCAGCCACTCCAAACATTTTTCAATTCCCTGAAAACCTCATAGGACTTCATGCTTCCATCCATGCCTTTGTCCAAGTTGTTCTCTCCATGTGGAATGTCTTTCCCTATTTTTTCACCTGCAAAACTCCCATATCTGTTAAGATTCAGTTTGGCTTTCTCCTCTTCCAAGAAACATTTACTGAGTGCAGACAGGGTCAGATTCCCCTCCTCTAGGCTCTTGTATCACATTTATAACCTCTCACATTGCCCTTACCTTGCTGCATTTTAATTATTGGTTTCCTAGTGTCTGTGCCCCTCAAGGACAGGATCTATGTCTAATTCATCTATGTATCAGCAGAGTACCTGGCATATTCATACAATGACAAAATACATTGAATGTGAATTCTGTGCCAGGCTCTCAGCACCAGAAGTAGCGTAAAGATCATGTCAGACAGATCAACTTCATGGAGCTAATTCGGAGTTAAATGCATTGTGAGAAGGAAAGGAAGGCAGGAAGAGGAAGCAGAAGGAGGCCCTTGAAGAAGTGTTGGGAGTTGATTGCTTTCCTGAATAATTTAGAAGTAACCTCAAATGCAGAGTGACTTCCTACAGCTCTGAGAGGACAAATTCGTTTTCCATAAGCCCATCTCCAAGATTTATTCATAAAGCTGAAAGATCCAAAACCAGTCCCAAACAGAAAATAATCTCTAATTCAAAGCCCTGTTCTTCTATGGGGCCCAGCCATTCCAGACCCATCTTGCAGTCCAGAAAGAACAGTTCCTTTCCCATGGCATCTGCAACCATGAGAGTGAACAGGGACAAGACCAGATTAAGAATCTGGATACTTCTCTTCCTTGTAATTAAGGCTCTAATTAATCACTGTCAAGAGTCAAATCAAATTGGCAGATTATGTAATTGTAAGACATGGGTTGCAAGTCTCTGCTCACTGCATTAATGCAATAATGGTGTTCCTTATGAAAGCCACTTGACTTCTGGACTAATGTCTACACCCAGCCAACAATAGAGATTAATAAAATAGGGGTTCAGTTTATATGTAGAAGACATAAATGTTCTCAAAGTAAAAGAATAGGTATAAAGGCCAAAGGAAAGGTGCTGCTGAAGGGGCTGTTGCAATCCTCTGGAGGAGAGATGATGATGCCTGCACCAGGGCAGAGGTAGTGAGCATAAGAGACTATTCTTGTAGACATAAGATACATTTGAGATATCAAATTGAATGTGAGAGAAAGGGAGCAGAAAGAATCAAGAAGGAGTTGAAAGTGGCCTAGTCTGGCTTCTAAAGGAGCTACAGGAATAATGAGAATAGACTTCCTGAAAGAGTAGACTTTATTAGTACTCTCCCCAGCCTGAGCCCAAGTACACACGCAGCACACACACAAATGCGCAAACACACAAATGCGCACATACACATGGACAGTATTCCTTGAATCCCAGAAGGAAGGCTCAGCCTCCATGAACACTCTTGAATAAAAAGGTAAAACTCAATTCTACCTCCCTTTACTGACATGATCAAGCTATAAGGGCTCCTCTTTGGAAATCACTAAACTAAGCAAAGATCCCCTCTGTAAATCCCATCTTCTTCAATTTCTCACTTTAATGACCAGTCTTGACACTTTGCTCCCTGATGTCAAAGAGCTACTCCTGAAGCAAAAAACAGATAGAATTGGCCTAAAGATAGCATATCCAAAATAAAAGACAGAAAAGAAGCTAAATTGAGTTGCCATGCTTATCCATTGTGACGAGAAAGGCCAAGTCTCATGCTTTTACTAAAATTTGGAGTGAACTCACAGACATGAACAGAGATTCACAAGTACATGTAGGTGTGTATACAGACACTTCCAACATATAAGCAAGACATATACACATGCAGGGTCCCTCGCCAACAGACTCAAACACATACAAACACTGAGAAAATGTAAAATTACACACACTAACTCATCACACAACAAACAACACTCATCGACAGATGCTTATTAACACATTCACTCATTTAAAACAAGAGATCTGAAATAATTACTTTTGAAATTGTAACCAAAAAAAAAGAATGTCAATTATCTGGCCTTTTAATTTTAGAAAAAATGAATTGTTTTATTGAAATGCTCTGCCTGTGATTATAAACCTTCTCCAGCTATACAACATCTTGTATTTGCATGGCACATTATACTTTTCAAAATAAATTTACAAATGCTATCTCCTTAAACCCTTAAAACCTCAAGAGAGTTTTTGTCTGTTGTTTGTTTATAGGTTGATTTTTGTTTGTTTTGGTTTCTTGTAATTTCCAAATATATTTTGTGCTAGCTATTGACTGTTAGTACTCAGCATTATCCCTGTCCTTCTGAGTTCCCTCTGCATAATCAGCAGCTGAAAAACAAGATACTACATTTCCCAGATTCCCTTGCCAGCAGAGCTCTAGTTTTGATCCCACCAATAAGAGACATTCATACAAGATTTGGAAGGTGGAAGAGAAGCAGAAGTCATTCTTGCTCCTCAGATACCTCAGGCAGGTGAGCTATGGCAGCTGGCCGACAGCGGCTTCCATACATCCTCCTGTAAATCATCCACGTCAGTGCTTCAGACAGCTGAGATCATTGGTGGTAGTTTTGTTATAATTTTTATAACTTCCAGATTTCCTGAAACCATTCATAGTTTTTTCCTGACCTTTGCTCTTCCAACCCTTTCAAATATTTTATAAACATCAAATCCTCTGGATCAAATCCCCTCCTGCCTATGATAACTTAAGTAGTTTTCCAGACTGATACAAATTGATATGAACATTTACAATCATTTTTTTCACTATTGGGTTAAACGGGAGCTCCAGTGGCGTAGTGCCTAAGGCATTTGACTGCTACCAGAAGACTGGTAGTTCAAACCCACCAGCCACTCCTCAGAAGGAAGATTGGGGAATCGACTTCAGTAAAGATACCACCTCAGAAAGCCAAGGAGGGGTCACTATGAGTCAAAATTGACTCAATGGCAGTGAGTTTGGTTTTTGGTTTATTGGCTTAAACAATATTTTCACAAGGAATAAACTAAACTAATAGCAACCCTACATTTCTTTTCTGTTGTGCCATCAGATTTGTATATCTGATTATGCTGCATAGCTCCACGTGGACATGCCCAGAGGCAATAGGATGAATAGCTTGGGAATTCAAGGAAGATTTGGGCTAAAGATACAGAGTTGGGATTATCAGAAAAGAAGTGGCTGTTGAAGTTGCTGCAAAGGTCAATTAGAGGGAATAAATAGAGTAAGAAGAGATCTGAAAGCAGAATCCTGGGGCACACTGACATGTAAGTCAGGAGCAGAGGGACAGGAGGCTGTGAAGGAACAGTTGGAGAGATTGAAGGAAAGCAAAGAAGTCAAAGGAAGGGTGGGATAAGGCGTGAGAATGGATGACCAGAATATGAAGCACTTAAAGCTCCAGCCTGGAAAAGAAGTTTAGACAATGCACTGTTCCTAGAAGCCATGAGTCAGGACCCCATGCACTAGGCAGCTAGACCCCATTGCTGCTGTTGCTGCTGCCATGTGGTCCACTCAGGTCTTGGTCGGGTCTTCCCTGACCCTTCACTCCTGGGTTCCTCTACAACCCTCAGTCTTCTAGAATGAGAGAGGAGGTGGTTTCCTCATTGGAGTAGTCAAAAATCTTCTGTTTAGAAGTGACAAAAAAACTAATTCAAAGTGAGCCTAAGTAATAAATGAGAATTTGACACATTACTGGAGTAGTTCACAAAAACTGAAGGAAGAGATCAAGAAACAGGGTAGCTTTAGAAACCACAGAGGGTGGGCAGCTTGGGTTCCTCGGGATGCAGACACTTAGAGAGGAATTAGTGTGCAGGAATTTCATTAGGAAAGACCTGTGGAAGGGAAGGACGCAGGACTGGGCCACGGGAGAAGGTCGGGAACAAACTTGCACTATTTGACAAAGCCCCAGCCCACCCCATGGGGAGCTCTGAAGCTGGGATGATCCTTCAGAGTTAGGGCAAGGGTATCAAGCTTTTATATACCCATCTTGATCAGTTGTCCTGAGTTGAGGTAAGGACCCAGACCTTTAATCTTTAGCTGAAATGTCTCCTAAAGGAGACAGACAGCTCAGGGCTTTATGCCAGCAATTCCCAGCATTTTGAGACAAACCAAATCCATTGCCACTGAGTCTATTCCAAGTCATAGCAACATTATGTTGTTGTTGTTAGGTACCGTCGAGTTGTTTCCGACTCATAGCGACCCTATGCACAGCAGAACGAAACACCACCCAATCCCGCACCAGCTCTATGATCCTTGCTATACTTGAGCCCATCGTCGCAGCCACCATGTCAGTCCATCTTGTTGAAGGCCTTCCCCTCTTTCATTGACCCTCCACCTTACCAAGCATGACATCCTTCTCCAGGGAATGGTCTCTTCTGACGACATGACCAAAGTAGGTGAAACAACATCTGGCCATTCTTGCTTCCAAGGAGAGCAACATTATAGGACAGAATAAAACTGCATCATAGGGTTTCCAAGGCTGTAAATCTTTATAGAAGCAGACTCCCATGTTTTTTCCCAGACTGCCAACTGATATTCCACTGCCAGGGCTTGAGGTAAACAGCCCTTCATTCCTGAAGAGGGGTGTGAGCAGTGCATCACAGGGCCCAGCATAGGAGCTAAGCCAGGAACCCAGTTGTCATCAGGTATATGTCTCCCAATAAAGCCACTTTCTCTACCTCTCTCCTATCTCTCCACCCTAGCCACACCTCTGCTCTTCTTTCCCAAGTTGTGAGAGAGAATATGACTACCAACAGCCATGATCCAAAAAGACTTCAACTTGAAAAATCTAAAAGAAGGACTGATTCACCCAGTTTATACCATGTGCACCCTCTTGTCCCATATGTACCCTCTTGGACCAATCCTGAATCCAATGGCATGGATACTGCGATTAATTTTGCCAAGTCAGGATTTGTTATCAAAAAGCAAGGGAGTGAGGGGGTGATGCCAAGCAGAAAAATAAGCCTGACAGCCTTTATTTTACCAATTATTTGCTCAGTTAAATTTCAGTAACTTACCAACAATGTCACATTAAGTAAGTCACTTTCCTTTTCAAGTTTTATTCTTCTCATCTGTCGACAGGAGATAACAATGGTTGTAAACAGAATAAAATGAGACAATACATAATGGGCCTACCTGGCATAGGACTGACACATAGCAAATAAAAGATAGCTTATTATCTTTACCTTCTGGCTACTACTATTTAAAAAAAACCTAAACTCACTGCCATCCAGTCGATTCTGACTCATAGCGACCCCCATTGAGTTTCCAAGGCAGCAAATCTTCATGGAAGTAGATTGCCTGGTCTTTCTTCTGTGGAGTGGCTGGTGTGTTTGAACTATCAACTATTTGATTAGTAGTCAAATGCCTTAGGCACTGCACTACCAGAGCTCCTTGGCTACTTGTATAACAAGATATAATTTTGTATCTCAAACTTCTGAGCCAAATTTCAAAGCATGGTTGAAAAATTTAAAATCAATCAAGGGTAAGTATATTTGTCACGGGTCCAAATACTCATAAAGTTGTCTATAGTATGTAATTTGTCAGATAAGAAAACTTAAGTCCAGAGATGTTAATAACTGGCCCAGGATCCCACAAAGCTGAGTGGTACAGCTAAGATCAAGAACTCTGAACATCAATAACATCCCCAAACCAGCCTCCAATCCACCCCACCATCATCTCTGCTTAGGCCTGATATAAGCCTTGAATCCCCAACCTGCTCCCCAACTCCCTCCCTTTTTCTCCCAGACACCCAAGCTGCATGGTCAAGCCCAGAGCTGCTCAGCAAGTACTGCCATGATAGAATTGAAACTCATTGGGATATCTGGAAAATATATGGGATATCTGGAAGTAATAAACTTCTGAAAGCTTGTTCATCTGGCACCCAGTAGAGGTAGCACATGTTTCCTCTTATCTCTCTTTCTTAAGAATCAATAAAAAGTTTGTGATGTATTTAACAGAGATTAAATAAATGAAATTAGATCCTTTTTAACCTTTTATAGGATCAATATTTTGGTTGCATTCTTAAAAGTCATTCTGGGTCAATCTGATGCTTCATTAGGTAATCGCATTGTAAATAAGGCATTTGACTGCTAACCAAAAGGCTGGAGGTTCAAACTTGCCAGCCACTCCTCAGAAGGAAAGTTGGACAATCTACTTCCATAATGATACGGTCTATGAAACCCAAGGAGGGGCCAGTTTGAGTTGGATGTGACTTGACAGCAGTGAGTTTTAGAGTTTTTTGGGGGTTTACAGGGAGGGAAGAGATGTCTTTGATTGACCAGGGGAAGTAGGAGCAAGGAGGACAGAGTGGCATTTTTAGATAAGTCTTGAAAGATGGCTAAGGCAGGAGTAGGTGTGGTTCATTGCAGGCAGGACATGAAAGTAAGAAACACTGAGTGCACTTGAGACTGACAGGAACAGATGAGAGTTACAGATTGAAGCTGGTGGCAATGGTCCCAGCCCTGCCCATGAACTATAGCAGAGGCAGGAGGCTGAAGATGAGAGCTTTCAGACAAGGTTATTTTGGAGTTAGAAACAATAGAATTTGGGAACATTTCTGATCCTCAGATAGGTGTGCTGGAGGAAGATATGCCTAGATTCAAATCCCACTGCTGCTATCTCCTTTATATGAGATTTTATGCAAGTTATTTAACCTCTTTGTGAAACTGTTTTCTTTGTTGCTGGAGAACCTAACAATGCTCACTTTAGAGTATGCAAGCCCAATGCCTACAGGTGCCAAGCAAGTAAAGTAAGCAAGAGACTTTGCCTGAGTATAAGAATAACAAGGAGTTGTAGGGATTGAGGGAGCTCTCATGGTATAGCGGGTAGGGTTTTGGGCTGCTAATCAAAAGGTCAGAGGTTCAAATCTTCCAGCCCTTCCATGGAAGAAAGATGAGTCAGTCTGCTTCCATAAAGATTTACAGTCTTGTAAATCTTTGGAAAACCAATGGGGGTCACTACGAGTCAGAATCAACTCAGTGGCAGTGAGTTTCTGGTTTGAGTAAGAATTGCATTCAACTTCTAAGTCATACAAATTATCAAACTCAAAATGTTTTAAAACACGGAGCAAGCTAAACAACACACACTTGGTCAGCATATTGCCATATGTGATTTCTTGACTATCTCACAAAACTGTTGCAAGAATTAAGTGAGATAATGCAGGTCAAATGCTTTGCATAGGAGAAAAGCCAGACAAAAAGAGTACACATGCTATGATTCCATTTATATGAAGTTCAAGAACAGACAAAACTAATCTATGGTGATAGAAATCAGACTAGTGTGTGCTGGGGGAAGCAGAGGGATTGATGGTGAGGGATGATAAGGGAACTTTTTGGTGTATTGGGAAAGTTCTATATTTATCTACTTCCAAGTTGGGCATATGTCTGTAAACATATATAAAAATATATTAGGCTATACACTTAAACTTTGTGAACTTTATTGCAGATAAATTACACTCAATCAAAATGGATTTTTTTAAAATCCTTCAAAGTAATAAGCAATCAGTGCTTAATAAATGATTGTTGTAGTTGTTACTACTATTACTGCACTTGCTATTATTATTATTATTATTATTATTATTCAGCTACAAAGTCAATAAACCAACCAAATGAGCAATAAAGAATTCACCAAGGACCCCCTGTGTGCTGAGTGCTTGTGAGAGATTATATCCTCCAAAAATGACCACACAATATTACATCTCTGTGGTGCAGTAAATTACCTGGTATGTCTTTTCTAGCCAGGCTTTGTGATTCTCACCAGATTACTGGGTGGGATCATGCAAATAAGGTGTACGGAACTCTAATGTGGGGGGTGGTTAGTTTTGTCATTCTGGTAGACTTAACATGAGCCCTCCTAGAAGCAGAAGAGGAGATCTCACTGCCATCAAGAGAGAAGAGCCAGAGGTGGAGTAGAGCACATCCTTGCACTGGAGATCCCTGCACTGGACCTCCTTGGGAGACACCACCAGCAGCAACATGGCAGCAGCAGAACCAAGAAGCATAAGACAGAGCAGTAGGCTTTGCAGCCCACAGAGCAAGAAAGCTGAGTGCGTTTGGGCAGGAGGCTTGCTGACCGAGTGGGATGCACTTAGGTGTACCTATCAGTACAGCTAAAAGAGCGTTATAACACTTGCCCAAGCAGGACAGAGTCCAGGCCAGAGGCCAAGAACCAGAGAGGCATACATGAGGGCATAGCAAAGGGGAGACTGACCTAATAGAAGAATTGTATCCTGAGCGTGTTCCTGAACCTGATTTGCAGTTGGCTAGTTCCGTAATAAACCCTATAATGATGAGTATTGGCTGTGACTTTTGTGTGGCCATTGCAATGAATTATCAAACCCAGCAGAGAAATAATGAGTGCCATGGGAGGGGCAGTTGATGTCAGAGTTAGTAAAAAGGCTGGAGGATGGTGGCATGTCTGGCCTCATAGGAATAAACCTTGGGCCGCTGGTGGTGATTCTGTCTCCCTCTTGTGAAATTAGAGGATGTCAGAAGATGTCACCCCCATTTCCTTTTTGCAATCTCTCCCACACAGTCTTCCTGCAATATGATTTTCACTCCCTCCACAAAGAAGTAGGATCTATGCTTCCTCCCCTTGAATCTGCACTGGACTTGGGGCTACTTCCACAAATACAGTTGGGCAATAGGGATTCTACGTGTCTCTGAGATTAGGTCATAAAAAATACCCAGTTTCCTCCTGGCTCTCTCTTGGGACACAAGCCTTCAGAGCCCTTCTTACCAACATGTAAGAAGTCCAGCTACCCTGAAGGTGTCATGGCAGAAAAATCAAGTGGAAGGACTACATAGAGAAAGATGCCTGAGGAACTCTAGCTTCCCCAGACTCTAACTATTCAAGAGTTCTCAGCCCAGTCACCAGACACATGAGTCAAGAAGCCTTTAAGATGATCCTGGATACCATCTGACTGCAAGCTCATGAGAGATCCTGAGCCAGAACCACCCTGCCATGCCGTTCACAATTTCTGTCCCAAAGAATTCATAAGGGAGAGAGAAAGGAAACGGAAGGATTATTGTTGTTTTAAGCCACTACATTTTGGGGTGATTTGTCACATAGCAATAGGTAACAAATTGTTATGGACTTAATTGTGGCCCCTCAAAATATGCATTAAAGTCCTAACCCCTATACCTGTGGATGTGATCCTGTTTGGAAATAGGGATTTTCATTTGTTTTGTTAATGAGGTCATACCACAGTAGGGTAAGTCCTCAACCTAATCACTTCTGAGTTATAAAAAATGCAGAACAGACACAAAGACACACACCGATGGAAGACAGAGGCCAAGAATCACCAGGAGAAATCAGGAACTAGGAGAGAGGTTCACTGAAGGAATCAACACAGCCAAGACTCTGATTTGGACTTTCAGCCTCCATAACTCTGAGAAAATGCATTTCTGTTCTTTAAAACCACCCACTTGTGGTTACCACTAGGTAACTAAGACACTAACCCACTGCTATCAAGTTAGTTGCGACTCATAGCAGATCTACAGGACAAAGTACAAATGCTCCACAGGATTTCCAAAGCTGTAAATGTTTATGGAAGTACACTGGCTCATCTTTCTCCCACAGAGCAGCTGGTGGGTTCCAACCACAGACCTTTTGGTTAAAATACTTTAACTACTACACCACCAGAGCTCCTTAACTAAGACATTAATGGAGTATAAAAAGGAGAATCAATGTGTATCTATTGGCCACAAAGAACTTGCTCTAGAGTGAGAAGAAAATATGTAGACATAGGAGAACACATGGTTCAAGTCAGAATGAGACTCACTTGGCCACTATGTTAAAGGGAACTTCTCTCTCCTGGTGAAGTGTTGGTATCCTAATCAGAATGTGAGGTGCCTAGGGGCAGTGAGACTTTGCAAGACAGTTTTAAGAGATGAGGTAGCCATCTGAGACAAGATTTTCCATTCAGTGCTAAACCCTATCAGGTCCCTGCAAGAGGCCTTTCTATTTACAAAGCTCTTTTACATCCATTTTGTCATGAACTGACCGTGGCAGCTCAAGGATGAATATCCCCACATCACAGAAGACAAATTGAAATTCCACCAAGCAGAGGTGGTGGTTACACAACATTGAGAATGTACTGAATGTCACTGAATTGTTCACTTTAAAATGGTTAATTTTATGTCATATGAATTTCACCTCAACAACAAAAAACCCTAAGGGTACCAGTCAGTAGTTGACTCTTCCAAGCCCTGGGCACTTTCTGCCCCCATAACAAGTCTCTGCAGCTCAAAATGCCTTCAGCTGCCAAAGGAGTCAAAGAGTCCAAAGAGCGTCAAGGTTGGCCCATAAACAAATATGAAGGAACAACATGGAGGGAAAATGCAAGCCAATTGCTCTGATGGGGACTCTCAATAAGTAATAACAGGCTTTGGCTGCCTTAAAACAATCTTTCACACCTATTAAAATCTGTGCCCTAGGATGATGTCCATTCTCACCATGTGACCTCTGAGCCTCCTCCAAATTATGTGGGGTTGGACTAGCTGATCTCTAAGGCTCCACGTAGCACTGACATTGTAGGATTTGTGAAGAATTTGTGGGTCTTTGGACACTGAGGTTGGCATAATAATACCAGCCTATTCTCATCTCAAGTCTCCAATCTATAAGATCAATGCCAAACAGGAAATTACAGGCAGTAACTTATTCTGAACTCCACCACCATGGGACTTATTTTATATACATTGCTACATGCACTCTAATAAAACATTAACCAGACAAAGACAATTTCTGCCAGCTTCCCCAGCCCCCTGACATATGCTCCCCTTTCTGCCAGACACCCCTAGAGAGGAGACCTCCCTCAAACTGCAGCTGTGATCAGGAATAACTGCAGAGAGCAGGCAGGAGGTCGGTTGCAAAAATGATCAAGCCCATAAAATAAATGAATGACATAAGATAAAATAAAGCAACATGAAACAAAATAATCAAATGACCAAGCTAGATTAATGTCAGAGGACTCTCAGCCCAACACCCACCCTTGGTCTGTAGGCTATAGGAGGAGGGACACAAATTGAAGTATCTGCCTGCCCAGCCCTGCCCAGCTGACTTAGTCCAGACCCTAGAGCAACTGGGGTCACCCTGGCAAAACAGCAAGATGAAGTAGGGTCTGGAAATCAACCACTTCAATGCTAACACCCGGCCTTCTGGGAATGGGCTTGCCTCTAGGGGCCCAATCAAGCACTGGGCTGACACTGCATTTTATAACAGCCATTATCGCTAGAATAGAAAGCCTCTGACCTTTGCCTATGTATTAGATCCCTGTTGTTGTTATGTTGTTATGTGCCGTTGAGTCATCTCCGACTCATAGCGACCCCTCCTTGGGTTTCTGAGGCAGTATCACTACAGAAGTAGATTGTCCAATCTTCCTTCCGAGGAGTGGCTGGGGGATTTGAACTGCCAGCCATCTAGTTAGCAATCAAGTGCCTTAGGGACTATGCCACCAGAGCTCCCATTAGATCCCAAGGGCTATCATAACAAAGTGCCACAAACTGGGTGGCTTAAAACAACAGATATTATTCTCTCACAGTTTTGGAGGCTACCAATCCTAAAAGTGTTGGCAGTCTGTTCTGTCTCTGAGGGCTTTAGAAGAGGATCCGCCCATGCATCTTCCTAGTGTCTGGTGGTTACTGGCAACCCTTGGCATTCCTTGGTTTGTTGCAACATAACTCTAATCTCTGTCTCTGCTTTCATATAGCCAACTTCCCTCTGCATCTGTGTCTCTGTGTCTCTTCTTATAAGGACACCTGTCACTGGATTAAGGCTTACTCTAGCATAGTGGCTAAGGCACTTGACTGCTAACCAGAAGGCTGGTGGTTCAAACCCACCAGCCGCTCCTCGGAAGGAAGGTTGGGCAATCCTACTTCCGTAGTGATACTGCCTCGGAAACCCAAGGAGGGGTCGCTATGAGTCGGGGCCGACTCGAGGGCAAACAACAACAACAACAACTACTCTAGTATGACTTCATCTTAACTAATTACATCTCAATAACACTATTTCCAAATAAGGTCATATTTTAATGTTCCAGGAAAGGCATGGATTGGGGGGGGGGGGGACACTATCCAACCCAATACAACCAATTACATCAACCACTGCAATAGCACATATGACCAGAAATAGCTAGAAACTCAGAACACAGTAATAAAAACTTCATAATTTAGAGGCTAAATTTTGATTCCCAGAAGATGGAATGCCTGAGAACTTTAGGGGAGTGGTGAGTCAGCTCTGAAGCAAGGAACTGACCAGTGTGGAGCTATAGAGGTCATAGACTGGCATGGGAAGCAGAAATGGTTTAACAGAATATGCAGAATCAGGACAGGCAGGCAACGGGGAGCTGGATAGAGCTCAAGTAACTTCTGTCTAAGGAGGTCAATGTTACCCTGGGAAGCAGGATTGGCAACTGGTACACAGCCTACTCTGAAGTGGCACCTCATGTGTCCCTGATGTAAGAATAGTTATGACTACTATATAGAATGTATATTGTTGAGTATACAAAATGCAATGGGCTCAGTGCTTAGCTAATCTTTTGGTTGTCTTTCCATATTCCTAAATAAAAGATGCTTTTTGACACCTTTAAAGCAAACTAAATGGCAGGGACATAGTTAATGAGTACAGTGGCTACCATGACACTTCACATGGACAGACTGAGGAGCAGGCTCTAGGTTCCCCCTTCAAGAAGAAAGAGAAAGTGCTTATTGCTGCTCAAGTGTCTGAGCCCCTCCTTACATTTTCAAATCCCCTTCTCACTTCTCACTTAGTGAAAGGCAGACCCAAGGCAAGATCTCACATGTCTTAACTTCCAGTTCATTGCTTTCTCTACTGTACAGGAAGAAGCAGAACTCAAGCCTGGATTCAGAACACAAAATAAGAACTGTCTATCAAGTAAAAGTGGAACACTGATAACCCTGTCACCTGCTTCAGATCCACATTTCTCCCAATTCCTCCCACTCTAGGGCAACACACACATGGTGTGTACGCATGTGCCCACCCTCCACTGAGCATCAGCACCCTGGGCATCAGTAAATGTGATGGGGAGAAGGTGTGAGAACAGAATTAAGAGACACAGATTCTAGGAAATAGAGTCTGGAGCTGAGAGGGTATGAAGCTCTGGACTTGGCCTGGCTGCGGGGTGGCAGAGTGGACGGACACTTTGTCCTCTCCCAGTGATACACAAGACCAACCCACACACCAGTCCCTGCCTGTCTATAATGAATGACGAATGAGGCAATCATCCTAGACCCCCTCCCCAACTGACCTTGCTTATTACTAATCTGCTTCCTCTCTGGCCTCATACCCTGCCACCCTGACCCCAACTCAGACTCTGGGGACTTTGCCTTTGTACAAGGACTCTCTGGCATCAGATTCTCACCTCTCTCCTGTGAACCATGGTTTAGCTCATCTTGCAGACTCCAGGTTCCTTGCAGCCCATTCTAGCTCCAACCCTGAAGACACCAACCCAAATATTAGCCTCTTGGCCATGTCTGTCCAAGTCCATGACTTACCAGGGACCCTGGTGGGAATTTCAGGACAATGATGCCAGCCCACCCTGGTCTTCCAGATGTTGGTTGTGGCGGTGACTCAGTAATGGCACCATATGTCTTGGTGCTGAACTTGGCAGCTGTAAAAAATGGGTCAGCAGCATCTGACTTCGACTAACTTCCCAAGGAAGAGGAGAGAGAATCACCATCTGCATCAGCCCAAGGCTGATTCCTAAGGTTGAGATCAAACATACCTCCTCTCTCCAAATTTTTTACCAATTCTGACAGCAGCCGTCCCTCCTATAGCACTCTCTACTTCTCTGCTGGGTTTGCTAATTTGTTGCAATGACCACAAAGAACCCACAGAACACACAGGTTTATTAGGAAAGTAACAGGTTACAAGCTGAGATTAGGATCAACAGGCTACAACCGAGGATCAGGATCAGGAAACCTGCAGACAAAGTCTCCCTTCTTCAGTGCAGCACAGCTGTCTCAACTCCTCTCAGCTATGCAGGGCTCTTCTTGGCTCCCGAATGGCAGGCTTCTTTCAGCCTCCTGAGGACAGGCCTCTTCTCTCAGTCCTCCACCCTCACTTGGTCCTGGCCTCTGCCCTGTTTTGTCACGTGTTATAAAGTTTTTTAGCTTTGGCACCAATAAGTACCCAGAAGCACCTCACTCTGCCAGCAAGCTTCCTGTCCAAAGACTGTCAGTTCTCTTGCTCCATAGGTAGTCATTCTCATTGTAACAACCTCACTTTGTAGTCTAGGAAGCACACCGCACTGCCTTGTGCTGGTTGGTCTCCTGGTTCTGTGATTGTCATTTCTCTATTGCACTTGCTGCTGCTTCTCTGCTTGGCTTGCATCTGCTTCTCATCGTCTATGGCATTTTCAACTCTCTCTTTCTCTCTTCCTGGGTCTAGGAAATTCTCAGCTCCACTCCTGGCTCTTCTTTATTTGCAGTGGTGAAGTCCCTTCTCTTGCCTCTGTAACTGGCTCTCTTTTAAGCTAGGAGAATGTCAAAACCAATCCCACTTTAAAAATTTGCCTGCTAATCAAAAGTTCAGCAGTTCCACTCTATGGAAGGAAGATGGGGCAATCTATTTTCATAAAGATTTGTTGTTGTTGTTGTTATGTGCCGTCGAGTCAGCCCTGACTCATAGCGACCCCTCCTTGGGTTTCCGAGGCAGTATCACTACGGAAGTAGGATTGCCCAACCTTCCTTCCGAGGAGTGGCTGGTGGGTTTGAACCACCAGCCTTCTGGTTAGCAGTCAAGTGCCTTAGGCATTATGCTACCAGAGCTCCCTCATCTACAGCCTCAGAAACCCAATGGGAGTCACTATAAGTCAGAATCTACTCAATGGCAGTGAGCTTAGTGTTTTTGGTTATACATTGTATCTGCATGGTCCCACTCCCACAAGGGTTCCATGCAGTTTATTTGCATTGTTAGCAAGCTGTTCAATGCCATTGGTGGGCCACAAGCACCCTATTTGTGTAGTTCTACTCAGTCACTGAGTGGGAGTTACAAGATCATGCATGGCTAAAAGGGCCATATTAAGTAATTCATTGCACCACAGCAACCTAGACTCAGGCTTGCAATGCCCTCACACAGAGAGGCTATATGCTCAGAACCTCTCCTACCCCTCCATCTCTCAGCATGCCTCACAGTCTCTCTGTAACACAGTCTTCCCCTCATTGCTGGTCACAAAAGAAACAGGAAGGAAGGTACTGGCTGTTTTCTGGGTTGGTGATCCTTACTTTCCAGCCAACACCATTACTGCTAATTGACCTTTATTGCTCACCACATCACTTGGAAACCCATTTCAGCCCCAGTTGCTCTCTGTGCCTCTGAAAAGTAAAAACCACTTCAATGTTTAAGTGAACAATAATTATCTTGGCATAGCAAGGCCAACCAGACCCCTTACCCCTACCTATTACCTCTCTTCTCTTTCCAACTTGGAAAAACAATATAAATCAATGCTAGAAAACCATTTATTCTGCACTTTATAGGCTGTACACCGAATAGTTTATCGAGACCTTTTAAAAACCATTTTCCTTCCCCAGTGCTCAGTGAGTTGCTTTGTCTTTCCCTCAACCACTGATTTTTGCATTTTGTTATGGTTGTTCTATGCTCCTGAATAATAACATATTGGCCAGAGCTCATAAGCTGCAACTCAGCCTGCTGGGCTCACTTGCTACAGCCATCTTGACCTCTGCTTTTTTTCAACTTTATGCCAAGAGAATGAGAATATCTCTGAGGATGAAGCCTGGGCTAGAGCTTACTCTGAATTGGCCAGGAGGAGTAGGGGACTGCTGTGGAATTGATATTAGAGTCCTAAGCATTCAATGTAGACCTCTGGGGCTAATGGGGGGAAGGCATACAGAATGATGAAGGGATGTGGTTTTGGAGCCAGACAGACCTGAGCTTGAATCTAAATTTAACTGCTTACTGCTGTGTATGATTCCCTTGGAATCCTTGTACCAATGAGCATTCAGCTACAAGTCATGCTGAGTCTCAGCAATGGGAAGATTCCAAGTAGTGCTGATGAAGGAAGCTGAGAAACCACATGTCTGAAGCTAGAACAGTAGCCTGACCGGAGAACAGATCCTTGGATGGTGTTTTGGTTACCTCAGCGCTGTTCTAACAAGAATACCACAAATAGGTGGTTTGAACAAACAGGAATTTATTCTCTTACAGTTTAGGAAGCTAGAAGCCCGAGTTCAAAATGCCAGCTCTAGGGGCTGGGCGAAAGCCCCTTGAGCTTGGGCTTCAGGTCTACCTCTTGATCCTGGCCCTCCACTGAAGCCAGAGGTTTCATTTAATTCAGATAGCTGCTGGCTGCTGAGGCTGACAAACCCAAGGTCAACAAGCAAATTGGTATAGTCCCAAGATTACCAAACAATATGACAGGACACTAGTCCAAGTCCAGAGATAGCCCTTAGATCAGCAGGAAACATGGCAGGCTGCTGAATGAAGACTTGGCTACAGGCAGTGTCCAAGAGTGCCAGAAAGCTAGATACCCTTCTCAATGCTCTCCTTATATACTGGAAGCAGATCGCTTCCCTAGGGCAGTTACTCAGCTGCTCACTACAGATTCCACCATGAAGTTGATACCCAGTCTCATCATGGGGAATAACTACCTCCACCTGCCCAGACACTCAATACCAGGGCCAGCCAAGTTAACACATAACCTTAACTACCACAAATGGGAAAATCAGAAATCCAAATCTCAATGTCCAGAGTAGGATGACTGAACATTCAGGTTCATTCCAGGTTGGTGTCAATGCTCAAGAGGTCCTATGTGAGCCCTTGGGTATAGAGAAGAGGTTTAACTGGGACACTGTACTACTAAACAAAGAACAGAGCAAAGTGGTTAAGAGCATGGTCCAGGAGCCTGAGTGCTGGGCCCAAATCCTGTCTCTGCCACTTAGTAGCTGTGTAGGCTCAAGTATATCATTTGACCTTTTGGACCTCAGTTTCTCAGTCTGTAAAAACAAAGTTAATAATTATATCTCATAGAGTTATTGTTAAGATTAATGTAAATTAATGTAATGATTAATATGTAAAGGGATTAGAAAAATGCCTGGCACCTAGTAGAAACTATATTAAGAATTAGCCTTATAAAAAAGGTGAGGTCTCACATATCAAAGAAAAATTAATTACAACTTTTCCCTCCCATCCCACTTGTAGCATGAGTAAAAACTATAGAATGACTTTAGAAACCCAAGCATCATCCTCAGTGTTTTTCTCTCCCCAGCCCTCAGCCAAATCTGTCACCCAACCTCACTCTTCCCACCTCACTCCAACCACTCCTCATCACACCACCTCCACTATCCTCACAAGTTGTTTGGCTAGCTCCTAAATATCCTTTAAGATTCAGGTGCTACTTCTTCCTAAAATCTTTTCCTGAAGCCACCAGTCAAATTAGGCATTGGCATCCATTAGGACAATCCTAGATAACAAATGGGAGCTTTGGTAGTGTAGTGTCTAAGGCACTTGACTGCTAACCAGAAGCCTGGTGGTTCAAACCCACCAGCCACTCCTCAGATGGAAGGTTGGGAAATCTACTTCCGTAGTGATATCGCCTCAGAAACCCAAGGAGGGTTAACTATGAGTCAGGTCTGACTCAACAGCACATAACAACAACAACAGATAACAAATAAATTCCCAAATTTCAGCATCCTAACCCAACTAAAATTTAGTTCTCATTCCAGGATAGCCCACTGTAGGTGTTCCTGGTCAGCAAGCAGCTTTCCCTCATATGGAAATTTAGGGATACAGATTCCTTCTACCTGTGGCTCCATAACCTCTAGGGTCTCATAGTCTTCTGCATTGAGCTGATGGAAGGAGTGAGAGAAACTTGAATAGATACATCCACTTCTTAAAAACCTTGGCTAGAAGTGATGCACCAACCCACACACAATCCATAAATCGTAGGGTTACTCCTGGACACAGGGAAGGCTGGGAAATGTAGTCCCTTGTCCCTTCCAGCTCAACCCAATTGAAGGGTTGTCATTTGATGGACAGTTGGCCATTGCATCCACAGGGTACCTTCTTGATTCTTCCCACATACCCTGTCCATACATCCAGTTCAAAGTTACCATACTGTGTGCTTATGACTTGTTCCCATACCCATCACAAGAGTGTGAGCTTCTTTAGGGCAAGGACCTTGTTTCTTCCATTCTTATGTTCCCAGAACCTGGTCCTCACACTCAGTAACTTTGTTGGATGAACAGATGACCCAAACCAGGACCAGCTCAGGGACTGGGAGGGTCTGACTCTGCAGATAGAAGATTCTCCCTGCAGGCAGCTGAGCAAGACTGGGGAATGCAGGGACTGCCAGGAAGGAGAATAAAGGGAGATCTTTCCAGAAAATAAAGGCAAAAAGAATGATTGGCCCCTTGAAGGTTTGCATTTTTCAGGCCAGAGTGGCCTCAAATTTGGGGGGGGGGAATTAATTTGAGAAGAAAAATTCACTCTCTGAAACACATACTTTCACAGCTAACACTTACTTGTAGCCCTTACCATGTGACAAGCACTAGTCTAAGTTCTATGTGTGTATTACTTCATAAACCCTCATTACATCTCTGTGATGTGGGTCTATTATTAACCGCATTTGACAGATGAGGAAGCAGAGTCAGAAAAGCTAAATGACATATAATACTGCCTCTACCCATGGGCTCTGGTAGCATAGTGGCTAAGGCACCTGACTGCTAACCAGAAGGCTGGCAGTTCAAACCCACCAGCCACTCCTCGGAAGGAAGGTTGGGCAATGCTACTTCCTTAGTGATACTGCCTCAGAAACCCAAGGAGCGGTTGCTATGAGTCAGGGCTGACTCTATGGCACGTAACAACAACAACAAACTACCCATGGGCGACCCATGCCTAGAAACCTTAGGACAAGGATGGTTTCAGCTTATCCTTCAGCATTTCTATCATTGAGAATTAAGTTTTGGAAGACAGCAGATGTTTGACTTCCTGGAGCTCAAAGCAGATATTTTGGAGCTTTCATACCCCAGTCTGAATCTCAGGGTTTAGCCTTGAGAACAAGATTCCAAGATTACTCTTCACTTTGAACTATAAACATTTTCAAAATAAGAAAGGATGAATTTCCTTGATGTTTATGTCTTACCATGGCCTTTGGTTGAACTGAAAAACAGTAGTGGTGGAAGTCAAATAACAATTGCAAGGCTCCAAGCCCATCTCAATATGACACTTGTGCAGAATTAAGTGATGATATTGCAACAGGAGGCTGATTTCTCTCCACTCAATGCTGGAGCTGAGCTCCTAGAGGCCAGCAGTGCAGAAACACAGCTCTACTCAGCCATGCTTCACATCACCTTCACCAAGCATTTCCATAATCTTAACTGTTAACAACCACGGCCTCTCCTGGGAAATCACTACTTCAGAAATGTTTTTACACTGATGACAAGAGAAACAGCTGTAATTTGTCATTATAGGACTACCCAATTATCAGACCACTGAGTGATGTCTGAAGCCTCCTGTCTTCATAGCTGTTACTCTGGGCTCTGAGCAGCACACCTATCAAGACTGAGCCTGCCAGTGACAGCCACAGAAGAGCCTGTTTCCCTCTGCCTTCACCTCCAGGAGGGTCCAGCAGCCCCTGCCTCTGGAGGGAGCAGGTGCCTCCTGACACCACTTTTAGATGCAAGTGCAGGAAGGGCAGATTATGAACAATTGAACACTTGGCCAAAATGCCATCTCCTCTGAGATAGTACTTCAATATTCTGGTTGAAATAGTCTCTTCTTCCTGTGTTTAATGTCTGAGGTGGCTTTTGTACCAGAATAGTTCTTGATCACTTCTGTGGGCAGTCTTGTTGTAATGGAGAGAAATTTCCTGTGCAGAGGAGTTAATTATTCTGTGGCCTGCTCCACACCTCACTACGGTGACACCGGAGAGCAGGAGGCAGTGAGAAGAGAGAAGGGAGCTGAGGGGAGCACTGGATCTGTAGCCCAGGGTGAGAGGCCTCATTAGAACAAGAACCACAAGGACAGGGGAAATAGAGAAAAAACCACAGCAAAACTTGGGGAAACGGTAAGCAATCGGGTGAATGGCAGAGCTGAGGAAGCCAAATCCTAAATTAACAGTGGAGATAGCTGATAATAAACATAATAATGAAAGGGGCAGAAATTCACAGCCCTAGTACCTCTAGAATTGGGGGTGGAGGACAGTAAAACAGATTAGTTGAGAATTATTTCAGAAGTAGTTAGAGTCCTGGATTCTCTTCCCTGCCCCCTGCCACCAGGTGACTGCCCCTGCCTTATTCCAGAGGAGACTGGAGGCTTATTCTCAGAGAGATAAAACGGAGGGAGGGTGTCTGGTCCAAGAGACTGGTAGACCATGCGATCCTCAGCCTATATGACCATGAAACCAGAACTAGATGGTGCCCGGCTATCACTGTCAACCATGTGGAGGGGGATCAGTGCAGGACGTCCTGGATAGAGTGGTAGAACAATGTGGAACAAAACTCAAAATCATAAAAAAAAAATCAGATTTGCTGGTCTGATAGAGCCTGGTGAGACCCCGAGACGACGGCCCCTAGCCATCCTTCAGGCCTGGAATTGAACTTACTCCTGTGGCTCCCAGTCGAACAATATATAGGCATATGGGGTGTACATCTACATCAGGTAGATAGATACACTACTTGGAGTGATCAATTATGGGAGAACAGAAGGGCAATTTTTGCACAGGGAGACAGCTCAGGGGGTGGGAGTGCGTGGGAGGGAAGGACACAAGAAAGAGGTAACTATAGGAGGAAGTGGGAAGAGAGTTGTTACATTGTAGGGAATTGTAGTCAATGTCATGAAACAAAATGTGAATGAACTAATATATAGAAAATGAATTTGCTCTGTAAATTCATTTAAATCACAATAAAAGTTTTAAAAAAGAGTGTGTCTGAACTGAGTGGACAGCAAGCTCACTTGAAGGCCAGGAGATTGAATTCAATGAATACCCAAAACCAAAAACCAAACCTGTTTCTATAGAGTTGATTCATGGCAACCCCATGTGTTACAGAGAAGAACTACTCCATGAGGTGTACTTGACTACAATCTTTACAGAAGCAGATCTCCAGGTTTTCTTCCATGGAGCTGCTAGGTGGGTTAGACCCACCAACCCATAGGTTAACAGTTGGTTGCAAACCACTTGTGCCACCCAGAGACCTAATTAAATGAACACACACAGACAGCATGTTGAGGCTTCCATCTTGTTTCAGAACAATAGCAATCAGGTTTTTGCCCTCTAAGCAGGAAAGTGGAAGAGCTGGCTGTTCCAAGAGGAAAGACTTAAAGAAATTGACATCAGGATTTCCCCAACAAATGGCACAGCTGGATCACCCTACAGAGAAGTTCCCACTTGACAAGCAGCACCTACAGGCTTTTAAGTGTCTTGTTTCTAAATGTGAACTGACATTCAAGGATTATCATTCATCTGAGGAAAGTCTAAAACACAGAGGACAGAGACCTAAAGAAATAAGCAGGTGAGGAAGAGATGAAAGAAGGGAGGAGCAACCAGGGGGCGGGGAGGTGGGGGGAGACTATACAGGGAGGTCAACATTTTAAAATAATTGTTCAATATGTTCAGAGAGAAAAAAGATGATATCGCATCCTTAAAACAAGAATAAAACCGGTGCCATTGAGTTAACTCATAGACACCCTATAGGACAGAGTAGAACTGCCTCATAGGGTTTCCAAGGCTATAATCTTTACTGAAGCAGACTGCCACATCTCTCTCCCACCAAGCAGCTGGTGGCTTTGAACTGCTGACCTTTCAGTTAGCAGCCAAGTACTTAATGACTGTGTCATCAGGGCTTTTTTTTTTTTTTTTTTAATTGTGATTTGAGTGAAAATTTACAGAGCAAATTAATTTTCCATACAATTCATAAACATTTTGTTGCATGACGTTGACTAGAATCCCCATAATGTAACAGCTCTCTTCCCACTTCCTCCCTGTGGTTACCTCTTCCCTGTCTCCTTCTTTCCTATGCATTCCTGCCCTCTGAGCTATCTCCCTGTGCAAATACTGCCCTTCTGCTCTCCCATGATTGATTATTCTAAGGAGTATACCTAGCTGGTGTAAATGTTCACCTTAAATGTCTGTCTATTGTTTGGCTGGAAGCCACAGGAGTAAATTCCAAGTTCAGTGCCAAAAGGTGAGTAGGGGCCATAGTCTTGAGGGTTTCACCAGTCTCTATCAGACCAGTAAGCTTGGTCTTTTTTATAATTTTGAGTTTTGTTCCACACTTTTCTCCCACTCTATCCAGGATTTCTTACACTGATCCTTTTCTAAGTGGTTGACAGTGGTAGCTAGGCACCATCTAGTTCTTCTGGTCTCTGAGTTATGTAGGCTGAGATTCATATGGTCCACTAGTCCTTTGGACTAATTATTTTCATGTACATTTGGTTTTCTTCATTCTTCTTTGCTCCAGATGAGGAGAGACCAATTATTGCAGCTTAGATGGCTATTTGCAAGCTTTTAAGACCCCAGTCGCTACTCACCAAAGAAGGATGTAGGACAATGTTTTTGTGTAGTATTTGATGCCAATTGAACTTGATGTCTCCTGCAACCATGGTCCTGAGTCTGTGGGCCCAGTGACTCACTCCCTCAGAACATTTGGCTAAGAAGTTATCATACCTTCACCACATTAGCTCTATTAGATATATGGACATTCTTATAGCACATACAAATACATATATAGAAATATCAACTGCCAAACATTTATGGTTATGAGTATATTCCCTTTTACCTAGGACCAGTGCTCCTTTTTGAAGCAAGAATAAACTCACTGCTGTGGAGTCAGATCTGACTCATAGTGGCCCCTCCTTGGGTTTCCCAGGCAATATCACTACAGAAGTAGATTGCCCAATCTTCCTTCTGAGGAGTGGCCGGTGGGTTTAAACCTCCAGCCTTTTGGTTAGCAGTCAAATGCCTTAGGCACTATACCACCAGAGCTTCTGAAAGGAGAATGGGATGTTTTAAAGGGGGTTGGGCCATTCAGAGAACAAGGAAGAGCTCCTAGAAATTAAAAGCACAAGAGCAGAAATGAGAGACTCAATAAGAAGGTTGTAGAGCTGAGGAAACCCCCCAGAAAGATGGAAAAGGGAGAAAATAAGAGAAGGGAATTAAAGGACAAGTTTGGTCTGAGTAATAGGAATTCTGGAGCCTCTGGGTGGCAAAAAAGATTAAGCACTACCAGTTAAAAGGCTGGTGGTTCAAACCCACCCAGAGGCACCTCAGAAGACAGGCCAGGTGATTTGCTTCTGAAAGATCAGTCTTTAAAATCCTATAGATCAGTTCCACTGTGCAAACGTCAGGAGTTAGAACTGACTTACCAGCAACAAACAACAACAGCAAGAAGAATTCCAAAATAAGAAATCAGAAAACCCTCTGACATGAATTCAAGATTTCCCCGATCTATAGGCCATGAATAGGAGCTCTGGTAGCATAGTGCC